>NC_135579.1:1529197-2276697 GCF_965152235.1 Eretmochelys imbricata
TCCCCCACCTCTCCCGCCAGGGCCTCCCCTCGCACCAGCCAGGAAACAGGTAGGTTGGCCTGATTGTGCACCCTTGGGGTCCGTGATTCCTGTGAGTGCAGCTGAACTAGGCCCCCAGGCGAACGGCGCCCTGAGCTCCCCAGTGCCCCAGCATGGCAGCTCTCCCACCGCTCCGGAGCCACCCAGCCCCTGGCATGGAGAGGGGACGGGGCCCTTTGCTGCTGCACAGGGCTGGGCCCCAGCTCATGCCCCAACGGCCATCCTGCCCTCACCCCAAACTCAGCCCCTTGGAGTGACTCCCCCAGCCCCCCAACCTGCCCCCCACCTCAGCCCCTCAGGTGACTGCCCCAGCCCCCCAACCTGCCCCCCACCTCAGCCCCTCAGGTGAATGTCTCAGCCCCCCCAACCTGCCCCCCCAAACTCAGCCTCTTGGGGTGACTGCCCCAACCTCCCAACCTGCCCCCCAACCTGCCCCCAAACTCAGCCCCTCAGAGTGACTTCCCCAGCTCCCCAACCTGCCCCCCACCTCAGCTCCTTGGGTGACTGCCCTAGCCCCCACAACCTGCCCCCCCCAACTCAGCCTCTTGGGTGACTGCCCCAGCCCCCCCCCAACCTGCCCCCGCAAACTCAGCCTCTTGGGGTGTGACAAAGTGGGACTGTTCTTAATGTTTCCTCTGAATAGTGTGGGGTGCCTAGTTTCCCCTAGGCAGTTCGTAAGTACCTAGGGGGTGGGGTAAGGGTGTATGATCATTGCAGAGTCCCTAGAGGGCAGGTGTGTGCAGGGATCTGGACACAGAGAATGGCCGACACCCTGTTTCCTGGCAACTGATGGCCTGGGCCCTTCCCCCCTGCAAGGTGAGAGCTAAAGGGCTGGAGAACAAAGGAATCCGGTGACCTCCTGGCCCGGGAAAGGGACAAAGCCCAGAGGAGGGGGGGGCTGGAGGGAGTTTCAGTTTGGGGCTGGCTGGGATTGAGGAATGAAGGGCAGACGGGGTTGTCTGGCTCACTGCCCCCCAAAATGGACCCGGCTGAGGGGTCCGGTTCTCTGCACCTACAAGCTCTGTGTTAGACCATGTCCCTGTCATCTAATAAACCTTCTGTTTCACTGGCTGGCTCGAGAGTCACGTCTGACTGCGGAGTTGGGGTGCAGGACCCTCTGGCCCCCCAGGACCCCGCCTGGGCAGACTCGCTGTGGGAAGCGCACGGAGGGGCAGAGGAGGCTGAATGCTCCGAGGTCAGACCCAGGAAAGGGGGAAGCTGTGTGTGAGCTGTGTGTCCTGCAGACAGGCTGCGCCCAGAGAGGAGACTGCCCCAGAGTCCTGCCTGGCTTCATGGGGAGCAGATCCAGAGCATCGCCCGGGGGACTCCGGGACACCCCCCACAACCTGCCCCCTCAAACTCAGCCTCTTGGGTGACTGCCCCAGTGCTCCAACTCTCCCCATGCACCCCAAATTCCCACACGTGTTGGCATGAGCACCCCGGGGAGGGAGCTGAACGGAGCCCCACATGCCCCTGGCCTGCCCCACTCCCTGCCCCCCAGCATCACTCACTTAGGAGGCTGTAGTTGAGGGCGTAGTTCACACCCTTGTCTCTGTCGATGGCGGACACGGTCAGCACCGGGGTCCCCTGGAACGAGGAGCCTGGTGAGGGCGGGGCCCGCTGCAGCACCCCATGCCGGCTTTGCTACCACCATCCTCCTCTGCCCAGCTCACCCACTCCCCACAGCCAGGGCTGTGCTCGGCGGGGCAGGTTCCTGGCACGGAGCACAGGGGCTTGGATCGTACCGGGGAGCGGGTCTCAGCCTCTCCCTCCCTGGGCCCCAGGGCATCGAATGGGGGTTTCAGGGTGTCCCTGCTCAGCACAGGACCCCCACAAGGGGGGCCAGCGTGAGACCCCAGGCCCCTGCCCCGCCTCGCTGCCCATGGCAGACACCCCCTGCTCCCCACAGCGTGCTCGTGCCGGGGGACCCCCTGACCTCACTGTGCTCCGTGGTAACACGCGGTGATGTCAGGAGCACCCAGGCTCTGGCTGGCGGGGGAGGGCCTTGGGGCGGAGCAGGCGGCAGTCGCCCCTTACCAGGGGGGCAGTTCTCGGGCACCGACCCCACATAGGGCTCGTTCAGGAACTGCGGGGCCAGGTCCGGCTCGTCCACCACGTTCACAGACAGGTAGGCGACGGAGCTCAGATAGGTGCAGTTCTCCACGCAGCCCACGCGTCCTGGGGAGTAGAGACCCTGTGAGATCCCAGGCGCCCACAGCCCCCCGGTGCCCCCTGCCACCCTGCACCCCAGCCCTATTCCCTCCAGCCCCGCCATGCCCCCTGCCACCCTGCGCCCCCCCATTCCCTCCAGCCACCCTGTACCACCTCCTATTCCCTCCAGCCCCCCCGGGCCCACTGCCACCCTGTGCCCACCCCATTCCTCCAGCCCCCCCATGTCCCCTGCCACCCTGCAACCCCCATTCCCTCCAGCCACCCTGTACCACCCCCTATTCCCTCCAGCCCCCCCGGGCCCACTGCCACCCTGTGCCCACCCCATTCCCTCCAGCCCCCCCCATGTCCCCTGCCACCCTGCAACCCCCCATTCCTCCAGCCACCCTGTACCACTCCCTATTCCCTCCAGCCCCCCCGGGCCCACTGCCACCCTGTGCCCCACCCCTATTCCCTCCAGCCCCCCCATGTCCCCTGCCACCCTGCAACCCCCATTCCCTCCAGCCACCCTGTACCACCCCCTATTCCCTCCAGCCCCCCCGGGCCCACTGCCACCCTGTGCCCCACCCCATTCCCCTCCAGCCCCCCCATGTCCCCTGCCACCCTGCAACCCCCATTCCCTCCAGCCCCCCCATGGCTGGCCCCGCCGTCCTGGGCAGCAGAGACCCTGTGAGATCCCAGTACCCCCCTCCCCATGCCCCTGCCCCCGGGCTGACCCACCGTGGCGTTGATCCGGAGCTGGTAGTAGGTGCTCTGGTTGTTGTAGCTCAGGGAGCCGTTCAGCACCACGGTCCCGTTCTGCAGGACGTAGAACAGCTGGTGATTCTTGGCGTCGTCGGGGGTCACCTGGGGGAGGGGGGCAGGAGAGTGGCCGTGCGTGAGCCTGGGACGACACTGCACCAGGGGCTGCATTTTAACCCCCCCCCCCCCGTGCAGAGCGCCGTGGGACTCGCTGAGGGAGGGACAGAGATGGGGGACCCTCGAAAGGAGGGGAGTCGCTCCCTATCCACAGAGAGCCCACGCCCTGCCGCGGCCACCAGGGAGCAGCCAGCCGGAGCCCCCTGCCCCCCGTGCTGTTCCCAGCAGCTCCCGGGCTGCCCCCCAAGCTCTGCCAACAGCCTCTGCCAGGCAGTGGGTGCCAGCTGCCTGCCCCCGGCCGAGGTGGGGCTGGGGCAGAGCAACCCACGTGTTCCCCACACTCCTGGGCTTTCCAGGGCGCTGGACACCTCCTCAGTGGGAGTCCTGCCCCTCACCCCCTCCAGCCATAACCCCCGCACCCCCTCCAGCCGTAGGCCCCCCACACCCCCTCCAGCCATAGCCCCCGCCAGCCCTTCCAGCCATAACCCCTGCACCCCCTCCAGCCATAACCCCCCGCACCCCCTCCAGCCACAGCCCCCTCCAGCCCCAACCCCCGCACCCCCTCCAGCCATAGCCCCCTCCAGCCCTTCCAGCCACAGGCCCCCCCCGCACCCCCTCCAGCCATAACCCCGCACACCCCCCTCCAGCCACAGCCCCCTCCAGCCCCAACCCCCGCACCCCCTCCAGCCATAGGCCCCCCCGCACCTCCTCCAGCCATAGGCCCCCCACACCCCCTCCAGCCGTAGGCCCCCCACACCCCCTCCAGCCATAGCCCCCGCCAGCCCTTCCAGCCATAACCCCTGCACCCCCTCCAGCCGTAGGCCCCCCACACCCCCTCCAGCCATAACCCCCCACACCGCCTCCAGCCACAGCCCCCTCCAGCCCCAACCCCCGCACCCCCTCCAGCCATAGCCCCCTCCAGCCCTTCCAGCCACAGGCCCCCCCCGCACCCCCTCCAGCCATAACCCCCCACACCCCCTCCAGCCACAGCCCCCTCCAGCCCCAACCCCCGCACCCCCTCCAGCCATAGGCCCCCCCGCACCCCTCCAGCCATAACCCCCCACACCCCCTCCAGCCACAGCCCCCTCCAGCCATAACCCCCGCACCCCCTCCAGCCATAACCCCCACACCCCCTCCAGCTATAGCCCCGCCAGCCCCCCCTTCCAGCCATAACCCCCCGCACCCCCTCCAGCCAAACCCCCCACACCCCCTCCAGCCACAGCCCCCTCCAACCCCAACCCCCGCACCCCCTCCAGCCATAGGCCCCCCCCGCACCCCCTCCAGCCATAACCCCCCACACCCCTCCAGCCACAGCCCCCTCCAGCCCCAACCCCCGCACCCCCTCCAGCCATAGGCCCCCCCGCACCCCCTCCAGCCACAGCCCCCTCCAGCCCCAACCCCCTCACCCCCTCCAGCCATAACCCCCACACCCCCTCCAGCCGTAGGCCCCCCACACCCTCTCCAGCCATAGCCCCCGCCAGCCCTTCCAGCCATAACCCCTGCACCCCCTCCAGCCATAACCCCCCGCACCCCCTCCAGCCACAGCCCCTTCCAGCCCCAACCCCCGCACCCCCTCCAGCCATAGGGCCCCCCCGCACCCCCTCCAGCCACAGCCCCCTCCAGCCCCAACCCCCGCACTCCCTCCTGCCTTAGCCCCCTCCAGCCCTTCCAGCCATAACCCCTGGCACCCCCTCCAGCCATAGGCCCCCCCGCACCCCCCTCCAGCCACAGCCCCCTCCAGCCCCAACCCCCGCACCCCCTCCAGCCATAGGCCCCCTTCCAGGCATAGACCCCCCCGCACCCCCTCCAGCCACAGCCCCCTCCAGACCCAACCCCCGCACCCCCTCCAGCCATAGGCCCCCTTCCAGCCATAGACCCCCCCACCCCCTCCAGCCGTAGGGCCCCCACACCCCTCCAGCCATAGCCCCCCGCCAGCCGTTCCAGCCATACCCCCGCACCCCCTCCAGCCATAACCCCCGCACCCCCTCCAGCCACAGCCCCCCTCCAGCCCCCAACCCCGCCACCCCCCCTTCCAGCCATAGACCCCACGCACCCCCTCCAGCCACAGCCCCCTCCAGCCCCAACCCCGCACTCCCTCCTGCCTTAGCCCCTCCAGCCCTTCCAGCCATAACCCCTGCACCCCCTCCAGCCATAGGCCCCCTTCCAGCCATAGACCCCACGCACCCCCTCCAGCCGTAAGGCCCCCCGCACCCCCTCCAGCCGTAGGCCCCCCAGCCCTGCCCCAGCGCTGCTGCAGCACATTTCCCAGAACCCCCTTCACGCCCCCGTGTCTCCACCGCAGGCTGCTGCCCCCCACCCCCTGCCTTCCACACATGCCCCACCTCTCGAGCCCCACAGGCCACCTGCTCTTTTGCACCAGCTGCCCCCGCGCGTGGTGGAGGCCAGCACGGGTCGATGCTGCTCTCTAGCGGCTGCCGGCAGAGTTGGCAGTGCCCGGCTGGCGAGTCTCCCTGGTGTGGGTTGCCAGAGCAGCCTGGACCTGGCCTGGGGGCTGGCGGACCGGGGCAGACATCCGCCCTGCGGGGTGCCAGGCCCTGCTGCTGCCCGAGGACGGAGCGGGTGGCGAGAGCTGCCTGTCACATCTGCTGGGCAGCGTCTCCCTGGGGAGAGGCCTCGGGCCAGACCCTTGTCCCTCTCTGAGACCCCACCCCACGCTGGGCAGCCACAAGCAGGGTCCTGTCCCTGCCCCCTCTCGCCCCACTCAAGTGCCTGGGGCCGGAGGAGTGGGGAGCCACCATTGCCCTCTCCTCGGGCGTGGGGGGCTCGCAGTGGGGCCCCCATGCAGCTCCTGAGGCCAGCCCTCCCCAGGCTGCTGGCTCCCCGGCGTGCGGCTCAGCTGGGGCCCGGGGCCCAGCGCCGGGCTGAGGAGCCTTGGGCACCCCCCCCGCCCCCAGCCTGCAGCAGGCTGTTATCAGCCACCAGCCGCAGGGGTCCCCGGCGGCAAAACCAGCCCACCCGCCCTGGGCCCCCGCAAAGCCGGCTCCCGCCCCAGCACTCACCGACATGATCTCATACCGCACCCTGCCGGCGTTGCCCGAGTCGGCATCCGTGGCCAGCACTCTGTAGATGGAGCTGCCTATCGGCCAGGTCTGAAACACAGGACATGGGTGGGACTGGCCTGGGAGGGGCCTGTAGGTCCGGGGCAGCGCCTGGCAGCCAGGAAGTTGGCGCCCAGCCCTGGGCACTCCCAGCGGACAGAGCTGGGTCGCTCGCAGCAGCAGCTCCGGAGCCGGATGCACCACCCAGGGGATCAGGGGGCAGTGCCCGGAGCTGGCTGGTCTGGGGGAACCCGAGACACTGGGGACCCATCGCCCTGCGTACCGCAGCCCTGGCGTTTCCCCACAGGGGCTGCCTGGGGCTGGCGAATGCCCCTGGCAATCAGCGTGTGGTACGCACCCCCCACTGTGCCCGACCTGGGGAGGCGGGGCAGTGACAGCCCCCCCAGCCTGGCTCAGGAGCCCCCCATTCGGAGCGCGCTGGCAGCCCTGCCGGCCCTGGGGCAGCCCCAGAGCAGCCAAGGCGTCTGGCCTGACGCCAACGCACCGAGGGCCCCACTGCCCTC
Source organism: Eretmochelys imbricata (assembly GCF_965152235.1). Taxonomy (NCBI): domain Eukaryota; kingdom Metazoa; phylum Chordata; order Testudines; family Cheloniidae; genus Eretmochelys; species Eretmochelys imbricata. Next base: position 1,535,847 of record NC_135579.1, read on the forward strand.
ACTTCGCCCCGAGGTCGCCAGCCCAGCGAGCCCGCAGGTCCCTCCTAGCATGCACTGCTCCATCGCCATGCCAGAACGCCATGCCAGGCTGCCTGCTGGCACCCGCCCAGCGCCCTGCAGAGGAGAGCGGCTGCCCATCCTGTTCTGGCCGGCATGGGGCAGCCAATGCCAGGTGTGCTGGCTCTTTGGGGCCGGCGCTGGCTCCCCGGCGGAGCCTGCTCCCTGGGGGGCTGGCTCCTGGTGGGAGCAGCTCCTCGGGGCGGGGGCCGGATCCTCGGGGCGGGGGTTGGCTCCGAGAGCCGCGGCTCCGTCCCATGGGAGGCCGGGTGGCTGAGGAAAAGCAGGGCCAGGCTCTGCCGCGCTGCCCCACGGGAGGCTGCCTGGCCGGCGGGGGAGCAGAGAGGGCCGCGTGGGGAGCCTGCGGGGTTGCAGCGAGGGTCAGGGAAGGCCTGGCTGGGCTCGGTACCTCTGAGAGGTCGGTGATGTAGGGCTGGTTCTGGAAGATGGGGGGGTTGTCGTTCCGGTCCTCCACAATGATGGCCAGCTTCCCGGAGACCTGCAGGAGCAGAGGTGCCCGCTCAGGCCAGGGGCTGGGGGCCCCGGCCCAGCCGCGACGGGCGCTGCTCCAGGCATGCTGGGGACGCAGTGTCTCAGGCTCCAGGCACAGCGCGGGTCCAACCAGCCCCCGCAGATGCCCACCAGGACCACTGGCTTATGCCAGGGCTGGACGAGACCCGTCCAGACCAGCTGCTGCCACGTCCGTCCCCAAAGAGCTGCCAACACAACGCACCCCCCCATGGGTGCATAACCTGCCCACACCCCACGGGCCCAGCCGCATACCTGCTGCCCACTGCCCCCAGGCACGGCCCCTGCCAGCCCCCTGCCCTGCCCCACTGCCAGCCCCCCACCCTGCCCCAGTCCCCCCCAGGCCTGGCCCCTGCCAGCCCCCCGCCCTGCCCCAGCCCCCCAGGCACGGCCCCTGCCAGCCCCCAGCCCTGCCCCACTGCCAGCCCCCCGCCCTGCCCCAGTCCGCCCCAGGCATGGCCCCTGCCAGCCCCCCGCCCGCTCCCTCACCTCGGTGTTGATCTGGTCTGTCACTGTGATAATGACGCTGAGTTTGGCATTCCCCTGTAAGGAAACATAAAGGGGGGGTGCTTTGCTCAAGGGATGCCCAGCCCCCCCCGCCCCCCTTCCCCGTTCCCATTGACTTGCCCCATATTTCACTTCAACGCCTCCCAAGGCAACTCATTGGGACCAAAGTGAGCTGCGCTCCCCAGAGATCCCCTCCCTGCAAACATGGGGGAAACAGCAGTGCCCCTCACTCCCGACCTACAGCCCCCAGCTACCCCAGCCTGGGACTCCTTTCTCGTCTGCTCCCGTTGCTGTGGAGGGGCTGCAGAATCAGCTCCCCAGCCCCTGCCAGGCCCTGCCCCCGTCCCAGTGCTCCCCAGGGGAGCTGCTCTGGGGCTCCCTCCAGCACCCCGCTCAGAGGGCAGAGGCTGGGGAGTGGCCTGGAGCTCCACCAGGGAGCTGCCCCTCCCCAGGGAGGCTCCTGGTGCCGCTGCCAAGGACCTGCCAAGGACGCCCTCTCCCCCATGGGGATCCGAGAGCGCCAGGCCCCACGGGGATGGGAGTCCTACGGCTGCTGCCAGGCCTGCCCGGGAGAGGGGCTTCAGGGAGCAGGCCTGGTGCCATCTGGGCTGCACAAGGGCAGAGTGGCTGCGATGGCCCCTGAGCATCACCTGCTGCCCTGGCTCTGGTCTCTATTGTCTCCGTGCCCAGCAGCCCCGGCTCCCCCCTCACCTCACGGTCCAGAGAGGCCACCAGCACCACCTTGCCCGTCGTGCTGTTGACCTTGAAATAGAACGCGTCCTGCCCGCTCATGCCATAGTGTAACTGGTCGCCATCGGCGTCCACAGCCGTCAGCCGGAAGGCACTGGCTCCTGCGGGGGAGAGGGGGAGACGTCTTGGCTGGGGCAGGGCCGGCGCCTCCGAGGGCCATCTGCTGCAGCCCCAGCTCTGACCAGAAGCTCGTCACAGCCTGGGCAGCTCATCAAAGCGGAGATGGAGAGATCAGTGCAGGCCGTAAGGCCCTTCCCAGGAGAAAATCCCGGGTCCTAAAGGGCTCTTGGATCGAGCAGAGAAAGGCTGTGCAAGATCCAGCGGCGGGAAGCTGAAGCCAGATGAAGTGGGAATTTTCTGTCATGTTTTATGAACCCTGTGTGTGCCTCAGTTTCCCATATATTGTGCATGGCTACGGGCGGGGTGGGGGGGGGAAGGAGGACAGTTTGTCTCAGGGAGGCTAAGAGACATAGGTGGGCATGTCACCTGCTGTCTGAGCCAGGGTGGGGCGTTGAAAAGGCCAACCCCATATCATTGGAGCATCCAAGAAGACAATGGCAAACCCAGTCGCCAAGTCTCTGGGCTCCCCTAAGGACTCCCTGTGCTGTGCCCGCTGCCTGCCCAACCCCAGCGCTGGGTGAGTGTCACTGCAAACGCTGGGCGAGGGGCATTGCCCCCGCGGAGGGACACGTCTCTCCCGGCGGCGTCTGGCTCAGCTGGACTCGCTGGGCAGAGCTCCCGGGGGGAGCCGGGGGGCTGGAGCCCAGAGGAGGCGGTGGAGTCCGAGGAGGCGGTGAGGCTGCGGGGCCCACCCTGGAGGAAGCCTGAGCCCCCTCGGGGGTCTGGCCCACTGCAGGGGTCCTCCAGAGGCTGTTCCAAACTGGGGGGTAGCACTAGGACCCCTGACTTGTTCCAATGAGACATAAGGCAGCTGTCCCCAGTGCGGGTGATTCACCCCCCGGCGGGGGTGGGTTCTCCATCTCCTGACAGCCCACCGGGGGCCAAGCCGGAGACTGGGCGCCGTACAGGGAGCGGGTGGGGCTGTCAGGAGCTCAGCGTGGGCATCAGTGGTGCTGTCTGGCCTGAACCCTGTGACTGGTTCTTTGCATCACCCCGGCCTGGCCCTCCCGCCTCCGCACCGCACTCACCCACGGGCAGGTCCTCGGGCACAGAGACGATGCTCATGTTGAACCTCGGGGCCGTGTTCCCTGAGACTGCAAGGAGACGTTGGCCCTGCGTTAACCCCTGCGTTGAGCTGTTCAGAGCTCCCCTTGCCCTGCTTCCAGGGTACTGCCCGCCCGGGGGTGCCAGCCCAGCCCCTGCCATGGCTCTCCCTGAGCAGCTGGCTCTGAGCTGCTCCCCAGGCCGCTGGGGGGGTCCTTGGGGGTTACTGCTTGGCCCCCTGCCCAGAGGAGGGCACTCAGTTCCCAGTGCTGGCAGCTGCTCCAGGTCTCCTAGGTTGCCTGCCACAGGGGTAGGCACCTGCCCTGGGGAACCTGACCCTCAGTGCCCAGCCCCAGGGGGATCACAGCCCCCTGCCCCACCCCACTCCGTCCTCGCCCCCCATGTGTGCCATGCCCCCCTCCCGCCAGCCAGGGAGCGAAATCCTTACCCGCCACCGAGAGCAAGGGCAGCAGCAGCAGCGGGCGCCAGGCCATCCTGCCAAGGGGACCTGCTGGCACGTCGGGAGGGGGAACACAGAGCTTCAGCGAGAGGCTCCCTGCTCCTCTTGCCCCTCCTGGAACAGCGTCTCCTGGCCCCAAGGGCTGAACTGGAGCTCCTGGGACATGACCCGCCCCCCGCTGCCCCCCAGCCAGACCTCCCAGCAGTTCACATGCCAGAGCCCCGGGGCCGTGTGCGCTTGGGTGGGTCCCGCTAGCAGGGGCAGAGTGTGGCCAGGGGAGGGCACCTGGAGGGGGCAGGGCAGTGGATGGGGGGGACCCCAAGGCAGCTGGGTCTCCAATGCCCAGCACACCCCACGCCTCCGGGACCCCAGGCGGCACTCATGGCACTGGGGAGAGAGGGCCCATCCCCCAGAGCGAGCAGGCCGGGGCCCGATCCTGCCCTCACTCCAGGCTGGGACGTTTGAGCCCGTGGAGGAGGCGGGTGAGAGGAGATCCCGCAGCTCCACTTGGTCCGTCCAAGCACCGGCCCCACCACGCCCAGAGGCTCCCGCTGCCCCTCCCGCAGGGCGATGAGCTCCGGCCCCAGCTGCTCACGCAGGGCGGGTGCATAGGACGGGGAGGACACACCCAGCCCCCCCGAGAGCTCTGTCTGTGGGGGGCTTAGGAGCGGCTCCCAGGGGCCTGGCTGGCCCGGGGGGTCTAGGGTGGGGACGACAGCAGAGAGGAACCATGCTGAAGATCCAGACTCTGTGGCGGGGCCCACCAGGCTGTCCCCCTGGGAAGGCTGGGCGCCCCGTCGCTCGGGCCTAGACGGCGCCCTGCAGAATCCACAGCAAGGAGCAATCCTGTCCCGGGCCCCAAGGACCCCTGCATCCCTGCTTCCCGGGGTGCTGCTTTGTGACGTGACCAGGCCCGGCCCAGCCGTCTTGGCTCCCCCATCCCAGCGCACAACCCTGCCGCTGGCAGGACCTCAAGCGCGGCCCTGCCCTGTGCCCCCTACCTGCACCCTGGGGCTCGCTCGGGGATGCTCCCCGCTGGTGCTGGCGCGGCTCTGAGACCACAACAGACCTTTGTCTCCTGCTGTAATTGGGCTGATCAATCATTAACTGCAATTAGTTGGTCACAAAACCATCTCTCGCCTTCCTGCTTCCTTGAGCCCCTCCTCCCCACTGCTCTGGGGCAGGGTGCCAGTAGCAGGCCCCCTGGGCTCTGCTTGGAGCTGGGGGGAGCCTTAGGCAGGGGTGGCTCCTTGTGCTGCAGCTGGGGCGTTAGGAGCTCCCGCTACTCCCCCCGTTGGGCTCGGGAGCATCTGCCCACAGCTCTGTCGTGCTGGGCCCCTGCTGCCCGGTCGCCCCCAACTCCTCCCACCCTGCTGGGTGCCCAAGAGCTGCCCCACTGCCCTGCCATCCAGCTTTGACTCCCAGGGCCCTCTGAGCAGGGCCGGGCAGCAGGCAGTGCCAGGGTTGCCAGGGGGTGGGCAGATTGGCACTCTGGCCACATTCAGGCCTGCCCATGAGTGGAGGGGGGTGACCCTACACTCACAAGGAGCCGCTGGGCCCATGCAGCATGACACTGGACGGCTGCACTGCGCAGAGCCCAGGACCCAGGAGTCCGAGGGAGCCTGAGCGAAGCGGGATGAGTGCCAGGAGGTCAGACTACTTGATCTCACGCCCCCCCTCTGGCCTTGACCTCTAGGAATCAGGATACAGCAACTAAAGCATGGGTCTGGGAGGCAGGATGCCGGGGTCCTCTTCCCGGCTCTGACTGGCTACGCGGCCTTGGGTGAGTCCCTGCCCCTCAGTCATCGTCTGTATGGTGGGTGGTGATTCTGCCCCGTCCCCCGGGGTAAATTCATTCCTGGGCGGGCACAGCTTCTCGAGAGTCCACTGCAGCCCTTCCAGGCATGGAGCCCCATGGAGAGACGCTGGTCTCCCCGAGGGGGATGGAAGGAAGCAGCCGATGGGTGGGAGTGGAATGAGAGGCGGTTCTGCCCCCAGTTTCGTGTCTTACCCCAGGATCCTGGCCCGTCCACACTCACATCCTGCTGTCTGGGAGCCCTGCAGAGCTTGGGGCCCCTGCCCCCCATCCTGCCCTTTGGCAGGGCTAAGGAGCCCCTCCCCTGGCGCAGCAGGGCTCCAGAGCTCACCCCGCACCACAGCACTGAACCGCTCCAGGGAGTCACGTGGCCTACTTCCAGGTCGCAGGGACAAGGGGGGATTGTGCGGCTCCTCTCAAGCGGAAGATGGGTTGGAGTAAAGGCACGGGGAGCGAGCGGGGCCGGAAATGGGGCCAGCCACCTGTGGGGTGCAGTGTTGTTGGGGGGCAGCGAGCGCAGAGAGCCCTGTGCCGCCACCCAGCCTGGCTGGGAATGGGGCACCCTGACGGGTGGGAATGGGACAGTCTGGGAGCAGGAAGTTCAGAGCCACCCAGATCAATAGGGCCCCTCCAGGCATGCTGGAGGGTGGCAATGCCTGGCAGCCAGGTTCCCCGGCATGGCAGCGCCTGTTTGTGGGCTCGGCAGCTCCGGCCAGGGCCCTGAGAGCTCAGGGAAATCCCATTGCTAGCCCCTCTGGGGGCAGCCAACCCCTAGCCTGGGGCCCAGGCTCTGAGAGGAGGGAGCTGCCCCCCTTTACCTCAATGGGACGGTCACTCTGAGCCCACATGACGACGGCCCATGACAGTGGTTACCTATTGCACCCCATATTCTCCCAGGGGGTTGCCTCCCCTCCAGCCCCAGCCCACATCCCTGACAGCCCCCTTCCCAGTGCCGGAGCCTCCAGCGCCCTGACAGCTTCAAAGGCCCCGTTAGGGGTTTTCAAGACAACCCCGTGCAGCACATTGGCAGTGCAAGAGCCAAGTGACCCCCAGACGCTGGGGACCCCAGGGATGTCGCAGGTTTGGGGTGAGCGATACCACCCCCAAGGGCTGACTGTGCCCCAGCCCAGCCACCTGGCCACAGCATACACGGGGCCTTGGTGATAACTCCCCATGGCAGCCCCATGGAGCCTCCAGCACCCCCGTCCCTCCTGCTTCCCAGCCAGAAACAGGCCGGGGCAGCTCCCCCAGGCTCCCCCCACCTCTGACAACAGGCCAGGAAGCCAGGAGCAGCCAGCACCCTCCAGAGGCGTGCTAGGGAGCCCCCACCCCTCCCCCCGGGCCAGCCCCAGTCACTCACACCTGCCCCTGAGTCCCGCCTCTGGGAATGGTCATTGCCAGGTGCTGGCCTGACCCCTTTCCTTCCCCCTCCCCCACCACGTCTCTGGGCATCCCGGCACAGGCTCTTGCAGCCCCCCCTCAGCTCCCAGGGGGAAGATATCAGAGGGAATGACCCAAATGCAGCCAGAAGGCCTCCGCTCTCATTTGGGCACCATATTAAGAGCGAGATTTCCCCGAGTGCCCAGCTCTGCTGTGACACTGATGGATGCGCCTGAGAGCACCACACCTTGTGGACCTGGCATGGACCCACCTAGCGTCCTCCCTGGGCTCTGCTGCTGGGGAGGGGGACATGCACTCTGCCCCTTCAGAGCCCGGCCCGCCCTGTGCCATCCCAGGTTATTTTCTGACGTTATCACCATAGTTTGGAAACCAACCAACTAGCCAATCAATAAACAAGAGAGTGGAGACGTCAGGGTGTCCAAAGGGCACGGGGATGCAGAAGGAATCCCCACCCTGGGCAATAGGCTGCCCCAGGAGGGGCAGGGCGGCCAACAGAGGCTGTGGGCCAGAGTCGGTGTCTGACTTCAGCACCAAGAGCCCCCTCTGACTTGCTGCAGGGTCCTGGGGCCAGGCCAGGCCACATTCCTTGGGGATCCGCAGCCCATAACATGGGAAGCGGCCACCCCATTCGAGGGCTGTGGGTGCCACCAAGAGCATTTCCCTGGCCCCAGGTGCGGCCCAACATGCTGCTGGAAGGTGCATCTGCCATGCCTTCCCCTGGCACCAGGTGCCAGCAGACTGTGGGGCTGCGCCAGCCTGGACAGCTTGGCTGGTTGCTCTGTGGGGTTTGCCCACGGGACTCAGGGTGAGCAGCCCCACCCCTAGCAGGGAGATGCCGAAAGGGCAGGGCTTGGACTGACAGCCTGCCCCGCCGCTCCAGCCCGACACCTTGCAGCTGTGCCCAGGGCAAGGGTGTCCCCAGGGACCCAGCAGCAGCTGGTTGCCCATGTGCTCCAGCAGTGTGTTGGGGACTGGCAGGCAGTCACAGCTAGTTACTAACAAATGTCCCGCACTGTGAACAGAACAACTGCCCCCTCCCCAGCGCCTGCTGCCATGCTGGGCGTCAGGCCTCGCATGCCAGGCTGCGTCCCCCAGCCCCGCAGGATTGCCTGCTCCGGTGTGCTGGAGGCTCTGGGTGGCTGGAGTGCCGCCCTGCAGGGTGCTGCTCTCACCTGCCTGGAGCCCCACACACCTGGGGGGGGCTCGTGCCCATGGGCTGGGCTGGGCTCTTACTCACCCCTGGCATAGAGGGCTGGGCCATGGGCAGGAGTCTTGCCCTGAGTCCAGTTACAGCTCTGCTCTGCCTGAGGCAGGGATGGTACCCCTGGCGGAAGGAGCTGGGTAGTCGGGTGCCGAGGGGGTTCCCAGGTGGGGGAGCAGGCACTGCAGTGGGCTGTGCAGCCCCCAGGGAGGGCAGACACCAGGCTAACATGCAGCTGTGGATATTACGCCAGGTGGCTTGGAGGTGCTTCCTGGAACCCACAGATCCTGGCACCCCCTGGCAGCACCCCTATTGGGGATACTATGGAACTCCCTCCCTCACCCTCTGTCCCTGCCTGCTCTGAAAAGCAGGGAACGTTCACACCAAAGGCTGCTCTCTGGGGCGAGGGGCCCCCTGAGCCGCATGCCGGGGCACTGGGGAAAGCCGTTGCTTCCGGGCAGCAGAGAGCTGAGAATCTGGGTCCCTTCCGGAACCTAGCTTGGGGGCCTGGGGAGCCCACTGGGGGCAGGGAAAGGAGGTATTGTGGCAGTTCCCTGGACTGCACTATACAGGGAGTCAAACTACACAATCACATTGGTCCCACCTGGCCTGGTAATCTATGGGGGTCAAAGCAGGGCTGCCCCTCTCTGCTGGGTGCACCTAAGAGTGACCTCCAGTGAGCCCCTCCTCCCCATCTTCATTCCCCTTTGCCCATGGAGACCCCTGTGCCTGGCGCCTCGGCCTGCCTGGAGGTGCTCCAGGCTGCCCTGGGAGGCTGGTCGCAGGGCTGAGCCATGTGAGGGGCTCCCACTCTGCAAAATCCCTGCTGCTCTTGCTACATATTTAACTTTAAAAAGCATTTGTTACATTAGTACAGGGCATCAGGACACCTGGGTTCTAGGTCCAGTTCTGGGAGGAGAGTACAATGTAGTGGTCACAGAGCATGGCTGGAAATCAGGCCTCCACCACAGACTCATTGTGCGACCTGGGACAGAGCCCATCCCTGTCTCCGTGCCTCAGTTTCTCCACCTGGGAAATGGGCATAAAGGTCCTGACCAGCCCAAGATCCAAGATAACATGTTTCTTCCTGCAGGCTAAGGTAACTTGGTGTGAGGTGAAGCAGCAGCCACATCAAGCCCTTCTTGGGCAGCCTGGAGGCTGGGACTCTCTGATTGCTCACATATTGCCATGGGCACCTTGCTGAACAGGCAGCTTTCCTGCCACCTGGCTCCGCTGATGTTTGTGCCAGGCGTCTCCAGGCTGCTCCGGTGCTACCCCAGGCAGCGTCCCCCTTGCAGAGCCTGGCTCCCAGCGAGGGTAGCTTTGGTGCCTTTGGGGTGTGCCCTCCTGCCCTTGGCCCATTACCAGCTGTGTCTCCTTGGCAGGGCAGTGCAGTGGGGTACCCAGGGCAATGGGGACGCCCTGCGCTGGGCATGCTGTGGACCCCCCCTTTGGGCTCAAGGGGCACAGTGCTTAGGTGAATTGTGGCCCCTGCTTTGGTTCTGGCGGGCCCCCTCCCCTGGGAGGGTCTGTGCTTCACCACGGCGTGGGTTAAAGGGCACCACGTTTGGGTGCATTAAGGCCCCTGCTCTGGCTGCCCGCTTGCCCCGTGGGGGCTGAAAGGCGCCGGCTGTGGGTGCAGCCTGTCCTCCCGAGCGCAGGGCTCCGCCGAGCAGGATTTGGGGGGCGGCCTTTGGGCACGTTACGGCCCCGGCCCCGGCGCCGGCCCCAGGAGGTTGTGAGGCGCAGCCTTTAGGCGCACTACGGCCCCGCCCTGGTTTGCCCCGAGCTCCCCCTCTCCTTGCCCTGGTGGGGCGGGCCGCGGACTGGTCCATTCGTGCCGCGGGGGGAGGCTGCTCCTGCGTGCGGCGCGGCCGCTTCCATCGGCGGCGGCCCGGGGGGGCCGCGGCACCATGGGGCGGGGCTGAGCGCTGGGCCCGAGGAGCCAGCGCCAGGCAGCTGCACCGCGCCCGCGGGCTCCAGCGCCCGGGCCATGCGAGCGGGCTGAGCCCGGCCGGCCGGCGGCAGGTAGGGACCCCGGGCGGCGGCCTCGCTCCCTGCCCCCCGTGGGGCGGCTTGGCCAGGGGCCTGCGGGCTCTGGAGGGGGGAGCCCGGGGCGGCGGGGGGTGTGTGGGCGGGGGGTGCGCGCACGCGCACACACGCACCGGGGGGTAGGTGCAGGCACAGCCCGGTGCGGGGGGGGGGAGGTGCGCGCGCACACACACACACACACACAGAGCCCGGTGCGGGGGGGAGGTGCACACACACACACACACACACACACACAGCCCGGTGCGGGGGGGGGGGGAGGTGCGCGCGCACACACACACACACACACAGAGCCCGGTGCGGGGGGGAGGTGCGCACACACACACACACACACACACACAGCCCGGTGCGGGGGGGGGGGAGGTGCGCGCGCACACACACACACACACACACACACAGAGCCCGGTGCGGGGGGGAGGTGCACACACACACACACACACACACCCCGGGGCGGGGGGGAGGTGCACACACACACACACACACACACACACACACACAGCCCGGGGCGGGGGGGAGGTGCGCACACACACACACACACACACACACGCAGCCCGGGGCGGGGGGGAGGTGCGCACACACACACACACACACACACCCCGGGGCGGGGGGGAGGTGCGCACACACACACACACACACACACACACACACACACACAGCCCGGGGCGGGGGGGAGGTGCGCACACACACACACACACACACACACGCAGCCCGGGGCGGGGGGGAGGTGCGCACACACACACACACACACACACCCCGGGGCGGGGGGGAGGTGCACACACACACACACACACACACACACACACACACACAGCCCGGGGCGGGGGCGGCGGGGGGGAGGTGCGCGCACACACACACACACACACACACACACACACCCCGGGGCGGGGGGGAGGTGCACACACACACACACACACACACCCCGGGGCGGGGGGGAGGTGCACACACACACGCACACACACGCAGCCCGGGGCGGGGGGGAGGTGCGCGCGCACACACACACACACACACACACACCCCGGGGCGGGGGGGAGGTGCACACACACACACACACACACACACACCCCGGGGCGGGGGGGTGGGCGGGGGGAGGTGCGCACACACACACACACACACACACACGCAGCCCGGGGCGGGGGGGTGGGCGGGGGGAGGCGCACACACACACACACACACACGCACCCCGGGGCGGGGGGGTGGGCGGGGGGGAGGTGCGCACACACACACACACAGAGCCCGGCGGGGGGGAGGTGCACACACACACACACACACACGCAGCCCGGGGCGGGGGGGTGGGCGGGGGGGAGGTGCACACACACACACACACACAGAGCCCGGTGCGGGGGGGGTGGGCGGGGGGGAGGTGCACACACACACACACACACAGACAGAGCCCGGTGCGGGGGGGAGGTGCACACACACACGCACACGCACACACACACACCCCGGGGCGGGGGGGTGGGCCCGGGGAGGCAGACCGAAAGAGCGGCCACGCTAGGTCAGCCCGGTGGTCCCATCAGCCCTGCGTCCTGTCTCTGACAGCGGCCAGTGCCAGGCGCTTCCGAGGGAGCGAAGGGAACAGGGCGATCACCGAGCGATCCGTCCCGTCGTCCAGTGCCAGGTGCCGGCCGACAGGCAGAGCCCGTGGTCGTGGGTGTGGAGGGCAGGAAGGGGGTGGATCAATGGTTCATCTCTCTCCTGCTGTCTGGGATGCGGGGACAGGTGCTCCCGGGCAGGGGGCTGGCGTTGCAGGGAAGGTCCCTGCCGTGCAGGGCTGTGTGAAGTTGGGGCAGGGTCCCTGGTGGTGACTTTGTTCGGATCAGGGTATAGCGCAAAGGGGCTGCAGGGGGAGGGGTCCGGGTGTAGGCAGCGCCCGGGGCAGCAGGGAAGGGGACCAGGGGGAGGCAGTGCCTGGGGCTGGGGGTGCATTGAGGTTACTCTGTCTCTCTGTAGAGGCTGGTTACCTGAGCCCCTGTAAAAGGGGAGAAGCCTCTGGCTGGCGGATGGGAGGTGGTAACTAGCCACATGGCAAGCTGAGCTAGGCCAAGGGCTCTTGCTGCCATGTACTAGCGTAGCTCAGCTTGGACAGTCTGCTGACTCTTGCTGCATGCCCCTGCTGCAGGCTGTCGGACCAGGGCTGCTAGCCAGTGGCTCCTGGGGCAGGGATTCTGACCCTGGCCACTATGGCCTGCTGGTGATTCTGGGGCTGGCAGCTAGAGCTGGAGTGTTGGGATCGAAGGAGGTGGAATTATCATCATCAGGTGTTCCTACGGCGGCAGCCCCAAAGGGCCTGACCCAGGTCGCAGCCCCAGTGCACTGGTGCTGCACAAGTGTCTAGTGACAGATGGCCCTCGCCCTGGATTGCTGGCTTGGCACCGGGGGCCCGCACAGCCCTGGCTTGCCTCTTTAAACACGTTTCCTCTCGTGTCACTCTCCCCTTGGGACAGGCTGCCCAGTTCAGCTGCTTGTTTGGCCTTTGCCTTTTGCTCCGCTTAGACATTGGGACCAGTCAGCCTGGCTCACGAGTTCTCGGGTGTTGCTGCCGGGCTGCAGCTTGGAGATTCTGAGTGCTGCAGGGGACTTCAGGTTTTCTCCTGGCACCCATCACCGTGGTATCGGAGCATGTCCCCATTACCAGCCGGGCATCATGAGGTCCCTAGTGGGTTTCAAGGCATCTTTGGCTCTCAGCGCTGCCCTGCATACAGGAGGCTTTGTGTGCGGTCATTTTGGGGGGGTGTTGAATACTGCACAGGGGTCCCAAACTCTGCCCAGCCAGGGGCTGTGTTGGCAGCTTGCATGGTGCGCGGTCTCTGAGTTTAACGTAGCCGTCTTCTGCTGTAACGTGCTGGTCCCAGGTCCTAGACCTTGCTCTGAGGGGACTGGCTTGCATCTCCATAGGCACGTTGCATGTAGGGATTTAGTCTCGTCAGGCGGAAGTTCTGCATTGTAGACCTAAGTCGGACTTTATTCACTCCAGTATGACGTCATCTCTTAAGCCATGCTGCTGGGGGAAGTAGCTACGATGTTCCTTGCAGCTCCTGACAAAGCCTGTGCTAGAACAGGGTGCCGTGAACGGGCCACTGTAAACCCTGCACCTGAGATCACCTTTCTCCCAGGCTGGGTCCACCCCTGTGAGTGGGCAGCTCCATGAGGGGGTGGGGGCTGTACGATGGACCCTGGGCAGGCCGGAAGCTGCAGAGCTGCCAGCCCTGGTAGCAGAGTTGAATAGGATGCACACTCCAGAATTGTTTTACTTGAAAGGGTTCTGCAAGAGAAATGACTGAGGGAGGGCTTGCATTTCCAGTTGCAGATCTGTTCTCAGATAGCCTATGTCAGGCTGCTGAGCCTGGCTGTGGCTGGCTGTTCTTGAAAAATGGCTCAGCTGGGTTCGCTTATTCACCTGGTTACCCTGCGAGGCGACAGGACTCCCCGCCCCTCGGACTCCCCCATTCTGTAGGCTCGAGGCAGCCTGTCCTTTCCTATGGAGGCAGGTTGGTTAGGGTGACACCCCCAGTTCAGCTCCAGCTTTTAAAACTGGTTCTCATCTGATGGAAGGGTCTCCAAACTTTACTTGCCGCCACCCCCCCCCCTTCAGTCCCTGAGGAATTTAAAGGACACTTTGTGCAATACCTGGTGAAACACAGAGCTCCCTCTTCTGGTTCAACAGGAGCAGTCCGCTAAGAGTTCTTACCCCAGAGCTGGGGGGAACTTGCTTTCTCTACTGAAGTTACTAATTTTCAGCTCCACTCAAACCCCAGGAAAATGTTTTGTCAAATGGCGAAGGAGCAGACGTGACGGGGGGGTGGGGGGGAATCTTGGTTCTAAGCACCTGGCAAGCATTGCCACTAGCAGTGAGGCTTACAAAGAAATACATGGAACGCAACAGAAAAACTGCCGGGCAATTGTTCTCTAGCCTGCCAGGGCATATAACGCACTTTGCAGCCAGCATCCATCCGTAGTTCTCTGATTACTTGTATGCGGTGTATGGGGGGGGGTTCCGAAAAGCCCTGTTCGCACCTAGGGACTCATGGGGGGTGAGGGGAGAGAAGTGTAGGTCATTAGCTTATTAAATACAGTGTTTAAAGGCCTAGTCAATGAGCAGTGGATTCTAGCGAGCCCGGCCCAGGCCATGTGCAGAGTAAATCATTCTGGCTGTTTTTTTCTAGAAGTGGAAATTCCACTGGCTAAACCTGGTCGCCAGTGTGAGCTAAACGGTGCCAAAGCAGAAGCGCTGTGTTGTTCTTGCCAACTGCTCTGCCCTGTCCCCTCTGTTGTGGGCAGCGCTGCCATCCCCAGGCTGAAGGAATCGTCACGCTCCCCCGGCTCCTTTCTCCGCCACATCCTGAAAACCCGACTCTTCCTCTCCACTCTGGCAGCTGAAATGCTTGTTGGACCTGCTTGCCATAATCGCTGCGCTCTCTGGCCTCCTGGCTCTCCCTGCAGTCTGCCCAAACCCAGAGCTGCTAATGCGACAGGCTGGGGTGATTCCCATAGCCCCTTTGACCCATTGTCCGCACCTCCATGGCCACCTCCTGGGTCCTGTCTCTAGTGGTGTCCCACGTTGCTGTGGTAATGATGCCAGCCTCGCTGCCTGACTCTCACTCCTGTCTGCGTGCCTACTGCCCCCATGCACGGAGCTCCCCCTCCCAGCCCGCCCTGCAGACAGACTCCTCCTGGGCGGCCCGCAAGCACTGACCCAAGAGAAGAGGAGGAGGTCAAACTGCCACTGTCCTCTGAGTCGCCCCAGGGTGTCCGTCTCTCAGGCTGAACTGGGGCACCTCATCCTGGGGAGGCATGCAGCCTGGTTTCTGGACACCATCCCGCCGAGGCCTCCTGGATGAGGATGAGCTCGAGAGGACCAACTCTTGGTCCCTGTGATTCACACTCTGCACTAGCTCTGCACCCCTCAGTTTCCCCAGCCCCTCCTTCTCAGGATAATAGGAGTACAGAATTGATGCAGGCCTGCCCTTTACTAGCTCTTGTCAGAGGGAGAGCGAGCTGGTTTCTTATGCCACTGCAGTGCTTTGTGGGTAATTATGCACATTGCTATGAAAATAATAAGGCCGGCTTCATAGCGGTGTCTAAAAATACGACTAATGCAGCAAGCTGGTTGAGGTGCCTTTGTTTGTCACCTTTGGGTGTTTGCTTTGCAGCCAGCCTCGCCGTGGGAAGCTGCCCTCTGTGCAGCTGAGTCTCTTGGGGTGGGATTTGGGCTTTTAGATGAATTCTGGCCCCGCTTCGAATCTTGTTTCCAAGGGGCAGCACAGGCCCTCAGGTGGCACTTCCGGTGGGATCGGTGCAGGAGTCTCTCCTGGGGTGAGTCCAGGAGAGCGTGGTGAGGGCGGGAGGTTCTTGTGAGCGACTTGTTCCCCTCCTGGGGGAGCTGGTGACGGGATAGGGAGCCTTTCTCCCCCAACCTGAATCCAGCCCAGAGCAGCAGTGACCAGTGGTGATCCCCATCTGCTTGGGAACCTATGTGAGATGAGTAGGATCCTAGTGGCTGAGTGCCCACCTGGCACAGACCATGGCCAGGACTGGCTCCGATTGGCCCTCTGGCAATGTTTGAATGGAGCGTGAAGGTGATGCTGGCCAGCCAGCTCTTTGGGGCTTAGGTGGCCGGCAGCTGTAGTTTGGCTTAAGGGCACCTGGCCCCACCCGATTCCCTTTTTTGGACATTCTGCATCCGGTCAGAGCAAAGCACCAGGGCAGGGAGCTAGAAACTGCCGGGCTGGGCCGACCCCAAGGTAGAAACCCCTGCATCTCTTATTTTGTTACTGCCCCAAAGCACATGGGTAGGGTTGTCAGTTTTGGTTGGACGTATTCCTGGAGGTTTTGTTACATGACATAATCCTTAATTAAAGATTAACTTTTAATTCCTGGAGACGCCAGGACAATCCTGGAGGGTTGGCAACCCTGCACATGGGCTGCCTCTGACTATTGATGAGGCACTTTTGCTTCCCCAGGAGCGTGTGCCCTGATCTTGGAGTTGGTGCTGTGTGGTGGCTGGGGCTGGTATCTGTTACGGCCACACGGAGAACTCGGCGCTCGTGCTCAGCAAACCACAAAGGTCTTCTGTTGAAACGGACTTAATGAAAGGGCTGCTGGGCTGGGGAAGTGGAGTCGGTCGGGAGCCAAGGGAGTAGAGAGAACCAAGTCGTGTGGGCTGAGTGGAATCTGCCTCTCTGGGGGCTGGCGCTGCTCGAAGTGCTTGGAGCTGGGTGGGAAGTGCGTGGTGGCATGGTTTCCTCTGGGCCATCTGGTCAGTCCTGGTGGCTCTGGGATTGTGAGGGGAAAGGCCTCTCCGCCTGAGAAAGAGGAGGCAGTACCCGGGGGGGTGCACGCAGCACCTCGTCTTTCCCCTGGGCAGCTGCCCTGGGGTCCCAGAGGAGGGGGCGGGACAGTGCCGGTCCCCCAGGTGTGCTCTGAGCCTGCTGTCGCTAAGGCCCGTGGACAGCGTGAAGCTCTGGGCTGTTCTTGGCCATTGAGAGCGCTCGCGCTCAAGTCCAGCAGAGCTGAACGCTTGTGTCGGGGCTGTCTCCACACCGGTCTCTGCTGCTCCGCAGGGTCCCTCCACCTGCTGGCGGGAGTCGGGAACTCCCACGCTGTAATAAAGGAGAGAGTGCCAGGGAGCGGTGAGTGCCATCTGGAGCCCCCGGCAGGTCTGGTGACCTGAGCGGCATGCTGTCACAGGGAGAGGCCTCACACGGCAGGGCAGATGCAGAGCTCTGGGGAACAGCAGGAAACGGTGCCGCTGTGCTCTCCGGTTTGCAAGCTGAGCACCTTCCGGTTCTTGCACAATGAGGTTAGAGCAGCATCCAGCTGAGGCCAGCGCCTTTCCTACCCAGTGCAGTGTTTGCTGATGCCTAGATTCCCCGCCTGGTGTTTGCAGACCTGGTCGCCTGGTGGGAATAAGCATTCCCCAGCAGTGCCCTTCAGCACTCCAGGGCCAGGCTGGCTGGCCCCATGCGAGTGCTGGGTGGTGTGTGTGTGAGCACTCCCTGCGCTGGAGTGTGAATGGTGTGTCCTCTGCTCGTGGCAGCCACTACATCTGACTTGTAAAGCAGCGCGTAGATGGCGGTCCCCGGCTGGAGCAGTAAAACCTGCTGCCTCGGACTGCCGTGGTTTATGGCTCCCATTCATGGAGCACATGGAACAAATAAAGGGGACAGAGACTGTTAAAATCCCCATTGATTTGTGCAGTGGAAGTTGCTACTGCTGTGACAGGAGTGTGTTTGTGGCTTTGCCTGTGTGGGCCATGGGCTCTGTGCTGGGGAACTGATTGGGCTGGGAGCCCAGAGACAGCTAATGAAATTGGGGTGATGGAGTTTTGTTTGAAATGGAAGAGAGTTCATAGGGAATTGAATTACCCCTGTTAGAGGAATGCAGCAGTGATTACCAGGGGGGCTGAGGGCTCTTCCTGCAGGTGCCTGGCCCTGGTGGGCTGGTCTGGGCAGCGCTTGGTGGCTGTGCGAGTGGTTCTGTGATTAAAGCAGAATCACCTGTTGTTAAAAAGCCAATACGGGACGTTCCCCTAATTCAGCTAGGATGTGACTGATCTGCCCAAAACCTTGGCCCACGGGGGCTGGATTAGGGTGGGAAGGAAAAGCAGCCCTGTGCAGTGAGCTAGGTGGGCTCTAGAAAAGTGGGGTTCTGATTTTTCCAATAAAGGGGAAGAAAGGGGTCTCCTAAAACTGCGGTTTTCGCCCCCTCCACACCTTGGCTGGCTGGACTCAAACGCCCAGTCTCTGCTGCTGATCTGGCCTCAGGGCGTCCTGCAAGCGTGGAGAAGCCACTGTCCCTGTGCTGTTTGGGTGGAGTCTTGCACACGGGAGCAGCTGCTTTTAGACACGGCTGTCCAATACAAACTGTTAACGCTGTCACCAGTCACGATCACGGGACCTCCGCTTTGCCCAGAGACCCACAAGCTGTGTGCCAATTGGCATGCAGTATTTCTTTGAGGAGAGGTGAATTGTTGCCTGTGGTTCTGGAGCTGGCAAAGGCCTGAATCTCGAGGGCCTCGTGGGCTGGAGTGTGCGCTGGGGCAGTAGGAATCTGCAACTGCCTTGTGTTTGGGGAATGAGGCTAGTTGCGAATTGCTGGCTCCCCTCAGGGAAGGGCCATGGCGGGGAGTTAGGGGGTCACCCAAGGCACCCTGTCTTGGCATTTCTGTGCTTTGAAAAATGTGTGTGTGCGCATGGGGCGGGGAAGGGTTAGGTGTTGCTCTAACTTGGAATTTCCAGTTTTTTCCTAAAGAAAACGCCCACATCCGTGTCATGCTCTCAATGCGTAGGGTATTTGCCCCGCGCAGACCCAGGGTGACGTCTGCCACTCACAGTCACTGTTCTACAGCATTGGCCCAGCCATGGCAGCTCAGAGTGGCTGGAGAGGTGCTTGGTAGGGCTCTCCTCATGGCGTGGTCCTGCTCTGCAAAGCGTCTGTCTCGGATGGAGGGAGGACGGGAGTGGGGTTCCACGGTTGGGTTCCCATGATTTCTAAAGCAAATGTGCTCAGCTGACCAGGGCAAATTCTGGGAACTGCCAGCCCTGCAAACTCAGTCCGCACTCTTTCCACTGTGTGCTGTCCCGATGAATAAAGCACCTACAGTCCAAGCCCTGCCTCCCTCTCGCACCTGGGGCCCTCAGTGGCTTTGCACAGGTGTCATTTCCTGGAGCTCAGTGACCAGCAAGGAGGGACAGACTCTCTCTGAGCGAAGCAGGGCTCACAGCAGTAAAAAGCTGTGTGAACTTTTGACTCGGACACATGTGTATCATGGGGGGCGGGCCCAATCTGCGAGTGAGAAAGGGCCGCTTTTAGTTGCTTATCGCAGAGGAGCGCTGCTTGAAGCCCTGGATGAGACCGAGACCCAACCAGCTGAGGGAAATGAGGAACCAGACCCTGATCCCTGCTTAACATTGCAGCCAGGACCTCTGTGCCAGCCCATCCCTGCCCCCTGCCCCCAGCACATACATTTTCCCTGCCATCCGGGATCTGGCCGGCTGTCCATGTTTGCTGTTGGCTCGGAGTGTCTGAGGTGCTTTGCTCTTGCTGGCAGCGCTGCGGGGAGCGTGGCTAACCATCGAGGTCCTTTGGCAGGAGCTGTCCCTGGGGCTGGACGGCTCCTGCGCCCTGCGTGTGTCTGTTGCCAGCGATGCAGCAGCGCTGGCTAACGGGGCGCTGGGAGCACTGCACGTGTGCCCTGGCGATTCCTGAGGGGGCTGTAACCGAGAGCGCAGGGACCACCCTACTTCTCCGCTGTGTCTGCGAGGTTCCCGGGTGCATGTGACAGCACTCCGTGCGTCGGATTACCCCGTGGCCCTTCGAGCCGGCTGTCTGCGTGCCGCGCGCTCTCAGCAAAGTGCAAATGAAAATTTGGGGCAGAAGGAGAAGCAGGCTCTGAAAATCCCAGATCCCGTTGGAGCAGGTGTCTCCAGTGGAGCTACTGTCAGCTCATTTTTGGAAACGATTAGATTTCCAGTTGTCCACGTCCCTTTAAAGGGACAGAGTCAAAGGAAAGGCTTGATGCTCAAAAAACCCCCCAAACCAACTTCCTCATTTTGTTTCTAGCGCCCTAGGTGGCTACATAGTGTTTCCACTTGTAACAAAATTACTTTTCATCACTGATGCGGTTCTCGCTCTTGGGGTTTCTCGGCTTGAGCAGTGAGACTAGGCTTCGCAGCCTCACTTTACTTCCTAGGCACTAGCCCAAGGCTGCCTTGCAAATGCTGTGAGAGCCAGACGGATGTGTACAGTGAACTGTCTTGGGGACTCTGTTGTGAGCGGGGTCTGAGATCCAGCTCTTTGCCCCAGAGCCGCTCACTCTGAAGCGCCAAGGAGGGGGTGATAGGGAAAAGCATTCTGTCCTTTCTGACGCCTGGGGGGTAATGTTCGGCTAGAGTCAAAGGGTGGGTACATGGACACACAGCACTCTAGAGTTTTTCAAACTTTTTTTTTCTGGTGACCCAGGTGAAGAAAATTGTTGATGCCTGTGACCCAATGGAGCTGGGGATGAGTGATTTGGGTGTGGGAGGGGCTCAGGGCTGGGGCAGAAGGTTGGGGTATGGGGGTGAGGGCTCTGGGGTGGGGCCAGGAATGAGAGGTTCAGGGTGGGGGAGGGAGCTCTGGGCTGGCTCAGGAGGGTTGGGGTGTGGGAGGGGGTCAGGGCTGGGGGTGCAGGCTCTGGGGTGGGGCTGGGGATGAGCGGTTTGGGGTGCAGGAAGGGGCTCTGGGTTTTGCGGGGGCTGGGGCAGGGGATTGGGGCGTGGGCTTACCTTGGGAGGCTCCCGGTGAGTGGCGCAGCGGGGGTGCAGAGGCAGGCTTCCAGCCTGTCCTGGCACTGCGGACCACGCTGCACCCCGGAAGCGGCCAGCAGCAGGTCCGGCTCCTAGGCGGAGGCGCGTAAGTGGCTCCACGCAGCTCTTGCCCACAGGCACTGCCCCCCGCAGCTCCCATTGGCTGGTTACTGGCCAATTGGAGTGCAGAGCCGGTGCTCGGGGCAGGGGCAGCGTGTGGAGCCCCATGGTCCCCCCGCCTAGGAGCCAGACCTGCTGCTGGCCGCTTCTGGGGGTGCAGCGTGGTGTCAGAACAGGTAAGCACTAGCCTGCCTTAGCCAGGCAGCACCACCAATGTGACTTTTAATGGCCCAGTTGGCAGTGCTGACCAGAGCCGCTGCAACCCAGTGTCTCCCATTCCTGGGTTGCGACCTGCAGTTTGAAAACCACTGCTCTAGAACATGGCAGTGGGTCCCGATTCTGTGCTGTGCCTCCTTGGCAGGGGGAGGGTAACAAAGGGGGTGTTATGCCACCTTGTGAGGTGCCAGGCTGTTTCAGAGGCTGGTGTTGGCCCCTAGTGTAAATGAGAACAGCCTCAGGGGCCGCATGGCATAGGGAATTGCCTAGAAAGAGGATTGCTATGACGTGGCATGGCAAGTGGGGAGGAGACCTCTCCCAGCCCTTTGCAGACACTGGGATGGGGAGTTGTTTGCTGGAGCGACCTCGAGGCAGCATGGTCCATGGTATGTTCAAATCGAATAAAGATATATTGGCACAAGCAGACTGGCTCTGTGGCTCTGCATGCATGGACCCTCCTGAAACACGGCTGGGGGGGGCTTCAGAGAACGAGGGGTTCCCCTTGCTGTTCAAGTACCCAGGTGAGAGCTGGCTGCTGCAGCGTCTGACTTGCTGGGGACACGAAGTCCCAGGCCACAGGGATATGGTGACCTTGGGACAAGTGAAGAAAGAGAAGGTGTCTGTGTGTGTGTGTGTGGGGGGGGGGGGGAGCTTGTGGGTTTTTTCTTTCATATTAATATCTGTCCTGTGAGTATTGCTGCAGCTGTCAGTTTGGGGGTGAGTGGGAGGTGGGCAGTCAAAGCCGAGGCGTCCTGCCTGTACTGTCAGGGAAGATCACTGCACCAAGTTGAGTGGAGAGGGAGCACTGTGGGGGAAGTGGCTTATCCTGGGGCAGCTAAGCAAGGCTGCGTTGGTGCAGCCCCTGGAGCTTGTGACAGGTCTTGGGATAGGAAGAGCATCTCTGCCCTGCGCGCTCTAGGAGTATGTCTACACTGCAGATAAGAACTCGTGGCTGGCCCTTGTCAGCTGACTTGGGCTCATGGGGCTTGGAGCTGTTCAACTGCAGTGTAGACATTTGGGCTCAGGGACCCCGGGAGGGACTGAGAGCTTGAATGTCTACACCACAGTTAAGCAACCCCTTAGCCCAAGCCCAACAATCCCGAGTCAGTTGACACGGGCCAGCCATGGGTATTTAAGTGCAGTGTAGACATACCTGGAAGGATTTATGGGCTTGGGTAGCCGACCGCTTTGTTTGCTTTCTGGACAGGCAGTTTCTGAGCCTGGCTGTTGGCTGCTGAGGGTTTTTTCCCCGCTCTCTGCTCCTGGAGAAGAAACCAAAATGAGCCTGAGCAAAAATTGTTAGCAGCCAGGAGGTTTTGGGGAGGATCAGGGAAGAGAATTCTTAAGGGAGATGCACTGAGCTACTTGAACCCACCCAATCTAATCCTACTACAGACCTGACCTATATCTAGGTCATGGGAAGCGGTACATGTCTGCAGCAGCAGATGGTGTCTTAAAGAGGTTGGACTCCAGGAGGTTTGAATTTAGGCGACCAGGGAGAGGACGGGCTGTATATTTACTCACGCTGCAAAGCAGCCGATGAGGGCCTGTGACGTCTCCTTGGAGGAAGTGTTGGCATGCACAGCCGCAGCATGGTAAGAGTTGCCTGGTGAGCTCCCAAAGGCTGTGGTGTGCTGTCGTGAGCACAGCCTGTGGGAATGGTGGGTCTTGAGGCAAGTCACAGACTTATAAGCAAGGTGTGGGTCAGATTAAATAAAGAAGGCTGGGGAAGGAGACTGGGGCCCTTGTGATTGGTGTTGGAATTTCTTCCAGCCCAGCTCAGTACTGACCAAAAGTTGCTGCCCTCTGATCATCTGCTGGGGCAGAGGTGAGAGAGGCTGAGGGCCCCATTACCTGCTGATCCAATCTCCACGTTGCAAAGTTGCTGGTACTTGTTGGCCGCCTCGGCACAGAGGCCAAGGGTAGAATGGGAGCACAGAGGCTGAACTCCCTTGACCTCCAGGGCAGGGTGCGGTATGTTGGTGAATACGTGTGAAGCTTACATGCCTGCTGTTCGCACCTGCCCTGGAGGTCGGTTAGAGGCCTTTGCTTCCTGTGGTTGCCGCTCGCTCGGGTACCTTTCATCAGCACTAAATTCACTTCAGTAATGAAGCTCCCATGGGAGGGGTGGGAACATATGTTCTCTGGCTCCGCAAGTATGTACCCAGTTTAGACAGAAACTGCCAATTGGAAGGTCGCATGGCTGGCAGCGGACACCATTATGTTTAGTGGGGTGCCTACCCCAAGAGTAATGGTTAAATCTTTGCTACAGTTCTACAGATCTGCCTGCTGCAGGGTACTTGAACTGTCCCCTGACCCTTCCCAGCTCTCTGTCTATCATGAATGCTATTTGCTGGGGTTCCGTTTGGTGTGAATGACACTTGAAGACGGTGGGGATGCTGAGCAATGAGGCTATCTGCCTTAGGGGACTCGGACAGGGACCTGATGACAGAGGGCCCAGTGTTGCTCAGTAGAACTGCCGGGGTGTCTCAGGTACGTGGTCTCCATCATGTTTTCGATCCGGAATTGGAACCACTAAAATATTTTGGCTGTTTTTGAAACCTAGCTTGTCTCGAGTGAACTCTGGACTGTGAGGTATAAGATGGGATTGTGATGTCAGGAGTGACCTGGCCACCTTTGTTGGTTTGCTTGCTGCCTTCCTGACTGGTTAAAATCTTGTAACCATTTGGAGTGTTTCTTTTAGAGTGATGGCACTACACATTCACTAGCTCCACAAATCCTTTGCCTTGTTCGTACTTTACAGGGATGATTTCATGACTGTAGAACAGTCCTCCCATTACATCATAGCTGTAAGCTGGGCTCTCTTTCTTCACTGGGGCTTTCAGTGTGTCCATTAAATGCTTCTATATTAGTAGGGAGGTTTAGTTTGGACACAGCATCTGGCATTTAACTATGTACCTGGTGTGACTCAGAGCAGCTGAGTGAGTTTCCAGAGGATCAGTGGACAGTCAGTAGCACAGTCTCTTGGCATGCTCCCCTGGTCTCGAGGCACAAACCGCAGGCCTTCCTCAGTTTGCTTCTGGTGCAACTCATGTATATTTGTAGGGTTCGGTGCTCCCTCATTGTTCCAGTATAAAGCCACAAGCCTTTCCAAATGCCAGTTGGACTTTTCTGTTGCGGAAAAAATGTAAACAGTCAGTGTTCGTGATACCATCAGTTCAAACACTTCTGTCTGCATCTGAGATACCAGAGTAGAGGGG
Organism: Eretmochelys imbricata; assembly: GCF_965152235.1. NCBI lineage: Eukaryota > Metazoa > Chordata > Testudines > Cheloniidae > Eretmochelys > Eretmochelys imbricata. The sequence goes on from NC_135579.1 coordinate 1,559,623, forward strand.
GGATTTATTTTATTTTTTTACAGTTTGTTTACTCTGTGTTTAAAAGCACTTGGTGCGTAATGAGTTCCATTGCACTCGGGTCCCCTTTTGTGGTTTTTTCACACAACTGAAAAGGAAAAGATGGTTGTGAAACTGCAGATTGGCAGGGGGACTTAGGGGCATGTATATGTCCTCAAGGTACTCTGAACTCTAGAAATGACTATATTCGAAGAAGCTGACAGACTGGTTAAAATGAGAACTTGCTGGCTTTGGCTGAAAAGCCTGATGCAGAAACAATGAATATCTACATTAAAAAAAAAAAGTCTAAGATTCTGGTTAAAGCCATCCTTAAAACGTCAGTGAAAGCTGAAGCTCCATTACTGGCTCCCGAAATACTAGTGCAGTGCAAGAAAAGGGCCGTGTCGGCCTTAGCCAGGATCTTGGTATTTTTCACTCTTGCCCTTGGTTGTTTGTGCTGGTGTGAGATGGGGAGATTCTTGAAGTTAAGCAGGAGTTGGAGCAATTGTGCAGTCTCTGGCTTTCACCAGGAAGGACTGTAAAATGCCTAGTATTTATTTCAGAGTGGCAGCCGTGTTAGTCTGTATCCGCAAAAAGAAAAGGAGGACTTGTGGCATGAAATTTGTTCGTCTTTAAGGTGCCACAAGTCCTCCTTTTCTTTTTTTAGTATTTATTTGGGACTCATCTTTGAGGAAAACACATGATTAGGTGATGTCAAATTTAGCCCATAAACTGAACTGCCTCCATCTTGGTCCCCAGACAGCGGGCCGCTCAGTCCTGTCAGGGCCGCGTGTCATCGTGCAAGGCCCAGGCCGTGCAAATTGTGCAGGGGAGAGAGGCCTGGCCGAGGGCGGCCGGGGTCACGCTGGGACACGCTCACGGTCCAGTGCCGAAGGACAGTATCCCTCCTCCTCCTCCTCGCAGCTCCCTGGCCTTGGGTAACCCGCCGTCCCAGGGGCTCTCCGTGGGGCCGCTCATCGGGGCGCCGTGGGGCTCGGGTCCTGGGGCTGCAGGGAGAGGATCCAACCCTTCCGCCCCACACAGCGACAGAATCGCCCGGGGAGAAGCCGGCCCCAGCCTGGGCTGGGGGGCTCAGGAGTGGGGCTCGGGGGGCTGGCTCCTCAGGAGCGGGGCCTGGGGGCTCAGGATCGGGGCCGGCTCTGGGCCGGGGCTCAGGAGCGGGGCTCGGGGGGCTCAGGATCGGGGCCGGCTCTGGGCCGGGGCTCAGGAGCGGGCGGGGGGGCTCTGGGCTGGGGCTCGGGGGGCTCAGGATCGGGGCCGGCTCTGGGCCGGGGCTCAGGATCGGGCGGGGGGGGGGGGCTCTGGGCCGGGGTTCAGGATCGGGGCCTGGGGGCTCAGGAGCGGGCGGGGGGGGGCGCTCTGGGCCGGGGCTCAGGAGCGGGGCCTGGGGGCTCAGGAGCGGGGCCGGCTCTGGGCCGGGGCTCAGGAGCGGGGCCTGGGGGCTCAGGAGCGGGGCCGGCTGGGCCCGGTGCAGCCTCTCGCGGGCTCTGGCCGGTCCCGCGGCGCCCCTGGTTGCTAGGCCCCCATCCCATCCCGCGCTGCGCGGCGACGGTTGCTAGGATACCCGCTGCCCCTGGTTACGCCGTGCCCGGGTGCCCCGCGCGGCGGGGGGGAGGGGTTCGGGCCCCCCCCCGGTGCAAGATGGCGGTGGAGTGTGACGCGCCCGGTCACGTGCCCTGCCGCGCGCGCCCCCCGCGCGCGCCCCCGGCCCCGAATGTTGTGAATCAAACGCCCCGGCCGCCGCCGCCGCCGCTCCCCGTCGGGTCTTAAAGGGCCAGAGGCCGGGGCGGGGCCCGCGGGCGGGGCGGGGCGCCCCCCACACAGAGCCGCGGGACCCGGGCGCAGGTAGGGCCGGGCGGGGGCTCCCCGGGGTCCTTGCACCGGCGGCCGCGGCGCCTGCCCCCCCTCGCCCCCCCGGCCCCGCTGCTGGCCCCGGGGCGGCGGAGGCGACATGTGCCGCTGCGGGGGGGCTCCCGCGTGCGGTGCGGCGCGGCGCGGCGCGGCTCGGCTCGGCTCGGCGCAGCGCGCGGCCCCGCTCCCTTTGTTGTTGCTTTTGTGTGGCCCCGAGCACATGGCCCGGGGTCGGGCTGCTCTTAAAGTCCCCGCGCCCGGGCACGCGCGGGCCGGCCCAGCGCGGGGGGGGCCTGGCCCTGCCCCCTGCCCCGGGGGGGGCGCTGGCCGGGCGCCCCGAAAACCCAGCGCCGCGCGAACCCCCCCGTTCGGCAGGGCTCGGAGCAGCCGGGCCAGGGCTGAGCTGCGGGGGGGTCCCACCGGCTGCCCGGGACCCCCCGCTCCCGGGGAGGCGGCGTGGATTTGGGGGCGCTGCCGGAGAGGCTGGGTCCAGGGGTTCCCCGGGGGGAGGTGGCGAAGTGCAGCGCCTGGTGACCCCCCAAACTTAGTTTGACTTTCTCCTGCTGCTTCCTCGGCCGCGTGGGTCCTTTCCTGGGGCGCCTGCAGGGTGAGGTGTTGGTGGGGTGCCCCCAGACCCAGGCTGGGGAGTTTCTAGCTGTATGGGGCAGGAGGCAAGACCCCCGTGGAGTGTTCCCTTGGATATTTGGCGCTTGTGCAGTTAATCATAGACTATCAGGGTTGGAGGGGACCTCAGGAGGTCATCTAGTCCAACCCCCTGCTCAAAGCAGGACCAATCCCCAATTTTTGCCCCAAGTCCCTAAATGGCCCCCTCGAGGATTGAACGCACAACCCTGGGTTTAGCAGGCCAGTGCTCAACCCACTGAGCTATCCCTCCCCGCCCCAGTTCTACTCCCCTTCGTCCCCAGCCCCTGTGCACCCAAGGGTGCGGGGTGTGTGCGCATCTGCCCTGGGCAGTGACCGCAGAGCACCAGCCCAGAGAGTTCCTGGTTTTTTCTAGTCTCCTCCCTGAGCAATGAAAGGGACAGTCTGGCCCTGGCCCCTTTGTGTATCATCTCTCCTGCAAACAGCGTCCCCCAGTGTCTGTGAGCCAGTGGCGGTGGGGCAGAGAGAAACGAAGGGGAGTTACCCAGGAGTGAAGAGGTTACAGCTGGCACTTGCAAACAGATGGAGCAGAGTAAATAAACAGGCGGGAGGTTTCTCCAGATGGTGGGAGTGGCGGAGGAGAAGGTCCTTGGAACAACAACCTTGAGACGGTGTGTAAGAATGGAGGAGCCCAGTGCGAGGTGGGGTGGGAACGGGGAGGCAGAGGGTGTGTCTGGGAAGAGGGCTGGTAAAATGGTTGTGAGAAGGTGGCAGCCCAGGGGCTGGGATTTGGGGAGGCTGTCGAGAAGGGAGTTGCTGGGCCTGAGGCCTGTGGAGATGGGGTGAGGATTTCAGCAGGGGTGTACTGGGGTGACGTCCTCGGGGTGGGCAGGCTCTGGAATGCAACGGGGGGTGTGGAGAATTTGGGGTGATGATGGATATTAGGGGGCTGGTCCAGAGGGCATGTATGTGCTGGAGGAGGCTCCCCTTAGCCAAGAGAGGCTTGGAGGGCTGGTCTGTGCTACCAGATGGGGGGTGTGAATGCTCTTGTCTGGCTCTGTTCTTGGCAGCGGTTTTCCAACACAGTACAGTTCTGTCTCAAAGAGCGGCCCTGCGGCACGGCAGGAGGAGGAGGGGGCGTGGTCAAGGCAAAGAGGGAGGGGCCGCTAAGAATGGAATATCGGCCCCTGGTTCTCCCTGTAGTGTAGACAGAGGCTTTTACCATCCTGCAGGTTAAGTGACAGGGTGGTAAGCCTCTGCCCCGCTGTCCGGCACAGCTGCACCAGGAAGATGCTGGGGTGTGGGCAGCTGGATGTTGTATAAGCACGTTAGCGAAGGCAAAGGGCAGCAGTAAAGGGACTGGAAGGGCGACAAACTGAGGGCTGAGCGTGAGCCCCCAGGACTCCAGGTAGGGAGTGGTCCTGGAGCTCTCCCCACTGCCCTCTCTGCGGGGAGGGGAGCAGAGACACCTGCCTAGCCATGGGGGTGGGGTGGAGAGGCCTGCACCATTAAGTGGGTAGGAGGAAGGAAGGGGACAGCCTTCATTGGGGGCGCAGAGATCCCCCGACCCCAGGGGCCTGCTCGAAGCTGTCGGAGGGCCTTCCTGTGAACTGAAGGCGACTGGCCGCCTGTGCTGCTTTCTTTCCTATGACCCACCCTCAGGAGTGGTGACTCAGGGCTGCTGGGGTCTCCTGCGCGCCTGCTCTGGGGGTGTGGTTGTGCTGTCTCTCAGGGTGTGCATGGCTCCCCGCACCTCTGTAAAGGGGCCCCCCTGCAAGTAGCGAGTCTGGATTCCCCAAAGCCTGATCGCTGCTGCTTCTAATGCTGCGAGTTCTCTTTGCTTGCTAAGGCCCTTCCTTGGGTCTCCTGAGAGTCACTCCCAGCAGTGCCTCTGTGAGCCCTTGTGTGGGACACGTGCTTCGTAGCTCGGTGCGTGAGCCGGGCCGAGGTTTGGCCACATTTTGTGCAGAGCCGTGGCAGCCTCTCTTGCTGAGTTGTGCTGGTTCCTTGGGGTTTTTTCTACGATTGCGCGCCTTGCTGCTGTGGAGAGAGGCCCATGGTCTGATCTAAAAGGAAGATGGAGGTTGGCAAATATAAATATTAGTCCGATAAATTGGCAGTTTCTAGCAGAGATTACTTGGGACTTCTGGCCTCTCTGCCACCACACAGGCTGTTGGTGGCATCTTTGAGTTAATGGCTGTTGAATAGCACATGCCCCGACCTTCAGCTCTGAATGGTCTGGGGAGAAATTCCTGGCTGGTCAGCTGTCGGCTCAGAACCCCCTGAAATGTTCAGCTAAAATGAAAACAACAAGGAGACTGATGGCACCTTAAAGACTAACAGATGTATTGTTTTTGTGGATACAGACTAACATAGCTACCCCCCGATAGCTCAGATGAAATGTGTCTATGTAGGGTGCTGTTTTCTGTCAGTGTATGGGACTTACAAGGCCTCCGTTTGTGTAGTATCTGAGGCAGGGTAACAGTGTGATCCCCATTTCACAGACGGGGAACTGGTGCAGGGACAGCCCAAGTGAGGACAGTGACACAAAGGTGGGAGGGATCGTCAGTACAGAGGAGGATCGGAATATTCTTCAGGAAGAATGGGATGCCTTTGAGGACTGGAGTAATAGAAAAGGGATGACGTTTAATAGCATCAAGGGCAAGGTCATGCTCTTGGAGACTAGTAACAAGACTTTGCGCTCTAAGCTCGGGGCTCCTCAGTTGGAACTGACAGAGGGAGAGGGGGACCTGGGCGTGTAGGCCGATCACAGGGTGACCGTGAGCTGCCGGTGTGATGGGGCTGTGAGAAAGGCATGTGTTATCCTAGGCTGGGTCAGGCGATGTGTTTCCAGTAGAAAGAGAGGAGTGTTAACGCCATTGTGCAAGGCCCTGGTGAGTCCTCCTCTGGAATACTGTGCATTGTTCTTGTCACCCGTGTCCAGGAAAGATGAATTCAGACAGGAACTGGTGCAGAGAAGGGCTGTGGTGGTGACCGGGATGTGGAGGGCCGGTCCTCCGAGACAAGCAAAAAGCACTTCATGCGTTTAGCCTAGCAAAGCCGGGGCTGAGCAGGAATCTGGTTGCTGTCCAGAGATGCAGGTCGGGGGTGAACAACGGGAGGGCCCAGGGCTGGTGGAGCTAGAGGTCAGTGCTGGTCCCAGGCCAAATGGCCAGGAGTGGGGTCAGGCTGGAAATGAGAAGGGGTCTAACCAGCAGAGGGGTGAGGCTCTGGACCAGCTGCCCCACAGGAACAATGGGGGGAGAGCAACATAATTATCTTTCATACAGATGTATGAGTGGGATTGTATGGCGGGGTTACCTCTGGTGGGAGGGCCGGGGGGGGCAGGGGTCAGCAGCCTGGGGGGCCATTCTACGTCTTCTCTTTCTAACAGCTCATGTTTTAGGGCTTCCATTGGTCACCTGTAGGATCAGGAAGGAAACCCACTCCCCGCCCGGTGTATTCTGGTTTGGGTTTTTGTCTCCTTTCTCTGAAGCCTCAGGGAGCCCTCTCAGACAAGGGGACCTCGGGGGCTCTGAAGTGGCACCAGGAAGTCTGTCTCTCAGCTGTCTGGTTCTTGCTCACATGGTCAGGATCTGACTGATCACCATGTGTGGGGTCGGGAAGGGGTTTTGCCCCAGCTCAGACTGGCAGGGACCTTGGGGAGTTTTGTCCCCCTCTGCAGCGTGGGGCTCAGGTCGCTTGCTGGGATTGTCTGGCTATCTCACACTAAGTCACTTCCCTGCCGTTGCAGGAGCCTCGGGCATTGGTGCATCTCAGCGCTCCTGTTCTCTGCCCATGGCATGCAGCCAGCAGTTCAGTCTCTGGAGGACTATGGCGCTTTCCCGGTGGTTGGGCCTGGCGTGGGGTGGCCTGAGATGTACAGGAGTTCAGGCCTTAAGCTGGGTGACTGGTGGAGCAGGGACCTGAACCCGGGTCTCCTGGGTCCTAGTGCACTAACCGCTGGCCAGCCTGCCTCTGCATTGCTAACGCTTTGCCACCTGTGACTCTTTGGGTGCACAGAGAGCAGAAGTTATTCGCGGAGCACTGTCCCGAGGGTGGGGAACATTACGCCCCCTCCTTGGAAGTGCTGCCTTTTGTTCTTGAATCTCTGCAGTCAGGACGGGGCGTTCTGGGCGGCCCAGCGCTGCTGAAGCTACAAAGGGCTTCGCTTTATAGTTTTCTGCCTCTTCTAAAACTCAGTCCTTTCAGATAGTGCCATGTCTGCGTCTCGTCTCTCGTTGGTGTATAATGTGTTTCTCAGGATGCCCCTACAGTTCTGGGAACTTGGTGTTTCTAGGCAGGGCTTGAAAGTGCTCTGTAATCGAGGGCGGGTAGGAAAAGTTATGGCAAAATGAGACTCCTCCCCAAAGCCTGAGTGGCAGTGGGGCTATTGGATTGGTGGCCTTGCTTTATTTAGGCATCTGAGCGCCTCCCTCTCCTTTCCAGTGTGCTTTGATCAGCAGTGAAATAGTTGAGACTGACACTTAAATCACCATTATTAGGCTCCAGAGTTAACAGCTGGTTGAGGTGTATGAGCAGCTCATGCCCCTCACAGCTCTTGCTTCAGGCTGTCTGCGGACTCAGCTAGACATCATTCCTGGGTCAAGCTTGAGTCACAGTGGGATGGTTATCTTTGCACCCAGAAGGGCTAATGTAAAAGCTAAGAATCTGGAGCAGGAGCTGGATTCCTCATGGAAGCACTGGGGTGGTGCCCCTGTGGGGGAAGGCCAGCCTCTGTGTGACATTTCAGAGGTTGGTCTGGGTCAGGGGTCCGCGCCTGCCCAGTGAGGGCGGCTGGCTGAGCGACAGCTGCAGGGGGCCAGCTGCCCTAGCAGAGCCTCGCCCAGCAGGTGGGTTTCAGTCGAAGTTCTTAGGGGGCGTTTCCTGCCCTGGGAACTGTTGGGAAATGCATGTGCTGACACGGTACTGAGCACTAGTGCGGCCAAGGGTGTGAGCTGGCAGTGGGGGGGTCCGCAGCCTTCAGACCCTGCTCATTTGGCCAGCAGTGACAGGGCCTGCGTGATTACATCTGCCTGTGATCTCTGGGGGAGCAGGGCGGGTTTTTCAGTAATCCCACCTCCCTATCGTGGGATGCTGTTTCACCTTTGTGTTGATTGTGTGTATCACTGTATTGCCCACGGGCCCCTTGGTGCTGTGCAGACTCAGAGCAGAGAGAGCCGCTCCCTGCCCCAAAGAGCGGCTGGCCAGCTAAGGAACGAATGAAGCTCCTGGATAGGAGTAAAAGGGGAAGGTGGCACCCTGGGGGCGTCAACACTTCCCGATTTCCAGACCCTTGTGGAGAACGTGGTCCCTGCCCTCTCGCAATGGGCTCTCCGGGAGGAGCATCGCACCAGTGCCTAGCCCCGGTGTGACTGCCCCACGGCATCCCTCGGGCTCTGCTCTTCTTGGGGAGCCGCAGGGAGGGTGGAGGCTCATCCCCCCCCTGCGCTGGTGCCCGGGATGGGGCGGGCCGGGCCAGGCCCAGTGCCCCCAGGAGGGACGCTGACAGTGCCTGTGTCCCTGGGGAGGGGGGTGGAGCCCTGGGAGCTGGCTGACCTGAGCGGCAGGAGGGCAGGTCCCGGGCAGCAGCCTGCATAGGGGGCCCTTGAAGGTGCTGTGGAGTGGAGGGGGCTGGTAACGACAGCAGGCCTGGCGTAGCGAGGGGCCCAGGACGTTCCTGGGGCTCTGGCTGGTGCAGAGCTGTGGTGCTCGCAGGGATGGGGAGGCTGAGGCTGTGGCTGGCTGAGCCCCCTTCTCTCCCTGCCGCGGGCTCAGCCCCGTGAGAGCCACCTGCCCAGCAGGTGTGTGCCCCAGTGCGGAGCCAGCAGCTGTGTGAGCCGGGCCAGCGCCCCGTGCCCGGCTGAGGCTTTACTGCGGAGCTTGGGCCAGGCGCGCTCGGCCATGTGGAGAAAACCCGAACCCAGCTCCCTGGGGGCCTCCCTGAGGCTCCTGGGCCCACAGTGTGACACCTGAGTGTGGAGCGGGCAAGCTGGCAGAATGGGGGAGCCCCTTGGTGCTGACAGGCTGGAGAGCAGCACTGGGTGGGCGGGGGAAGGCGTAGCATTCCGGTTCTCTCTACCATTGCAGCCAGGAGGGGCCAGGGCCCGCTAACTGCCCCTGCTCATAGCTACAGGGCAGGCGCTGCCCTGCGGTTTGAACCCAAGGGCTCTATAGACACCAGTGCCCGGAGTCTCTCACGCTTGGGCAGGCGGCTCGGGCCACGGCGGGGGAGAGGCGCGGCCCAGCAGTAGCAGAAGTGGGACGAGAACCCAGGAGCCCTGGCGCTAGCTGCGAGATGCACGGGTCCCCAGGGAGAGCAGCCCCCTGCGTGCGGCCCGGAGCCCAGCAGGACCCGGTGGCAGCAGGTCGGCTCCTGTCCCCGGAGGCGCCCGGAGGCTTGTCTAGTCGAGTGACGTCCTCCCGCTGTGAGCAGCAGCCCAGCCACACGCCCGTGCTGTGCTGCCCCAACCCAGCCACGTCCCGCAAGATGGCGCGGCTGGGGGTGGGGGCCGGCCCCTCCCGGCACTCAGCTTCGTTGTGCCGTTGGGACTGTCAGCGGTGCAGACGCTATGGGATCCTGGTACGGCGGGTGCCTGGCCTCGCCAAGCCCTGGGCATTGTGGGAAAGCATTACAAAAATGTTAATCCCAGGGGTTTAGATGCTGGCATGGAGTGAGAGCTGCCCAGCCCCACGCAGGAGGCCGTCGGGGTCACCGCTGGGGGCACCCGCGCTGCGGGGCCAGCTGTTAACTGCATCATTACCACGCTGAATAGAATATGCCCAGGCCCTTGTGCTGCTGAACTGTCAGCTGGCCTGGAGCAGGGGTGTGAGCCGGGGGTCAGCCCCCTTCCCCCCTGGTTCTCCTTGGCACGGCTGCTTTCGTGCCCTCCTCTCCTCCTTCGCGCCCGTTTCTCCCTCGTCTGCCCCGCCCTGCTGGGGGGCCCCTGCATGTGTAGACCGCTGGCCTGGCACTCACGGCCTGTGCCCTGCACTCCCCGCCTTCTCCTGCCCCAGGAGGGGAGCAGCAATGGGAGCGTGTCGGTTTCTCGGCAGCCCTGGGGGGCAGGTGGAGCAGAGCGCACGGGGGAGACGCCGGGCAGGGACTCGGGGATCAGAGGAGAGAGCGAGATGGAGACAGACGGTCTGTGTGCGGGAGGGGCGTGAAGTCGGGGTCCCACCAGGGCAGAGGCCCCTGGTGCTGTTGCCTATGGGTGGGAGAGCCCTGGGCAGGGTGCGCCGGGCGGCCCGCAGGGCTGGGGGTTCACTGCCTTCTCGTTCTTGGCAGGCTGTGAGGTGCTGGTGTCTCGTCCCGCTCGGAGCCTGAGGCCCAGCGCGCCCTTCTGCCTCCCCGTCGTCACCAATGCGACCATGGGAACTGGCAGTCAATAGGCGGCCTCCCTCTGCCCCCTTCAACCCGCGGCGTTTCTCGGGGGGACCCTGCAGCAGCCCCGAGCACCTCAGGCGAAGGTACAGTCCCTCCCTCGCCCGGGAGTGCCCCTGCCACCACCTGCTGGCTGTCGCCAAAGGAGGGCCTTTCCTTCAGCTTCCTCCATGGGCAGGGCTGGGACAGCCAGGGCTCACCGGGAGAGCTCTGGGGCCATTGCAGTGGGAGGAAGGGGATCTCCCCTGCCCGCCCAGCAGCTGCTTGGGATCTTAGTGGGCAGGTAGGAGGAGTGATTCATAACGTCCCGGGCGCCCCCCTGGCCGCGTGACCAGCATGGCCCCGGGCTCTGGTTCCCCGGGGACACCCCTGGAACGCTAACGGCCCACGCCTGAGGCTGTGCCCGTTTCCTCCAAGGAGCCTGGCGGGACAGACGGCAGTGCATCCGGAACTCAGAGCGTGGGGGCTTGTCAGCTCGGGGGGCTTGTCAGCTCGGGGGCCTGGCCGACCTCACCTGCTGGGGCAAAGCCAAGCACGGCCGGGCGCCCCCGGCCCCAGTGTATCCGACTCCAGCCAGGCAGGCGAGGCTCACCCTGCCTGGGAATGGGGTGGGCTAGAGGTGTGTTGGTCTGAACTTGGCACTCACCGGCAGACTTACAACTGAGCCCCACAGGAGCCGCGCCTCGGGGGATGCTGAGGGGGGACCTCATGTCCCAGCTCTCTGCACACCCAGGGGGTGCTCTCCTAGCCGGGTTTGCTCCGACCCCACGTGTCCCACGCAGCACCAGCCCCGCATGGTCAGTGCTGCTGTGGTCTGAGACCTGCCAGCCCCTCCCCCTGCTGTCCCGGGGTGTAATGTCTGCGTGGGGCTGGCCCAGGCACTGCCCAGTCTGTGCCAGCTGCAGGGCCCGGAGGTCATTCCTGGTCTGTTCCTTCCCCATGGCGGCCGCACAGCCCCGCGTCCAGGCGTCTGTGGGGACGACGCGACCGACCTCTGCAAACCCTGCTGGCCCAGGATGAGAACTACTTGCACCCTGCCTTCCCCCCGCAGCAGCGTCTCCCTGTAGACGAGCCCCGAGCGTACGCTCTCGCCAGCACGCCGCCACGAATGCTTCACCCAGCCGCTCACCCGCCCCACCAGAGCCCATTCATGGTGGATCTCCACGAGCAGGTAGGGCAGGGATGGGGACTGCGCTGTCCCTGGGGGCAGGAGGGGCAGGGGTTTGGAGCTCCCCAGCAGGGAGGGGGCCAGGGTGACGTCCCTGCGGAGCCCCCTCCCCACAGGCCCATGTCCCAGAGGTCAGCAGTTATCACCCAGGTGCCAATGGGTGTCCCTGGGGCTGGAGCCAGGGGGTAGCAGACAAGTTTTGACATGCTGCTGTGGCAGCTTTGTCCAGCCCTGCGCAGGTTCCTGGGGTGCCTGCCGGGGCCCAAGGACCCAACTGGGCAGAGGCTGAGCCCTTGACTTGCCCGCTGGTGTAGAGCCCTAGGGGAGTCCTGGGCCCAACCGATAGGCTGTTACTGCAAAGTGCAGGCCTCCCAGCGCCCCGATCCGGTGTGACTGACGCCCCCTCTCAAAGGGGCACCGAGCGTCTGCTGGCCTGGCCAGCCGCAGCCCCGCAGGCGGTGGGTGTGTCCCCTCCCTGGAGATTGTGCGTGGCCATGGAGTCCGGATTATGGGCCTTTGCCGGCCCAGCTTGGCCACGCACCAGCTGCTATTCAGCAGGAGCTAACCGCAGCCAGACTCTGAATTCCTGCGGCCATCTGTGCCCAGAGCCGCCAGGGTGCCGCGGCCGGAGGGCCTCCTTCCGACCCCCCCAGATGTGCGCTGTGGCCGTGCCTGGCGCTGCTGCGTGTGCACACGCCTGGAGACCCCGTGCCTGCCTGGCTCGCCCAGAATCGGCTCGGCAGCCTCCCGTCCCCTGCAGGAAGGGCTGAGCTCCAGGGTCCCGGGGCTGTTGGGTGAATGACCCATGGGGCGATGTCCTCTGATGCCCTGTGGCGTGTCCCCCTCTGCTCATGCAGATGCCCAGTGCCAAAGGGTTGGGTGCCCAGAGAGGCTGTTTTTGGGGGGAGCCCCTCGCCCCACCTCGAGCTGCTCCTGCCAGGGGCCGTGCCTGGTCTCTGCCCAGCCAAGGGCTGCGCTGGCAAGGTGCTGGGAGCCACAGGGCTAGGCCCGGGAGCGCACGGCCTGCTGCGAGGGCCCCACGGGGATGTGGGCTCAGCTGTGGCTGGGGCAGGCTGGTGCCAGGAGCCCCCTCTGATGGTGCTTCATGTGTCTCCCTTTGCAGGTGCACCAGGGCCCTGTCCCCCTCTCCTACACGGTGACCACGGTAACCACGCAGGGCTTTCCTATCCACGCAGGCCAGCACATCCCCGGGTGCAGCACGCAGCAGCTCCCTGCATGCTCCGTGATGTTCAGCGGGCAGCATTACCCACTCTGCTGCCTCCCTCCCCCGGTGAGTCCGGGGCGCCCACCCCCTGCTGCCTGGGGCTTGTGGGGAGCCGGCATCCTGGGCCCAGCAGGGAAGTGCCGCGGGAGAGGGAGCGGGGCCGGTAACCGGCAAGAGGAGCTCTGGACGGAGCCCTGAAAAGGAAAGATTGGGGGAGTGGCGTGGCGGGGATACAGCTCCTTGGACCTGTGACACCTTTGTCAGCCACAAAACCCTGTGGCTCTTGGCCCCTGTCCCCTCCCCAGCTGGGTGATCAGGGGATGGGGCAGCCAGGGGGCTCTGCAAGGGTGGGGTGCTGGGAGACTGACACCCCCCTCCCCGTGCGCTCTCCCTTCCTTCCCAGCTCATCCAGGCATGTGCCATGCAGCAGCTGCCCGTCTCCTACCAGACCTTCCCACCCATCCTCTCCAGCGACCATTACATCCTGCACCCACCCCCACCAGTGCCGCCTCACCAGCCCCCACACATGGCCCCCCTCGGCCAGTTCCTGCCGCTGCAGGCCCAGCACCCGCGCATGGTGAGTGTGGGGACAGGGCGGTGTCCGCGTACTGCCGGGGGATGGGCTGGGCTCCTGGCCATGGAGCAGACCCTGTGGCTATGGAATGGGCTGGGGTGAGTCTGCCCCCCGGGGTCCCTGCCTGGCGTGCAGCCTCGCTGGGCAGGGGCACTTCTGGCTCTGCCTGGCCCTGGCAAGCTCGGCAGGGCAGGGCGGGCACGGTGACCTCTGGGGCTCGTGTTGCCAGGCCAGTGCCCACGCTGCAGCCGTGCTCCTGGGATGGACTCGCATCTGGAGCAGGTGGGAGGGAGGGCAAGGTTTCCTGCAGGGTGGTGTCTGTGTGAGCTGCCGATCCCCATGGGGGCTTCGCTGGCAGGGCAGAGCGGCCCCTGGCCCCGTGTGCACAGCAGGGTCCCCTGTCACCGAGCCCCCCTCCTCCCGGCCCCATGTGCACAGCAGGGACCCCTGTAACTGACTCACGCTCTCTCTCCCCACCCCTGCCAGCCTCTGCAGAGGATAGACAATGAAGTGGAGTTGCGAGGGGAGCAGCATCCCATTGGAGGCTTCGCCTACCCGCCCTCTCCCCACGCCCCAGCGCTGTCCCCCTCCGTCCCGCTGCATTACCTCCCCCACGACCCGCTGCACCAAGATCTGCCATTTGGCGTGGTAAGTCCCCGCGTGGGGAGTGGGGCGGCTGGGGTGGGGGAAGCCTCCCCCCCAGGGCTCTGAGCTCGGGGAACGCAGCCGCACCCCCAGAGAGGAGCTGGGACAGGGCCGTGCTGGTGGGAAGCAGGGGTGTCCTCGGTGGAGTTGGGGCCCCGGATCCCCTGCGCTGGCTGCCTGGGGCAGCTGCTCCCCCTCTGCCCAGTCTGCGTGGTGGGGTACGGGCCGGGTGTGCCCCTCCCGGCTAGGGGCCGCTCACCTGGCCCCGTGCTCTCTCCCTGCAGCCATACCCGCCCATGATGCCACGACGACTGAGTACCCAGCGATACCGACTGCAGCAGCCCCTGCCGCCCCCCCCCCCCGCCGCCGCCGCCCCCCTACTACCCCAGCTTCCTGCCGTACTTCCTGTGAGTACCCGCGGGGGGCGTCTGCGGGGCTGGGTCCCCTCGCACCCCCAGGGGCAGGTGTCAGGCCTCTGCCCCGCCGGGGGCTGTGGGGGTGGGGGGTTGGGTTGTGGTTCCTTGGAAAAGCCCCTCTCCCCTCCCCAGAGTGACACACACCCTGCAGGGTCCCGCTGCTCTTGGATAACTGCCCCGCCCCCTCTCTCCCCAGCTCGATGCTCCCCGTGTCGCCGTCGGCCGTGGGGCCCACGCTCAGCCTCGACCTGGATGTGGACGATGTGGAGATGGAGAATTACGAGGTGTGCCAGCCTCTCCTGCTGGAACTTCAGCCGCTCGCTGGGAGGAATCTGGCCGTGGGGGTGTGGGGCAGACACTCGGGGAAGGGGTGGGCGCTCTGCTGGGACCCCTCAGATGAGGGCTGGGGAAGGGGCTGCTGGCCCCTGGACAGGGGGGCTTGGGGACCTGTGCATGGGGTTTCAAGAGGGAGCTGAGCTCTGTGTCCCCGTTCCGCCCCCAGGCGTTGCTGAACCTGGCTGAGCGGCTGGGCGAGGCCAAGCCGCGGGGCCTCACCAAAGCAGACATCGAACACCTCCCATCGTACCGCTTCAACCCCGAGAGCCACCAGTCAGAGCAGAGCCTGTGAGTGACGCTGGGCGTGGGGAGTGTGCCTGAGCTCCTGGGGGGCAGGGGCCGGTCTCGGGGCATTGGGGGTGTATCTGAGCTCCCGGGGGCAGGGCCGGGGCAGGGGCCGGTCTCGGGGCATTGGGGGTGTATCTGAGCTCCCGGGGGCAGGGCCGGGGCAGGGGCCAGGCTCGGGGCATTGGGGGTGTATCTGAGCTCCCGGGGGCAGGGCCGGGGCAGGGGCCAGGCTCGGGGCACTGCACTGACCCGGCATGTCCCCTCCGGCGCTGGTGGAGCCGGCGGCTGGTGACGGTTCCCTCCCCCCAGGTGCGTCGTGTGCTTCAGCGACTTCGAAGCAAGGCAGCTGCTCCGGGTTCTGCCCTGCAACCACGAGTTCCACGCCAAGTGTGTCGACAAATGGTTAAAGGTACCTGCGCTGGGGGCTGCTTCCGCCTGGATACGCAGGGGCGGGGGCTGAGCGCCCGGCCCGGGGAGGGCTCCGGAGTGTCCGAGCCACTGGGCCCGGTGCCTCTGTGAATCCGAGCCCGGAGCGGGTTTCAGCAGCTCCCTCTGGTGGTGGTGGCCGCGGAGTGGTGGGGTGAATCGCTGGTCTTGCTGCCCCACCCCCCTTGATTCCTCTGGGTAAACCCGATGTTCTTGGAGTGTGTCAGTGGGGATTCCCCGCAGCGCACGTGTGTGAAACGGGGCGTGTTTGAACTGCCCTGTCCCTCGGGGCCATGCACGCGCCCGTGTGAGGGCACGAAGGGCGGGGCGGGCGCTCTCCCCCCACGCAGCTCCTGCTGCTGCCCGTGCCGTGAGCCGGGACCGGGCACGCGTGCAACCCGCTACTTCTTAGCTCAGGCTAGACGTCTTCAAACCCTGCCAGAGCCTTCAGCCCGGTCAGACAGCCCCTAACCCGGCTGCTCCCCACCCTGCCCGGCTGGACTCGGGGGTCGCACACGCCGCTCCCCTGCAACAGCCCACGGGGCAAACGAGCTCCTGAGTCTTGGTGGGGGACGAGCAGCCGTTGTCTGCGCCCGCCGAGCAGGCTGGCATGGAGAACGGGGCTGAGGCTGCGCCCTGGCAGACGCCAAAGCCAGGCCCACGCAGGGTGCCTTGCAGAGCTGTGCACTCCCGCAGTGAGGTACGGCAAAGTCCCCCGAGAGGAGGCCCACAAGCCCTGCATCCTGGGCTGGGGAGGAGCAGTCTCCGGGGTGCTGAGCCCAGCTCTGGGTAGGGCCCAGCCTGGTCCGGCACAGGGCCCGACACATCTGTGCTGCCCCTGTGCAGGGTTACTCCTGAGCTCGGCCGTGGGCTTCTCCTGCAGAGCCCAGCATCCACTGGCCTGTTGGCACCCATGACTCAGTGATACTCCTGCGACATGCAGCCATGGCCCTGTTGGGGTGTGGGGCCCACCACTGAGGGGAGGGACGAGATCTGCCCCTCCGGTGGCTAGATGGATGCTGGAAAGCCAAGACTGAGGTCCAGGGGCAGAGCAACGCCGGCACCTTGGCTCCCTGCTGGAGGATCTTGTTGTCAGCAGGGGCTGTGGCCGGGTGGGGCAGATGTTCGGGGAAGGGGTGGGAGCCCCCTTGGACATGCTGGGCAAAGCGCTGGAGAAGGCTGCTGGCCCATCTGTGCCTGGCTCAGAGGGCAGAGACACTGCATGGTCCCAGTATCTGCACCTGCTGCCAGCTGGCAGCCGAGTGTCCCCATGTGATGGTCAAGCCACTCTCTGCCAGGGCACAGGCAACGTCCGACCTCCTGCTCCAGAGGCCTTTGAGAGCGGGGAGGCTGCCCGTGGGGTAACCTGCCGCCCTTCGCAGCTGGGGCAGGTGCCAGGCTTGGGAGCACCGTGCTGCCAGCCCTGTGTGCCGGACGCTCCCATGCCCAGGGAGGGCAGGGACGTGCGTTTCCTTACCCGACCACCTGCCCCCAGCCCGCTTTCAGAGCCCTCGGCTGCACAGGGTGGGAGCTGGGCAGGGTGGCAGCTGGCTGGCACAGGGGCATATCGTGTCTGTGCGCAGCCCCTGCTCTCTAAACACCCCCCCGGTGTCGTGGGTTCCTGGCTGACTGCGGCACCCGAAGAGCCAGCTACCGCAGGGAACAGCCCTGTTCTCTGGTGACGAATGCGGCTGTCTCTTGGCTGGGGCGCCCTGGGGACGTGGTGCTCTGGCCCCAGGAGATAGGGCTGCTGGTCTCACCCTCCTCTCCTTCCCCCCCAGGCGAACCGCACGTGCCCGATCTGCCGGGCGGACGCGTCCGAGGTGCACCGGGAGGCCGAGTGAGGCTCACAGACACTTTGCCGCACAATTCACTAGAGGAAGAGGACCTTGGGCAAGGGGCCCGGGCCACCAGCCCGCCCCCTGGGCCCGGCCGTGCGCTTAGCCCCAAGGCTCTCCTCGGCTGTGGTGAGAATAGAAGCAATCTAGGATCCCGGACACCCCTCCTCCTCCCCCTGGGCCTGGTGCGCTCCCCGTGGCGCCGGAGCTGGCCCCGGAATGGTGCTGGGGGTGTGGGCAGAGGCGCCTCCCCGTGCTCCGCGCACCCCAAAGACGCCGGCCTCGCGCCATCACTTTCCGCTCTTTCTATCTGTTGGGTTTGGGTTTTCTCTTGAGTTTGGGTTTGTGGCTGCGTGACCCGGGCGCGGCGAGGACGGCACTGGAGGAAGCCTGGCAGGTTTGATCGCACCAGCAGCCCGAAGCAGGAGGGCCAGGCGAGCTGCCCGAGATGGACGGAGCCCTGGCGGGCAGCAGGAGGAAAGGGTCAGTGGTGCACAGGCACAGCAACCCGAGGCATTACCGGGGGCCAGGCCTCTCCCACCCCCTAGTCCAGCCTCCCGTGGAGAGCGGGTCAGGCTGGGGCCTGGCACTGTCCCGCAGGAGCCCGGACAGGAGGATCCCCAGTTCCACTGTCCTTCCCTTCCCCTGGGCTGGCCGGCCGCTCTGCCAGGAGTGAGGGACGGGGGTGGGGAAGCAGGCTGAGCTCCAGCTATACCCTTCCCGCGCTTCGCTGACCCATCCCTGCCTGTGTGCCCGGTGCGAGCCCCCTGCGCCGTGGCTGGAGCCCGAGTGAGGACTCTGCATGCCACACGTCCCGGCTTGCCGGGCAGGCGGCCCCGGAGCGGGCTCCGGCCTCATTTTTAGATATGCTCGAGGTGAATTGTAACTGCCCTGTGCAGAGGGTGACGGAGGAGCCCCCCTGTACCTCCAGCCCCGCTATAGCTGCTCTGTGCTGAGCTGTCGGGCAGTCACGAGGCTGCCAGCAGGGCCCTGCGCTGAGCGGTGGGGGGCTGGGGGGCAGCAGGTGGGCATTGATTTATGGATCGTCCCTTCCCCCAGCTTGTATCATGGAGAAGCCGAGCTGGTGCTCCCCCTCCCCCCTCCCTCTGCCTCCACCCCAGCCCCAGGAGAAGGTGCCCTGGTAATGCCTCTGCATGATCTGTTGCTTGTGCCCTGGGTCTGGTCCTGTGGGTGCACGCACTGTGCTGCCCAGACGCCTCCCAGTCGAAGCCCGGGAGCGGCCAGCCCGGTGCCTGAAGTGTTTGTCGTGGAAGTCGTGTTGCATGACGTAACGAGAAGAACTCTCTTCCTGGGGCAGGGGAGACGGACGCCAGCCCCGGGTCGGTGTTCACTATATGCATGCGTGTCTGGGCGGCTTGGAACGTGGTATTGACTCACTGGCCAGCGGGGGCGAGGGGCTCTGTGCTCAGCTGATTACTGCCAGGCACCGGGCTGCACGTGGCCAGCACCTCAGGAGGACCGTAAGATTTTCAGGACATTTCCCCCCTCCCCCCAAGGTAAACTGAGTCAGGAGGAGCCCGGAGAGGAGGAGCCAGCTTAACCAGCAGACGCATGCTGATGTTCCCTCTCCACCGGCCAGAGGTGAGAAGTTGGGGAGGGAGGGAGGGGTCAGAGAGAGCAGCACCCCCTTCTCGTTTGCTGTGCCCCACCCCTCCCCCAGCTCACTTGCACCTGGGGCGAGGGTTGGCCACCAGAATGGCCCCCGGTGCTCTGAGCTTCCCACAGGCGGACTGGGGCTTTGCCCCCCTCCCCCAGGGTGGAGCGGGGCAGGGAGGTGGGACTGCTCTGCTGCTGGGAAGCCCTGGCTGGGCCATGGTGGCCGTAGCTAGGACAGGAAGCGGGTGGGGTGAGGGGTTTTGTGGATGGGGGGCGGTGGGGGCTCCCCTTTTTAAAACAGCGGGTCAGTGCCATGCGCTGGCTCAGCAGTACTGCGCTCTGGAGCAGGGGGGGACGTCTGGGGACGTGGCCAGGGGGACTGGGCCGGGTCTCCGCAGCCATGCAGGGTTTGGGGTCGGGCAGCAGGAGCCGGGCTGCTCACCGGAGTTCCTGGCTGGGGGTGGGGGGTCCCAGGAAGCCAGACCCCCAGTGGTTGGTGTTGGGGGGCTGGTGTTCAGAATCCAGCTGGCAGCGTGTGGGTGGGGGGCTCTGTCCCAGGAGGATGGTCCCCCAGCCGCCCCCCCAGGTTAGCTCAAGGCAGAGCTGGGAGCCTCCCGGCCTGGCCTCTTCGGGCCTCTTGCACCCTATGCCTGGGGCACAGGCACGGGAGGCCGGGCTGTGGCAAAACAGCCACTTCTGCGTGGCCGCAGCGAAGGCCCTTCCTGCTCTCGTGGCCAGCGGAATCGTGGTATTTCCAGACGGGGCCCAGCTGCTCCATTATGCACAATCCCGTTTGTGGCGGAAGCTTTTACGCTGTCCCGGGAGAGCTGCGCTTCCGGCCGGCTGAGGCATCGGGCTGGGGTTTGCTCTGGGGCCAGCCAGCAGCCCCCCTGGCCTCTCCTGCCTGCCAGGCCAGCGCCCGCTCCTGAGCTCAGGCAACCCGCTCAGACCCAGCACCCCCTCCCCCCGCTTTCAACCCACACGAATAACCAAAGGTCTCTTCTGTACATAGCCGCAGCGACGTGGCTCTCTGTAGAGCCACTCGGAGCAGTGTTAGCACCCCCCCGTTTTAAAGCCCCTTTACAGGTGCCCCGTGAAAAGCCTTACGGTTCTTTTGATGGTGACTCGAAAGCTCACAGCTCGTGTGCTGCAGAATTTATTCCAATGAGCAGCTAAAGTCTCCTTTAAAAACAGCCCCCGTTATTTAGGATGTTTGTGATTGCTGATTGTGCTGTAGATACCACTGTTCCCAGTGAGTTCCTGTGGTGGGGTAGTGGGCTGTTTACTGTTCTATTATTCCAGTCCCCGGGCCCTCCAGAGGGAAAGCTCGGCGGCCCCCCTGGACGGTGCTAGGACGTGTGTTCTGTGTTAGAAAGGTTTCTATCTATATATATATATATAAATATATATATAATTTTTTTGCTCTGTTACTTGCACATTTTACAGTTACCTCATTTCCCCATGTATGTATTTGAGAAAAGGCTAATATATAGAGAAAACGGTTCTGAAAGCTCTAAACGTGTGTGGGTTTTCCATTCCATTGGACTCGTATTGGGTTTGTAGCATTTCACACACCTAGGCCGTTGTATTATATACATGTGTATTATACGGATTGAAATTTTTAACAGATTTGTACTTTTTTTAAAATGGAAGTTGCTAGTTCGGCTTGATCAAGTAGTGCAATCATTATTTTTTTTAATGTTGTGGCTGATTTTGAGAGGGATACTCACTAATAAATGTATGATGTATACCAATGCGCCGCACCCAGCCTCTCTCTCCTCGTTGCCTCTGGCTACTGCTGGCCCAGGGAGCGCCACGGGTGCTCGCCCGCTTAGCGTGGGGCTCAACGCCTGCTCCCCCAGCTGCCAATCACGTGGTCAGCTTCCCGGCAGCCTGGGGCTGGCCCCAAGTCTACACCCAGCACAGCGGGCAGCATGTCCTGGAGCCTGCAGGGCCCAGCATGCAATGCTCTAGCTTGAGTCACACTTCCCTTCTGCATTGCATGCTGGGCCTGCAGCTTCCAGGTGCTGCACCTCCCTATGGGAGCGAAGAGGGGAGGGGTCCGTGTTGCCCTTGCACAGGGGCAGGAGCCTGGCCACCCCTGCCCGCAAGTGAGAGTCGCGGCTGTACCCCGGTGACTGATGGGAGCAGGGGGCCAGGCCCTGGGGGGAAGCAGCCCCTTGCTCCTGACCCGCTCAGTGTCCAGTGATAAATGAGGTTTGCACAAGCAGGCGAAACAGACCTGGGCTCTGCTCCATGCTGTCAGGGGCACCTGCCCCTTCGGCTGTGTGGGACCTGCAGTCCCCCTCCACAGCAGCTTGCTGCGGATTCCGTCTTCCTGCTGCAGCGGTAACCAGGAGCCACGGGGCAGAAATGGACTGAAGCTGCTGGCTGCTCCGAGCACCAGGTGCAGCTCAGGTGCTGCAGGCGAGTACAGCTTCGCTCTTCCTAGGCTGGGTGGTGGAAGCCAGGGTCCTGGCTGGCTGTGCCACCTTATCCCTGCCTGGCCCACGTTCCTTTCAGCATGATTCTGGAAGGAGAAACCAGCGCAGCTGCATGTCAGAAATGAGGCTTCTCACAGGAAACTCATTCCCTGGGGGGACCCTCACTGGGGTGGATTCCACACCTGGAGAAACCCTGGGGGCCAGGCTGCAAGCAGCACCCTGGTGAGTCAATGGTAATAAATCTAGAGCAGAGGTAGCAACTTCCCTCTGAGGGGCTCAGCGCTTGAGCACAGGCTCCATGGCCCTGGAGCCAGGCTTCCCTCATGCTGAGCAGGGGCAGTGCAATCCGCCTCGGACTGTCACTGGGGGAGCAGGAGTCACAGGTGAGGGGGGAGAAGTGAGGTGCTGGGCAGCCTGGTGTGGGAACTGGCTTTGGGCCCTTATCTGAGGGTAGTGGAGTGACAATTCCTTGTAGTAACTCAGAGCCCTCACCCTCTAGTGTCCCATAACTGGCCACAGGAGATACTGGGTTTTTTCCCCACTGGTCCCCTTGGGTGGCTGTTCGAGAATTTCACTCCTCTGAGGGTTAGAAACCTTCACCTAATTTCAAGCCTAAACTTGAGGGTCAGTTTAGAGCCATTTGTTCTTGTGCCAGCATTGGCCCTTAACTTAAACTCTTCCTCTCCCTCCCTGCTGTTTATCCCTCTGCTGTATTTATAGAGCGCAATCGTGTCTCCCCTCAGCCTTTGTTCGGTTAGGCCAAGCTCTCTGAATCTCCTCTCAAAAGGTAGGTTTTCCATTCCTTGGATCATCCTAGGTGCCCTTCTCTGCATCTGTTCCAGTGTGAATTCATCTTTCTTAACCAGGGAGCCCAGAACTCCACACGCTATTCCAGATGAGGTCTCACCGATGCCTTGTAAAATGATGCTAACACTTCCCTGTCTCTACTGGAAATACCTTGCCTGATGCATCCTAGGACTGCATTAGCCTTTTTCACATCCCATATCACATTGCCAGCCTGTGATCAGCCCATACACCCAGATCTTTCTCCTCAGGTACTTCCATCTGATACATCCCCCTTATAGCAAAAATTCTTGTTGCTAGCCTAAGTGCATGACCTTGTACTGTGCACTATTAAATTTCATCCCATTTTTATGCCCCTGGCCATCCAGATCTTTGTGTATGATATTCCCATCCTCCTCCAGACTGGCACTCGCTCCCAGCTGTGTCATCTGCAAATTTTATTAGCACCCTCCCAGTTTGTTAATGAAGATTAGCCCCAGGACAGCTCCCTGTGGAACTCTAGTAACCTCCCTCCAGCCTGACAGTTCGCCTCTCCGTATGACCCATTATAGTCTCCCCTTTAACCAGTTCCTTAGCTTCCTCCCCTACCTTCCCCCACTTCCCATGGGCTGGCACTTCTTGCCAGCTGCTGATTCCCTGGCTGCTCCCTGACAGGAAGTCAGCTACTCCTTCAGAGAGGCCAGCTAGCGTACCCCCACTTGCAGCTTCCACTACCAGTCCAGCCCTGGGTCCTGTTTGAGAGCAGGGAGATGTTCTCCCCAGGTGGAGCTCAAGCTCCAAGGGACTGGCTGGAGAGAGACAGCCCCACTGCTGCCAGGGGCTGGCCCCAGCATGCATGCCCACCCCTTTGACACAGGGATCACATCACCCACCCTGAAATGCAGCTTGTGCCAAGGTGGGATCCAGCAGCTGCTGGAGGTGCAAGGGGCTAGCACCTGCCAGATGGCAGCATCCTGTTGTGAAATGCTACAGGTTGGCTCTCCCATGGCTACAAGGGGGAAGCACCTGTTCTGCAGCTCCCTCAGGTGACCCAGCCCAGGCTGGCTGCAGCTGGGCTTTCTGTGCAGAGAGCTGTGCTGGGATTGTGGCATCCCTGAGCTCTGTGCCCGCATAGGGGCAGCTGCACCTCTTCCTTTAATCCTTGCTGCTCGCTTGAGGAACCAGGGGGTGTGAGGGGACCTGCTGGAATCTCATTCTTGCCAGGGAGTCAGACAGGACAAAGCGGCGGGGGGGAGATCAGTGGTTGTTACCACACGGATAGTACCTCAGGCTGCAAAGACCCAGGACCACACTTCTTCAGCAGAGAGTTCTTCTGTTCAGGTGGCCCAGAGCGCTGTCTCTACACTCGGTCAGCAAAAAGGCCCGTACTTAAGATGCAAGAGTCTTTTCAGGCTGCCTGGCTGAGATGCAACCAAAGAAAGGAAAGGGGACCAATAGATTCCCTTGCAGGGCTCCTGCTGCCTTCCCTTACATGATACCTGGGTCCTTCCTGGGGAAAGCAGCAGACTATGAGCAGTGGGCTGTCAAGGGAGAGGGCACTCAGCCATCAATACCTACAAATCAACAGGACAAATGGGTTAGGCTTCTTTAATTAAACGCTCCTTTTCTCTGCTCTTACCCTTCTACAGAACTCAAAAGCATAGCTGTGATAAGTCCTCCAGCTGCCACCACAAATATATGGCCTCTGGCTTTAGCCACTAGAACTTGGTGTCTGCCTCTCAACTCTTACCCTGGAGAAACATGGGGGTGCAAGCTGTACTTTCCCTGGCAGTGCTGGGAACCCAAACAGCGGTAAGGGCACCTGCCAGGGAAGGGCTGTGACTCCCTGGGCCTAGCACCTTTGGGAAAGGAGCAACAGCCAACACGAGGAAGGTAAGCTGCAGCTGCAGTGACTCCGGTTAGCACCAGTGTAACAAACACTCCGGCCTCACTGTCTCTCATCCCACCAACTGTTTGGCTCCGAGAGACCTCAAGGTCACCTCCCTCCCTTAGTCTACAACTTTTCCGTGCAGCCGCAAGGCAGCATGACAGGAAGGGGAGAATTCTGCAGCCTGACTCAGGAGCCAGGTCAGAGACCTTGATAACCGTGGCAAACCAATCCTCTCCTCTGTGCAGCCCTGTACTAGCTGGAATGAGGCTGCAGAACGAGGAAGGTGCTTGAATGGATCTACTTCTCTAGGGCTGGCACCATACAGCAAGGATTCCCCGCACCAGGTACGAGCAGAGTGACTAAGATGAGGCCTCCCTCCAGCTGGCAATGTTGTCTTTCTGCACAACAGTATCTGGCCAGCCCTGGTTAGTCAGTCCCGAGACTCACCCCTACGCAAACCCAATGAATTTTTGGACAGCCAGCAAAGCAAAGGCAACCTGCCTTCCCCTGCACCCCAAGGGAGAGCACTTGCACTTCATGGGGCCCCACTCAGCAGGAGTTCCTAGATTGGCTCATCTCTTAAAGAGCATGTTAGTAGGTGCTGACTTCTGCAATTCTACTGGGCATGACTAGGGAGACCAGATGTCCTGATTTTATAGGAACAGTCCTGATTTTTGGGTCACTTTCTTTTATAGGCTCCTATTACCCCCCACCCCCGTCCCGATTTTTCACATTTGCTGTCTGGTCACCCTGGACATGACACAGGCAATGGCTGCTCCACAGCACCTGGAGCCAAGAAGGCTGAATGAAGACAAGTACAGAGCTAGATTAACCTTGCAACATGGAGCCTAAGACAAGATCCATTCCCGGTGTGTGCAGGTAGGTCATTAGAACCAGCTCAGAATGCCCCCTACACATGCCCTCCACCCCCTACAGTGGGTGCCTCGTAGCTGACTGGCTCCCCTGCGGATGGAACGGGAGCAGCCCGTGTGGAGAGGAAAGACTGACACCAGGAAGCATTCGCACAGGCACGCTAGAGGCAGAGTTTATTACACTACGCAGGCTAAGAACCCTGGGCAAGATCCCATGGCGTTAAGAACTTCAACCAGCTCTTTATCAAAAAATTAATACCATTGTCAACTCCAGTCTCCTTTGGTCATTACAAAGCAAGAGAACTAGTAAAAGGAAGGTTTTTATACACAGGGGGAAGCCGAAGAAATTCTGTCCATCCCTCCCCTCCCCAACACAGGCAGGCCCCCAACCCATTGCACAGGTGCAGTGTCCTTTGGCCACCAGGAGCAGCAAAGTATCAAATCTTCACAAGACGGCAGGCCTTGGGGCTCTAGTATTTTCAATAAAAGCAATATTTACCAAGAGCTGCCATTTCTGCCCTTCCCTGGGGAGGGCAATGGTGGCCCCCCTCCCTCTCTGCCATCAAGTGTAAGGGGATGACTGTGCGTGGGAGTAGGTGAGCCATGGATCTCGTGCCAGTGCAGACACAGAGTGGCTGGCGCAGGTGACGTGGTCTCTGATCCCTCATTTGTACGCAGCAGTCTTTAAAAAAAATATTGTATTATAATAATAATCTGAATTTCTCCTTCCATCGTGTTTTGGAAAAGTGTCAATCGTCCGTGAGGTCCTGAACAAAGAGAACTTCCGTGTGGCTGAGTCCAGCCTCCTGCAGCGTGGGGGGGTTGGGCCACTCCTCTGTAGGGAGGCAGGGCAGGACACGGCGAGGGAAGTTGGCCTCAATCTGGAACTTCTCTGGGCTCTCCTTCAAGGAGAATAGGAAGTCATGGATCACCTGGAAGGGAAGCGCAGAGGCATTTGCTAAGGGACAGGCAGCACACAGTAATTCCTGCAGTCCTGGGCGAGGTACTACAATGCCCACCTGGTGTGGGGGCCGGGCTGCTAGTCTCTTAGCAGTCAGAGCATTTCATCTGTCAAACACTTAAGACAACCTGAACCCTGCACGAGGACACAGAACCAGACTGCCCACTAGGGACAGCTGTTTTCTCAAGACCCTGCTTGAAGCATGCCAGAGGCTGGTCTCGGTGTTCCTGGGAAATCCAGAGCACAGGCTCAGTCCCTCGCACACCCATGGACTGAGAAGCAGCAGGAAGCCCACGTTTAGGAGAGGAAAAAGCAGTATTTCAGCTTTACATCTGGTCTTTGACTCTTCTCTTGCTTCCCTGCCAGCTGGATCCTGCCCAGCAGTGACAAGCGTGGTTACCCTCCCCCATGCAAGCATATCACGTCTGCCTACTGTGGCTCTAGCAAGGGTGCCCTCGTGACAACAGTGAGTGTGGCCACCCCCAGCCCGTCCAGCCAGCTTGAGAATTTGGGATTCTGCTGCTGCTCTAGACATCTGACCCCCCTCACCGTTAACGACTGTGTGAAATGGAATCGCCTCTCCACTCTGGAATCATTGGGCAGCTTGAAAATGATCTTCACGCTCTCTGGGTCATCGGGATGCGGCTCTGGGGGAAGGCATTCCGATTTGCGCACCTTCTCCTCCTGCAGAGTCTGAAAAGCAACGAAGAAGATCAGAGCACCAGGCTGGCATGGAGCTGGTCTCAATGCCAAGGCATAGCATGTCCTGCCCGGGAGACAACGTGCCCCACAAAGCCCCAGAGAAGACGTACGAGGCAGATGCAGGATTATACAAACTCAGCACCTGATTGGAAACCAGCGAGCAGGCAGACCACGAAGGGAGGAAGCCCTGGAGTGGGAACCTGGCAGGAAGCAGCAGCGAGAGCTGGGAGCCAGCATTGCTGCTGTGCTTCCCAGGCTCACTTCTGTCTCACCTGGCGCCGTCTCTCCTCCGCTAGCTTCTGCTGCTGTACCTCTTCCTCCCTTCTCTTCTTCCTCTCCCGTTCCTCCTTTTTTTTGCGTTCCTTTTCCTGATCCGCCCGCAGAGAAGCCAGGTACGCCTCATCCTGCTGCTGCCTCAGGACCTGCGTTTGGTTTCTCTCCTCCCTGCAAACATCAGGGAGTGAGGGTGGTTAACATCAACAGACCAGAAACCTGGGCAGGGCAGGGCAAGAGGAGGACAGTAGCCTCCACAGCACTAACACTTCTCAGATGAGGCGCACACAGACGATGCAGAAGGTTTCCCACTCCTGAAGGAGGCTGGGCTCTCTATGGTGACTAGTCCCTGGCATAGATGGCATCCATTTTAGGATAAATGCACAAACAAGGGCTGTAGTGTGGGCAAGTGCCGTGCACACTGCACCCAAAAGCTCTGCTCTGCAGCCCTCTGCTGCAGACAGCTACTCCCTTGTTTCTTTAGCCTGTTCCTGACTCACTTTAGAAACCCACAGGTCTGACCATCAGCTAGGCACACACTCTGACTGGGAAGCAGGAAGGACTAAAGAATGTCCAGGGAATGAGACACTGAGCTGGCGTCCTATCGGCTCTCAGTCTGAATGGAGCCCACATCAATACTTGGAGGGGGCATGTGTCAAGGAGACAGCCGCAGGACATCACAAATGCAGCCTTAACCCAGTAACACAGCCACCCGGCGCTGGAGGTCCAAAGCAGGCGACTCCCATACAGGACTGGCTGAAGATATCAGCGTGACTCTGGCCAAAATGCCTGGATCCCAGTTACGCTCTTAGCCACAGTCACAGTCCAGCTACATCCAGACTTTCCGTGAAAGGTGCCAGCAGCTCCTGGCTGCCCCAAATGTCCAGAAAAATGGAGCAGATTGTGGTTACTCGTCTTTGAGCAGGAATGTTGCCTATGGAGACCTCGATTCTCAGAATGCAGTGTAGTCTGAATGTACACATCAGGGGGGAGCACTGCATGCACCAGCATTTCCACTGGCCACTGAATGCATTGCAGAACCAAGTGCATCCCACACTGAGCCCCCCTGAATTAGATCTGACCCACCCAACTGAGAATTCCCAGCTCCACAAGACAAGTATTACTGGGGCTTCCAGTTCCCAGCCTAGTACCTTTCCAGGCGCTCAGACACCAAGTATGTCTGGTTGGCATCCATGATGAATGTCAGCTGGTTAATGAGGTCATCAGGCTGGATGAGGCCTTCTAGCCGCCCCACCACCGTCATTCTGCGATCTTTCAACATAATCATGGCGAGGAATGGGTATGTGTTCTCACGCAGAGCCTGGGACACTGGGAGATGGGCACAGAAACCACCATCACCACTGGCAGTCCCAACAGAGAGGCCAAGGGGTCATAAGACTAGAATTGCCTCCCTCCCCAAGCCTCTAGAGGTGGGCAGCTCCCGCTGTCCTGCAAGTCCCCTTGCTGGGCATAGAGACACAGCTTCAGACTCCACGGCTGCCAACCCACTAGTCCATTCACTTTTTAGAAGTGACCTGTGAATCAGCAAAGCTGAGACAGCCAAGACAGACGTCAGAGCTGTTCTTCCGGAGACAGTGACACCTCCAAGGGCTCAGTAGCCTGGCAGTCCCAGGTTCAATTCTTGGACCCAGCTGCTCGCTCTGTGGGCCACAAAGGATCTAGACTACCACACAAGCTACTCTTTCAGTCTTTGGAGGACGACACGCATTGTTCAGCACAACCCCCACCAGGCACTTGCAAGGACAGGTATCAATTGCTCGGAAAGGATTTTTAGGTTACAGTTAACGGCATGCTGCAAAGCCTAGTTGTGGACTAGTGGGTGGATATTCTTGCCCCCCATCCAGTCCTAAGAAGGACCCTGAGATATGAGGGGGGAAAAAAACCAAGGAAATCTCCTGTGGCCATTTTGTCCCTAGGCACCACACAAACCACTGTCATTAGACACCTGCTTCCCCACTCAGCCTAACACCCCTCTGACAAGGGCACTGAAGGAGCAGCAGCTAGCTCTGCTGAGACAGGACAGTGAAATAGCCAGTATTAAGAGCAGAGGGCTCCTTGGGCTACAATATTAGTTTCAGATATGGTATGTCCTCTGTTATGCAGAATGTGGTATGGATTAGCCCCATTCCACTCAGTGTGGTAAGGAATCACAGGCTGGTCTCTGGGGGCTATCACTTACTCACCTGCACAGGGAAATTATCAAGCCTGCAGAACAGATGCAGATTGTCTGCAGTACCAATCTGTTTATTCCAGATTTAACAAGAATCAGGAAGAGTTCAGCGAGGGAAGACACTCACCTCTGTATCCCTCTGGTTTGTTTGTGGAGCATGCCCAGAAAAGCATCCTAGTGTTGATGAGGGTGATCACCTCCGGTGCACACAGTGTGTTGCTGGGGGAAGAGAAGAGATGGCAGACAGAGCTGGGTCCCAAACACATGGCCAGTTATTTAAGAAAACCCTCTTCAACCTACCGACAGAATTCGTCTGAATCTTGGTGGTCGTCACCGTGAAGATAAACCAACAGGAAGCGCAGCTCCCGCTTAGCGTCATTCAGCGCCTGGGGAGGGAGCACAGAAAAGCTGGAGTCAGAGGGGCTGGAGCACTGGGACTGCTGCCCCCTTGGTATTGCAGCGGGATAGGTGTGCCAGTGGAAAACTGCCAGGGGAAGCAGTTTTTCAATCTAATGTGGTATTAATTGAAGAGCATGCAACAGAGGAGGAACATGCCAGACCTCCCTCCACACCAATGTGCCCAGCGAATTCTCTGCATGCAGGAGAAAAGAGCCCTTGACTGTGCTTTCTTCACTGTTCCCTGGCAGGCAGGGCCTTGGGAGAATGCCAAGCAAAGCACTGCACACCTAGTGACCCAGGAGGATTTCTCTGGCTCAGCCTCCAAGAGGATTCCCATGGCCCAGAATCATGTGCAGTTTTTTCTCCATTTTCCAATTTGGAAGATGTAGGATCCAACCTTCCAACCACATCCATTGAAACAAGTTATTAAGCTGATTTCTGTAACTCCCCACTTCTCAGCTGAAACATCTCACTTACCTACAAGCCCAGCAGCGTAAGTGTTCGATGGACTCTGTTTAACTGGCGCTGAGTTGCTGATAGCCCAACAGCCCCATATCAATCTAAGTTTGGGTTCTAAGTATGGCCCCTTGTTCCTGGGGGCAGGGACTGCTGGAGGGAATGACCTAAATACTTGAGTAGTGCTAAGGGATATCGGCTCAGCAGTGCTCTCTGGCACTCTACCTGCTGGGATGGACTCCACAACAGCGGCGTGTGCGCGCATTGGGGCTGGGACTGAAAGGGGGCAGGGGAAGGAGACAGACACATGCTAGGGAGCTCCTCTTCTTCTGGGAAGAATCATCACCCAAATCTGACAAAAGAGGGATCTGTTCTCTCCTTTTACCTCCTTGGCTCAAAGGAGCCATTTCCCCAAGTTTCTCAAGTTACTGGGCTAAATTCTGCTCAGACTTGGTGCAGCCCCAGTCACTTCCAATGGGGTGTACATCAGGACAGACTTTGGGCCACTATGTCAGCTTATAAAACTGGTACTAGCAGAATGAAGTAGGCTTCCGAACCACAGACACAGCTGAGGAACTGCCAGATCAGCTTTGCCTTCCCAACTTCAGTTGTTTGGCAAGTCCCTGAGCCTGGCAGAGACCCCACCATGGCAAATGCCTACAGTGGGATGGACTCAGGTTCCTAATACGCTCATAATCGAGATCTCCATTACCTCGTTACTGAGTCTGAACATTAGTACTGGACTTTTAAAATGCAAAATGGCTTTTGTCATTCCTCTTTAGGGCCAGTGTGCCCTGCAATACCAGGAAGATAGTCCCACGTACCTTTGCACCAACATGCTGTACTGACCTGGCTGTATGTTCCCTGGTAGAAGACAGGGTGTATCCTCCCATATTTTTCCTCAAACATATGAATAAATGAAACAATGTCACCCACTGGGTCTGTGACCCTACTGCGAGGGTCAGGGCGTATAAAACGCACAGCAAACCTACGAGAAAAGCATAGGAGACTGGAAATTCAGCTTACTGACTTTCTGAAGAGCTTTTTCTGGTCAACATTTACAGCTATCTGCTAATACACTGACCACTCCATCTTGAGACCACAATATGAGCCCCCTATAGAAAAACCTAAGCCAGGTAAAGTTCCGTACTCCAAGGCATCAGCTGATTGCCAGAGGTTATGATGGATTTCCTCACCTGCACTCCCTCCACGAACGGCACTGCATAACTGGCCAACTCTATTGTGTGTGTGGAAGGTTCAACATCCTCTGAAACATCAGGCATAAGCCCCAGCCACAGACAGGATACCAGATCTAAGGGATCATTGGTCTTATATTGGCTGGCAATTCATATGAAGTTGATCAGGACAAGTCTCTTCCAGAGCTGCAGTTTTGTTGCACAGAGGGTTTAAAGCACGAGTGTTTATTTTAGGCAGCTGCTGGAAGAGGCGATTACACCAGGGAGCAAATAATTGCAGCCTGTTGTCTGTGTCTTGGCTCTTTAGACTGTAAACTCTAAGGCAGGAACTGGGTTACCCTACATGCTTGTTCCCGAAGGGAACCTTTGGGCCGTCCCTCAGTAGATATAAGTGTGCCCATTCCTTGTTTGGTCTCCATTGTTTAATATTTAGGAACTGCTAGTGTCAGCCTGATTTTGAATTAGGATTAAATACATTAGTTTCCTTTACAGATTCATAAGACACTGCTAGGAATAGAATAAAATCGTAGGGCTGGAAGGGACCTCAAGAGGTCATCAAGTCCTGCCTCAGCACAGCGGGCTGGACCAAGTAAGCCTGGACCATCCCTGATAAGAGTTTTTCCAACCCATTCTTAAAAACCTCCATCGCCTATTCCAGATCTTAACTACCCTTAGGCCATGTCTATGCTACCCACCGCATCAGCGGGTAGTGATCGATCTATCGGGGATCGATTTATCGCATCTAATCGAGACACGATAAATCGATCCCCGATTGCTCTGCCGTTGACTCCAGAACTCCTCCACAGCGAGAGGCGGAAGCGGAGCGGTGGCCGTCGATCCCGCGCCACGAGGACGCGAAGTAAGTGATTCTAAGTCTATCTAAGTTAAGTCTACTTCAGCTACGCTATTCTAGTAGCTGAAGTTGCATACCTTAGATCGATCCCCCACCCTAGTGTAGACCAGGCCTTAGAGTTAAAAAGATTTTCCTAATTTCTAACCTAAATCTTTCTGGCTGCAGATTAAGCCCAATACTTGTGGTCCTACCTTCAGTGGCCATGGAGAGCAACTAACTGATCATCGTCCTATTTATAACAGCCTTTCACATATTTGAAGACTTATCAGGTCCCCCACTTGGTCTTCTTTTCTCAAGTCTAAACAGGCCGTTTTTTAAAATCTTTCCACATAGGTCAGGTTTTCTAAACCTTTTATCATTTCTATTGCTCTCCTCTAGACTTGCTCCAGTTGTCCACATCTTCCCTTTAAAGTTTGGCACACAGAACTGGGTACAGGACTCCAGCTGAGGCCTCACCAGTGCTGAGTAGAGCAGGACAATTACCTCCTTTGTTGTCCATATGACATTTCTGTGAATACACCCCAGAATGATAACTTTTTTCACAGCTGCCTCACACAGTTGACTCATATTCAACTTGCGATCCACTCTAACCCCAGGTACTTTTCAGCAACGCCATCACCTAGGCATTATTCCTCATTTTGTAGTTGTGCATTTGATTTTTCCTTCCTAAGTACTTTGCACTTATCTTTCCTGAATTTCATCTTGCTGAATTCAGACCAATTCTCCAGTTTGTCAAGGTCATTTTCAACTCTAATCCTGTCCTCCTAAGTGCTTGAAACCCCTCCCAGCGTATTGTCATCTGCAAATTTTATAAGCATACTCTCCCACTCCATTATCCAAGACATTAATGAAAATATTGAATAGTATTGGATCCAGGACTGACCCCTGTGGGATCCAACTAGGGAATCCTTCCTAGTTTGATAGCGAACCCTTGTTAACTACTCTGAGTATGGTCTTTCAACCAGTTGTGCACCCCCTTATGCTAATTTAATCTAGACACATTTCTCTAGTTTGCTTATGAGAATGTGACATGGGACTGTGTCAAAAGCCTTATTAAAATCAAGATACATCATACCTACTGTTTCCCCCCCATCCACTAAGCCGTAACCCTGCCGAAGGAAGAAATCAGGTTGGTTTGGCATGCTGGCTATTCCTTATAATCCTTATCCCCTAGGTGCTCACAAAATGATAGTTTCAGAATTTGTTCCAGTATCTTTCCAGGTATTGAAGTTAGGCCGACTGGTCTATAATTCCCTGGGTCCTCTTTGTTCCCTTTCTCTAGTCCTCTGTGACGTCACCCATCCTCCATGAGTTCTCGGAGATAATACTTATCTGAAATCTATTTTCTACTATACAACATTCATTTGTTACTAACGTCTATGTTCTAGGTCTCCAAGACACAGAAACCTTGTGACGCTACAGAGAACTTTGGTGTGTGAGTATTTGATTAATACAAAACCCGACGTTTGATTAGACTTAACGGAAAATTCCAGCCAAAAGCAGCACACCCATACTTGGGAGTTAGATTTTGCTTTGCTACAATCAACAAACAAACCTGCACAAAAAAGTACTTACCTAAATATATCAAGTAACGTGTAATACGTAAATCGGAATGGAACCATTATCAAGTAGTAACCCCATCCCAACAGGCCCTGAAATTACAAACAGAGTGTTAGGGTTATCCCTGCCCCTTGAGACACAGTAGTGCAGTTATCCCTCTATCAAGCATCAAACACGCTGCAATATATGTGAAACAGACAGCGTGGTCTAGTGCTCTGAACTCAGGCCTGTAAGCTGGTGACTTGCTGAATGACCTCAGGCTCGTCAAATTTTCTGAGTAGTCACCAACAGGTACCTCACTTTGAGAGCCCAACCGGAGACATTTTAGGCATACAAAGCCAGTGACCACTTTCAAAAATTGGGCTTTAATCTTTTCATCTCACTTTCCCTACCTGTGAAACAGGGATAACAGCACTTACTCATCTTACAGGGGTTCTGTGAAGACTGAAATGTTATACAACTGCTACATATTAACCATCTGCAGTCAGGTTAATGGACATCTTACACTAGCACATAAAGCAGACCACATCGGTTCAGCAGGCCGTCATACAAATAGATCATCCTACAGCAAGACAGCAGGAACAGACTTTCATTTTAGTTGAGTTGGGACAGCTGAGTTGCAATTCTGCTCTGCCCTCACTTCAAGCTGTATGGGGAAGAAGGAGTTTGCTGGGTACTATGAAAAATACCAGAAAGGAAAACATCCAAAGTAGTAATGGAGAAGATAGGAATAGTTCTGCCCAGGGAGCTGTACTGTTTGGAGCTTTCAAGAGAAAATATTTAGAAACAAGAAACCAGACGCGCTAAGGAAACAGAGTTCCTTTCCCTGTTGATGCACTTCTTTCCCTCTTCAGAGATATCACCCATTCCACACAAAGAGACAAACCCAAACTAGTAAATAACTTGCCCTTGGTTGCGGCCTTGAAACAACATAGCTGTAGATCCTGTGGTCGGCTGTATTGACCTGCAACGGCCGGGATGGAGGTGGATTGAAGACACTTGGGACGCCCTCTTGCTCATTCAACCGGTCCTGTACAGCTGCCTAGCAGAGGAGGAGCAGCAAAAGGGGCCCATCAGAAGTTGCAATGGATACAGGCAGGTTAGAGAAAATACACTAGTTCCATTCTGAAGTTTGGGATAGGTGTGAGTTGTCCCTGTGCCTGGAGCACCAGACATGTGCAACTTAACACATCAAAATAAAGTAACTGCTGCCAGCTTCCAGACTAGGTGTTTCCAAGGTGTCTCATACTTGTACAACCCTGAGCTTACACGGTACTGTTCCGCTGGAGAGCTGTGCCAAACAAGTGACCTGTTCATAGCTCTGCCTCCCAGCCTAGGGGCTCAAAGTGGTAGTACAGGAAAAAATGCAGGCACAGGGCAGGAGGCCATAAATGGCATGTTAGGCACCATTAGGAAAGGGATAGATTAAGAGAGAAAATATCATAATACCATTATATAAATCCATGGTACACCTGCACTTGAATACTGAATGCAATTCTGGTAGTTCCTTCTCAAAAAAAAGATGAACTGAATTCAGAAAAAGGGCACCAAAAATGATGAGGGGGGATGGAACAGATTCCATGTGAAGAGAGATTACAAAGACTGGGCCTGTTCATCCTAGAAGAGAGATGGTGAAGGGGGAGATGAGAGGGGTCTATAAAATCGTGACTGGTGTGGAGAAAGCAAGTCGGGACATCTTGTTTACCCCTTCCCATAACACAAGAACCAGGGGTCACCCAAAGAAATTAAAAGGCAGATGGTTTAAAACAAATATAAGGAAGTACTTCTTCACACAATGCACAGTTAGCCTGTGGACCTCATTTTCAGGGGATGTTGTGAAGGCCAGAAGTATAACTGGGTTTCTAAAAGAACTAGATAAGTTCCTGGAGGACAGGTCCATCAATGGCTATTAGCCAAGATGGTCAGGGATGCACCCCCATGCTCTGGGAATCCCTAAACCTCTGACTGCCAGAAGCTGGGACTAGATGACAGGGGTGAATCACACGATAATTGCCCTGTTCTGTTCATCCCTTCTGAAGCATTTGGCAACAGCCATTGTCAGAGACAGGATACTGGGCTAGATGGACCATTGGTCTGACCCAGTGTGGCCATTCTTGTGGGTCATGATCTAAGCAGGTGTTAAGAATGTTTTAAAAGGCGTGACAGAACTGCGTGCATGTTGGCTGGAAGGCTTGTAGAGGTGTAGGGGACTGCATGGTTGAAGACGCTAAGACTCAGAGTGGTTTAGAGGGGTGCTTGTAAAGTGTGCAAGAGGAGTAGAGGTAAATGAGAGTCTAGCCACAAAAGAGGCCAGTACAGAGATTCAATATGGCAGAACAACAATTTTGGCAGCTTCATTCTAAATGGATTGAAGTGGTAACAATAACAAGCAGCTTTACAGCAAGTGTGATTGGGCTGAATTCAGTTCATAGCTGTTGTGAAGTGGGAATTTTGGTAATATTTTTCTGATTCCATTGTGGGCCTCGGTGTCCCTCTGTGCTGTGTGTGAAGGGTTAAAAAGCTCTTGGGGGAGAGCAGTGGACATGAGGTGAGTGCCTCACATACGGGTCTGGTTGTTAAAGGACTGGCTGAAACCAACCCATAGCAACAGAGCATGTGGAAAGACAATGGAAACCCCCAATCACCAGCATGTTCACTCCTAGCAACCAGCAGCCAAGAGGAAAGAGATTTTCCTCAACCCCTCTGCAGGAGAGCAGAGCAAAGGCCCCAGGTGGAGAACACAGGGGAAAGCTGTCATGTGGCTGGGTTAAGAGCTGGCCTTTGGAGTGACACTCACCTGGCTGGGAGGAAGGACAAAGGGACAGAATCAGGAAGAGTGCCAAAATGGCTTCGATAGCGGCATTGCTGAAGGGCTCCCTGGCCTGGCATTGGCCAGGTTGAACTCTCTCAACCTTTGCCTCTCTTTGCTAGCTTAAGGACTTTCAGATTCTGTACACCAGGTGACTGTGTGGAAAAGGTCACCTGAGTAGTTGCAAACACTCACTGAGAGTATTGCACCCTGAGGGGATACAGTACAAGCCTCCCACAGGAGTCTGGCTGGGCTGGATTCGCTGCAGGGAGCCATGAAGACAGACAGGGATCGCTGATGCCTGAAGGTCCAGTTTCGGAGTCCGTGAGCTTGTCCCTGTAGAACCATGCGGGTTCTTGGGGGCTGGCACACTAAAGTGGTCACTTCCAAGGGACTGGGTACAGGCTGGGGCATAGACCAGACCCTGGGGTCGGTGACAGCTTCCATCATGTTTCCCAAAGTTAGCAAGGTCTGAATACATCCACTAGGTACGTGTTTTCCGATTTACACTTGGAGCCCGAGAGAAAAGGAATACGAGATAAAGAACTGCAGTTTAGAGAGTGGAGGGTACAATCTCAGTTCAATGAGCAACTCAATATGAATGGAAATTGTGAACAAACAATTAAATGAGACCACCTAAGATTCTTACCAATAAGCCAGGGAATAAAGCTTGCTGGGGGGAGGCTGATTGGGAGCTTGGCAGATTACTTTTGAAGTGTAAGCACGATGATTTTATAATATGACCTTGATTATAATTACTCAGGCCACTACAAGGATCCCTTAAGAAAGAGAATTCTGCTTTGAGAGACCCACAGTCATTCAGACTATTAATTTAAGTGCTGGAAAGAAAAGTGTCCCAACTATAATTCTAACTGGTACCTCTATGTTCCAGTTGTGTTGCTCCAGGGTATGACGACACTGGTCCATAGACTCTATGCCAGTCAAGTCCTGGTGAAGGAAGGAAAAAAACCAAAGGATGAATGCTAAGGAAGTGAGATATTTCTATAGTTCATTGCTGTATTTGAACAGAGGAGTGTTACCATAATACAAAATTAATAACCAGACCCTTTGGTTTAAAAAGCTTCCCCTCCCAATTCAGCACGGATTGCTTCTGGCCATTGCTCATGAAAATCATGCAACTTCTGTAGGTATTCTTATTTCTTCTGTGAAACGGTGTGCTCTCAGACAGGACTTTACATTCTCCCAATACTAAGTAATCCCCAGCACTTCTGCAAGGTAGGTAAGTATCTTACCCATTACCGGCTTCTAGCCAGACTGAGAAATCCAATCACCCTTACTGCCTGGGAGCCTTCCCCTCCACTCCAGAAGGAATGGGACGCTACTCCTAAAAATCAGTACACATAAAGGTCACCCCCCACCCCCAAGCTCCTGCCTAGCAGGGAGTGAGGGAAGCCATTGGCAAGCCTTCCAGCCCATCACTTCAGGCACAATTCATTGCAACTGTAAAGTGATTCAGGTGAAATGAGTGATATTATTGAAGATGTAGCATTGTTCAGCTTTACACTATATGCTGTAGTGTACAATGTCATCCAGTTTACACAGATACAGCACTCTGAACACATTACAATGTGATCTGAAACTCAGCGATTGTGCAAAAAATACCAAACCACCACCTACAGACCTCACAGCCACCGGGGCTCTCAGTACTCATTCAACAGCAGGTAAGCACAATTCAAGTCCTTGCTAATCAAAACTTCTGCACAAGTTGCCCATGGACATGGGCATCTGACATGATAAGATAGCAAGCTAACATCACTTTAATCAAAGATTTTTTTCCTCATGCAAAAGTTAACATTCCTGTCACCATACCAGAGAAATAAATCTCTCCCCACACCACCCACTAAAAACATCCTCTAAAATACATAATAGGGTTTTATTTTATACTGTGCCCATCACCATGGTATCTGAGCACATATATATATTTATGGAAAACCATTCTGCTGTTAGCCCTGTAGAAGCAACTGCTTGAAGCAGTCAGTGAAAGTTAGGCATATTATGGGAGATATCATTAAGTGATGTTGGTGCACAAACCTAAAGGTAAATAAAAGAAAGCCACATTGGCTTCCGCTCCATTAAAAAACAAACCAGTAGGGAAATCCTGTTCCATTTGGTAAACTGAAAACCCCTGGGAGAGCTTATATTTGTAGTAGTAATTATTTTACAGGGAAGTGAGTGGCAAGGGAAGACACGATTCATTTTAGTTGTTGCACCTTCCAATGCGCATTGACCCTTTTAAGCCAGAGTCCACTGTTTCCCATTCTGCCTCATTTCTTGTATCAACCCCCTCAGCAAGATCTCTTGTAAGGCCAAGCTTTATTGATTAAGATTAAGTAGCTCATGTTCTGGACTGACTCACTGTTTGCATAGACTGTTTCACTTTCTTTCCTATTAGTGGCTTGAAAAATTTAGTGAACATCTAGCTTTGGGATTAAACCTGATGGCCAGAGAGAGATTTAAAAATTTTTAACAACGCTAACGTTAAAAAATTATATAGTACACAAGTTAAGAGTGTCTGTACATCTAACAAAGAGAGGGAAGAGCATCTTCGCAAGCAGGCTGGCTAATTTAGTGAGGAGAGCTTTAAACTAGGTTCACCCAGGGAAGGAGACCAAAGCCCCGAGGTAAGTGGGAAAGTGGGATACCGGGAGGAAGTACGAGCAGGAGAGCGCAAGAGGGGAGGGCTCCTGCCTCATACTGAGAAAGCCGGACGATCAGCGAGTTATCTTAAGTGCCTATACACAAAGGCAAGAAGCCTGGGAAACAAGCAGGGAGAACTGGAAGTCCTGGCACAGTCAAGGAATTATGATGCGATTGGAATAACAGAGACTTGGTGGGATAACTCATATGACTGGAGTACTGTCATGGATGGATATAAACTGTTCAGGAAGGACAGGCAGGGCAGTAAAGGTGGGGGAGTTGCACTGCATGTAAGAGAGCAGTATGACTGCTCAGAGCTCAAGTATGAAACTGCAGAAAAACCTGAGAGTCTCTGGATTAAGTTTAGAAGTGTAAGCAACATGGGCGATGTCGTGGTGGGACTCTGCTAAAGACCACTGGACCAGGGGGATGAGGTGGATGAGACTTTCTTCTGGCAGCTCACGGAAGTGACTAGATTGCAGGCCCTGGTTCTCATGGGAGACTTCAGTCACCCTGATATCTGCTGGGAGAGCAATACAGCGGTGCCCAGACAATCCAGGAAGTTTTTGGAAAGCACAGGGGACAATTTCCTGGTGCAAGTGCTGGAGGAACCAACTAGGGGCAGAGCTCTTCTTGACCTGCTGCTCACAAACCGGGAAGAATTTGTAGGGGAAGCAAAAGTGGATGGGAACCTGGAAGGCAGTGACCACGAGATGGTCAAGTTCAGGATCCTGACACAATGAAGAAAGGAGAGCTGCAGAATATGGACCCTGGACTTCAGAAAAGCAGACTTTGACTCCCTCAGGGAACTGATGGGCAAGATCCCCTGGGAGAACAACATGAGGGGGAAAGGAGTCCAGGAGAGCTGGGTGTATTTTAAAGAATCCTTATTGAGGTTACAAGAACAAACCATCCTGATGTGTAGAAAGAATAGTAAATATGGCAGGCGACCAGCTTGGCTTAATAGTGAAATCCTTGCTGATCTTAAACACAAAAAAGAAGCTTACAAGAAGTGGAAGATTGGACAAATGACCAGGGAGGAATATAAAAATATTGCTCAGGCATGCAGGAGTGAAATCAGGAAGGCCAAATCACACTTGGAGTTGCAGCTCGCAAGAGATGTTAAGAGTAACAAGAAGGGTTTCCTTCAGGTATGTTAGCAACAAGAAGAAAGTCAAGGAAAGTGTGGGCCCCTTACTGAATGAGGGAGGCAACTTAGTGACAAGAGGATGTGGAAAAAGCTAATGTACTCAATGCTCTTTTTGCCTCTGTCTTCACGAACAAGGTCAGCTCCCAGACTACTGCACTGGGCAGCACAGCATGGGGAGGAGGTGACCAACCCTCTGTGGAGAAAGAAGTGGTTCAGGCTATTTAGAAAAGCTGGACAAGCACAAATCTATGGGGCCGGATGCGCTGCATCCAAGAGTGCTAAAGGAGTTGGCGGATGTGATTGCAGAGCCATTGGCCATTATCTTTGAAAACTCATGGTGATCGAGGGAGGTCCCGAACGACTGGAAAAAGGCTAATGTACTGCCCATCTTTAAAAAAGGGGAGGAGTAGGATCCGGGGAACTACAGGCCAGTCAGCCTCACCTCAGTCCCTGGAAAAATCATGGAGCAGGTCCTCAAGAAATCAGTTCTGAAGCACTTAGAGAAGAGGAAAGTGATCAGGAACAGTCAGCATGGATTCACCAAGGGCAAGTCATGCCTGACTAATCTAATTGCCTTCTATGATGAGATAACTGGCTCTGTGGATAAGAGGAAAGCAGTGGATGTGTTATTCCTTGACTTTAGGAAAGCTTTTGATACAGTCTCCCACAGTATTCTTGCCAGCAAGTAAAAGAAGTATGGGCTGGATGAATGGACTATAAGGTGGACAGAAAGCTGGCTAGATTGTCGGGCTGAACCGGTAGTGATCAATGGCTCCATGTCTAGTTGGCAGCCGGTATCAAGCGGAGTGCCCCAAGGGTCCGTCCTGGGGCCGGTTTTGTTCAATATCTTCATTAATGATCTGGAGAATGGTGTGGACTACACCCTCAGCAAGTCTGCAGATGACACTAAACTGGGAGGAGTGGTAGATATGCTGGAGGGTACGGATAGGATACAGAGGGACCTAGACAAATTAGAGGATTGTGCCAAAAGAAATCTGATGAGGTGCAACAAGGACAAGTGCGGAGTCCTGCACTTAGGACGGAAGAATCCCATGCACCGCTACAGACTAGGGACTGAATGGCTAGGCAGCAGTTCTGCAGAAAAGGACCTAGGGGTTACAGTGGACAAGAAGCTGGATATGAGTCAACAGTGTGCCCTTGTTGCTGAGAAGGCTAATGGCATTTTGGGCTATATAAGTAGGGGCATAGCGAGCAGATCAAGGGACGTGATCGTTCCCCTCTATTCAACATTGGTGAGGCCTCATCTGGAGTACTGTGTTCAGTTTAGGGCTCCACACGACAAGAAGGATGTGGAAAAACTGGAAAGCGTCCAGCGGAGGGCAACAAAAATGATTAGCAAAAAGAAAAGGAGTACTTGTGGCACCTTAGAGACTAACAAATTTATCTGAGCATAAGCTTTCGTGAGCTACAGCTCACTTCATCGGATGCATTCAGTGGAAAATACAGTGGGAAGATTTATATACATAGAGAACATGAAACAATGGGTGTTACCATACACACTGTAACAAGAGTGATCAGGTAAGGTGAGCTATTACCAGGAGGAGAGCGGGGGATGGGACGGGAAGGGGGACGGATGGACGACACATTTTCCAGCAGTTGACAAGAACATCTGAGGAACAGTCGGCGGGGGGAGGGGGGATAAACATGGGGAAATAGTTTTACTTTGTGTAATGACCCATCCACTCCCAGTCTTTATTCAAGCCTAAGTTAATTGTATCCAGTTTGCAAATTAATTCCAATTCAGCAGTCTCTCATTGGAGTCTGTTTTTGAAGTTTTTTTGGTTGAAGAATTGCAACTTTTAGGTCTGTAATTGAGTGACCAAAGAGATTGAAGTGTTCTCCAACTGGTTTTTGAATGTTACAATTCTTGATGTCTGATGTGTCCATTTATTCTTTTACATAGAGACTGTCCAGTCTGACCAATGTACATGGCAGAGGAGCACTGCTGGCACATGATGGCATATATCACATTGGTAGATGCGCAGGTGAACGAGCCTCTGATAGTGTGGCTGATGTGATTAGGCCCTATGATGGTGTCCCCTGAATAGATATGTGGACACAGTTGGCAACGGGCTTTGTTGCAAGGATAGGTTCCTGGGTTAGTGGTTCTCTTGTGTGGTGTGTGGTTGCTGGTGAGTAGGGGGCGCTGTCTGTAAGCAAGGACTGGCCTGTCTCCCAAGATCTGTGAGAGTGGACTGGAACACATGACTTATGAGGAGAGGCTGAGGGCACTGTGATTGTTTAGTCTGCAGAAGAGAAGAATGAGGGGGGATTTGATAGCAGCCTTCAACTCCCTGTAAGGGGGTTCCAAAGAGGATGGAGCTAGACTCAGTGGTAGCAGATGACAGAACAAGGAGTAATGGTCTCAAGTTGCAGTGAGGGAGGTTTAGATATTAGGAAAAACTTTCACTAGGAGGGTGGTGAAGCACTGGAATGCGTTACCTAGGGAGGTGGTGGAATCTCCTTCCTTTGAGGTTTTTAAGGTCAGGCTTGACAAAGCCCTGGCTGGGATGATTTAGTTGGGGATTGGTCCTGCTTTGAGCAAGGGGTTGGACTAGATGACCTCCTTAGGTCCCTTCCAACTGTGATATTTTATGATCTGGGTATAGTTCTTAGATTATTCATAAATAAAAAGTTTGAAAAGTCATAAGATACATATAGTGCATAATCAGCAATAACCCAAATTTGGGTGAATAAATTTAACAATACAGTTTAGATATTAGAATCCGAATACTCGGGTACATCACTAATGGAAAAGTTGTACAGAGAGTTGGTTGTGGAAAGCAAAATATATTAATAGGGTAGGCCTACACTGTAGGTCCAGGGAAAATAACCTGGTGAAAAGCCCAGGCTCTTCATTTCTACCCCAAGATGTTGAGGTATTGGGGATGCTGGGATATCTAATGAGGAGCTGTCAGGTGTCTGAAATTTGAAGGTGCCCTATAGCATAGAGGATATGGCTGCTTGGTGCTATAGCTCCTAATGCCTAAACTGCACATTACTCATCACAGATGAAGCATTCTAATGAATACAGAGGATCTGTTCCTTAGCAAAATGCAACAAGTATCATGTCTACCACTTGGATTCCCAATTCTGTAAAATAGTGAGACAAGCTCTCACTAAGTCAGTTCTCATTCAATACTTGAGAATATTTTGGGCTAAGTTCGGTTTCCTATTTTAATTTTGAGCCTTACAGAAACTTGGCCAGATCCAACCTGCCACAATACAGGTTTGCTTTACTGCAAGAGACAGCATGCTCTGGCTGTGAAGGTGGAGTGATAATCTGATATAAATTCCTTTGGGCAGTCTCCAATTATACCCATCCATTTTCTAAATCTGTGCACCTTTCACTCCTGTCCACTTTTGCTATTCCTGTTAAATTTTGCTTGCTACCTCCCCAAGTTACTTGGCTCTTTTAGAACAGATATCCAGGTCCTCTTGAAAACCTTTGGCTGTCCAGGTGAGAATGTTTTGAGGATCAAGGGACTTCAGTTGCCATACTGAAGATGGACGGCTTATCTGTTTTAGGAATCTGAGATTTTTCTCCCCACACACAAACATTTTGGATTCTCCCTCAACTATTAATTCACCTTGTAAACAAGAGCAGTGCTTGAGATTTAGCACTTGGACTAAATCAGGATTCTGTTGCTCCTGAGCACTCTGACTTTGCCGATCTACTCTTTGCCACAGCTACAAGACTGGACCTTTTCTAGAGTTAGAAGAGTACAGCAGTTCAGTTTCTCTTTCCCCTAAGAGACTTCACGGTCATTAGAATGATCAGCTTTCCTCGTTAGCCTGACACCACTCAGTGACAGCGTACATACAAAAATATATTCACAGGCCTCCAATTGTAGCATTTAAGTCAGGCCTGGTCTGTACTAAAAAGTTATGTCGACCCAACTAAGTCACACACCTGAGTGACACAGTTAAGCCAATCTAACCCCTGACGTAGACTGTGCCAGGACGGAAGAATTATTCCATTGACCTAGTTACCGCCTTTTGGGGAGATGAATTAACTACGCTGACAGGAGAGGCCCTCCTGTCAACATAGGTAGCGTCTACACTGAAGCGTTACAATGGCGCAGCTGCAGTATGATTTCAAGTGTAGACAAGCCCCCAGTCACTTAAATCAGGTATTTCTAGC
The DNA here is from genome assembly GCF_965152235.1 of Eretmochelys imbricata. NCBI lineage: Eukaryota > Metazoa > Chordata > Testudines > Cheloniidae > Eretmochelys > Eretmochelys imbricata. Next base: position 1,603,375 of record NC_135579.1, read on the forward strand.
CTGGTATTCTTGTTCATTTGAGATCTCCAATTCAATGACACCTGCTTTTGTTGCTGAAATATCTTATCCATAAAGTTACGATTTTGTCATGGTTATTTTTAGTGAAAGTCACAGACAGGTTGTGGGAAACAAACAAAAAGTCACAGAAGCCATGACCTGTGTGTGACTGGGAACTTTGAGGCCCCCCGTGCCACCCGCGGCATCTGGGAGATCTGGGGCTCCCTCACTGGCTGACAGCTCCAGTCCCGCTGCCCCAAGGCTGAAGGGAAAGTGTTATGGAGGTTTCTGAAAGTCACGGAATCTGACTTCCGTGACAATCTTATCCTTACTTATCAGCGAGTTTCATGGCCATTAAGTCTCAGCTTTAAGGATCTTTTACAAAATTTGCTGTCATTCAACTAAATTCCATGCTTTTAACTCCAGCCACACTTCACTGTCTGCTATTATGAAGTATCCTTCTGAAACAAGGACTTGGATAACAAACTACGTTCCTAAGGGCATGTCTACAATACGAACTTTTGCCTCCACAAGTTATGTTGGCATTAAGCCACTGCAGTTAGTATATTGCTTGTGTATCTTCCTATTTGGCTCCTTGCATCTGTGCTGTGCATACTCACCAGGAGTGGCTGTGTTGATGCACTGCACAGCACAGTGCACCATGGGTAGGTATTCCAGTACGCAACCCGCCACCATCCAGCACGCTGTCTTTTAGTAAGTTTTTGGCACTTCATGAGGAGGCAGAAACTAGTCATGCAGGGGTGACTGGGTGCAAGAAGTCAGTTTACCAGATTACAACTGTTTCCATTCCATGTCACCTATAGTCCACCATTTTCACCTGTTTAAAAATCCCATGCAGCCCTCCTTGCTGTCCACCTTCCGTGACATAATCATGGAGCCTGAACAGCTCTTAACCACTGCCATAAGTGTTGCAAGCACAAGACACACAATCCTTCAGTATTGGCATAGCTGCAAGAAGAGCCATGGGGAACATGATGATTTGCAGGAGGGCAGATTGCTGAGACACAAGTGAGAACCAATTCAAGGTCGTTGGTGGCATTCACGAAGCAGCTGCAAATGGTGGAGTGCCGCTTCTGGGCCTGAGAAATGAGCACTGACTGGTGAGATTGCACCATAATGCAGGCTTAGGATGATGAACAGTGACTGCAAAACTTTTGGATGCACAAGATCGCATTTCCAGATCCATGCGCCGAGCGTGCCCCAGGCCTCCAGCATAGGGACACCAGAATGAAAGCTGCATTGACAGCAGAGAAGTGAGTAGCAATCGCCTTGTGGTAATTTGCAATGCTGGATTGCTACCAGTCAGTGGGAAGTCATTTTAGAGCTGGAAAATCCAGGGTGGGAGCCATTGTCCTACAAGTGTGCAGGCCATGAACTGTCTCCAGCTATGCAGGACTGACTCTCAGCAACATGCAGGACCCGGTGAGTGGATCTGCAGCAGTGAGGTTCTCAAACGGCAATGGAGTAAGAGACGGCACGCATATCCCTATTTTGGCACCAGATCACCTTGCCACCAAGCATGTCATCAGAAAGGGCTACTTTTATATGGTTGTGCAAGCCTTGCTGGATCACCGGGGATGAGTCATCCACATCAACGCTGGCTGGTCAGGGAAGGTGCATGACGCTTGCATCTTTAAGAAGACAGTTTTGTAGAAAGCTACAAGCAGGTGCTCTCTTTCCCAACCAGCTGATTACCATTTGCAATGTTGAAATTACACTAGTGATCCTGGGGGCTCCAGCCTCCAGCTCATGAAGTCAAACACCAGCCACCTCAAGAGCTATCAGCTCAGCAGGTGCAGAATGACAGTTGAATGTACTTTCGGTAGATTGAAGGGACGCTGATCCTGTTTGGCCACAAGATTAAATCTCAGTGAAAAAAATATCCCAGCCATTACAGCTGCCTGCTTGTCCTGCATAATATCTGTGAAGGGAAGGGGGAAAGTTGCCACTGGGGTGGAGGTAGAGTGGCTGTCTGCTGACTTGGAACAGTGAGACACAAGGGCTATCAGATGAGCTCAACAAGGAACCCTACAGCTTAGGGAAGCTTTGGAAGAGCACTTGAACAGTGAATCACAGTAACGCATTGTGGTGTACTGGGCTATACCTGGACCTGCTGTTTTGAGGCCTCTTAGGAATTGTGTGGTGCTTAGTGTACATCTAGGAATATAACACTGTCAAAGTAACTATTAATTTTGTGGTGCTTCCTGTGCATTTATGATTATTACACTGTGTTTGTCACTGATCCTGAGTTGTGTCACACTGTACAATAAGCAGCAAGCAGGTACTTTCAGTACCACTAGCCACTCTGCAGCATATGTTAATTAATTTTCCCAACAGAAAACTGAGTAACAAAACCAGTGCAAAGAAAACTGCAATTTAAAAGCAAAAACATTAACAACTGAATAAATTTATGGAATAGAACTTTACAAGGGAAAAGAACATTCATGTCCATTTTAGCTACACATACAGCAACCATGGCTTTCACAGGTCAGTGCATGTGAAGGTGTAGCTGTTTTTAACGTCCCCTGGCATGGAGTGGTCAGAGTAGGGATGTGGGCCCCTGATGCCACATGGAATGTTGAGAAGGACGTACTGCAATGAGTTCTCCATGGACTGCAAAGGGAAGCGAGCCCGTGACTGTTGAACCTGTAGGTCCACAAGAGTCTGCAACATCTGTGTGCGCTGCTGGAGATGCTCCATTGCGTCCTGGTGCATCTCCCTCTCCTTTTTCTGCACCTTTCTTCTGTCTGCTCTGTCCTTCTTCATACAGTCTGCAATATTCACCCTCCAGGCCCTCTGCTCCCAGTCTGATGCAGCACTGGCTTCTTACATGATCTCGCTGAACATGTCATCCTGAGTTCTCTTCTTTCTCCTCTTTGCCTGGCTCAGCATTTGGCAGGTGTGGAAGAGGAATCTCTCATGGCCACAATAGCAGCAGCTACAGATAAAACACACAAACATACCATTGTCAGTACAGTCACAATGGAAAGTAAAAGTTAACATTCAGAACTCCCTTCCCTTGATCCCCTCCAAGTTTTAAACAAGACATGCTTATTGACACTTCTGCTTCGGAGCGCTTGTGCATGGCAACACTCACAGAACTAGCCATGGTGCAGAAAATGAGGGGGGAATGGCTCAGTTACATTAAACTATCACAAAAACAATGAGGAGTTGGGTGGCACCTTAGAGATTAACAGATTTATTGATCCATGAATCTGAAGTGGGTTTTTTACCCACGAAAGCTTATGCCCGAATAAATCGGTTAATCTTGAAGGTGCCACGGTACTCCTTGTTGTTTTTGTGGATACAGACTAACACAGATACCCCTCCGATATTAAACTATCAGTATAGATCAAGGGAACTGAACATTGCAACCATTTTCCACATGCGGTAGTGGTTTTAGCAGATCTCACTCCTGACAGGCACAGAGAGCACAGCTGCTGCTGGTCCCAAAAGCACCTGGGCCCATCTGCTGCCAGCCTGTTTACTGCAGTGGTGCCTGCTGAAGTTATTGACAACTGGCATGGAAAAGGAAGAAATAAGGCTGCCACCCTCAGAACCCTTTGGGTGAGGACTGCAGAGTACCTCCAGGAAAGTTTCATCGAGATCTCTCAGGAAGATTCAAGTGACATCCAACTGCTCTGCACGCCCTCTTGCCTAACTGTACAGTGGAATGAAAAGCAAACAACGTCTCTGCCTCTCTTTGTTGAATTGCTACCACTTCTAGTATTAGTGAGTGAATGAAAAGTCGATAGCTGCGTCCTGTGAAGCTGGGGATGCCATCAGTACATCACTAATCACCAACAGGAAATATATTTACAAACTTACCTGAGATTCCTTCCCCTGCACTGGGCTTGTCCATGATCTACTGCCAGGACTGACTGGATCGCAGTGGAGTCTCAAACAGGTCCTGGCTTGCAGTGCAGCCAAACCCATCAGTCACATGTCCCCCATCCTCCTCCTCTTCCTCACTGTTCAAACTAGGGGCCTGTGACTTGGGCTTCTCGGAGATATCCATGATCGTGTGCAGGGTGGTGGTGGGGTCTCTGCGAAGTAGGCATGCAGCGCTTTGTAAAAGCAGCAAGTCTGCAGCTCAGACTGGATCGACTGTTGGCCTCCCTGGCCTTCTGATATGCCTGTTGCAGTTCCTTTGCTTTCAGATAGCATTGCCGCTGCTCTCTCATATATCCCTTCTCCTGCATGCCCCATGCAATCTGCTCGTAGATGTCCTCTTTTCCCCACAGGCCCAGGAAATCCAATATCTTCTGTCCATTCCAAGCCAGAATGGATCTGGAGCGTGTAGCTCGCATGGTCAGCTGGGCAGTTGCAAACAACAATGGAGAGCTGCTAGGTGTGCTCGCCAAACTGGACAATCAGGAAAATGCATTTCAACAATCTGCAGTGCTTTAACAGGTTGGTGTGGGGGGGGGAGGCATCTGGTCTCTGTGACCCCTGGACAGTGAAATTCACAATTTTGACCAGAGTGGTTGGTTTCGCGCACTGTCAGACAGCTGCAGGAAGTCTGTTAAGGTTAACACAGGAAATGCAGTATCTACACTTGTACTGTGTCGGCCTCAGTATATTGACCATGGCCCAGTGCCACTCGGGGAGATGATGTTACTGCATTACGGTAACAGCATGCCTACTCAGGTAGGAGACAAATTTAAGTGTAGACACATGCACAACTAGGTTATCACAAGGTGGCTTACATTGACCTAACTTTGTAGCGTAGCCTAGACATCAATGAATGTACGTTCTGGATGCCTTTTCAAAGCACTGGACCTGAGTGGACACAAGCACATACTTTATCCCGCTGCCTGCTATTTGTTCAGGCATTTGAGTTTTTACAATGGAGCATCTAAGCCTTTGAATAGCATGTGTTGTAAAGCTCCTCATCACCATCTCTTTTAATAACCCTGAAATGCCGCTAGCGATTGCATATTTACAAGATTCAGAAACTTGTTCACACCTTTGTTTTTACAGATCAGGATTACGGCTGGGCACCGTTAACAGGACTGCCTGTCCTGACAGAACATTCTCTCCTTTTTAAGTTACGCAAAATACAGTAGCAGTTTTTGGATGAAAAGCAAATATACATCAGTTTGTTACATAAGAACGGCCATACTGGGTCAGGCCAAAGGTCCATCCAGCCCAGTATCCTGTCTGCTGACAGTGGCCAATGCCAAGTGCCTCAGAGGGAGTGAACCTAACAGGTAATGATCTAGTGATCTCTCTCCTGCCATCCATCTCCACCCTCTGACAGAGACTAGGGACACCATTCCTTCCCCATCCTGGCTAATAGCCATTAATGGACACAGCCTCCATGAATTTATGCAGTTCCCTTTTAAACCCTGTTATAGTCCTAGCCTTCACAACCTCCTCAGGCAAGGAGTTCTACAGGTTGACTGTGCGCTGAGTGAAGAAGAACTTCCTTTTATTTGTTTTAAGCCTGCTACCCATTAATTTCATTTGGTGGCCCCTAGTTTTATATTATGGGAACAAGTAAATAACTTTTCCTTATTCACTTTCTCCACACCACTCATGATTTTATAGACCTCTATCATATCCCCCCTTAGTCTTCTCTCTTCCAAGCTGAAAAGTCCTAGCCTCTTTAATCTCTCCTCATATAGGACCTGTTCCAAACCCCTAATCATTTTAGTTCCCTTTTCTGAACCTTTTCTAATGCCAGTATATCTTTTTTGAGATGAGGGGACCACATCTGTACGCAGTATTCAAGATATGGGCGTACCATGGATTTATATAAGGGCAATAAGATATTCTCCATCTTATTCTCTATCCCTTTTTAAAAGAGTCCTAACATCCCATTTGCTTTTTTGACAGCCGCTGTGCACTGCGTGGACGTCTTCACAGAACTATCAACAATGACTCCAAGATTTTTCTCCTGATCGGTTGTAGCTAAATTAGCCCCCATCATATCGTATGTATACTTGGGGTTATTTTTTCTAATGTGCATTACTTTACATTTATCCACATTAAATTTCATTTGCCATTTTGTTGCCCAATCACTTAGTTTTCTGAGATCTTTTTGAAGTTCTTCACAGTCTGCTTTGGTCTTATCTTGAGCAGTTTAGTATCATCTACAAACTTTGCCACCTCACTGTTTACCCCTTTCTCCAGATCATTTATGAATAAGTTGAATAGGATTAGTCCTAGGACCGACCCTTGGGGAACACCACTAGTTACCCCTCTCCTCCATTCTGAAAATTTACCATTTATTCCTACCCTTTGTTCCCAGTGTTTTAACCAGTTCTCAATCCATGAAAGGATCTTCTCTCTTATCCCATGACAACTTAATTTACGTAAGTTACGTAAATTCCATTAGTTTTAAAGAGTGTTAATCTTATTTGCAGGAGGGCTTACAGAGCTGGTTAGCTAGGTGTATGTTTTGATGAGTACTAATTCACAACACTATTCACTGACCATCCCTGTAATATTGCAGTTGTGTTCTTGGTAACATTCCAGGCTTTATCCACAATGGCAATTTTCATAAAACCTCCCAAGATTGGGAGCATTAGTGTAGATCAGCCTACAACAGTTTTACCACAATTTGCATTAGTACTCCCACGACTGTTACAACCAATGGAGATGTACTGGTGATAGGAGGTTTCCCCCAAAACTGCCTGTGTAGATGCAACCTCAGGACCAGCATCAGCTTGTTAAACAGCACTCTTGCTACCATGTTCCAGTGTAGAGGCAGCATAGTTCAGAGATGTTTATAAATCATCTCACTGACGCTGAAAATAGTTTTCCACCGCATGTTAAAGCCTGGTATGACTATAGTTCAAACTGTCAGTCAAGAACCATGTTTAGACCATTCTTGCTGGCAAAATATTAATGCAGTTTCCCTATAGCTTGTAGGGACCTTTGTATTAACAGCAAACCCCCCCCCCCTTTTTTTTAATACACTAGCCAGCAAGACCATGTTAGAAATCTAAAGTAAATACCACACTTCAATTGCAGTCAGCTTTAATTTCCAGTATCTTATGTGAATTTGTCAGATAATCATGTAAAGGTTTTCCCGCCAGAAAAATTAGCACATTTTATTAGTCTTTAGTTTCAAATGCCTAAATGACATTTTCAAACAATTCCACTTAACCATAATTTTCCTCTTTACTGCTATCCAGTAGACCCTCAAAGGTATGAGCATCAGAGTTACAGACTTGCTGGTCAACTGGACAACCTGTGGAACTGGAAGTCAATCAATCAGGCAGCAGCACAGACAAAAAAAACCCAAACAAAAAGCAAATACTGCACTGCTTTGGGGCTCTAGCCCTGGGGCTTGGGGCTTGAGCCACAGGGGTTGGAACTGCAGCCGCAGGGTGGAGGGGTGGTCAGGGCTTCAGCCCTGCAGCTCCAATCCCAGTTTCAGCCTCATGTGGGGTGCTGGGCCTCAGCCCTGCAGCTCCGCTCCCAGCTTCAGCTACTCATGGGGTGCTGAGGCTTTAGCTATAAGGGGAGTGCCTGTTTCAGCCCCAGCACTCCCCCTGTAGCTAAAGCCCTGAGTCCCAGTGCTCCCCCAGGTCTAAAGCCTTGAGCCCCGGTGCTCCTGTGGGGCAGAAGCCCAGAGACCCCTGGCACCCCGAGTGTCAGAAGCCTTCCATCACTAGAGTATCTACATACTGTCTCTCTCTCTCTGAATTCACAGGCCTTGTCCTTTTACTCAATTCACTTTACTTCTTACTATACCTTTAGACAAATATAAAGAGATAACAAAAAAGCTAATCCCAGCAAACCAGCAGTCACAAACAGGCTCTCAAGCAGAACAATGTAACCTAACATGGGGGCTCAGAATGCATGAATGCTGAATGCATGACATAACAGGAACTTTCAAAAACTACAATATCAAGAACCACAAAAGCCCCATTAAAAACAAGCATCTAGAAAGTTCAACATTTGTCTCCCATATACCACTTCAACTTCTCATATAAGATACAGAACCCTAAGAAAAAAGGTTGAAGCTGCTTTGTGAGGCAGTCCATTCCCTACAGTTTTGAGATGCAGATTAAAATCCCTGAAAGCTTCTCAGATCAAAGCAGTGAAAAGTGGAATTCAATGTTTTAGTAGCATATTTGCTCAAGAGGTCAGTACTAGCAAGCATAAGATTGTGGGGGTTTGTATATTAGACTTTTAGGAAGTTTCTCTTTCTTTGGAAGACTCATATGTTGAAACATCACATAAAAGATGCAAGTCCTCACACCCTCATGACTGGCACTACTGTTAATTCCCAACCCACTGCCAAATTCCAGAGAATTATGTTTCCAAGGGCAAAGAGCATCTGACATCTAGCAACACAAAAGCCTTTCCCAAATCTTTTTTAGAAGAGAATTTCTTTGCAAGTGTGTTTATCAAGGGTTTTGATATGTATTGTGATGCCCAAAGTATCAGAGGCATTTTGCTAACAAGTTTCCTATCTCTCCACTCCTCAAACTAAAGAGATGTTTGGCTCCTTTCAGCCGCATGCCACTATTTTACTTTTGTTAATAAATTTAGATGAAAGATAGGTTCATTGCCTTTTTTTGAATGACACTACAGTTTTGAAAGCAAATTTCTTCTCATCACAACAGACACTATCCCATTCTGTGTCTGCAGAGGAAAGCCAACGCTCAGCCATCACTACATTAGAACACAGTCAGAACCTTGAGAATCAGGCCAGAAATGCCATAATGAACATGACAGGTTTCAGAGTAACAGCCGTGTTAGTCTGTATTCGCAAAAAGAACAGGAGGACTTGTGGCACCTTAGAGACTAACCAATTTATTTGAGCATAAGCTTTTGTGAGCTACAGCTCACTTCATCGGATGCATACTGTGGAAAGTGTAGAAGAAAGTGGAAAGTGTATCCGATGAAGTGAGCTGTAGCTCACAAAAGCTTATGCTCAAATAAATTGGTTAGTCTCTAAGGTGCCACAAGTACTCCTTTTCTTTTTATACTGAACATGGATCAACAATGAAATCCTACAAAAGCAGCCTCACTTTGTTCTGGCTCCTAACAAACAGGACTGCATCTCTGTCTGGATTTCCCAAACCTACTCATATCCAGCTTCTTTCTACAGATGTCCCTAAAGACAGCCATTGACCTAAACCAAATTAAGAACCTTTTGTTTGCTCACACAGTATTGGACAGGACAATTCAAGGATACAAAAGGACTTAATATTTATGTTTGACTTAAAATAGAAGTTATTTTTCCATAACAAACTGAAATTAAAGTTGTAAGAATCACTTCTTGAAAAAACAAACCCTTGAAAAGAACTACGAATTTTCTTAACAAACACGTTAATGAGCCTGGAAATTCCAAGTTAAAGTTCCCCCTTTAAAAAAAAAAAAAATCCAAGATACTTGTAAGTACACAAATTCAGAGTTAACTCAAACCACCTTAACTCTGCCCTCCTTTCATAAGGGAATCATGAAAACAACCAAAAGTTGAAAAACATTATCCCTCAATCACCTGGTTTCATTTCATCACCGACCTTAAAGACTTTAATTACCTTTTTAATTTATACAGCTGTTATGCAGACCGCAGTCTTATTTAAAGTAACAAACAGTCCATGTATAATAGATCCTTTTAACCTTAACTTCAGGTTAATTTTTTTTTTAATTAAGAACTTCCTTAGGTTTTTATAAACATTTATGAACTGATCAATGACAAGAGTCCATGTGGACCTTGCAAGCTACACAGGGATGGGCTCAATTCTTTCCAAGATAGTCTCCTGCCTCTGCTGTGTGACTGTCTCTTTCCTCAAAAAGAAAAGGAGGACTTGTGGCACCTTAGAGACTAACTAATTTATTTGAGCATAAGCTTTCGTGAGCTACCGCTCACTTCATCGGATGCATGTTTGCCAACGTGGTTTCCTGACCACCACTTCCCCCATCATGTTCACCTACATCTGGGCCATGCTTGCTTTGCAAAGCACTCATGGGGTCACATCTCCAATATATGCTTTTTAGCCATGCAAATGTTATGAGGTATGTGGAAAAACCACAGCTAACATCTAAATAGTTGTACTCAACAACCACAAACAAAATTTGTGGTTGATTACTGGCTGAAGTTCTATGGCCTACGTTATCCAGGTCAGATGACATTATCACAAGGAGAAAAGGAGTATTAGTGGCACCTTAGAGACTAACCAATTTATCTGAAGCATAAACTTTCGTGAGCTACAGCGCACTTCATCGGATGCATGAATGTATCATGGACGCATCCGATGAAGTGAGCTGTAGCTCATGAAAGCTTATGCTCAAATAAATTGGTTAGTCTCTAAGGTGCCACAAGTCCTCCTGTTCTTTTTGCGAATACAGACTAACACGGCTGCTACTCTGAAAATTATCACAGGGGTCCCTTCTAGCCTTAAAAATCTACGGACCTTCAAAACTAGGAGGTTGGAAACTTATTTGACAAAGAGAATGAGAAACTGCCTGCTTCGTCCCCCCCGCACTGAAAGCTTCCCACTCAGCACTGGCAAGCACGCAAGGAATTTCCCAGGGCGTGTAATTCAAGAGGCTGGGGCAGTCTGTGAAGATTGCCCCGCGGGCAGGTGCACTGACTCATTCACAACTCACGTCCCGTGTGCACGAAGACTAATCAGAGCCCCCAGCGCTTGTAAGCCACCAGGAGGGTCCACGGCACCCTGCAGAACACGCTGCTCGCCGCGTGGCGAACCGGCCAGAGCACCGGGGGGCGGGGATGGGGCGAGCAATGCACCTGCTCGCTGCAGGGCTCGGCGTGGGCGCAGCCGACGGCTCCGTCCCGAGGGCCGCACAGCGGCAGGGGCCCCGGGTCCGTACGGTCCCCGCCCCGGGTCCTGCTCAGCCCCACGGCCGGCGCAGGCGGAGCTCCCGGCCGCGCGCGGGCTCTCTGGGGCGGGGCCCGGCTCCGCGAGCGCCCCGGGCCCCCGGCCGGACAGGGCTCGGCGGCCCCCGCGGCCCCGCCGGGGAAGTCGAGGCCGGTTTGGCCCGGCCCCCTCACACCGCTCCCGCGCCGGGCCGCTGCGGGGCCCCGGGCCCGGCTCCCCCCGGGCCGGCACCTGGAACTGCAGCAGCCGCTCGGTCTGCTCCGCCGTCAGCTCCCGCTCCTCAGGCGCCGCCATTTTGCCGCCGCCTCTGACCCGCCGCTCCGTCACTCTCCGGAACTGACGTACCACGCCGCCGCACTTCCGCCCTGGCGCGGCGGGCAGCTGCTCCAGGGAGAGCCGGACCCCTTGCCAACGGCCGCTTCCCTGGCCCAGCCGGAAACGGCCGAGGGCCATCCGGAGATGCCCGAACCTCACTCGGGATTGTCCGGAAATACCCGAACCCTGGCACAGGTGCCACGTGACCAACCCGCGGCCGTTCCCGAACTTGGCACGAAGCTGTCCGGAGATCCCCGAAGGCCGTGGTCGTGGTGGGGACCGGCGGGTTCGAATCTGGCGTCCGGCCACAGCCTGGCCCGGGCCTTCAGCCTCAGCCCCATGCGGGCACAACGGGCTGGGCTGCTGGGCTGCACGGGCCACGGATGGGCCAGCTCTCTGCACCTTGGGCTGCATTCTCCTGGGCCTGGACAGCCCTCCTCCCACCTCCTGAGACATAGGTCAGGCCCCAGGCCCCAGTTCTGACTGTGCTCAGCACCGGGGGCTGCAGAGGGAGATGTCAGAACCCTGCAGGGGCCAAGTGGCGATAAGCTGTCCCCGCCGCCCCCCGCCCAGGTCTCCTCCTGGTTTCAAATAGTGGCTGGTTTAATCCTGAAACAGGAGGTTTAACCTTCCTGCCCCCCACGTCTGCTGGGACAGTCACTTGTCACCTGCGACAGTCTTATTTCTACACTTCTGGCCATTGGAGTGAACTTCGTTCTTGCCCTCTGCTGAATTCACGCCCCCACACCATCTCCCGCCACCCCTAATGGCACAGACCCCCCCTCCACCACCCTGTACATACACATATCACCCCCCCTTCACACCAGTAACAAAAGGCACCAGATGGTGGGCAATTGTCCCCCTCCACTACACTCCCTTACAGCTCTGCAAACTGGTGTCCTTGGCTGGATTCTTTGCAGCCTCAGGGTTAGCAAATGTGAGGAATTTTCAAAGCAGGGGGCTTGGGAGAAACTGAGATTATGGGCAGACTCCCAAGAACAACCCTGGCTGCACACTCCAGAAACATCCCAGAGCCATTCTGGACTGGCAGGGCTGATGTGGACGGGGGTATCATACACACACACACACACACTTTCTGGGTACCCAAAGGGGGAGAAGGGCAGGGTTTCCATGTTTGGTAACTATAATGCCTCATGGTGCCCGCTTGTCTCTGCACTGACCAGCTGTGGCTCAAGGTGAGCACTTCCCATAGAAATCCTGAGATGGGTCAATACTGTCCCAAGAAATTTAAAAGGTGCTGGGCCAAATTTAGAATAAGGGAACAAACTGACCCCTGTGCAGGTCTGAGCAGGTAAACGCAGGTCTGTTTCTTGCTGCACATGCTCTGCTGGGCCCCTTATTCTATTTCCAAATGTGCCCAGCCACGGGGCTCCCTGCAGGAATACCGGCTTGTTCACCATGTGTACAGCGCCCCGGCTGTGTCCAGGGCTTTGCAGAGAAGGGCCCTGCCCCAAGGAGCTTACACGGGGACAAGCCCAGGGCTCAAGGAAAGCCCAGGGCCTGGGGGCGCTTGGCGGGGGGGCTGCTAAGTGCCACCGCTGGATGGGTGCCTCTTCCTCCCCCCTCCGCCCCGGGTGCAGGTTCAGGGAGCAGCGCCCCGCTCCGCCGGGGGGGCAGGCAGGGGTGTGCGAGGCTGCTCGCCCTGGGGAGCTGGGGCACCCGCGGGAAGGCCGCGGGGGGCAGCGGCAGGTAGCCGGGGACCTCGGGGCTCGGGGACCCCCGGGCTCCGGGCTCGGAGCCCGGCGGCACCCCCTTCGCGCCCGCCTGGGCTCGCCGCGGCCCCGCGCCGCGAAGGGTCCCGCCTTAGGGGGCGAGCCCGGCCCCCCGCTCCCCTCTGCTCCGCCCCGGAGCCGCCCGGGCCCCGCGCCCCCGCCGGGGCGCCCCGCCCGCCGCCAGGCTCCGCCCGCAGTGGCCGCCCCGTCCGTCCCCGGCTCCGTGCGCTGCGCGGCGGGGCCACCATGGCCGACGACTTCGGCTTCTTCTCGTCGTCGGAGAGCGGCGCCCCGGAGGAGGACCCCGCCGCCGCCTTCCTGGCCCAGCAGGAGAGCGAGATCGCCGGCATCGAGAACGACGAGGGCTTCGGGGCGGCCGACGGGGGCCCGGGGCAGGCCCCGGACGTGGGGGGTGAGTGCGGGGAGGGGGCGGGCTGGGTCCGGCCTGGGCCCCCCGCTGGGGGTGGGGAATGCTCCCTCCCCCCGTGGGGCTGGGTCCGGCCTGGGCCCCCCTCTGGGGGTGGGGAATGCTCCCTCCCCCCGTGGGGCTGGGCACGGCGTGTGACCCCAGCGGGGGTGGGGAATGCTGCCCCCCTCCCCCCCGTGGGGCTGGGCACGGCGTGTGGCCCCAGCGGGGGTGGGGAATGCTGCCCCCCTCCCCCCGTGGGGCTGGGCACGGCGTGTGGCCCCAGTGGGGGTGGGGAATGCTCCCTCCCCCCGGGGGCTGGGCACGGCGTGTGACCCCAGTGGTTCCGTTCCCCGCTCTGCAGTGGGTGGAATGGGCTCACCGCCTGCCCGAGGAGTAGGGTTCCCAGGTCCCTTCTATACGTCTAGCAGGGGCTGAGCACAGATGTTGTTACCCTGGAGTTCAATGGTCAGCATGGCTGCCCCTGGCGCAGGGATCCCTGGGAAGGGCTGGTGCTGCTCGCTTTGGGCTTTCCTCTCCCAGTGCTGCTTCCTAAAGATCAGGACACAGCGGCCACTTCTCAGTGTGACATGCCCCGGGAACTCCTGCCCCATAGGGCTGGGCTGATGTCAGGCAGCAGCAGGCCAAAGGCGAGCTGCCCCAGCTCTGCCCTGCCATGATCCCTCTACAAAGGAGAGGAGGCTAAGTCTCTGTGGCTCATTCAGGCAATAAGGGGTCCCTCATGCTGGCTGCGGGGTGGGCTTGTGAAGGGGGCGGTCGGCTTGTCACATGCGACATGAGCACATCAGGGCTTGGAAGGTCGCAGGCCTGGCTCTCCTCTAGCCCAGTGTAGGGACAGGTCCGTGGAGTTCACAGCAGAGCCAGATTCAGGGCCCAGGGAGGCATTGGGAGTAGCAGCTGGAAATGCTGCCAGACAAGACCCAGCAAGCCACGGGATTGGGTGTAGCCACCTACTTAGTGTGTGTGCAAGAGTGTGAGGGGGTGGAGGAGAAGAGAGGGTGTGGCTGTGCATGGGTGGGAAACAGCAACAGAGAGGGATCTAAGGCCCTGCTGGGGCTGGAGCAGCTGGCAGGGTGGAAGGTTGAAGTCTGCTTCCTCAGGCCCCTGTGTCATGCTGTCTCTCCCTGGGGTAGCCTCCCCTAAGGTCATTAGCTCAGCTGGGCTGAAGCTGTGAGCTCCAAGGCTGGTCTGGTCCTTGCCTGACTGCATTGGCTGTGTGAATCCAGGACAGGGGGGTCCAACTGAGCTGCAGGCCCCTGCCTGCCTGCATGTCTTGGGGAGAACCCAGAGCTCACTCTAGGTGGAGGCAGGGGCCTCTTCTCGGTGCTCCACTACCCCTCCAAGGCCTTCAAAGTGGCTGGAGTCTGGCTCCCCTGTGCCCCAAATAGCCTTCACCTCTGTTGGAATTATTAGTAATATTAGAAATAATTAATATGGGAGACTACCAGACACAAGTTTAACTGTACATTCCTTTATTAAATCCAAAGGCCGAATGATACTTTTGACAATTGCTCAGAACATGCCTGACTGCCTAAAAATAAGCAGTCATTGTAGCCGAGACAGCACAATGTGATCAGAAGCACGTCATCAGTGTACTTATGGATGGGCCAGACCTCGGGAAAGCAGCCTTATCCTGGTGTGCTCCAGTGTAATGAATGAGGGTCTGACAAAGAACCCTCAAACTCATCACTCTTTTTATACCAGTGCTGCCATTGCCACTTGAGCCAACAAATACTTCACACTTCACCCTAATTTTCAAACTGAATCCAGATGGGATGTACAACCTCCTTTCTCCCCGGGTCTTTCCTCCTCCTCTCGTCCCCTCCGACCTGCTGTCCAACAGCTTTTGCATGCCACCTGGACTCACCTAGCCTTTATTTTTAAGATAGCACGGGTATGTGGGGTGAGCAGGTCCATGTTGGCTCCTTTTAAGACAGATTCTTGTTGTCTTATTTGAAACCATCTGCAGTCACCCCTACCGATCAGAGGCCTTCTTTGTAGAAACTGTCCCTTATCTCATTAATTACTTTTTGAACTAGACATCCTTCCTCCTCCATTCCTTCTGGCCTCATAACTCGTGATTTTCAAGGCCTTCTTTCTACTAACTAGTCAGGGCCTTGCTTCACAATGTGTATGTTTTCTTAACCAAAGCTAACTTTAGTTCTTTACTGTAATATTTATTCCACAACCTAACAGCCGGAAGCCTGGCCAACACGCTCATCTCAGGGACCGATCTCTGAAGGGGCGAGGGCGGGGATGGATAATTCTGCCCATTTTATAGAGGGAGAGACTGAGCCACAGAGGGAGGGGGCCTGCCCAGTCACAGGGCGTCAATGCTTGTGCTGCGAGTAGAACCCAGAACTTCCAGTTCCCAGCCCGTAAGCAATGTCCCTCCTCCCAGCTCTGAAGCTGTGAGCTCCAAGGCTGGTCTGGTCCTTGCCTGACTGCATTGGCCGTGTGAATCCAGGACATGGGGGTCCAACTGAGCTCCTCCCAGCTCTGCCCCGTTGGAGCATTTCCCCAGATGTGGCATTGGGAGCCTCAGCAGCTGACTCCCTGGTGGCCCCGCCAAAGGCTCCGGGACCCCTCTCTTGGAAGCTCTGTCCTGCCTGCCTGGGGATGGCACGGCACCCACAAAGTGGAGTCAAAATGGTCCAGCCTCTGTTTGGGATTCCCAGCAGCTGGTTGGAGGGATTCAGCTGATTGCCCCTCTGAATGACCAATCACATGTGCCCATGTGTGACCTCGCAGCTGAGGGGCCTTGCCTTTGGTTGGAATGTTTGAAAGATGGGGGCATATTTGTTGTTACTAATAATAGTTTTAATAACAATCAGTGCGCTTCAACCTGGCCAGCCTCCCGGCTTGGGAGCAGAACCCTGCAATTGCTCTGATCACTGGATAAGATAAAGCACCAGGAAAAGTGTCCTAAGAACCTGAGCCGAACCCCCTCGAACACATGTCTGGGGGGAGAGGCGGAGGGGGATGCTCCACAGAGGGGGAGTCTCACACCCTGGGGCTAACACTGAGCCCCCCAAACGAGGGGGTTGGAGATTCCAGATTCCCACCAGCAGGAGGTTCAGGGATGTCTCTGCTGGAGCCGGGTCCCTTGGCTACAAGGTCTTTAAATCCCAACGTGGCAGCTTAAAATCCTGCCACCTCTCCCTAGGCAGCCCGGAGGATGCAGGGCGGGTGGGCATTATGTGATCACAGTGCTGGGAGCAGGGGGCTGCTGCCTTTTGCATGAGCTGAAGTGAAGCCAGGGGAATTACTGTCAGCAAAGTGAGGGACCCCAACATGGACTAGAGCCAGGGAGATGGTGCTGCACAAGCTTCCCTTTGCACAGCTCTGACCCACAGCCCCCCGCTGTCCTAGTCCTGTGTGCTCCACCCACACAGTTCTGCCAATGCCCTTCACTTCTGACCCACAGCCCCCCGTCTATCCTGGCCCTGGGCTCCCCCCCATAGCTCTCCCAGTGCCATTCAGTCATGACCCCCTGCTCTTCCAGCCATGAGCTCTTCACTCCCCTCTCACCCCAACACACACAGCTCTCTGTGCCAAGCTGAAAGCAGCAATCGTGGGTCCCTCGTGTGCTGCTAACAGCCGGGTAACATGTTTCTCTCTTGCCTCCCATGCAGCTGACTGTGAGGACGTGGGGGCCACTGTGAATGGAGATGTCTTTCAGGTGAGAGCCAGATCCTTCGCCCTGCCCTGCACTTAGGGACGGTCAGCCAGTGGGTTTGCTTGGACCCTGGCATCCTGCCTCTGCACCCGGGTGCTGCTGTGCTGCTCATGGAAACATCCCACATCCGTATCTGAGCAAGGGGGAGCCCGGTGCTCCATCTCTGCCCTGTTTCCTTGACATGCCAGCCCGTCTGTCTGTGCCAGGGCATTAGAGGTGACGGAACTGGACTGAGCAGCAGGGTCCTGTGGATTCCTGACTCGATTAAAGTCCCACCTATTCCCCCTGTTGGATCTGTGCTCAAGTGAGGGATGTCCCCCAGCTGGGGAGCTGCAGCAACCAAAGGGTCTAAAGCTGGGGGCAGCCTGTTGGAGCTGAATTGGGAGACAGGAGACCCTCCCCAAAGGCCTTGTGTTTCTCCAGCCCACCCAGTCTCTTCGTTAAATGGGCTGCGGCTGTCCCGGGGCAGCTGGATGGCCTCTCTTGGAAGAGGCTGGAGCCGAGAGGCGATGAGGAGGGTAGTGGGACAGCAGTGGGGTCCAGCCTCTTGCTCCTGCTTGTAGAAAATGATGGCACCCGGGAGGGACGTGTGACACCTCCTTTCCAAGTTCGAGCAGCCCAGCTGGTTTATCAGCCTGGTTTTCCTCGTACTTCAGCTGGCACAAGTCAGGGCAAGCCCCACAGATCCCAGCGAGAGGAGACCCGGACGCAGAGATTTAGGGGCCCCAGCCACTCTCTGGGGTCCTGTCGCTACAGTACGTTCCACTGGTGTTGGACTCATGGGGCCTCCGGTCACAATGCCAATCCCCACCCAGGGGCATGGGCATGTGCAGCATCTCCCTTTGCATCTGCTAGGGACATGCCTCCCAGGACCCCCTCTCCAGGTCTCAGTCACTGTCTCCGCGGGCAGAGTGCTCAGCCCCCTCCCCAGACCTGGCTGTGTGGGGTGGAGGGAGAGTAGTGGCTCCTGGCAGGGAGGAATATTTCACCCCTCCACGTAGCTAGTCAGTGGGGTGCGTGGGTTGGCTGGGCTTGCTTCATGGGAGGATGATCCCATCAGACAGGGAGAGACTTAATTAGATCAGGGCATTTCAGAGGAGAGCTGCACCCTAATAGCCCTGCTCAGTGGAAGGAGGGGCTGGGGGCGTGGAGGGTTGGGGCAGAGGGCACCTTCCACCGGCTGTGCTATGTCATGGCCTGCTCCTGAGCAGGGCTAAGTACCTGCATCGCCCAGTGATTTTGGTGCTTGGCCCTCACAGGGGAGAGCTTTGAATCGGAGCTCTGCTCAGATGTCCGAGTGGCCCCTCCTCGCACCAGGATGGGCTCAGGGATGAGCTGCAGACTCCAGGGCCCAAAGAATCATCTCTGCTCCAGGACAGGGAGCTGCAGCCTCCCCTCCAGCTGTAGCTGCCTTCCAAGTGTAGCCCCTTTGACCCAGCAGCGATGGGGAACCGCCCTCGCTGGGCCCTGCAGGTGTGTGGGGCTGGCAGAGGGATCTGCCCGTGATCTCTATAGGAACGGCCCTCGCTGGGCCCTGCAGTGTGTGGGGCTGGCAGAGGGATCTGCCCCTGATCTCTGTGCAGTCGCTGAGAGGGGAAGGTGCGGTTGATGCTATCTAGAGGCAGAACAGCACCACCTTGCGGGCCCTGTGGGACTGAGCCTTCGGCACCAGCTCTTCCCAACTCCCCTGGCCAGAGCTATAACACCCCTCGTTATCGGTGACTGTGCCCAGCCCCTCCCTCCGGGGACTCGGCAGTGAGGGCGGGACACCAGGGGTGATGCCAGCAATATGACACTAGGACCCAGAAGTAGGGAGGCGTCCGGCTCCAAGCAGTGGAGGGATCGGGGTGGAGGGATCAGTAGCAGGACGGTGCCCTATCAGAATGACTGTGACATCACAGGCGCATTAGCCAGGGGGCTGCGTCTGCCCCGTGATGTCAGTTGTTAGGATGATGTCACAAAGGTGCAGCCCGTAGCCCCTCCCCAGAGCAGCAGCAGCTGATGGGGGCGTGACGGGGACAGACATGAAAGTCGTGTTGGCAGCGAATGGCAAGTTCTATCGGGTTGCGCCGGTGAGTGGCTACTTGGCAGGAGGCGGGTGGGAGATGCTGGGCCCTGAGGAGCTGGGCAGTGGGACAGGTTTGATGCTGTTAGAAGGTGCCAGGCTGGCAGCTAGGTGCCTAGCTTAGTGCAGGCAAGCTGGCTTGTTGGAGAGGAAGGCGTCTGGCCTCAGTGGCCCCTGGCTCTGTGCTGAGGGGGTGCTTGGGGTCAGCCGTGGGGGTGGGCTCCTTGCTGTGGATATGGGAATAGACTGAGCCCCTCAGTTCTTCCTCCTGGGCTCCTCAGTGTGCACTGGTGGGGAGGAGGTTTGATCACTATCAATCCAGAGGGGGGCATCACACTTCACCCCTCTGCAGGGGTTCACCCGCTGAGGTTCCTCCCCACCACATGCCCTTGCTGCGCCCTGCTTGCGGAGGGGCTGAGGGCAGGCAGAGAGTGCTGGAGAGGGCTGCTTTTCATGGGGGAGTGCTTATGTCCCGCAGGAATCCAACGGCCCCACGGACGGCTACGCAGCCATCGCCCGGGCTGACAGGCTGACCCAGGAGCCCGAGAGCATCCGCAAATGGCGGGAGGAGCAAAAGAAACGGTTGCAGGAGCTGGGTGAGTGGGGTGGGCAGGGCGGGAGGCTCCTCCACACAGCACAGAGACCCTGCCTGCCTCTGTCCCTAGCAGCTGTGGAGAGCCTAGGCTCCTGGCACTTTCAGCCCTCGTCTACCTGCTGCATTGATCATACACCCACTGCCACGCTCCCAGGCATCCCGGGAGACAGTCTACCCCTCCCCGCCAGCAAATGCCCCTGGCTCATGTTCCCTGACCCTGGCTGGGGCGCCGACCCAAAGGCCAGGCTCCCTGCAGGCTCAGGCTTCCCCAGCAGGAAGTGTGGGTAGGTGCCGCAGCTCCTAAGCTGCCTGCACACCTCTCTCACTGAAGCCTCCTCTTGCGCGCTCCACTCGGCTTCTGCAGCGCGAGGGCACGGAGAGAGTGGGCCACACGCAGGCGCTGAAAGCCAGGTCAGTGGCCATGGCTGGAAGGGCCCTAGTTCTTGGGGGCTGCAGAGCCCCGCGGGCATGCGATTTAGCTGGGAGGATGGGAAGCTCCTGCCACCTTGTGCTGGAGCAGCAGGGTGATCTTGTGACAGGAGCATCTGCCCCCTTGGGGTGTGGGGATTCCCTCAGGACAGAGTCTCTGACAGGACCCTGCTGCCTATACAGCCCTGTCTGCCTCTGTTCTCCTACCAAGGGAGTGAGCTGACCCAGACTGGGTGGGGCTCCCCCTGCAGCAGAGCCTGCTGTGTGTCTGGCTGCCTGCTGACCGTCTGTCCTGCTGTGCTCTAGATGCTGCTTCGAAGGTGACGGAGCAGGAATGGCGTGAGAAGGCCAAGAAGGACCTGGAGGAGTGGAACGTGCGTCAGAACGAGCAGATGGAGAAGAACCGAGTTAACAACAGGTATTGCGGGGGATGGCGTGGCGGGGCCGGCCGGTGATGCAGGGAGCCTGTCGCTCAGCTTTGCTGTGTGCAGCCAGAGGAGGTGCTGGGGGTTGGTCCACCCAGAGTCCCCCTAAAGCCAGATCCACAGTGCCCCATGCCAGCAACAGTCACTGTCAATAATAGCTCACAGTCTCCTGGTGCCGTGAAATGCAGCCACCCGTGGGCTGGAGCTCAGCAGAGGGGTGGTGGGGATCTTTGTCAGGAAATAGGGTCAGACCCCAACTCCTCTGAGAGGTGTTCTGTCTGCCTCGCTCCAGAAGGTCTCATCCTGTCCAGATGCTGCCAGATGCTGGTTTCCGTGGTGCTGATGCTGTGGCATCTCAGCACTGAGTCAGTCCGATTTCCCGCCTGCCTCGCGCCGAGGGGTTTCTGCGTACCTGCACTGCTGCCGGGTGTCTGCTCAGCTCCGGGGTCACTCGCGAATCGGAACAGGTTCCCTGCCCGTCGCGCTGGGGAAGGACACTAACCCCGTCTCTCTCTCTCTCTCTCTCTCTAACCCTTTGCCTGCCTGGCTGCTCTGTCTCCTGCTCACGCGCTAGGATTGCTGACAAAGCATTTTACCAGCAGCCGGACGCCGACGTGATCGGCTATGTGTATGTGCCTCTTGCTGTCTCTGTGTCCTTTCCCTAGAGGGCCCTGGGGGAGCCAGGCGGGCCTGGGGATTTCAAACCCCAGACACTCGCTGCCCAAATAGGGGTTCCCAGGGGTCCTTGGCCTCAAGGGTGGCAGCACCCAGCTGAGCACGTCCTACTGGCAGATTCACAAGAGGTGAGTGGGGCTCTGGATCATGCTTGTTAAGGCAGATAGAAAGAGGGGAGATGACCCATCAAGAATCTGCCCCCCAGGCTCACGCCCCTGGGAGGAGATTGCTGCACCTGCCTCCCCAGGGCTGGCTGGGCAACGTCCCAGGTGAGCACAGGGCCCAAGGAGTCTGAGCGCAGCGAGGGTCAGCACCTGGGGCACCCTTCACGTGAGGCAGACGGCTCTGTCTGGATGTGTAAGAGCCTCGCTCACTGCTGGGAGCCAGGATCCAGGAACCAGCTGTCTCAGGCCTGGAGATCTGTGAGCATGAGCCCAGCAGCTGGAGGGGGAGGATAGTTTGCAGGCTGGGGGAGTGGGGGGGTGTTTCCCCAGCCCAGAGAGCAGACATTCCCTCTTACTGGGGCTGGGCTGGCCTCAGGCTCAGACAGGCAGGCTGGCTGTGCTGAGCCCAGCGGCTCTAGGACAGTAGGATAACAATGGCCAGGCCATTCCTGATGCTGTTGTTTGTGACACTGGGCTACCAACATCCCCCATATCCCCAAAGCAAAGGGGCGGGTGGCTAGTTTCTCTTGGGAGCAGCTGGCTGGGGCCCCCGGATCTCCTGTTCTCTGTCTCTCCTAGTTCTGCAGCCCCAAGCGCTTGCTCTGGAATGGCCCAGCCAGGACTCTGTGTCCCAGAAGGAGGGGGTGTTGCCTGA
Source organism: Eretmochelys imbricata (assembly GCF_965152235.1). Classification (NCBI taxonomy): domain Eukaryota; kingdom Metazoa; phylum Chordata; order Testudines; family Cheloniidae; genus Eretmochelys; species Eretmochelys imbricata. The sequence goes on from NC_135579.1 coordinate 1,625,366, forward strand.
TCGTGGGAGAGGAGATGGGGGTGAACCAGGTGGGAGTGCAGGTGTGGTGCCTAGCAGCCCCTGGGTCCTACCCACTGGGAAACAGGAACCTCCCTGGTCTCAGGAGGGGAGATCCAGCAGCCCCCTCTCCTTCAGAGACTGACCCCCACATCTCTCCCACCTGTCTCCCCCAGGGCCTCGGAGGAAGCCTTCCTGAAGGAGTCCAAGGAAGAAAACCCCGGCACAGAGTGGGAGAAGGTGGCCCAGCTGTGTGACTTCAACCCCAAGAGCAGCAAGCAATGGAAGGATGTGTCGAGGATGCGCTCGGTGCTCATCTCCCTCAAACAGACACCCCTGTCCCGCTAGCCGCCCGCCCAGCACGACCAAAGAGTGGGGGGGACGGGGCGGACATGGGCCACTCTTCCGCCAGCGGGCTCGCCTGGACCAGCACATCAGGTTCAGTTGGACGCCAGCAAGGGGCGCTGCTGCCCCCGCCCCCACTCCCCCGCCCCCTTTGCTCCCCGGTGCGCGTGGCTGATTTGGTGGGTCGCTGGTTGTAACTGTCCCCCTGATTTTCCTTTGCTTAAAGGGTGCATTGGTCTCTTTTTACACTTATTTATTACCATGGTGGTTCCCTGGGCAGCAGGGCTGGGCTCCCTCCCCCGCTGCTTCTGGGGAGGGGAGCTCGATGCCGGCAGGCCAGGCACAGGCCTCTGATACTGTGAGAGATCCCGGGGTCTCCTTGCTGTCCCTCATACCGACTCTCCCTTCTCTGCCTCAAACCCATCCAGCTTCTTCCCCCAGGACAGAGAGCTGAGCCAGTTCGGTGGGAGCAAACCCTGCCGCCTCCTGCCTGAGATGCTGGGCCACAGCACTGGGTGATGGCGGGATGAGAGGCAACATTGTCTAGTATCCTAGCATGGGGCTGGGAGCCAGGACGCCTGAGTTCTACTCCCAGTTCCTCATGGGACCCTGGCTCTCCTGTGTCCACCTGTAACAGGGGATGGCTGTGACACTGGGAGGGGCAGGGCCGGTTCCTGGCTGCACAGGTGTGACATCAGCCAGAGGCAGCGGCTAGGTGCACACAAGCTGCCAGGGAAAAAGGAGAATCCCAGTCATGGGCGCTCCAGGCAGAGCAGAGCTGGGAGCATGCAGTAGCGTCTGGGTCTGGGAGGTAGCAACCCCCAGCTCCTCCTCCAGTGTTAGCGTGAGTGTCTGGCATTGCAGTACCGGCGAGGCAATGGCAGTGGCTAACCCTGCCCTGGGGAACTCTCTGCCACAGGATAGTGCTGAGGCTGAGCTCCCAGGATTGGGTATGTGGCTGGCTAAGGACACATCAATGGGTTTGACAAGTCAAGTTCGGGCTCAGGAGAAACCTCCCCTAGGGGAACTTATTCCACCACTGCTCATTAGGGAACTTCTTGTTCCTCCCTCTGGAGCACCTCTCATGGAGACCGAATACCAGGCTCGATGAGCCCCTGGGCTGAGCTGCTCCGGCACTTCCTCTGCTCCTAAGTGAAGGTGGCTGGGAGGGGAGTGCTGAGCTCAAGCAGAGTTACCCCTGCCCTGCTGCAGGGGACATGGGCTGAGATCCCTGTTTGCGCTTGGCCAGGGAGAGAAAACGCCCACCAGCCCGCACGTGGACTTGATATTCCAGAGGAAAAACTCTAGCTCTGGTGTTTGGACTCTGCCCTGCCTCTGAGCAACCGATGAGCCCTCAGAAAGTAAGGGGAGTGCCTGGGGTGGGGACAGGTACCGGCTGAGGCAGCCTGGCCTAGTGGCTTCACGTTCTCTCGCTGCTGTTTCTTCTGGCCCACCCCTGGCCTGCCAGCTAAAGGGACTCCACTGTCCTCCCCTGAGCGATGCCCTTTGAGGAGGGGGCTCCGCTTCCTCCCCAAGCACCTTATCTGTCAATAGGGTCTTGGTGGGGCCAGGGCAGCCCCATCTAGCTCCCAGCACAGGGAGCCTGGAGGCTAGAAACCATCTCTGCACTCAGGAGCAGACAGGCACGCTGGACCCCCTTCGCCCTTGGGCTCTGTCTCCTGCCATGTTCTTGCGCTCTCTGTCCTGGCCGCATGCGCCTCGGGCAGGGACTGGATCAGGTGTAATGCAGCATGGCTTACGGGGACCTCATACAGGGCATGCTGCCTGGTGCTGTGTGGAGAGCAGGCTGGGAGGAGACACTGGCAGGGAGCTCAGGGCGAAGTCCATAAAGCCAGGAGCCCCCTCCAGCCAATGGGGTGAGGTACAGGGGAACCTCTCTCTGCAGACCCAGCCCTGCCCATGAGCTAATTGGACACGGCTGTCATAGGGCCCTGCCTGACTCTGCTCCAGCTTAGTTCTGCTGGGCGTTAGCCCTGCTGCTCAGGTGGATTAGGCCCGGTTTAGGGCTGCAGCTCTTGGCAGGTGCTCCGAGACGCCAGGCTGGGATTTCCTGCTCCAGGACTCTGATCATGGCAGAGCAGCAGCCTGGAACTGGGCCTAGCTCCTGCATGAATAGGGGGCAGGAAGCATGGCTTGGGTATCCCCCCCTCATTCCCAGTGGGGAGCAGGACCCCAGGGGGATAGCTGGTACTGCTGCTTTACAGACAAGGGCCCGGCTCCTGTTCCTCCTCCTGCCCGGTGACAGCTCTGGGGAGCACTATGCCTGTTGTATGTCCCCCCTGCTTTGGTATATGTGACCTTGTACAAATAAACTGACATGACTCCACCCCAGCCCAAGGAGCAGTTTCTCGCTTGCTTTCTTTCTAGGCTGATGCTTCTCTGAGCGGGCATGGGGGAATCCACCGCAGCTGCTGTGCTGAGCCCACAAACTGGGCACTGCAGACTGGGGTAGGGCTAAAAGGAGACCTTAGGGCGGAGCCACCCTAAAGAAAAGCAGGAGTGACCTGGTCAGGGCAGGAACGCTGAGTTAGCGCTGGAGCTTTACTACCAGCAGTTGCTGTGGGCTCAGCTCAGGGCTGGCAGGTCAGGGTTATTGATGAATTCTGAGCCTCGAGGAAGCAGAGAGCTAATCATGATCTTGTTTGGAGTTGAGCTTCCCCCACACAGCTGGGGTTTCTCCTGAGCAGACATTGCCAGTCTCGCTCCATTCAGACTTCAGCCTCTGGGGTAGCTTTCATTGTGCAGACCCTCAGGCTCCAGGGGAGGGGTGCTCCGAGCCTTTCTGGATTAGATGGTAGAAGCAGCTACCCCCTGGCCTGAAACAAGTCAACTCCAGTTGTCCAACGCAGAATCCTCTTTGGAGGTAGCCTCAGTGATGGAGCCAAGACATGGAAAGGAAGGTTCATCCAAAGGAAGGTTTATTAAGCAGCAGCCTCCACCCAACTGAAGAGAAACAGTTTCACCTGTCAACACGATCAGATACAATGCACCGGCCTCCTGCAGGCCACCTCCCAGGACCAGGGCAGAACATGCTACTTCCAAAGCGGAGGTTCACAGGACCTGGCTGTATTTATTCCCAGCAGAGACAAGGACGTCAGCATGCCTGACACTGGCGTGTCAGCTATCATGAAACGTCCCATTACCTTAAATCCAAACTGCCCCTTGTGAAGCAGATCCTGGCTGGGTGAGATGAGCCAACCCCACCACTCTGAGCCTTGCCAGACTAACCCTGCAATCCCTTCCTCCTGTGCCAAGATTCAAAGCCACAGCACCCTTGGCTGAAACGAAATACCCTGTCCATCCAAATGGCCAATGCAAGTCACTGGGCTCTGGCCAGGGGAAGGGTGGTGGGAGGCAGCAAGAGGTATGTTACTAAGTCTTTGTTCTCTGACTTCATTCTGTCCAGCCTTGCCTCCAAGTAGCTTTATTCTACTCAGAGACGCTGCCCTTACAGGCTTCCACATTCACTGTCTCAAAGACTTGAGGCCATTTGGCTCTGTTTACAAGTACAGGGCAGCAAACCTCCTGGGATCTGAGAGGCAAGCTGGGACCCTCCCCAGTCACAAAGATTCCCTGGACACAATATGGCATGGAGACCCCCTCATGGCACAAATCTTCTGCATAGATCTTCATGTCTGCTGTGTGTAGCTCCTTACGTTCTTCCTTTTGTCAGCCACTCAATGCAGGATCGCAGCCACCAGTCTGGTGCTGTCAATACCATCTGCTTTCTGCCTTTCTCCTTCAGACTCCTGCACTATGCAGCTGCCAAAAGGAAGGACAGGAGAACTACACCCTGCAGATATGATTAGAGTCAACAGACCATTTCCCTCCCTCTCATTAAATCCTCCCACCCCAGCTCTGCATGTTTGACCTAGGAAGAGCAAACATTCTTTATAATATTGATGTAGCTCCAAAGTACCTGCTAAAGGAGGATCCTTATTCATTGTAATTTTTTTTCCCATCTTTCAATGTTAATACTAAACACATTCCAGTTAATGCATGGAGAGCTTTTAGACAGAGCCTCCTGCTGGGAAGTTTAAGACAGGAGAAAATACTGCTCCCCTTGGGCATCGGAGACTCAGAATGCAGGAACTTCTAGTTCTTGACAAAGATTGATTAGTTTCACAGTAGTTAAACTCCAGCCATTAATATTAAAAAACCCACAGACCTGATGTGACCCCACCTTTGAAACTCTCCAATTTCACACATTCCAACAGGGAGCTGCATTTCCTGTGTCCTAATCTCCATCACTACAGCAGCAGTTCTCTACCTGGTTTTTTCCCCATTGTATATAAGGACCCTTCACAATTTCCCTCTGCTTTGGAATTCAATGTCCTGATCAGAATCTCACTGCAATTCTCTCTTTACAAAGCATGGGTGCAGTTGGCTTATGGTTGGTAACCTAATAGATCTCACACTCTTTCCAGACAAGCCCTGGTCATGGGACATGATCTCTCTAGACAGGATCTAGCCCCAGAGAGGGGGACTGTTCTCTCCCATCCACAGTATTTCGGTCCAACTCCCTGCCCGGAAAGATTCATCACTTGATCGTGCCTAAGGGTCAGCACAGCCCGTTCCCCAGGGGGGTCACCAAGGCAATGGATCCAACGGCCATTAATAATGCTGGGTGCTAGAGACTGATGCTGCCTGTGGGTCCCCCAGGAAAGGATGAGTGCCCATGGAGTCAAGAAATCTCGCAGGTCAGGTTTTAGGTTGAATCACTCAGGTGTATTAGCTGCATTTCCAGAACTCTAGAACCCCGCAGGATCTTTAATAATTGCTCCACCACCACCATTGAGCTGGTCCCCCAGCAAGATGAGAGCTGCACTCACTCTCTCCAGGGCCAAAGGGTCCATTTCTACAACACGAAGCACAGGTTGCCTGTCCACTCCCGGAGGCTGCAGCTCATCGCCAGCCTGACCTTACTTCTGAGCTTTCATTGCTGTGGCCACCACCCCCACCATGATGGCAGCAATGGTGAAGCCCTGAGCCAGGACACGGGCCCGCATCATCAGCTGGGACTGGCGGGTATTGCCTTTCTGGAAGCAAATGAGTCCATAGGTCAGAGCCCCTGCAGTGGAGAGGCAGCCTGCAGAGAGGGACAATGCTGGGAGGTTAGTGGGGGGTGGTAGGCTGAGATCTGAGGGGCAGGGTTCAGGGCCCCCCTTGTGGGTCACCCCTAACTCTCTCCACCCCTTTCCCCAAACCTCAATGTCTCCTCCCTCCCCACCCCATTTCCCCTACTTCACCTCCCTCTCCCTGCCCGCGTGGTTAGTAGGCGGGAGGGGGACACCCCAAGGGCTCTCCCTGGGTTATGTCCCATTTCCTGAGCATCCCCAAACCCTTCCAGTTCCTCCTACGTGTCCCAATTGCTTCTCACATTATCCCTGCCCCCCCAGGCCCCTAACTCCCCCATCCCCACAGACTCCTGGCTCCCCACGCCCCTCAGATATGCCCCCACACCCCAACAGGCACCCAGGCCCCTAACTCCCCCCATGCCACACCCTCCCCTGACCACTAACTCCCACTGTGCCCCCCAGACCTCCCCCCAAAGCCCCAGCTCCCCACTGCCCCCAGACCCCCAACTCCCCGCCCCCCCCGGGCCCCCACTCACCGATAGGCACCAGCGGGTTCTCGCGAGTCTTGCGCAGGAACTTGTCCCGGAACCCCTCCCGATGCAGGGGGGTGGGGACGAAGCCCTCGATAAGGGGGGGGCTGCTGGGGTCAAAGGGTGGCGGGGAGCTCTGAGCCATGGTCACCACTCCCGCGAGCAGCGCAGGAAGGTGACTGCCCGGAACCCTCCTCAGCCACCGTACTTAGAACGGAAGTCAATGGCGGCCGTGGGACTACACATCCCAGCAGGCCTTGCGGCTCCAGCCGTTCGTGTTAGCGCAAGGCCTGCTGGGATATATAGTCCACAGCGGACTGGACCCTAGCGAAGGTCTGAGGGGAGCTCTGACAGTAGAACTACATTTCCCATCGCGCCCAGCGCCCGGCCCGCCCCGCCCCGGCGGCCCTGGGGTCTCTGACTGCGGCCGCGTGAGCTCGCAGCCGCCGCGATGCCGAAAGCCAAAGGGAAAAACCGGCGCCAAAAGTTCGGCTACAGCGTCAACCGCAAGCGGCTGAACCGGCAGAGCCGCAAGCGGGCGGCGCCCCGTATCGAATGGTGAGCGGGCCGGGCCGCAGCGGGGGCTGGAGGGGAGGGGAGCGGGCCGGGCCGAGGGGGCCTGGAGGGGAGCGGGCCGGGCCGGGCCGAGGGGCGGAGGAGGGAGCGGGCCAAGAGCGGGGCCGGCGGGGAGCGGGCCGGGGAGGGGGAGCGGGCCGGGCTGGGCCGGGGGGCCGCGGAGGGGGGAGCGGGCCGCGTGGGGGGGCTGGAGGGGAGCAGAGCGGGCCGGGCCGAGGGGAGGAGGAGGGAGCGGGTCGGGGGGCGGGGCCGGAGGGGAGCGGGCCGGGCCGAGGGGAGGAGGAGGGAGCGGGGCGGGGCCGGAGGGGAGCGGGCCGGGCGGCCGGGGAGGGGGAGGGGAGCGGGCCGGGCGGGGCCGGGGGGCCGCGGAGGGGGGAGCGGGCTGGGCCGGGCCGGGCCGGGCCGAGGGGCGGAGGAGGGAGCGGGCTGTGGGGTGGGAGCGGGGGGATCTGGACCGAGGGGAGGGGGTGGGCCCATGCAGTGGGGCAGAGTGGGCAGTATCCTGGGCTCCATCATTGGTTAGGCCGTGCAGTGGGTCGCGGGGAGGCTGGGCCCCTCAGGACAGCCCCCCTACTAGGGTGCGAGCCATCCCATAAAGGGGTTACAGCTACTGCAGGAGTATTAAAGACCCTGCGCCGGGGGCTCTGCCCTGGCTGCTGTGGGGGGGTGGAAGTGGGGGGGTTCCTGAGGCCAGACACAGGTAGTGGGAACAGAGCTCTTGTGGCACGGATGGGCCATCAACTGGTGTGGTGTTGGGTGTGAAATGGCCACTTTCCTCCCTCTTTTGTCTCTGGCCAGCTCCCACATCAGACATGCGTGGGACAGAACCAAATCCGTGTCTCGGAACCTGGCTGAAATGGGGCTGGCTGCGGACCCCAACAAGGCGATTCCCATCCGGAAAAGGCAGCTACCGGTAAGTACAGCATACGAGCAACACATTTCTCCCAAGAGGCTAAACCCCAGGGACCAAGAGGGGGCCCAAGGGGTGGAAATGAACATAAGGGAAAAATCAGCTGGGTTGTCTGGCAACACTCCCCAACCTGGATGGGTGACAATTCTCCAAGGGCACTGATGGATGCCCACTCGCAATAGGAGACCCCTAACTAGACTGGACAAGGTACTAGAAAATGTGTCCTGCCTTGGTCTCTGGGGTGTGGACCCAGTGTGGTCTGCCATCTTGATTCTTTCTCGAGTGAGAGTGTGTGTGTGTGTGTGTGAAGGGCCAGGAGTGGCAATGCAGGGAGAGCTTATGCGCATGTGCAAGGAGCTGTTGAGTCTTTTACTTGGGGATTCATTAGCCAGGGGCAGTGGGGTTAGCCTGGAGACACTTCACTTGGATCAGAGGGACAGAAAGCAGTGAACAGTCCCCCTCTTTGTTAAAGCACATGCTGTCAGGCCAAACTTGGCCTTAGCAAATATTGTCACAGTGGGCTTGTGATCAAGAACCTGAAAGCAACCATGTTCACAAGGCATTTCTCTCAACATGGACAGTGACTCTAGGCCGGCCAGCCAGCATAAGAAGTGAATGGTAAATGAGGCTTTTTGAACTTTGAGGTGGTCGTAGTTACATGGACTAAGAAATCTGTTTAAGCCAGTCAGTGGTGCAAGGGCTGGATGGGGAAGGAACAGCCTCCAAAGCCATGTGTGAATGCATGAGCCCCAGGTGAATGGAGTTTTCTTGAGTGGTCTCATCTCCCATTCAATGCAGGTGATGGAAATGGAGGTTGATGGGCAAGACAAAGGGAAGAGAGTTGTGCAGAAGCCTTACGTCCTGGACGGTTGGTACCACCCTCCTCTGGCTCTAAGAGTGCTTGCTTTGCTGGCCACTGCAGCCTCTGGGCACTGCAGTTCCCACTGTGCTCATTTCATGCGAACGAGGTGCAGCTCTTAGGCTCCTGGGTGGGTTGGTAACTTGCCCTCAATTGGGTAAAGCTTGGGTATTTGTTGTTGCAGTAGGCACCCTTCAGCCAAGTATTACGGATCCCTACTATGCCATGACTCTGGTATTTATTCTTATGGTGTTGCTGCTTTGCCACAGATGTCGGAAATGGCTTTAGAACTCTCTTCTTGTGGGGGCAGCCAGCAGAGTGAGCTCATGTAGCCAATAACCCCTGTCCTAGAGCTGAGCTACTACTGGTTCATGTTCTCTGCTTTGTGCCCTAGGTGAGGATCTGTCTGATGGATTCCACTTCCTCTCCCTGCTCCTCTGTGCCCTGGCTTGGTTCCTTCTCACCAGAGAGAGCTCTGCTCCTCTGATTGTTTTTAGAGATCCACTGATCTCTGGTGCTTTTTGCAACTAGGAAACTAAGAGGCAGCGCCCGTTGGCTTGTTGTCATATCAAAAAGGGGGTGGGTGAAAGCTGGTTTCTGTAGCAGGACTACAAGCCCACAGGAGCATCCTGGAAAGCTGCCTGCAGCAGCAGCTCCTCCCCTCCGAGCAGGAGACTTAGTAGCGTGTGGCTGTGAGTTGGGAGGTAACAGTTGTGCCTAGTGTAATGCAGACTATTAAGGAGACTCTGTCCCATACTGATGTGTGAGCTGAACATTGGCCCTGCTGGGTTTCAGGATTCATTAGCCCCTGAACATCACCATCTTAAGCCCTCGAAGCGTCTGGTCTGGCGAAAGTGTCAAAGGCCCTTAGTTTGCACTGCCAGCTTCTGTCCCAGGCTCGGGATTTAATTGCTCTATCTGATCCCCCAGCCAGGGCGTATCTCGAATGTTGTCTCTTCATGACAGCCCCACTCCCACCTGCTCTCCTATCTGAGCCCTGTAGCTGGCCATTGTGCTGATGAGACAGTCACATGTGGTAGGTGGCCTTGAGTCTGGGAACTGCCAATGTGTGTTCTCTGCTCTAACCCGCTGAGCAGGTGTTGGTGTGTCTACCCCCACGACTGGGGAGTGGTCATTAATGCTGGATGTGTCCCTGAGAAGGACCAGCCATTGCCAGTGATGCATGGCTCAGTCTCATTTCCACAGATACCAGGTTCAATCTCTGGAAGCATCAGGGCTCCTTAGAAACACTGCATGGTTCTATCTCTTTGTCTTGCGGTGCCTAGAGCTGGAGTATGAGGCCAGCCTCCCGGAGAAGAAGTCGGAGACGCTCTCCAGAGACCTTATCGACTATGTGCAGTACATGATACGGAACCATGGCGAGAACTACAAGGTGGGTGGTCCCTGCCTTTGCCCGGTGAGGGTCGGAGGACATGTCTGGGAGCCTCTGCCTCAGTGCTTGTGGCCACTGGGAGAGCGACAGCGCAATCCTGTTACAGCATCTTCTTAGCCATTGGGGGGGCACCAAGAAGCAGCCAGAGGTGTTCTGTGCCTGGAGCCTGCCTCCTCCTGTCTGGCTGCTCTGTCAGGGAAGTGGCTCTTTGAATTTCCTGGTTTGCATCTGAGTCACCTTTCGGGTGCATGAAACCTCACCCAGCCTCTAACCACACCTGCCTGTGAGTGGAGTTGAGTGGGCGGCTCAAGGTGCCAACCCTGTGCTGCATGCAGCCAGCCACAGAGGTGCTTGTTCTTGGGCTGAGGGGGTCTCCTGGATATCTGCTCCATCCACCCCCAGCGAGGCAGCTTCCCTGACTCTGTCCCCTCTCCCCACCCCCAGGACATGGCTCGTGATGAGAAGAACTACTACCAGGACACGCCCAAGCAGATCAAGAGGAAGATCAGTGTGTATAAGCGCTTCTACCCTGAGGAGTTCCAGGCTTTCACTGCATCCCTGCAGCAGGTCAAGATGGACCAACAGTAACTGCCCCCACCCTGCCCTGTTGGACTCACCCGCAATGGCAGGTCTTGTGCCGCCACTCCCCAGGCAAACAAGGGAAGATTGACTCTGCCTGCAGGTGCCCTTTCACCATGCACAGGCTGGGGCCCGCTGAACTAGATGTAGGTTCTGGTGGGCCAGGAAGGATCCGCCCTCCAGGGGGAGATGGTGGGACTGAGCATGCGCGAGAACGGGCTCCTCTGTGTGGCTCTGCAGGCCCTAAGGCCACTGGGGAGATGGCCACTGCCTCACCATAGTGGGGGCAAAGGGAAGAGACCATCTCTTGTGTCCTGCAGCTCTTAGTTACAATAAATCAGACTCTTCCAAACCAGCATGAATACACCCGAGTGCAGCTCGCTCAAGGGCTTCAGCTCCTCCCTGCACTGTGCAGAGCTGGGGTGGCCCCGGCACTGACCCAAGGAAGTCTTCATTCTGGGAACTGCTCTGGCTCTTCAGGGGTGGTGCAAGTCACCTGGCTGGGAGGTGCTGTGGCCCCCTGCCCAATGCAGCCATGGGGCTGGATTGTTCAGTCCCCACAAAAAGTCCACAGGGTTTTGCTGCTGGCTGCTTCAGAACAGCAGCCCTGGGACTGGGAGGAGAGGCTGGCAGGGTGCTGCCTTTCCCCAGCGCTACACGTTCACCAGCAGGGACTCACGCTTGCCCTTATCTCTACCAGAGTGCTACCCAGGCCTCAGTGGGTGAGGAGCCAGATTAGTGAGTGGGGCACCCAAAAGAGCCACAGTCGTGTGAATTCATCATTCCATTTACTATTGTACTAGTCATATTTAAACAATGTGACAGGGAAATATTTAGTTTGTATAGATTATTCTCACAGCAAAATGGCTGACCAAGTATTTTTATCAACTGCAATTGGTTAATATAGTAAAAGCAGCCTGACTAGTTAATGAAATCAGTGTTTTCATAGCAGGAGCTGCAAAGAGCCACTTGTTGTTCCCCTGCCTCAGGCTGAATGTCACTGGCCCTTGCATAATGACAGGTTTCAGAGTAACAGCCGTGTTAGTCTGTATTCACAAAAAGAAAAGGAGTACTTGTGGCACCTTAGAGACTAACCAATTTATTTGAGCATGAGCTTTCGTGAGCTACAGCTCACTTCATCGGATGCATACCGTGGAAACTGCAGCAGACTTTATATATACACAGAGAATATGAAACAATATCTCCTCCCACCCCACTGTCCTGCTGGTAATAGCTTATCTAAAGTGATCATCAGGTTGGGCCATTTCCAGCACAAATCCAGGTTTTCTCACCCTCCACCCCCCCACAAATTCACTCACTTTAGATAAGCTATTACCAGCAGGACAGTGGGGTGGGAGGAGGTATTGTTTCATATTCTCTGTGTGTATATATAAAGTCTGCTGCAGTTTCCACGGTATGCATCCAATGAAGTGAGCTGTAGCTCACGAAAGCTCATGCTCAAATAAATTGGTTAGTTGCTACGGTGCCACAAGTACTCCTTTTCTTACTGGCCCTAGAGAATGCCTGCCCCTCCCAGGGGCTTTTCTGTGGTACTGCACGGAGGGACTTACTGCACAAGGCTCAGGCTTATCTCCTTGGTAACTGAGAGCAGCTGCCAGCCTTGAGTGCTACTGACCCTGAAGGCTCTGCTCACTCAGCCTGCACAAGATCCCCCTGCCTGTGCCCTTCTGCAATGCCAGCCCTGGGGTTGGCAGCAGCAAATGGCCTGAATGCATTAAAGTAGTGCTGCACCAGTGCTGAGGGGCCCTGCAGCTCTTCTGCCCGCACCCTGCCTCATCCCCTAACACAAGGAGAGGGGAAGGAAGGGGGGTAGCAGGAAGCAGAGCAACTACGTGGCTTGGGGAAGAGTTGCTCCCCAAGGAGCACCTAAAGAGCTCTAGAAAACGCCCCTCTCCCCTTCTACACCCATCTCCTGCTGAACATGGGGCAGGCAGACCAACCTACCCTTGGCCTCTTCCACACCCAGGCTGTGATTACAAGCCAGGGAAGCACCTGGTCCTTAGGCAGCTGGAGACAGGAATGGGCAGGTGCACCTTTCCTGTGTAACAGCAGGCACCTGCCCCTCCTTTGTCTCCCAGCAAGGCACCTCTCTCTCCCACTTGCTTCTGGCAGGGCTCTCTGCCCCACACCTGGGGCTGCTCAGGAATGTTTCAGCCACTGCTGCTGGGGGTGATTTACTCTCCCAGTGGAGCTTTGCTCCAGACACAGCATATGGGCCCAGTACAGGCCTGTAGGAGCCTCAAAACTGCCTTTCCTCACCATGGGTGGGGGTGAGTGCAGGGATGTACCTGTACCAACTGCAGACTTTTGCTTGGAGGCTGGACTGGCACCAGTGCCTCTGTCTGTTAGGCACCTACCCCATCTGTCCCTGCAGGGCGGACAGCTTGGGCAGCGACTGACTCCAGGAGCTTCCCCCTTTCCTGAGGGTTAGCAGCACAGGTGTCCCCTCACTATGGCTCCGGTACCTGTTGTGGTTCACAGCCATGGGAGACACCTGCCTGCAAAGCTTTTTAAAGGGAAGGGAAGAGTCCCTGGGAGGCAGGGGAGAAAAGCTGCCCCAACTGGGCTCGCCCCAGCTCGCCGCCCCCCCAAACTGTCCCTCCATGGGCAGAAGCTACCCTGGCTAGCCAGCTCCAATGAGCAGAGCAAGACAAAAACACCACCTCCTCCCGCTGCCAGCAGAGGGGCCAGTCTCACCCCGAGAACGTGGGTTCCCCTGCATGGCCAGACTGGCCCATTCCCAGCAGCAGTACATGTAAAGAGCTGCTGTCTCTTTGCAACTGTGAGCAGACAGGAGCGGGGCCCGGGAGACTCCTCCCTAGCAGAGGGCAGTAACTGGCCATGGGACAGCGTGGTACCAGCAGCCCCATTAACCCCACTGCAGGAGCCCTGGCCGCATGAGGGATTCTGCTCCCTTCGCACCATGGAAAGACAATTAGCAATAGCTCCAACTGGGGGGGAGCTTTTCTTGACCTGCTGCGCACAAACCGGGAAGAATTAGTGGAGGAAGCAAAAGCGGACGGGAATCTGGGAGGCAGTGACCATGAGTTGGTCGAGTTCAGGATCCTGACACAGGGAAGAAAGGTAAGCAGAAGGATACGGACCCTGGACTTCAGGAAAGCAGACTTTGACTCCCTCAGGGAACGGAGGGGTAGGATCCCCTGGGGGACTAAGATGAAGGGGAAAGGAGTCCAGGAGAGCTGGCTGTATTTCAAGGAATCCCTGTTGAGGTTACAGGGACAAACCATTCCCATGTGTCGAAAGAATAGTAAATATGGCAGGCGACCAGCTTGGCTTAACAGTGAAATCCTAGCGGATCTTAAACATAAAAAAGAAGCTTACAAGAAGTGGAAGGTTGGACATATGACCAGGGAAGAGTATAAAAATATTGCTCGGTCATGTAGGAATGAAATCAGGAGGGCCAAATCGCACCTGGAGCTGCAACTAGCGAGAGATGTCAAGAGTAACAAGAAGGGTTTCTTCAGGTATGTTGGCAACAAGAAGAAAGCCAAGGAAAGTGTGGGCCCCTTAATGAATGAGGGAGGCAACCTAGTGACAGAGGATGTGGAAAAAGCTAATGTACTCAATGCTTTTTTTGCCTCTGTCTTCACGAACAAGGTCAGCTCCCAGACTGCTGCGCTGGGCATCACAACATGGGGAATAGATGGCCAGCCCTCTGTGGAGAAAGAGGTGGTTAGGGACTATTTAGAAAAGCTGGACGTGCACAAGTCCATGGGGTCGGACGAGTTGCATCCGAGAGTGCTAAAGGAATTGGCGGCTGTGATCGCAGAGCCATTGGCCATTATCTTTGAAAACTCGTGGCAAACAGGGGAAGTCCCGGATGACTGGAAAAAGGCTAATGTAGTGCCAATCTTTAAAAAAGGGAAGGAGGAGGATCCTGGGAACTACAGGCCAGTCAGCCTCACCTCAGTCCCTGGAAAAATCATGGAGCAGGTCCTCAAAGAATCAATCCTGAAGCACTTACATGAGAGGAAAGTGATCAGGAACAGTCAGCATGGATTCACCAAGGGAAGGTCATGCCTGACTAATCTAATCGCCTTCTGTGATGAGATTACTGGTTCTGTGGATGAAGGGAAAGCAGTGGATGTATTGTTTCTTGACTTTAGCAAAGCTTTTGACATGGTCTCCCACAGTATTCTTGTCAGCAAGTTAAAGAAGTATGGGCTGGATGAATGCACTATAAGGTGGGTAGAAAGCTGGCTAGATTGTCGGGCTCAACGGGTAGTGATCAACGGCTCCATGTCTAGTTGGCAGCCGGTGTCAAGTGGAGTGCCCTAGGGGTCGGTCCTGGGGCCGGTTCTGTTCAATATCTTCATAAATGATCTGGAGAATGGTGTGGATTGCACTCTCAGCAAATTTGCGGATGATACTAAACTGGGAGGAGTGGTAGATACGCTGGAGGGCAGGGATAGGATACAGAGGGACCTAGACAAATTGGAAGATTGGGCCAAAAGAAATCTGATGAGGTTCAATAAGGGTAAGTGCAGGGTCCTGCACTTAGGACGGAAGAATCCAATGCACCGCTACAGACTAGGGACCGAATGGCTAGGCAGCAGTTCTGCAGAAAAGGACTTAGGGGTGACAGTGGACGAGAAGCTGGATATGAGTCACCAGCGTGCCCTTGTTGCCAAGAAGGCCAATGGCATTTTGGGATGTATAAGGAGGGGCATAGCGAGCAGATAGAGGGGGGACGATCATGTCCCTCGATTCGACATTGGTGAGGCCTCATCTGGAGTACTGTGTCCAGTTTTGGGCCTCATACTACAAGAAGGATGTGGATAAATTGGGGAGAGTCCAGCGAAGGGCAACAAAAATGATTAGGGGTCTGGAACACATGACTTATGAGGAGAGGCTGAGGGAACTGGGATTGTTTAGTCTGCAGAAGAGAAGAATGAGGGGGGATTTGATAGCTGCTTTCAACTGCCTGAGAGGTGGTTCCAGAGAGGATGGTTCTAGGCTATTCTAAGTGGTAGAAGAGGACAGGACAAGGAGTAATGGTCTCAAGTTGCAGTGGGGGAGGTTTAGGTTGGATATTAGGAAAAACTTTTTCCCTAGGAGGGTGGTGAAGCACTGGAATGCGTTGCCTAGGGAGGTGGTAGAATCTCCTTCCTTAAAAACTTCTAAGGTCAGGCTTGACAAAGCCCTGGCTGGGATGATTTAGTTGGGGATTGGTCCTGCTTTGAGCAGGGGGTTGGACTAGATGACCTCCTGAGGTCCCTTCCAACCCTGATATTCTATGATTCTATGAATTGCTGCCTGCCACAGAAGAGCCTCGCTGCAGGAGCTCCTATGGCCCCTCCTCTGCCCCATCTCCTGCCCTCCCTGTGCCAGGAAGCACCCAGGGGGCCTGCCTACGCATCCTTCATTTAGGTTTGTCAATTTGTCACTGGGGGGCTTGGGGATATTGTGTGTAAACATCACTGTGCCCCAGCTAGAGATGGGAGACTCCGCCCGTGAGCTGCATGGGGACAAAGGCTGTTCTCCCATCTCGCCAGAGATCCATGACTGGGCTAGGCCGCTGCGTCCTGAGGGCAGCATGTATAGATCCCAAGGGGGTGTAACTGCACAGCATCTCCCCAGGGGAGCATAGAGAAGCCGATGGGGGATAGCAGCATGGGAGTAGTGCGGCTCTGGCCCCTGACAGTGCAGAGCCAGCAGTCTCCAGTCCAGCACCTCAGTTCCAGGCAAAGACGAGCAGCAGCAGGGTCAGTCCAACCTGCCCGTCTCTAGAGCGTGAAGAGCACTTCAGAGCTGGGAGAGCAGTTCCACCAGTAGACGCTTCACACGCCGGATGCTGGTGGCACTGGCCAGCGCAGCGTGAGTGGCGCTCGTCGGCAGCAGGAAGAATTCCCTCTGTCCATTCAGCGTGTGCAGGGCCAGCTCCTGGTGCAGCTCAGCCGTGCTCAGGGCATCACCCTTGTCCTAGGAGAAACCAGGAGCAGCTGGGTTTGAGTGGTGTCACTCAGCTCCTTAACCAACCTGCAAAGCCACCATCTGCCTTAACCCATGCAGCTCCCCTTCCAACAGGGCTCAGCCAGGGCAGGGTGGGGCAGAGCAGGGCCCTGCATGGATGGAGCTGCTGGGGCTCATGCCCATTCATTGTGGGAAAGGTGGCCCCAGAAAGCAATAAGTCTGCACTTGGGCATAGCTTCAGAGCCCAAGAACTGGAAGGGATCCCTGCAGCGTAGGGGGAGCGGACTGCGATGCTCAGAGGGCTGCAATTAGGTGAGCTTCAGCCCCCCTTTTTGCATTGAGGTCATTTACATTGTTGTTCTTCCCCTGGAAACCACAATTTAACAGTGGTGCCAGCTAGAACACTGGAGATCTGAGTTATATGCTTGAACTAAATTCTGTTCTATACATGTTCTTATATGACGCTGAGCACCGGGATTTCCTCTGTCCTGGGTGTCTCTCATCCTCGCCCAAGGGGCGGAGCGTGTGCAAGAGAAGGGGTTGTTGAGGATTTTCTATATGCAGTGCGGGCCGCGCACACACACGCGTTAGCAAAGACGAGGCCAAAGAAAGGTGCCCTTCACTTTCTATTCTACATTGGGTTTTTATACCCCTCGTCGCTGCAGTACTGGAATGCTGTCTGAGCAGAGAGGAGGAGGTTTGTGAGGGTTCTTCATGTGTCCCCTTTTGGGCCCAAGCAGCCCTGCCTTAGGGGTCTGAAAATTCTTTGCTACAACTGCCTTGTCCCTGGCCAGCCAGAGCCTTACAAGTGCCCAGAGGGACGAGATGCTGAGATTCTGACCTGTTTGTTGGCCAGGACGACCAAGGGCAACCGAGGATCCTCAGCCAGCAGCCAATGCAGCTCCTGTCGAGCTGTAGGGAGGCGTGGCCCGTCTGAAGAGTCCACTACGAACACTAGCACGTGGGCCTGACTCAGGTACTGGTTCCAGTAAAATCGCAAGTTCTGGCTGCCGCCGACTGAGATATAAGGAGCCAGAAGTCATCTATGCAGCCAGCCCAGGAACGGGGGGTGGGGGGGTCAGGGGTGCATTTCCAAAGCTCTGCACCCCAGGCTTAAACTGGGAAGAAGACATGGGAAACGGGGGTGTGTGGGTGTGAAGATTTGTTAAATGTGTTTCCTGGGGGCATCAGGAAGGAGACAAAACTCCCTCTTGCAGTGGGGGAGAAGCAGTGCAGAGGGGCCTAGGCACCTCTAACCAAACTGAGAGGCACTTACTTACACAAGTGCTCTAGCAGCTGGTGACCAGACACGCATGGAGTCGAAGGTAATTCCTGGGCAGGCTAGCTCTGAGCATGGATTCTCCAGGTGGGCCAGCCCTGCGGACTAGTTTAAAAGCTCCCCACTCTGTGGCAAGAGGTCGGCCCTGCCCCCAACAAGGGAGCCCAGGGCCAGACTTACGCTCCAGCAGGTCGATCTGGAAGCCTTCTGCGTACACTTGGACTGAGTTGAAGCCCTGGGTGGGTGCTGTGCGGTCCTTGGCTGCCTCACTGGAGATGTAGTGGAGAACGCTGCTCTTCCCAGCTCCCTCCAGGCCCAGCACCAGGACCTGCCGCATGGAGAAATCCAGCTGCCAGGAGAGCAAGGGACTGGAATTAGAGCAGTGGAGTGGCTGATGCAGGGACCCTGGAAAGGGAAGGGCGTTCCCTCAGCTACTGAAGGAGGTGCTGCCTGGGCCAAGCACAAGCAAAGCAAGTGGCCACAGGGTGCCCCATGTCCCCTGCAAGAACCACAATTCAATGTCAGCCCACCCCCTGCCCGCATCTCCCTGCGCAGGGCCCAGTGCTGCCCACTGGCAGCTTGGAGTCCTGCAGTTGTAACCCCTAGGGGCCACAGGTTATGGCAGGGGAGGACAACCAGCTTTATGCCTGGAGTCTAGCAAAGGACTTCCTGACCCAGGTCCCTCACCGAAGAGGTGGAGAGCAAGGAGGTATACCCACAACTTCAAATTGCAGTCTCCAGGTGAAGCGCCTTCCTCTCCCTGCCCCAGTATGTGCCTTGTGGGCTTGCCCTGACCTGGCACAACCTGGGGGCTCTATGCCATTTCCATAACTGGAGGGGCGGGGACTGGGAGGAGGGGAGTTGCTGCAGTGGGGCAGGCAGAGGCGGGCTGATGCCAGCCTATAGCAACATCCGGCTGCCACATCCAGGAAGCAGCCCAACTCTCCAGGGGAGGAGGTATCCCAGGCTGCTCTGTAGTTAACCTTTTGAATGCCAGGACCAAAACGCCAGCGTGTGGGGAGCAGGGCAGCCACCCAGGGGGCGGGAAACCCGGGTGGAAACAGGTGCAGTGTAAAGCCCTGCATGGTGGGGCTCGAAGAGGGGACACCACATCCACTCCCTGACTCACCTTAGCTGGCCACCCAGCTTGTCTGGGTTGGGGGGGTACAATACAAAAAATTGGGGGGCACATGACCCCCCCCGCCCGCATCATCTCTGGACGCAAAAATGACAGAAACAACTGGAAGGGGGCACACATATGCTTGCTTGCCCAGAGCTAAAATGCCGGGGGGGGGGGGGCTCTGTTGGCTGCAGATAGGGCTGGGTGCGGGGCCGGGCGGGGGGGCTACATGGAGAACTCCGTGTGGAGGGCAGGGCCCCCCCTGGGCTCCCACCGCGTGGCTAGTGAGGCCTCACCCAGCCCTGGGGGGCGCAGTCCCTGACCAGGCCCAGCCGGAGCTGCTGGCTCCTGGGGGAGAAGGGAGGTGCCCCCAGCCCTGGCAACAAGGCGCACGGCTTGGCACCCCGCTGCCAGGGAGCCCGGCGCCGCCCCTGCCCCCCGGGGAGGAAACGGGGGGCGGGGGGGGGGGGGAGAGACCTGCCGGTGCTTCTGGCAGGGAACGGGGCGGGGGGTCTCCAGCCACGTGCGCGGCCCGGGACCCAGAGCCCGCCCCCGCCCCGCCGGGGTCCGGCCGCGGAGCGCCCCCGGCTTTACCTGCCCCGCGGCCGGCGGCGGCCCCCAGCGCGCCCCCCAGCGGCCGCCGCCGGGGAAGTACGTTCTCCAGGCGATGAAGAGGAGCGAGCCCAGGGCGGCCACGGCGGCGCCCAGCGCCAGGCTCAGGTGTCCGAAGGCGCCGGGAGGAGCCATGGGGGCCCGGGCGGGGCCGGGCGAGAGCCGCCGCCGGCCCGGGGCGCCCGGCTGCCCGCGGCTGGGCCGCCAGCCAGGCTCTGAAAGGGGCCGCGCCGCTCTGCCCCCGTCGCGCGTGGGAGGCGAGGGGAGGCGAGCGAGGTGGTTCCTCTTCCTGTTCGGAGGCCAGGCGGGGCGGCCGCCGTGGGCAGGGCCGCCGGCCGCGAGTGGGGCCCGCCCACGCGGGAGGTGCTCGCCGTGCCTTGAGGTGCCGCGGCCGCCAAGGGCGGGTCAGCGCCGCCAGGAGCCTCGGGCTGCCCACGCGGGCTGGTCGCGGCCACACTCGGACGTGCTCTGGCCCTCAGCGGGGGCTCCCCCCCCCCCACGCGTGCTGGCGGCGGCTGCGGGCGGGGCGCTGCTCCTCGGCTCCCCCCGGCGCTGCACTTCGTCCTGCTCATGCCATGCCGGGGCCCACCCCGGTGACCGGCCTCCGGGGCGGAGAGGCCCGTGGCCGCTGCTGCCGCACCGTGCAGCACCCGCTCCGGTATCGCCGCGGGGCGGGCGGCAAGTGGAGCCAGGCCCGGGCGCGTGGTTAAACAGCAGGAGTCCCAGCAGCCCGGACAGCCGCGTTTGCTCTGCTCCCGGCGCCGCCGGCGAGCCAGCCACGAGCGGACCGGCTCGGGCAGGATCTGCCCTTCCGCGGGGCCGGAGCCTCGCTGCTTCCTGCGCGCGTTGTGGCCGCTTCTGCGGCAGCGTTTGCCGGCCCCGGGCGGAGCCCGGATGGGGGAGGAGACGGAGCGCGGGTCTGACACGTGCTGGGTCACGCGTGGGCTGTTCCCACGTTCCCAAACGGCGCGGCCTTAGGAAAGGCCCCAAAGCTCTTCCTTCCCCTCGCTCCGCGGTTCTTAGCCTTTTGGCAGCGGCAGCCCGCGGAACCCATTCACGGGGGGCGCGGAACCCTTTGGAAAGCGGAGCCGCCGTCTGCAGCCCCCCAGGGCTGCCTGGAGCGGAGTGCTAGGCTCCCGTCCATCGCGCGTGGGACCACGCACGGGCGGTGGGCCCTTAGCCCGGGCACTGCAGGGCATTGGAGCGAGGGGCGGGCTCAGGCGGCCCGGGGCGAGCGGAGTCTGCTGCTGCGGAGCCCTCAAGAAACGTGCGTGGGCCACGCAGCGCAAGCGCTTCGGCCACAGGGCGGAGAACTACAATTCCCGGCGTGCCTCACGGCGGCCCGCGGCCTCCATCTTGCAACCTGCGTCACCGAAGTATCGCGGGACCGTAGCCCTCTATATGCTCCGCCCCCTCCCCCCATCGCTGTCGTTGCTGCGCTGGGGCGAAGGGGGAGGCTCGGTCGGGCCCGCGCCATGGAGCCTGCGAGCCGCCCTGCCCCGCGCCCCGATGTGGGCGGCCTCCGCCTCCTCCGGCTGCAGTGCGGGCCGCGGCCCCGGCGGGCCTGTTAGCGGCGGGCGTGGGGGCCCAGGTAATGTGGGCTGTGGGGCCGGCGGGCGTGGGGGCCCAGGTACTGTGGGCTGCGGGGCCGGCGGGAGGGAGGGAGCCTGGGGGCTGTGGGGGCCGCGGGCGGGGCGGGGCGGAGAGGGAGCTGTGGGGCCGGCCAAGGAGGGGGGCCGCGGGCGGGGCGGGGCGGGAGCTGTGGGGCCGGCCGGAGAGGGGGCCCGGCGGGAGGGAGGGAGGGCGGGGAGGGAGCTGTGGGGCCGTGGGGGCTGCGGGCGAGGCGGGGAGGGAGCTGGGGGGCCGGCCGGGGAGGGAGGGAGCGAGCCTGGGGGCTGTGGGGGCCGCGGGCGGGGCGGGAGCTGTGGGGCCGGCTGGGGAGGGGGCCCGGCGGGAGGGAGGGAGCCTGGGAGCTGTGGGGGCCGCGGGCGGGGCGGGGCGGGAGCTGTGGGGCCGGCTGGGGAGGGGGCCCGGCGGGAGGGAGCCTGGGGGCTGTGGGGGCCGCGGGCGGGGCGGGGAGGGAGCTGTGGGGCCGGCTGGGGAGGGGGCCCGGGGGCTGTGGGGTCGGGGAGGGGGGCTGTGGGGGCCGCGGGCGGGGAGGGAGGGGTTGCCGGCGGGAGGGGGGGCCGCGGGGAGGGAGGGAGGGGTTGCCGGGGGGCCGGCGGGAGGGGGGGCCGCGGGCGGGGAGGGAGGGGTTGCCGGGGGGCTGCGGGCGGGCCCGCCCGCGCAGACCCGGGGTCTCTGGGCCCCAGCCTGTCACACGTGGGCCGCGGCCGGGCCCGTCTGCTCCGCGCCCTGCTCCCCAGGGGCCGCGGCTGAGTTGCCCCGGGGGGTGCGGCCCGCTTTGGCCCCGCGGGGGGCCGCCTTGTGTCCGGCGGGAGCTGTGGGGCGGTGGCGCTGCTGGCGGGCGCGGCCTCTCGGCTTTCCGGGCAGGCGGGTGGCCGTGGGCGCAGGGCGGGTCACACGCCTCCCCCAGGGGGGTTGCGGCCTGGCTGGAATACTCCAGACGAGACCCGTTGTCATCCTGCAGCCCCCCAGTCCAGCCTTCCCGTGGGCACTTCGGGTTCGTGTTTCATAAGATGGTCTTGGGTCATATTTACTGTAGCCTTGGTGCCTTTTGCAGATAAAAACATTCTCTGTTGATTTATCAGGTAACGGGAATCGGTTCTGGATTTCCATATAGAGGAACATCTGGATTACAGTCATGGCTTCAAGACAACCAGATATTCCTGGTAAAACTAATTCTTTCCGGTAAATTTTAGTCTGGTCACTTACGTGATGGTTAATTGTGAGAAGACGTGGTTTTTATGTAGGCTCTCTAGTCTGGATCAGGTGTATAGCCTGGTTAGGGTATTTGGTGAGGCTAGTGTGTCAGCTTTTAAATAGTGCCACTGTATCAGTGCTCCTCCCAGTGAATTATTTCTATTGTGTCAGGGCCTCACGATGCCAGGTGCTGTACAAATACCTCTGAAAGACTGTATCCTGAAGACCTTAGGGTCTAAACCAGTGGTTTTCAGCCTATTTACTGTTGTGGGCTGCATATGCAGCTCTCTGTGTTATGTGGGCCAAATCCACACAATATGTATGCTACCAGTATGGCCCTGAGGATGTCTCTTGGGCCGCAGCTGTGGGTTGAGAACCACTGATTTAAACTATTCTGGTTAGTGATTGCCTCAGTCATGACACTACTGATAGTCACATGACTGTTTTTGTCAGAGTTGGCTGCTGTTAATATGACATGACAATTCATTAGCAAAGTCTAGAGAATTTGTCATACTCCTGCTATGTAGAAGAGGGTATGAAAGATGAAGTGGGGAGGTGTTGGGAGTGATGTCCTCCCTAGTATGTGCCTTTTGTGCTCTCCAAGCTGGGATATCTAGGTCTGGTGCAGCCTCTCTCTCACCCCACAGCTGCTGGAACTTGTATTCAGTGCTTTCCATAGACCCTGCCAGTGGCCCTATCCCTTAAAGCCATCCCGAGACTGATGTTAATGTTCCTTCCCCATCCCACCACTGTTTAATCATGGAAGATTTGTGAGTAGATTTGTGGAGACCTGACAAAGTGTTGCATGTTTTCGCTTCACCTGAGGGTCTGAAAATAGCAGCTTGATTGTTTGGCACTAATTTATGGGAATACCTGATCACATAAATAGATCTTGTAAGAACGCATGCTACTTGCAAGCTCTTTTTTGGTAGAACAACCTTCCAAAATATGTAAATAAAATCAGATCCTGAACTTCAGCAGTGCTGTTGGATTGCACAAACAAACTCCTAACTGTATGCATCTGATGAAGTGAATTTTAGCCCACAAAAGCTTATGATCAAATAAATTTGTTAGTCTATAAGGTGCCACAAGGACTCCTCATTGTTTTTGCTGATACAGACTAACACGGCTACCACTCGGAAACCTCTCACTTTAGAACCATTATTGGTTTAGCCACATACAAAGTTGTCAGTCTTAATCTCTCAACTCCTGGATTGTTTAGAAAATTGAGCTGCTTTTTTACCCAAATCAGACTTCGTGCTCCTGTTCAATGGCAGTCTTACCACATAGATTTTCTTTAGTCATTGGTGAACTTTGCGTTTTAGCCCACAATATATGTAACTGCTTAACAGATTGCTATGTAGGGTGATGTAGCTTGAAGTACTGCTGTTAACTGTGACTGACAGATGCGAAGCAGTAGTTATGGGTAACTTACTTTGTGATTAAAGTGTCACATCAAATCTGATAGTTTGGAGTGAGGCTAGTAAAACCAAAAACAGCTCCTAGAATTTTGCAAAGGCTGCATAATTCTGACTAGAGTGTTGTCACGGAGTCCCCGGGCGATGTTCTGGAACTGCTCCCTACAAAGCTGGTCAGGACTTTGAGGAAGTCTCCTTTCTGGGAGCAGATTGTCTGCAGGACACACAGCTCACACAGCTTCCACCTTCCTGGGTCTGACCTCGGAGCATTCAGCATCCTCTGCCCCTCCCTGTGCTTCCCACAGCGAGTCTGCCCAGGCGGGGCTTCTGGGGAAGCCAGAGGGTCCTGCCCCCCAACGCCGCAGTCAGACATGACTCTCAGCCAGCCAGTAAAACAGAAGGTTTATTAGATGACAGGAACATGGTCTAACACAGAGCTTGTAGGTGAAGAGAACAGGACCCCTCAGCTGGGTCCATTTTGGGGGGCAGTGAGCCAGACAACCCCATCTGCACTTCACTCCATGTCCTCAGCCAGCCCCAAACTAAAAGTCTCTCCAGCCCCTCCTCCTCTGGGCTTTGTGGGCCAGGAGGTCACCAGATTCCTTTGTTCTCCAACCCTTTAGCTCTCACCTTGCAGGGGGGGAAGGGCCAGGCCATCAGTTGCCAGGAAACAGGGTATCGGCCATTCTCTGTGTCCAGACCCCTGCCCACACCTGCCCCCTAGGGCTCTGCAACGATCATACACCCTCATCCCACCCCCTAGAGACTTAAGAACTGCCTAGGGGAAACTGAGGCACCCCCACACTATTCAGAGGAAACATTAAGAACAGTCCCGCTTCGTCACGAATGTCTTATAGAAGAGTATTGCAGCTTATGTCTCCTCAGTCTTGCAAGCACAGGCACTTCTCCAACAAGTTCTAAAAATAGGGTTGTTTTTTTCCCACGTAGAAACCTGTTCTTCCAAAATAGTGAAACTTGTACTAAGGATGAACTGCTTTAGCAACCACATCAAAATATCCCCAAGGTAACTGCCCATTAAAAGCCCCTTTTTAGACCACAGACTTTACCGGTCGTTTGGGTAGCTGCTTAAGACAAACTTCATAACAGGTGCTTCCAGCACCAGTCTCATTTTGGTAGTGGGTTTTACTGTTGTGAGCTGTACCATGTCTCTGAAAAGTTAATAGATTCTTAAAGAATCAGTGTTTTTAACCAGTACAGAGATAATCCCGTTTGATATGTCCAAGATGCATCCCTCTGTGAAAGCTGCCATCTTTGTTCTTAGCTATTGAGCATGGCTCTGGAGGGCTTCTAGGAAAGATGTCCTTGCCTATTGGAATGCATCGTCGGGCATTCAGTTATGATGATGCCCTGGAGGATCCAGCACCGATGACTCCTCCCCCTTCAGATATGTGCTCCAATGTCCTGTGGAAACAGCCAGTCATCCCAGAGCGCAAGTACCAGGAGCTTTCAAAGGTATGCACTCTAGAATGGGTGAGGAGATGGCAGGGAGGTGTCTGCTAGATTCTAATTGGATGAAAACCAGGAACTCTTCTGGATTAAGCAAGTGACTACTACTTTAAGGTGACCTGCAGAGGTGGATCAAAACTGGGAGTGTTTTGATCAAGGACAACGTCCTGACACTTTGCCATTAGAAATGTAGTTCTTGTGCAGCTTGTGAGTCTGACTGGAGGAGTGGTTAAATATCACAAGAGAGAGAGCTCTCCAACTGAGAAGGAGGGACCTTTGGTCAGAGTGCTACGATAAATCTTGGCCAACACTGACTTCACGCTAAGGACTAACACAGACCTTCTTTCTCTAAAACGTCAACTTCAACAAGCCTCCTCCTTAAACTCAATACATATCTTCTGAAACCTCCAGCAAAGCCAGAGCTGACATTCCTGCCTCCCCCCCTCCTTTTCTTTGCGTGCTGGTAGGGAAATAACTTTTCAGGCTTTCTTTCATCGGAAAGAAACAAAGGCATAACTCTAATTGCTTACATTTTTTTAAAGGCATCCTGCAAACTCTGAAGAGTATGAGTATGTCCTCCAAAAGAAAAGGAGTACTTGTGGCACCTTAGAGACTAACCAATTTATTTGAGCATAAGCTTTCGTGAGCTACACGAAAGCTTATGCTCAAATAAATTGGTTAGTCTCTAAGGTGCCACAAGTACTCCTTTTCTTTTTGCGAATACAGACTATCACGGCTGTTACTCTGAAACCTGTCAGTATGTCCTCTGTGATTCTGTCCACTTAAGCAAATGCATAGTGTCTGGTGACCATAGAATGAATATGCTCCAAGAACTTGTCTAAATGAGAAACTTGTGTGGGTGTTAAGATGTAAATTTAAACTGATACAGTTAAATCAGTGCAAATGGCATGTGTCTGCTCTTTGCGTATAAGAGCAGCTTATTTGGTTAACTAGCTCCATTAGGATCAGGTTTAATTAAACTGAAGCAAGTCACACTTATACTGAAATTCGTGTCCATGCAGTCATTTGAACTGGCTTAACTGTATCTGCTTAAACTGGTTTTTATTCTGCCAGTGGAACTTCCTTGTGAAGTTGTCTTAGGTTGGAGCATGGTGTGTAAAAATCAGTGCCTGGCACTGAAGACTATTACCCTCTGTTCAAGCTGCAAGAATTGTTTGTCACTTCCAAAAGTGCTTTCATTTTGTAAAGTAACGAATTAGAATCCAGCAGACACAGTCCCCAGAGTCTAGTTAAGAATGGCAAAACTTTGGGTATAAGCTACCTGACTAAGTTTAGAATGTCTTAAAACCAGTATAAAGTATTGGAGTAGGGCCTAGAGTAATAACATTAAAGTTCGAGCTCCATGACTTATAAGTGGGTCTGATCTCTCTAACTAGGGTGTTGGCTAACAACTTTAGTGCCATCTATCAAAGAATCTCCTTTCATGGAGAAAGACCTGCCACATGTTTTGGTCAGATTGGGCCCTGAGTGGAAAGAGAAGTGGTTGGTTCTAGTTTCGTCCCTAGTGACCTTTACCATTCAGACTAACAACCTGCTGGCTGTGAGCCCAGTGCTTTCCAAATCCATATGAGAATGAGTGCCTGTTGTCAATAGATAACAGGAATGTCCTATCATGAAGGACACGAAAATGTCCATTTCCTTAAGAACATTGAAGTGCCAATTATGATTAGTCTTAACTCTTAAGCAATGCAAGTTGACTTTTTTGCTTAACTAGTTGTGTGTTGGTTAAAGCCCTGTTGTGATGAGAATTCAGGGAAAGGGTGTAATGCTCAAGAGGTAACTTTCTCCCCTTTGTCTTAAACTGTACCCCACTTCCTCTGCACAGGTTGAGGAAGGGGAGACTAGCATGTATCCACCTGTCATAACCCCCTCATCTTCCACTGAAAGTGTGAACAAGGTCCCAGTGGTGAAGGCCAAGGCCACTCATATCATCATGAATTCTCTCATTACAAGTAAGAACTCTGATGTATTTGTATTAGGCTACTTAATAGATATGGGAGTGGGGTATGTGCTGAGATCACATGCAAGTCTATGGTCCATTTGACCAGATTTCATGGCCTAATTCTTCAGCCAGCCTCAAAACCATATAGACCTAATTTGTGTAGGCTAAAACAATTTTTGTGCACTTGAGGGGGCCTCACAAGCTTTGTAGGTGCACTAATGGAAAAATGCAGGAAACTCTGCCCTAAATCAAGTGCTGGATGAATAAATCTGAAACTCTGTAAACTTTCTTTCTAGTGTTGGAACTGGGTTGGTGATGGAGGTGTGGAGAAATTGTTTTTTTCCAATTAATGTCTGCTGCAGTGTTTTATAGTCTTATTTTTGTTACAAGGATCATGAGAGCAGGTGCTGCCAGCTGTCACTTGTTTGCTTATTAGCTCATTCTGTTTAACCAGTAAGTGATCTTCAGTTGTACCAGAGCGAAGGGGAGGATTGACCCATCAAACTGATAAGTACTTAAGTATAACTCACTGGCTTCATGCATTCATGGTCAGCAGTGTGGCTGTCTTGAACATGAAGAGAACTTTGTGCTTTTAACAATGAGGCTTTAGAATGAGACTGGGTCTGTAGTGCAGCAAGATCTGTTCCATCCTTATGAGTAGATGCTAACCACTAGGGTGTAACTGTCACTGGATCTTACTTTATTGCTGCCTGGCTAGCTAAAGCTCAAATGTTAATATTCAAGCAGTACTTCCAGCCCTGTTGGGTTTGTCTTAGCACAGCGTTCTGGAAGTTCACAAAGAGCACGTTGTAGTTGTCGTTGAAGCTCTTTTATAGAAAGCTGGCAGACCTGAGCATCTTGCTAAAAGCAAGTCTTACAAAAACGTCAGCAGTGAGGAACCTAGTTCTAGCTGAAGTGTAGCTTCTGTACTGCTTTAATGATGGACTGGCATTCTGTAGGAAACTATCAAGTTCTCAAACAGTTCTTTCCATCACTTAAGACTTTACCAGTAGTTATAAATAAGAATTAAAACCTTCAAAAACCACTAACATTTTTGACAAACTTTTCTGAAAGACTGCTACATTAGCTGTTCAGAACACCTGAGTCTGAAGTAAAGAACTGGCAGCAATACTTGTGTATATGGAGTTTGGATGCATTGGGATTATTCTAAGTGGTTATCTTAACTGCCTGGGGTTTTAGAAATATTCTAATTCAGGAGCAACGCTAGCTTTCACCCTTCTGGCTGAGATGTGCTTGTGACAAGCCCCGTGATTTGGGAGCAGTCTTATTGCAGAGTTCCGAGTTGTTGTTCTGTTTACTTAGAACCCTAATGCCTAACACGTCTTTCTGATCTGTTGAATTAGAAATTGTATCCCTCTAATGTGTTTGTCACATTCGATCTCTGCTGACTCATCACAATGCTAAATTCTGGATCATGGAAACCCAGTTTCTCGTGCTGCTTCTGTGTTTCCCAGAACTGCATACAGGCATCTGTGTTTTCCTCTGGTTTGTGTGAATGTCTCATCTCGTTCATTCTAGAGCAGACTCAGGAGAGCATTCAGCGCTTTGAACAGCAGGCAGGGCTAAGAGATGCTGGATACACTCCCCACAAGGGCCTCACGGCTGAGGAGACAAAGTACCATCGTGTGGCTGAGGCACTCCATGTAAGACATTTGTCTCGTCCTCTGCTTTGGCTTTCTTGTAGTTTGTGTGCTGCTTTACCTCTGCGGGACTCAAATAGCCCCTAGAATTCGGGAAGCGTTCATGGAACTGTGTTGGGGCTTACTCTCACTGTTCGTAGCTGTCTGTAGAACTCTGTATTGGTAACAATGGCCGGATTTTTCTATTTAAATAGCCCGTCTTGGCTTTGTTTCGTAAATCATGCATTTCACTAGCGTTGCAATGACTAGGGACAATCTGTGGTTTCCCCAAAATTTAACTCTCCAATTCTAGTAGGTGAGTCTTTAGTATGTAAATAGATGTAACTGTCTGTTTCAGTATCACTCAAATCACAATCAATTGTGAATCCTTCTTTTCAGTGCCGCAATCTACCCTGAAGATAAATTACCCTTTAAAATTGTAAATTTCTGTGGACCTGTCTGAGGCTGGACATGCCATCCTGCCATGGCACTGCATGTGTTCAAAGGGATGTTAATACTTCTTAAAATACGTGAATAAAGCTTCAGGGTGGGAATACAACTATCACCAATTCTGGCTTTCCACGATAACTCAGTTCTGCTTCCTGCCTTTGTGCAGACTTCTCAGCTACCTCCATTTCTGTTGCTCTCCTGGGCTTGTAAGAGACAAGCTGTCTTCCAGCAGTAACTCAGGGCTGCTCTACTACCTGCCTCTCTCATTCTGAAAACATGAGTTTTAGCTGCTCTAACTACTTTGTTGCTTGCTTCCCTGTCCCCTCCAGAAAAGAAGCCAGCAGGCTCCATTCCCCTAGGCAGCCTCTACTTTGTAAGGGAACAGATCATTGGTTTATTACATTACTGAGATGCTTGTTAATGTTGAAATGTGTAAAAGGTGAGCAATTTCATCAGCTGAAGTGCATGATTTGCAGAACTCCTTCCTGCAGCAGTTCACTTTAGTAATCTTGAACTTCTCCTGTGATATTTTTCTTCAGCTATCATGGGCAAATAGAGTAGAAAATACTCCCCTCCCCAATATAGGATTAGAGATGTCTGTAGTGACTGATAGTTCTCCTTCACAGTTACTAACGTGGAATGTCACACTCTGCCTCAGGGATGCAGAGGCTGGCAGATGAAACTTACGTAACTGTGTAGTCATTCTGGGCTGAATGCATTTCTGCTTCTCTTACAAAGCACTGAATTGACTCCTCTCCTGTAGTCTTGGCTTCAGTGTGTTTGACTGTTAGACTGAACTATCAAACTTCATTACACCAAAAGTCAAGAATGCAATAGATGTGAGTGCAGCTTTTCTCTGAGAAGTGACTCTTCAAAAACAAACCACTGTGATCTCATTTTCCACTTCCATACGAAGCCTGCTCAGCTTACAAATAAAGATATGTTTGCTGCCACGGCAATTAAACAACCTGGGAAATCCAATCAAACCTGTCAGTCACCATTAATATTGTGGTGTATTCCAACTGTAGAATTGTCTGTTTGATACGTGCCAGAATAGAACACAGGTAACTCTCTTAGATGTATTGACTCTACGGTGCTCATAAGAGTAAAGCAGTAGCAGTCTGTCTCCCTGTGGTATCCAAGGTGTCATAGAATCAGATGAGGGGAAAATTCCTGAGTCCCTCTTCAAACCATGACTGCCCTCAAAGATCGCTTTGTGCTATCTGGAAGGACTTGAAATAATCTGGTTGGTGTGCACAGGGTCATTGACATGTCTCTTGTTTGTATAGGCAGGAAAGCATTTAGAATCCTAATGCTGACATGGCTTACAAATATTAAACCATGATAACCCATTTAGAGGTAGTAACTAGATGAGTTAAATGCGTGAGGCCACCTGGGTCTTGTGGCATCTAGCCATGACTGTGCTATTAGGATACAGATGTTAATAGTTCTCTGGATGAACTAGCTTCACTGCAGATTCAGACTACCTCTTCCTTGTAAATGCCAATCAAGATCCTAACAATGCACTAACAGAGGACAGTATGAATCCAAAGAGTGTATGACTTTGAACTGTTACCATTGGCTGCCTTTAGGCTGGAGTAGATAACTCAAGACCTTATTCCAGAAATGCTCTGGTAGCAAAACTATGACAGTCTGAAATGGGGAGCTCTTACTCTGTTGAATACACTTTAACAGGCACTCTTGCATGCAGACCTTGTAACACACTAAGCTATAACTCCTGTTATACTATTCCATCAA
Source organism: Eretmochelys imbricata (assembly GCF_965152235.1). NCBI lineage: Eukaryota > Metazoa > Chordata > Testudines > Cheloniidae > Eretmochelys > Eretmochelys imbricata. The sequence goes on from NC_135579.1 coordinate 1,656,139, forward strand.
TTAAAGGGGAAGTGGCATGCTCATGCTGAAACTGGCTATTCTTTACTCCTAACCCTCTTGTTGAAAGGTTTATATTGATTTTGTTTTCCTCTTGCCCTTTCTAACAGAAGTTAAAGATGCAAAGTGGAGAGATGGCCAAAGACGACAAACAGACATCTTCCACTCAATCCACTCCAAGCAGCACCCCCCACTCTTCTCCCAAACAGAAACACAGGTACACTCCCACACAGGGCAGTCCCTTGCCTCCCAGGAGGAGTTGGTTTCCTTCAGGCCACTTAAAATCAGAGTTGCAACAAATAACTTTCCTGGCCAGCACTGGAGAACTCAAATATCTTATTGAAGGGGTGGAGTTCAGAGCCTCCCCGGATTCTCTGTAGGAATATTCAGCTCTGAATGTTCAGACTGACTAGATTAGTATGAGAGCTTCTAGAACTCCTTGTGGGTGTAAATTCTTTCTACTGGGGGTGGGCAGACATGTACATGTCCATGGATATAGGGAAATGGCTTTCAAGCAAAAGGCCTATTCATGCTTGCTTTGGGAATGGTTGCTTCTGGTGGTCCCATGGTGAGAAAGACTAAACTCATGTTTCTCCTTCCAGTTGTTACATACTCCAAAATTATTCTTTTCCTCCAGGGGTTGGTTTAGTCAGGGATCCTCCAGTTCTATCACTGGCTCAGACTTGGTCCCCATGGATTCAGATGGTGGGGACAGAGACAGAATATCCTCTGAAAAATGGAGCCTTTTTGGACCCAGAGCTGTCCAGAAATCCACTAATGACCCAGGTATGTGCCCTCTAGGAGGAGAACCCTTCTCAAAAGCCGCCAGAGGTAGCGGGAGGTGACAGTGCAAACACTTAATTCAAAGAGCGGGTCACAGGGATGACTTGTAACTGTGGACCAGTGTCGCCGTCGTCACTACCCCCAACTCTGACTATTCAGTGGAAACTAGTGCGAAGTGGCCATAAATAGACTTCCATACACACTCGGCTGTGTTATGTAATGGCCTCACAGCCTTTATTGGTAACTGCACCTTGTGCTGCCCACGTCTTGTCTCCGTGTCTCAAGCTAGAGCATCTTGTGGATGTGCCAGTGGAAACAGATGACTGGCAGGTGGCCACTGTTCTCTTTAGTAACAGTATTGACACTTCTGCAGCCTCTCCCTGATGGCAGGGGCTGCGGTTAAGAGCTGCGTGGAAGGTAGCCTGCCAAATATATGGCACCACGCCTGTCGGCAGCTAGTTTAGAAATTGTCATCTCTGCTTCTTACATACCAGGAAGAAGCTATCTATAGGTGTGACTGTCTGTGCTGCCCTCCCAGAGGTTTGGTACACTTCTGCATGGATCTGTGAAGAACATGCACTGTAGGGCACTAGCTACACTCCAGGGGAGCTGGGAGGGAGAACAAAGTGAAATGATTCTTCTGTGAGCGCCTTACATACATCAAGGCAAGACCTTAACCTTCAGTTTTAAGAGCAGCTTCCTTATGTTGCAGACCTTGATATGTGAATGTTCTGTAAAACCTGAGTGAACTGTTCAATATTTGACTCTTTCCTGTTGCTTATCTGCTGTAACAACTTCTTCCCTCAGCGGCCTTTACCATCCAGTCCTATAAGGGTGCCCAGAAGCCATCCCCAATGGAGCTGATCCGTTCCCAGGCCACCAGGATGGCAGAGGACCCAGCTACCTTCAAACCACCCAAGATGGACATTCCTGTTATGGAGGGAAAGAAACAGTCGGCACGGTCCCATAACCTCAAACCCCGGGATATGAATGTGCTCACTCCCACGGGATTCTAGGAATATCGTTGCCTTCAAGGAAGGATGTTCTTGGTGTCTTCATAATGGATTAAAGGGTGGTTTTGGGGTATGCTTCCCCATCCCACTCTCCTGCACAGTTACCTTCGAAAGTCCATCTTTCTTCCACGTCAGAGCACCAATGAGACCGAAACAAGATCTGGAAAACAACTGTCACCGCTTCTGTAGTGCAGCCTGAGTCTCCTGGTTTTTTTAGAAAGTTTCTGTAATGGCACCAAGTCCATATAAACCGTCCTGTATCAGTTGCAGTCCTATTTATCTGTACAGCAAGATTCCACTGGGAGATGTGCACTGCTCTAGAAAATCCCCTGAAAATCCCCACCTTGTTGGGAGGCCTCTTCCTGAGCATCATGCTGTGCTGAGGGCTGTCCTGCCCAGCTATGTTCTAGGCTTCTACTTCTCCTCTGCTCAGTGCTCTGGTCAAGTCGCCAGAAGGACAACATGCTTCTCTCTAGGATCTAGACAACACCAGCAGCTGGCGGCCTTGTGCTAGAGACCAAACACCTCCAGCCAAGCCTGTCAAGAACTGGAGCATTCACTGAGGTTCTCTATCAAGATTCCCTTACATAACCATCTAGCTCCCCTGCTTTGTAATGTTTGCTTATAGTAGTTCCACATCTAGTGTTTGTTTCTTTTTGGGTTTCTTTGTTTAAAGGGTAATTGATCCATGAACAGTGACCATTCTAAAGATCGGCCCTTAGTGTTAAATTCTGTTGTGCAGTTCTGTACTGGTGCTTGGTGGCAGCGGGGAAACTTTTACTTCTGCTGTCAAAGGGCTTCATTTTCCAGTGGGCCCAGAGAAGGAAATGACCAGAGCTAGTGTGACTTGAACTAAACCCTTCATTTTCTTCTCAGATCTTTGCATGGTGACACCATTCTGCTGCTTTCAGTGGGGAGCACAAATGGAACTACAGTTGATGTGGCATTTTGTCTCTAGGGCTTTGTTTTGGAGTTCTAGTTGTATCTTGTGAGAGGTATGTGTGGAGGGGATGTAGCAGTTAGAGAAAGGGACGTGGACAGTCCCTCTTATGTAGGATCTTTATTTCTCAACATCAGATTCATGCTTGCAGGCATTGAGGGGGACTAAGGGAGAATTTAATCTTAAACATTCCTCCTGTGCTCTGGTAAGACTTAATATTTTTCTTAGCCTAGATTTATACACATTCATGGGGAACAGTCAACACGCACCTTCATGTCTCTTCCTCCACAGAAGTGGGGAAGAAACTTCTAAGCAGCCTCTAATTCACCAAGCAATGGAAGGAGGCTTAGTGTGAAATCTCCATACTTGCCCTGTGGCAAACTGGTCACTCCAGAGTCTTTAGATTCCTTGACAGGTACTGGCCTGAACTATCCTTTCCGTAGTGGTCACTGTAGCAGTCAGATGGCATGTAAGGCCCAGTCTTGTTGCAGCCAGTGTTAAAAGCCTCTTATAGTGAAATGTCTTTCCTTGGAGCTCCACAGAGAGGCTATGTCCTGACCACACTGCAGTGGTTAGCTCATGTCCCCGTCTTTGAAGAAACGTGGTTTGTAGCACAGCTTCATTTCAAACTTCCTCACTAATGGCAACACCTGTCACATGTGTTGCACTGATAGCACTAAGGACTCCTTCCCTAGTAATCAGTTGTCATTATGGATTGGAAGTGTGTGTGATCAGTGGTAATCGGACGACTTTGGCTTCCATTAATTTATTTGTGCAGTTTGTGCTCAGTCCTTTTTTTTCTTTTAAATGTGCCTAACTGTTACATGAGAATAAAAGCCCTTGTGAATGGAGACCTGTGGTGGGTCTTGCAGCAGCACAGCAGGTAAAGTGCTGGAAGGAAATAGGAACACACCTGAACCCCAACCGGGCGCTCTGCTCCTTGCTGAGTAACTCATTAACTTGTCTGTGTCTGATCTGTGACATGATGCCACTGTGACCGAACTTGTGCCTACATTTTTCTTTTTTTGCATTGCAAAGTCCATTGCTGTGTACTATCCTTTCTTGGAAGGAAGATAGTGGTGCGTAGTCTGGGCCCGAAGGGCGGGGGTGCTGCTATTTCAGAACTTACTGAATAGAAGTGCTCATGAAACCAGAGCCAATGGAAAGCCATTGGTGGGGGATTTCCTCACGTTCTTAAGCTGTACTTGGATGATGTGCAGCTCCCAGGCAGGTAAATGGTCATATTCCCCATGCCTGGGGAATAATGTGGCCCTCACAATTTCAGTAAGTGTAGCCAGCCTCCTGGGAAATATGCTAGATAGTTATCTAAGGCTATAAAACAGTTTGTGTGGCAGCAGTGCGGTACACAGGTAACCATGCCTCTCATCTAGCTTTGACTTTTTTTTTTCTTTTAAAAAGGAAACACTGAAGCATGTGGCTTGATGCCACTGCAGTACCCTGCCCTCCACAGCTAACAGGGTACACAAAAGGGTGTCTCTTCCCTGCATTGTTCAGTATGCAGTTAGCTGTGTGCATAAACAACATTCCTTGAGTAGCACTCACTTTGAACTGAATATTACACTTTGAAGAGGTACAATGAAGTTTATAATTGTAATTGAACAGTTAGAACTTGATGAAATCAAACCCTATTTTCAGCAGGGTCTTTGCTATAGCTCTTTCATGCTGTTGATGTGAACTCTACTCCCAATAGCTTTGCTGCTGTGGTTGTTGGATTCCCAAGGTATTTTTAATCTGGGAGCAGGGAGCAAAGAAAGAATTGCAAAAAGAAACCGCTTTTCTTCTACTCAAATAGTTGAGCCGTTTGTGCTCGCTTCCTCCAGCTCATCGCCTCTAGGCAGAGACCAAAGCTGGGAAATGTCACCTAAAAGACCAACTTCCAAGTTCTGGAGAAGGGGCATGCGTGTGCTTGCTGTTGCTCTTAAACAAATGTGCCTCCCACCTGGAGTAACCATGTACTCATCATTAGAAAATGCTTTCGGTGTACTCTCCTGGAAGAGCAGAACTCTACCCCCCTCTCCCCTATGTTTATTTCCTAGTACTGTTGACACATTCATTGTCTCTGGTGCAGGGGGTTATTTCTGCAGATCCTTCAACACAGACGAATGTAAAAAACCATACATTTCTATTGTAAGAGCATCACAGGGCTTCAGGTACCACTCCTGCCCTTAACTTACCCTTCAAAACTGGCAAGGTTGGGTCCCTAAAAGGCAGGCTCATAGACCCCTTGTTAGGTTACTAAACTAAGTGCCCTGGCTTTCAGAGGGGCGAGAGTGACAGTGTCTACAGACCTAGTCACTGCACAGTAGGTAGGAAAACTCAGCTTCTGCTTGCTGTCCTTTTAGTATGCATGAAATGGGAAGTGAAATGTGACTGGTAGAGCTGCACTGTTGACCAGGATTGTGGTACGAAAAGCAAATGGCACCTGTCACCTGCTGTAGAGGGTTTGTAGTAAGGTCCTTGCTGAGCTGGGTGGTTTAGTGGTTAGTGTCCACTCAGCCAGGGGCTGGGGCAGTGGTAAGGGAGCATGGGCCTGCCCCCTCCACTGGACTGGGAGGGTCAGCAGTGTTGACCTCTGGGGTGGGGAATGTGGACCTTCTGTGTTACCCTTCCTGAGTCACTTCCCAGCACTGCTCTCTAGTTTCCTTTTTCCTCATTGGGACCAGAAGCGCAAACAGTTAGCCCCAGCTGGGCTGAACACACAACCCATCTCCTTTGGCAGGAGCCTGCATGGTAGGTCTGCACTCCTCCCCAGCCTGCCCCCTCTGAGCTGGGCCCCTTTTCAATCCTGTCTCCAGCTGGAGCATGCTCAGTAGGGTTGGAGGGACAGGGCTAGCTGGGCCCAGTATAGTCTTTTAATCCCTTCTATCCCAGTGTGGGGTTTGTACACTGCATCACAGGGGACTTATGAGGGTAAATCCCTTAGAGGGGCAGTGTTCAGATAGGATAGTGGTGCTATATAAGTGTGAGAGAGGCACGCAGATTGTTCTGAAACACTAAACTGTCCAGTCTCTCTTCCTAGTTCCTGGGTCTGCCTCAACCACTTCAGAGCAAGGTGTGCTTCCTGACTCCTTGACTGCAAGGAATAAAGCCACTGTGAAAGAGGATGGGGGAAGGAAGAGAGAATTTTCCAGTCTTAGCATTGCTTTCTAGGTCAGCTCATCTCTAGAGGAAGTATATTGTAACTAGTTTGTCATCATTTTGCTTTACCTACAGCTTTAGTCCATCTGCCTAATACAAACTTGCATCCTGTGCTCAGCGGTTACTGGCAGGGCAGGACTTGTGGATACAAGACAGCTAGCTATCTTTGAATACTGCAACCCAGAACTAGCTCCCTTGAGGAATAGATGCTCTGAAGCAGAGGTGACCCTGAGGGAGGCGTGGCTTAGTCCTCTAGTGGGCAGGACATGTAGACTGCTCTGGCCTGTTTTGAGAACTCTGCTGTACGATGTGGGGATAGAGGGTTGATAGGAAAAGCTTCCACTCAGAAGATGCTACTTAACTAACATTCTCCACCTGTCAGACTAGGGGGGTGCTAGGGGCTTCTGCCCTGTGGGGAGGGGGTGGGTCTAGGGGTTACCGCCCTGGTGGAGGTGCCTGCGGGGGCTCAGGGCTTCAGCCCCTAGCCCCACCTGCTGCCACGGGGAGAAGCTCTGAGCCCTGGCAGGTTTGCCTGGCTCTCGAACGTCTGAAGATTATAGTCTGTGACTTTGAGGGTCAGTAAGTTTGGCCTCCCTTGGTCTATAGAGTGAAGCAGCTATCCAGGACACAGTGATCCAGGACATGGCTGGATAGCAGTAGCCAGCTAAAGGAATGGCTCCACCAGAGGAGGTGCCGTCACTCTTGCAATCAGCTTGTTCAGTCAGAGCGTACGTGGCCAGATACCGCAGTGCTGAGTGCAGCCCAGGAATCCAAATATAGCTGCTGCTGAAAGACTTTCGGGCTGCAGCATCTACCATTCTTGTGCTACTTCCATATGCTGCCCGCGCTGAGCTCTTGCCTGTCTTGGGTAGCCAGCTAAAACCAAACGAGGCAAGCTTCTTCAAGTACTTCCCCCTTCAGTGTAGGACAGCCAGCACTTTCTGAGGCGGTGCCAGCTTTTGAATGCAGCTGCAGGGCTCAGAAGTTGAGCATGGGCTAGATTGTTACTGGTAGCTTGAGGAAAGAACCTCATCAAGCAGGAAAATAATTTAATTGAAAAAACTCTATACACAGATTGCACAAGGAGAAGCAGATTTCAGAGGAGGGTAGGAGACTCCTAGGTCCACAAACTATATGACCAGAACTGAATAGTGGGGCAACTGATGTTTGACCAGGCTGCTGCCTGGCACTGAAAGCCAGGTCCACAGCTCCCTTGCGAGCATCCTTTTCCTGTCAGGTGGTGGCAGCAGCGGTGAGCAGCAGTGCTTGAAGCACGCACACCTTGTCTTTGATCTGCGGGGGAAGGGGCTTCCCCAGGATCTGCAGCAGCCAGCTGCTGAAGTCCTTGACATGCAGCTCAATGTCCACTGTGGTGATACTGTCATTATCCTGTAGCTGGGGTTTGGCATTTGAAATGATTAAATCCATCCGCTCACTGAGTGAACTTCTTAAGTGTCCTGCAAAAGGAAATGCTGGTAAGGTCAACTTGTTAGTACAAGGCGGCTATGGGGCAGTGTCTGACCCTGCTCCAGTTGAAGTCAGTACATGCCCCATGGTGAAGAGTGATCGCACAGAACCAGTAGGAAAAGTGGCATGCATCCCAGGGTTACGCCTGGAGCTGACTTTCCGTTGCAATGTGTCATCCCCCAACTCTGAGCAGCCCCGTGTTCTGCAAAGTAGGAGAGAGTTCCAGCCCCACAGAGATTTACAACACCCCTCTTTCACTGTCAGAAGACTCCTGCTTGCCAGCTGCCTAACATGCCTGGAAAAGTCTCTGCTCTGGGAGGCTAGGACCGAGGAGGAGGGGGGTGTGTGTGTAGGTGGTGTCAGGTTTAATAGTTACTAAATGCACATGGGGGTGTAAATGCAGAGCCCACCAGTGTGAAGGAGAAGTACATTAAAGTAGTTTCCTAGCAGGGAAGAGGCCTTTGTAACTGTCCCAAAAATCAGATTTTAGACCCTAAGCCTCTATTGTTTCCAGATTAATCTAGTGTCTCCCCTTCTTTCCCTTCCCCACCTGAGCCAGGGCTTTCACCTATCAGCCCTGTCTTTCTGCAGAGCTGGCCTGCACACCACCCAGAGGCTTGCCCAGGGAGGGCACTGCAGGTTGAGCCCTTTACAGAATAACTAGGAACACATTGTGCTGCAAACCCTTTGGGAACAGGCTAATTCTTGGGAGTTTGACTTTGGTGGCATGGGGTAGAATTGTTCCTTTGGAGATGAGCCTGGATGGTTTCTCATGTACTGTACTCCAAGCCGCTCCCAGAAGGAGATGCTGCAGCTTTCTGGAACTGAAAAGTGAGGTTGCAGCTGCTTTGGTGTGAAGGGGGCCGTGGGTGGTCTGGCTCCTCTGGGTCAGAGCATACACACTAAGGCTGGGCTAGGCTGCTAGGCCATTAACAGAGGCTGCTTACCCAGCACAACGTTGCGGTAACTTGTCAACAGTAAAATCAAGTCCTGAAGCATCTCATCCCATCTTTGCCACGTTACTTCGTGGTCCTGTGCAAAGAGCAGAGCTTTGATTACCAGGAGGGGTCTCTAAGAAAGACCAGGGCAGGGAAGGAGGAGGAGGGCGATACCTGATACTGCAGCAGCAGAGAATGGCAGCTCAGGAAATGCAGGATCTTGCTCAGAGACAAGGGCAAGGAGGCTGGTATGGCACAGCTGTGGTGGAACAGGAGCTCCAGCACTTTGCAGCGCAGGAGTTGGCTCTCCATGCTGTTTAAGAAGGCCTCCCTGGAAGAAAGGAGCGAGAGTAACAAGGGAATGGAGAGGGAAGCAGAGGCTAGGGCAGCCTGTGAGCCACCAGCACCTGCCCCAGCCCAAGGCCAAGCATGCTGAGGGGATGCTGGCATGGCGACGATAGGGAAGGAGCGTGCAACAATGAAACTCCATTTTCAGGGCTTCCGGAGTGCTGAGCGCAAGCCCGGTGGCCAGCCTAGTTACCAAGACGCTCGTTAGCCCGTCAGCCTGCCCCAGCTGTTCACTTCATTAGGATCAGCCCGTGTTTACTCCAGGTCAGGACAGTCCCTTCAGCCAGGAAGGCAGGCTGGGCTTGCCGAGCGCAGCACAGCCGGACTGCCTTGAGACTGGGTGACGTACCAGCCAGCAGGTCCTGCGGGGACGAGCCCCCAGCGGTGCCGGTAAGCCTGGACTGTGTTCACCTCGGCCAGACCAGCACTGGGACCGCTGGTGCCCCAAGCAGGATGAAAGATTGCAGGACCGTGCTGGGTCTGCTGTAGCAAGGAAGGGGCTGCCCTGCCTGTTGCTCTTGCTGCAGTCTATGCCACAACCAAGTGGTTTTTAAATTTATTTTAATGGGGGGTTAGCACCAGAAGAGGGGATGCTTTTAGACAGAACTAAGTGCCTGGGGCATTCTGCTCGGCCCCCATGCTACCCTGCTGGAGCAGCAAAGGTGAGAGGGAAGTGCCAACAGCTTTCCTGGCTAGTCACTCCTCCCCCAAGAAAGCCAGCTGGAGGCTGCCTCTGCACGGATGACTGAAAGGAGGGGAAGAGCTGCTGAGAGGTGGGCAGCACCCTTAAAGTCCCAGGAGAACAAGGGGGAGAGGGTTGGTCAGATGTCCAGTGTTAACACGTGCTTAAGTCCTCTCAATGCATGATGGAAATGAGGTTTAGCCCTGCTCTGAGCGAGTCCCTAACGTGCTTTCACGTGTGGGATCGATGGGGACCCACAGGCAGCACCAAGAGTGTTCCTCAGCAGGGCTGCTTCTAACACTCACTGGGAGCACATCTGGGCTCTAGTCTGTGGAAGACACGGAGTCTGGCTAGCCTGGTTCTCAGGACCCAGCTCTGTCCATGGCGGCTCAGGAAAGTAAGAGTTGATTGGCTGGCTGAAACCATCAGGTAGACAGGACCTGGAGCCTAGGCTTTACAGCTCTTTTACACAGGGAAACTGAAATGGGTCGCCCTAAAGCTTTACTATGCAGGCCTCACCTGCCCAAGTACATGACCCTGATTGTCTGAACACCAGTGTACTCTCTCTTCTTGGTGCAGTCAGCGTGGGTATCCCCTCCCCGCAACAGAACCGGGCAAGATGGAGCCAATCACAGTAGGGCTGTCTCAGATCCTTGATGTGATTATCAAAATCAGCTCTGGTCTGTCCATCCCAGTCTTTCTAAGTCCCCCATGCTGGCCACTGCTTCACTTGCTAGGGGCTATTCTGCCCCTCCACGTGTGTTCCAATTAGCTAAGCTGTTAGCTGCAGATGGGTTTGGGGGTAAGCACAGGAATCAAACCAGCCCCAGCAAGAAGGAACAATGGATCGGTCTCTCTCACCTTTGGCTCCTCAGGGGAATGTTCACCAAGTATAGAAATATCACATTGGCAATCTTATTGGTGCTACAGTTGGGAGACCTGTCCACCTCTACGGCTATGGACAGCATCCTCTGGAGAAGCAGCACCACCCTAGGCCAGAGAACAGGAGTTAGGCAACAGGTGGGGCTTCTTCCCAACGCGTCTGCCTGTGTCTGAAGCATAACAGCATAGGCCTCCTCCCCCATTCAGAGAATCCAGAGGACCAAGAGTTGAGCTCTGCTTCAAATGTGCTCCCAGCAGACAGTGTAAACGTGGTACCACTGGACTGTCAAGGGCCTATGGGGATTGAGTAGGTGGGCTCAGTCCAGTTTCTAGGGGACACTGGTTATCTTGCACAAAAGCACCGCTCTGCCTAGCATCCTTGGAAGCAGAGGTAAGGGCTGAGGTTCCTCAAGGTCAGGCGGGAGGCACAGTGGCAGGGCAGCAAGGTGAAGCCTGCATAGCTGCTGCTCCTGCCAGCCTGTTCGCTCTAGCAAAGGGCTTCCTGCCCCAATGTATGATTGTCAGATGATCTCCTGGGGCCATTCTGAGGCAGGGCAGGCTCCCTGCTGCATAAGTGGCTCCCTTCCAGTCAGGTGGTAGGATCAGTTACAGTGGGGCCTAAACATGGTCAGGTTGAACCTAAGCGGCTGGCAAGCAGGGCACCCAGGTTGCAAGCACCACTTTTCTTTCTTGACTAGAGATACTTGCTAGCTTGTGTCTTTCCTAGTCTGAGAGGAGCCCAGCTCTGTAGCCTTTAGTGACAGAGTTAATGCCTCCTTGGCTCACTTTTGGGAAAGGAAAGCTGGTAGGACGGCCTCTGCCTGCCCAGTTTCACTGTCATTCTGTGCGGAGTCTGGCCCACGTGAGGAGATGCTACCGTCAGCTTCTGATGAGGGACATGGTGCTTTCTGCTGCTGCTTTCGGGGCTGGGAAAATCCAAGTCCAGTAACCGCAGCAACCAGCCACTCAATCACCTCCCTGGGATGGAAATGTGAATGTTAGTTAGGACGAGGGCCTGGCTTTCCATCTGCACGTTCAGACCCCGAGGTCCACTTGGAACAGAAGGACAGACCAAGTGTGGGACATGGGGCAGGACACATTTGAGATGCTCCCAGGGGTAGGACCCACATGACGATTTATAAACCCTGTGCCACCAGCGGAGCAGCACGAATTCCTCCTGTTCTCAGGGCTGTTTGTTTCCCAGTCCTTGGGAAAAAGCAGGCCGGCCTGAGTGCAAGGCATCCCCAGTCTCCTCCCAGCAGCTGTTGATACGAACCTCCCCCATGGGCCAGGTACATGATCTCTGGCCCCCAAGCTCTCTGCACTGAGTCCTGGGAGATCAGGGTTCTTAGTGCCCCTGCCTTACAGCCGAGGCATGTGGCTGGGCCGCGGGGAGCGCGTGGCTGGGCCGTGGGGGGCGTGTGGCTGGGCCGCGGGGGGCGCGCCTTACGTGACGTTGCTGAAGCACCGGTCACAGGAAAGCACCTCCTTGGCAATGGATTTTTGCAGGAAGCGCAGCTTCAGGTTCAGCTGGAAGTCGTCCTCCAGGGTCTGCACCACATACTGCAGGAACAGAAAGCGCCCGGGGAGCGTCTCCTCCTGCGGGCCCAGAGCGATTCAGAGCTGGCGCCTGGGCGTGTCAGGGCTGCCAATATGATGGGCTCAGCGGGCGAGGGGAACTCTAGGTGCCTCAAAGGTTAGGGGGACAGAGGCCAGGGGGGAGATGGATGGGGACAAGTACATATGCTCAAGCAAGAAGGCCAAGGTAGTTTTTCCTCAAGTAGGACGTGCCTTGCCTGGCTAGCCCAAGGGGCAACCCCAAGGGCGATGTGGTTGAGCAGAGAAGGTTCCATCACCTTGCTGAGGATCTCCAAACACAGCCCCTGGGAGCTCTGTAGATCCATTACCCTCTTCACCAGATAGGGAAACTGTCCCAGAGAGTACACGGCCTTGCCTGAGCTCACTCAGCAAGTCACTGGCAGAGCTGTGACCAGAAGCTGGGAGACTAGACTCTGGCCCTGCTCAACCCACCTGTCCATGGGTCGTCAAAGTGTGGGCTGCAGCATTCTGTGCCCGGTCCCACCTGGCATTGCTCCACAGCCGTCTGAGCCAGCAGGCATGCGGGAGGAAGATAAAGTGTTGCCAGGACCCACAGTCACCATGGGCTTTGCCTCGGTGAAGGAATTAAGGATGGCCGCACTCTGAGTTTTTAATGTAAATTAGGGGAAGCCTGAGGCTCTGGGCAAGTTGCCAATGTGGTGCTTGGTAGGGCTTGTGTGGCTAGCCTACTTGGGGCTCATTGCTGGATTTCCTACAGGTGCTGGAGGAGGCAGGGGTCTCTCTGACAGGGCCTTGCTGGAGATGCTGAGAGCCAAAGGCTGCTCTTTGCTGGTTGAAATGGCCCACGCCAGCTGCAAGGAGGCAGGGCGCTCCAGCAACGTACCCCTGCTGCACTGCGAGGGCTTGTGAAATTCAGTGTGAGCCCACCTTCTACACAAGAAAAATACATGGCCACTGCCCTCCCCGCACATACACGCCCATACAGGACACACTGACTGTACCTGTTCTTCCATGACATACCGTAGCAGCTCCCAGTCCCATCCCACCATTGTGGCGGTAGCCGGATGAAGCCTGAAATGACACAGGTATTTGCAGTCGGTTACTGAATTGCTTGACTCTTCAGTGGGACAACTGGAGCCTGGGCAAAAGGCAAAGCAACCCCAAGAACTCAGCAGCCCTTCTGCCAGGTCACTTGTTGTAACCCTGTTGCCCCAGGTTTTTACACTCTGCTGGTCACCCTAGTATTGCAGTGTCCTCCAGCTCTGATTTCCCTTATTTCCTTCCTCCTCCTCCCTGTGCCCCCCTGTGGCTGTGTAGAACAGCCTGACCAGGGAGCTTGCATGCTCTGGAGGTCATGGACACTACTCATCCCTTGGGCTACAGATTCTACAGGCTGAAGACCTCTAAGGACTTCTCAACTCGTTGTGGAGAAAGAGGAACCTGCAGTGTCCAGTCCAGAACAATGGACTAGCTTGGAGTTCAGGGAAGGTACCTTCCCATACGGACTCACTGCACTGACTTGCATGGCCTGGTCCTCTCCACCTTGAAGCAGAGTTTTAACCCCCTCGCCTCTGTGTCAGACAAGCCAGCGTTAGAATGGGCCACATCTGATTTAAAAAGTTAAGACGCGAAGTAGTTAGAACCACGTTCCCAAAGCCCATTTTACCCAGCACGTCCTGCTGGTCACGCTGTGTCCCACCCCCCCACCTGCATTTCTAGCTATTTAGTATGTAGAACCAGCCAGCAGCCTCCAATCCTCCAAGGGCATGCACAGCAGGGCTATCTGTGTACCAGCCACAGAGGAGGGGCATTAGCCTCTAACAGGACATCTTATCCACAGTGCTGAAAAGGAGACCTCTCCCTGCCATGGAGACCAGGTGGGCCAGCACCATAAGGGGGAAGCATGCTCCCCAGCCAGGCAGCACAGGGCAGGTGGTACCCAGGCAAACGCAACACATACATCTGAATTTTCATCAGCAGCATGTAGGCATCCTTCAGCATCTCCCCAGCCTCTGAGCTCAGCAGGATGTTCCTGATCACATGGGACACAATCTCCTTTGGAGGGTAATGGTGGCAGGACACGAAGTCCATTAGGAACTGCAGGGTCCCCTTGGGGAAGTTCTCCTCCATGGTGGTGGACACCATGCTCAATTTTCTGCTGGGGATGGGCTGCGCCTTCCGTTGTGCGATCTGTCAAGACGATAAGATATTAGAACCGGGTTTGCAAGGCATGTGAAGGGACAAAGAAGCCCCGGCTGGAGAGCCCATTTGTGAAACTAGGAACCCCATACACCGCTCGCCAGGAGTCAAGGCTGGGACTAATTTGGATTGCCTTTACATTTATGAACAGATGCACGGTTGTTGTGCTTTGTCCCTGCTGATGAGCAGGGCTGGTGGTGGAGTTTACCAGCACTAAAACGTGCCTTAGGCGTCAATCAGTTTTAGCCTTACCCTAAAGTTACAATTGATTTAGGACTCGGGGGGCTGGTCTAGAACCTTTGCTGTTAAAGGGGTCTCTTATCCAGGAAATCGCCATAACCAGGGCTCTCGGCTGCACGAGAAAGCGAGGATCCGTAGCGAGCGGCCGTGCCAGTCACCGAGGTGGGGCTAGCTTTGGACAACTACCCAGACCAAGGAGCAGCGTTGTGCCCTCTCTGTTCAGTGTGTCGTAGCAGCATCAAGACTAACGAATGGCGCAGCTGCAGGCATGTCACACCCTGCAGTGGGCCTTGGGGAGCTCACAAAGGCAGATGTGCATGGCCGGGCTGTCCCCAGGGTTACGAGCACACAAACCCGCAGTCTCCATGCAGTGAAAACGCTGAACAACCATCTCTAGGAGCTGAAAAAAATGCATCCAGGGCCCTTGGGTAGCACAAGTGCCTCATGGCTCTGGGCCTGCATGAGCCTCCTCCCCTCCAAGCCTGCAGGAGCGGCACTGCTCTGCCACACAGGCACAAGGGGCCACCTTAACAGGCCTCTGCTGGCCTGTGGTAACATGATGCTCGGTTCCTGGCTAGCCAGGCACTTCCCTAACTGGGCTGAAACCCAATTAGGAGGGCGGATTTCACAGGCTGGCCCAGCAGGGGGTGACGGGGGCCGGTCTGCTCCGCACGCAGTGCTCCAGCAATGGGATTAGCGCTCGCTACGGCTGCCCGGGCCCATTCTCTCACCACACAGACCACTCTGCTGAGAGGTCCCCGTGTCCGCATACGGGAGCAGAGGAGAGCAGGCTGGGCCCTCCCGCCGGACGAAGACCATTGTCTGAACAAAGCCAGAGCAAGGGCTGAGCACAGAGCAGAGCTAAGTGCGGGAATCCAGAGAGAGGGAAGAAGGCAGCCAGAGGAATGGACAGGGAAAAACAAAGGCGTAACTGAAAGGCAGAAGAGGAACCAGAGCAGAGCTCCCTCCAGGCTGAATTGCCGAGGGGACCCAAACCCTCGAATCATTAGTAGCCCCCCAAGAATGCTTGCAATCCCCTGGGTTCCTCCTTGCCGCTGGATGGGATGTTTGAGCAGCGTTCCTCAACCCCAGTATGCCTGGCTGAAGGGAAATGCCGAGGGCGCGCCCAGAGCATCAACCTCCATGTAGGATAGAGACCCCGCTTTGAGAAGGGGTGGCACCTTCTCAGCACCCCTGTGCTTGAGCCCATGACTGGCCCTGGGCACGGAGGCGGGGCGATCTCACTAGGTTACCTGGCGGCTTTCCTCATCCTGCACCATGCCCTGGAGGAAGAGGTGATGCACCGGAGTCCTCCTGAAGTACCGCAGCTTATGAAGCCAAGCCTTATTGACAGGCCGCAGTTTGGCTGGCTCGGGGGGCTCCTGCTTCACGGCAGTCAGCATTGGGTTACTTGTCTCTAGCAAAGGCTGCTCTGGAGACCTAGGGGTGCTTGCTGGGGGGCAGCTGGAGAGGCCTGGGGACTGTCTCTGAGCAGGGGCGGTGGGTAGGCGTTCTGGGTCTTCCTTTTGCTGGCTGCTACTGTGAGATTCTGCGGCGGAGCAGTCCCAGGATGCCCTCCTGCTGCTGCTGCTGGCTGGAGAGAAGGAGAACACGTCCGAGTCCAGCGGGAGGCTGGCCAAGGAGCCCAGGTCGCTGTTAATGGTGGTGCTGCTGAGCTCAGGGCCGCAGACGGAGTGCGTGCAGCTGGAGACGGGGGAGACGCAGCCTTCCAAGTGGGTGCCTTTCGTCTCTTCCTGGGCTCCGTCCCACGGGTCCCCAAGGCCTTGGTCTGCCACCTCTTTCCTTTCACGCTTTATGTCCACGAGGGCAGGGAGGCTGGGAGGCGACGCGCATGCCATGCCGGCAGCAGTGCCAGCATCAGCCAGGGGGAAGTCGGCCGGACGCTCCTCCTCCACTTCGGTCAGGTCGATCACAGCGAAGTCATCCTGCACTGCTGCTTCTGAACACTCGTCCTCCCCGGTCAGATCAATGACCTCCTGGGGACAGACAGACAGCGGTTAGTGCTGCCGGCAAAGGGGGGCACAAGGAGTTCACGGGCCGGGCTCCCCCGATCCCCGGGTGCAGGGCCTTGGGGAGGTGGGGCATGCCCATCAGCCCCACGGGATCGCAAGAGGCATGCGCACAGGACTTCCCCATGGTCGCACAGAACGCTAGTGGCAAGCAATGCCCATCCCCTGCTCAGATTGCAACCCCCCCGGCCCGGCCTCTAGCAGCATGAAGCAACGGTCTGAATTGTGCTCGGAAAAGCCTAGCCGGGGGGGCTTCCTTGCCCTAATCCCTGGGGCAAACCCTGCCCCTCCCTGATGGGCAAACTGGCTGTCAGGCAGCGTCCGAGCAGTGAACAAGCCCGTGCCCCAAACCCAAGATGGCGGCCGGCTCTTTGCTGCTATCAGCCGCTGCAGAGTTTGGGGTCAGGGCCCCCTCCTGCAGTGGAGAAGCAGTGCCACAAGGGCTGCACTAGGACATGGGACGCGGGGCCCAGTGCCCTGGCTCAGGAGCTCTGAGGTCGTGGCAGCTGGAGCTTTGCATATGTCCCCATCAGCACTGCCAGAATCGCTGAGGGGACAGGGCAGGGTGCTGGAGGCTGGGTTTTCCCCAATCCTCACAAAGTGACGGCAGCTCACCTGAGAACAGACACGAGCCAAGCCCTGCAGCCCCCACCTGGGCACACGGGGCAGAGGCTGGATTCCAGCAGTGGTGCCTCCCTCCCCCTGCAGCATCAGCACAGACCCCCTTCATCCCTCCCACTGCCCCGGCAAGGGGCGGCCCCAGGACCCCAGAGCGCTTTGCAGAAGCCCGGGCTCTACTTCAGACAGCATGCCAGCTCCCGTGGGGCAGTGTCTGTCAATGCCTTGCAGGCCCTCTGAGCCAGGTCCAGGTCCAGTGAGTGTCAGCACTGGTCCAGAGGGCGAGCACACATCTGCACGGGGCACCCACAAACACGGGGCGAGGCGTGGCCAGTGGAGCGGGTGGGTTCCCTGCTAGCGGACACAAGGAGCTTTGACGCCACACGGCTGCAGCTCAAGCTGCTGCTGTGCTAGGCTGAGGGGCCTGCCTGCTGCTGTCTGTGTTGCACCCACGGCTGCTGCAGTAAGATGGTGGCAGGGGAGCTGCTGAGTGCTAATCGGCCTGCCAGAAAAGCCACCCCGCGAGGCAGGGGACTGACGCTATTCGAGCTGGAAAAGCCCCAGTGGGTGACATCCACCCTGGGGGTCTGGGTGCCTTGTTTCCTGCAAGCTGTTCACCAGGGCTCTGTCCTAAGCAGTGACTGAAGCGACCATTGGTGGCAGGTTTGGCTGCAGAACAATGAACTCTCATTCCTGGGCTCTTCCTTCTGGAGGCGGCCGTGCGGCACCTGAGTTCCGGGAGCAGATCATTCCCGCCTGCCCGACCTGCTCCTGTCCCTTTCCACCCTTGGAGGAAAGGGCAGGACTCTTAACCTGGGGCCCAGATCAGCTCCCAGCACAGTGGATTTCACTGTGTGCAACCTCCAGGACCCTTCCAGCAGGAGCAGATATTTTGCCTTCTCTTCTGTGACTGATACAGCGGCCCCCAGGGAAGTCCTGTGAGCTCCATTGGGAGCATTGCAGAGATGGCAAGAGAAATCCCTTGGGCTAAAGAGCATTGATTTGATCCCTGAGCTGCTTGGGCATGGGAGGCGAGAATTTCAGAAGATTCAAGCTGAGATGGCAGCTGGGCCACGGCAGCCAGCCTTCCAGATGAGATGTGTTGTCCACTCAGCAACCATCTGCTCCGGCTTTCTTTACACAATCAGACAAGCCTTGGATGCTCAGCCTCTGAGCTCTCTGGAACAGACAAAGGATCCCCCGGAACCCAGGGGGGCTGGGTAACTCTGCCCTCTCCCTCTCCCCTGTCAGCTGGTAGGACTTTACCCAGCAGAGTTGTTGTGAAGATCAGAGGTAAGTGCTTAGCTCATCACTTATCTGCTCCCTCCCAACAGGCTTTCCAGCCTGTTCCAGAGGCCACTCCCTCCTGTACCACTGGCAAGAGACGCTGTCTCTCCCAGCACCCCACAGCCCCGCAGGACACCGCCTGCGAATCCAGGCCTGAGTCCCTCGGCGGCATGGTCTGATTTTTGTGGAATTGGAAAGTTGGCAACTCGAGTCAGATGCAGCACAGGCTGCCCGCTGGGCCTGGGGCCTGGCTGCAGGGACAATAACGTGGCCCCGGGGGCGGGGGGGATGTAGGAGACTGCTCCCTGTGGGAACGTGATCCCGGGGGGGGGGGGGGAGTGTAGGAGACTGCTCCCCGTGGGAACGTGGCCCTGTGGAGGAGACTGCTCCCCATGGGAGCGTGACCCCGTGGAGGAGACTGCTCCCCATGGGAGCGTGGCCCCGGGGCGGGGAGTGGAGGAGACTGCTCCCCGTGGGAGCGTGACCCCGTGGAGGAGACTGCTCCCCATGGGAGCGTGGCCCCGGGGCGGGGAGTGGAGGAGACTGCTCCCTGTGGGAGCGTGGCCCCGGGGGGAGGGAGTGGAGGAGACTGCTCCCCGTGGGAATGTGGCTCCGTGGAGGAGACTGCCCCCTGTGGGAACATGGCCCCGGGGGGGAGGGGAGGAGACTGCTCCCCGTGGGAGTGTGGCCCCGGGGGGGAGGGGAGGAGACTGCTCCCCGTGGGAGCGTGGCCTCGGCAGGGGGGAGGGGAGGAGACTGCTCCCCGTGGGAGCGTGGCCTCGGCAGGGGGGAGGGGAGGAGACTGCCCCCGTGGGAGCGGGGGGAGGGGAGGAGACTGCCCCCCATGGGAGTGGGGCCCCGGGGGGGGGGGAATGGAGGAGACTGCTCCCAGTGGGATCGTGGCCCTGGTGGGGGGAAGGGGAGGAGACTCCTCCCCGTGGGAGCGTGGCCCCGGCGCGGGGGAGGGGAGGAGACTGCTCCCCGTGGGAGCGTGGCCCCGGCGGGGAGGAGGGGAGGAGACTGCTCCCCTTGGGAACGTGGCCCCGTGGAGGAGACTGCCCCCTGTGGGAACGTGGCCCCAGGGGGGAGTGGAGGAGACTGCTCCCCGTGGGAGCGTGGCCCCGGGGGGGGGGGATGGAAGAGACTGCCCCCCGTGGGAGCGGGAGGAGGGGAGGAGACTGCCCCCCATGGGAGTGGGGCCCCGGGGGGGGGAATGGAGGAGACTGCTCCCCGTGGGAGTGGGGCCCCGGGGGGGGGAATGGAGGAGACTGCTCCCCGTGGGAGCGGGGCCCCGGCGCGGGGGAGGGGAGGAGACTGCTCCCCGTGGGAGCGTGGCCCCGGCACGGGGGAGGGGAGGAGACTGCTCCCCATGGGAACGTGGCCCCGTGGAGGAGACTGCCCCCTGTGGGAACGTGGCCCCAGGGGGGGAGTGGAGGAGACTGCTCCCCGTGGGAACGTGGCCCCGTGGAGGAGACTGCACCCTGTGGGAACGTGGCCCCAGGGGGGAGTGGAGGAGACTGCTCCCCGTGGGAGCGTGGCCCCGGCACGGGGGAGGGGAGGAGACTGCTCCCCGTGGGAACGTGGCCCCGTGGAGGAGACTGCACCCTGTGGGAACGTGGCCCTAGGGGGGAGTGGAGGAGACTGCTCCCTGTGGGAGCGTGGCCCCGGGGGGGGGATGGAAGAGACTGCCCCCCGTGGGAGCGGGAGGAGGGGAGGAGACTGCCCCCCATGGGAGTGGGGCCCTGGGGGGGGGAATGGAGGAGACTGCTCCCCGTGGGAGCGGGAGGAGGGGAGGAGACTGCCCCCCATGGGAGTGTGGCCCCGGGGGGGGGAATGGAGGAGACTGCTCCCCGTGGGAAAGGGAGGAGGGGAGGAGACTGCCCCCCATGGGAGTGTGGCCCCGGGGGGGAGTGGAGGAGACTGCTCCCCGTGGGAGCGTGGCCCCGGCGGGGGGGAATGGAGGAGACTGCCCCCCATGGGAACGTGGCCCCGGCGCGGGGAGGGGGGAATGGAGGAGACTGCTCCCCGTGGGAACGTGGCCTTGGCGGGGGGGGAGGGGAGGAGACTGCTCCCCGTGGGAGCGTGGCCCCGGGGGGGGGAGAATGGAGGAGACTGCTCCCCGTGGGATCGTGGCCCCGGGGGGGGGAATGGAGGAGACTGCTCCCCGTGGGAGCGTGGCCCCGGCGCGGGGGGGGGGGGGGAATGGAGGAGACTGCTCCCCGGGGGGCGCGGCCCCGGCGCGGGGGGGGGGAATGGAGGAGACTGCTCCCCGTGGGAGCGTGGCCCCGGGGGGGGGAATGGAGGAGACTGCTCCCCGTGGGAGCGTGGCCCCGGCGCGGGGGGGGGGAATGGAGGAGACTGCTCCCCGGTGGGCGCGGACCGGGCTGTCCTGCACGGGCAGACACCAGGAAGGGCAGAACGAAGGGCAGTGGCTTCAACAGATGCTACTGAGCATGCTCAGTTCCTGTGCGCATGCGCAGCGCACCGGGCCGAGCGCATCCCCACGGAGAGCCGCTGCCCGCGCTGCGGGGCCGGGCCGCCGGGGCGCTCGGACGGAGGCGGGGGGTCCGGAGCTGACCCCTCCCGGCCGCCATCCCCTCGCCCAGCCCGCGGCCGGAAGCGCCGCCATCTTCGCGCCCGCCCGGCCGGGTAACGGGGCCCGCGGTGACTCACCGCGAGTCCCGGCCGGCCGCGCCGGGGCCGGGGCCGGGGCTGGGGCCGGGGCCGCCGCCTCTTCCGGCGGGGCGGGGAGCAGCCGCCCTCCGAGCCCGAGTCGCGGACGAGGATGACGCCCTCGGCCATTGCCTGCTCCCCGGGCTCCGCCCCCGCCGGGCCGATGGGCGGGGCCCGCGCTCGCTCCTCCCTCCGCGCGCGCCCCCGGCGGCTGGGGCCCCTCGGGCACGCGCCTGACCCGGCAGCGAGCCGCGGGCGCGCGGCCCGGGGTTGTGTGAGGGAGACCCCAGGGTTCCTGGACCGGGGGGGGGCACCACGCTCGGCTGTTTGCAGGGGGGCACTTTGGGGTCCCCCCCAAACACACACCGCGCCTGGGGCTTCAGCCCTGCAAGGCCGGAGGGGTGTGCGCGGGGGTAGAGACAGGGCTGGGACACCCTGGCCAGGCCCTCTTCCTCCTTTCCTCTGCTGACCTCCGCGGCTCCCTGGCTGGGGCAGACCGGGTACCTCTACCAGCCCAGCAACGCTAACCCACTCCCTGAGAGCCACCAGTGAGGCGTGGGTGGCCGGCTGCCTAATGCTTCTCCGCATCCCTTGTCATGCGGCCCCTGGGAGCAAGCCCCTTGAGCGTCAGGGCCTTCCGCGAAGGTTGCGCTCTTGTCCCCCCAGCTCTTCGGATTGCACCTCGGAGCCTTCCGCATGCCTGCCTTTCACCGAGGGCCCCCTCAGGGAGTCCACGGCTCGCTGGCCCCCCGGGACCACCACAACCAGAGGGAACAATGCAAAGCCCATCTACGGACTGCACTGACTCTCAGCCAGTGTCAAACAGGAGGGTTTACTGAGTGTCTGATCCTAGCACAGGAAGGCCTTAGGGCCCTCAAGCCTGGACTGTCCCAGTCCCCATGGGCTCAGGCTGCTCTCTCTCCAGTCCAGCAGCCCCCTCCTTCCAGCTGATCAGCCTATATAGACTCACAGGGACTGGAAGGGATGGTAAGAGGTCTTCTATTACAGTCCCCTGCACTCCTGGCAGGACTGATTATCTAGGCCATCCCTGGCAGGTGTTTGTCTAACCTGCTCTTAAAAATCTCCAAGGATGGAGATTCCACAACCTCCCTCAGCAATTTATTCCAGTGCTTAACCACCCTGACAGGAAATTTTTCCTAATCTCCAACCTAAACCTCCCTTGCTGCAGTTTTAGACCGTTGCTTCTTGTCCTGTCCTCAGAGAGTTTAAGCAAAACAATTTTTCTTCCTCCTCCTTGTAGCAACCTTTTACATACTTGAAAACTGTTATGTCCCCTCTCAGTCTTCTCTTTTCCAGACTAAAGAAACCCGTTTTTTTAATCTTCCCTTAGAAGGTCCTGTTTTCTAGACCTTTTATCATTTTTATTGCTCTTCTCTGGACTCGCTCTTCAATTTGTCCACATCCTTCCTGAAATGTTGTGTCCAGATCTGGACGCAATACGCCAGTTGAGGCCTAATCAGAGCAGACGAACTACTCTGGTTAGGAGCAACTAGTCTTAGTAAAAACAAACCAGCTTTCTGACCTGGAGACTCAGGCCAGGCAGCAAACCATGTGCGGGCACCATCCCGAATCTCCTTTGGCTACCCGGGCTGTTGGTCTCTGCAGCTGTGTGACGTTTTCTGTGGCTACTTTTCAGGTGTATTCAATTAACAGCGAGTCCGGTGACTCTCGGTTTCTTCCCGGTGCCCCCCAGACGCCCCTGGGCACCGTGAGGCTGCAGCGGGAAATCGGGGGCTGCAGGCTGGTGGCAGAAACACCGGGATGGGGACCTGCACCCCTCCGAGGGGCTGCCCACGCGGGTCTGGGCAGGCACCAGCCGCTCCCTGCGCTGGAAGAGGGGGCTGAATGCCGTGCGGCGCTGCGGCCGGTCCCGGTCCCGGAGCCGGGGGCCGGAGCCTCAACCACAGGCCGGAGTCGGTCCTGGTGCGGAGCGCCCCGCGCGGAGCTGCGGCCGCCCCCGGGGCGCAGGGGCCAGCACAGCACGGGGGGGCTGGGGCGGGGCCTAGCGCCGGAGACGGGCGGGGGCCGCGGGCACCTCCCCCAGCCGCCGGCCCCGCCCCCGCGCCGGGAGCGCGCCGCCGCCTCCGTCCCTTCCGGCCCGTGACCCTGGCCCCCGACGCGCGCAGCGCCAGAGGCGCCCCGGAAGCGGAAGGCGTGGCCCCGCGGCCGCTGCCCCGGAAGCGGTTGCCGGGCGCCCGGTTGCCATGGCGCTCTCCCCGTACGTGCTCGCCATGCAGGAGCTGTTCCGGGCCAACACGCGCAGCCGCGAGTTCCCGGCGCACGGGGCCAAGGTGCACTCGGTGGCCTGGAGCTGCTGCGGCCGCCGGCTCGCCTCGGGCTCCTTCGACAAGACGGCGAGCGTCTTCGTGCTGGAGAAGGACCGGCTGGTGAGCGGGCCGGGGTCGGGGGCCGGGGCCGGGCCGTTCAATCGGGCTGGGCACAGCGCCGCGGGGGGGGTCCCCGTCCCTTGCCATCCGCCATGCGGGGCTGCCAGCGGCGGGGCGGGGTCACGTCCCAGGGGAAGCCGCCCCGCCCCCTCCCGCCCCCACGGGCAGCGCAGGGGAAGCCGCCCCGCTCCCCCCGCCCCCCGGGCAGCTCAGGGGAAGCCGCCCCCCAGGCTCGGCCCCGCGAGCCCAGGCCGGGGCTCGGTCCCTGGGAGTTGGGGGATCCCATTTGCTGCGCCTGGGACAGGTCTGCGAGCCGCCGAGCACCCCTCAAAGAAAGGCCCCCGGGGTTCAAGTGTTAGTCTGGGGCGCGGGAGGGGGGCGTTGGCTTTCCTGATCCCCCCCATAGACTTGCGATCTTGGGTAAGTCGCTTAGTTTCCATCGGTCTCGGGTCCCCCTCTGTAAAAGGGGGACCGTAGTCTTTGTTTAGCTCACGGGGGCAGTTTCCTGAGTGAGTGGGGCAGCATCCGTAGGAGCCTGGTTGTCTGATGGCTTGGGCGGTCGTCTCCCTCTAGGTGAAGGAGAACAATTACCGCGGCCACGGGGACAGCGTGGATCAACTGTGCTGGCACCCGAGTAACCCAGACCTCTTTGTTACTGCGTCTGGAGACAAGACCATCCGTATTTGGGATGTCCGCACCACTAAGTGCATTGCTACCGTGAACACCAAAGGTGGGTGATAACATGAGGCGATAGGAGGGACCAGAGTATCTCAGGACAGCTGTAAACACTGCTCACTTTGCACACGTATCCTGCTCCCAACATGGACTGGAAGCAAATTCAGGAAACCCTGAGACCTCTACGTGATGTTTTTGTGACAATTGCATCTTTCTGGCTTTTGCTAGCCAATTGTAAACATACATGACACTACCTCCAGCGAGAATTTGTATCTGTGCCTGGCATCAGCCAAGCTCTGAGCAGTGTTAGGTGAAACAGTGTTAAACATCTGAACCCATCTACATTAGCACCGGCACTGTAGAAACTCTCACTAGCATGCGTGGCTGTAGGGAGAAGGGATAGAGGTTAGGGAGAGAAGTTGAGTCTCCATCACCCATTTCTGTTTTTGATGCACCTTTTCTTCCCAGGTTTAGTTGTCTGTACACAGGTGCAGGAACCAGGGGTGCACTAGCACCTCCTGGCTTGAAGTGTTTTTTATCATATACAAGGTTTACAGTTTGGTTCAATGGCTCTCAGCACCCCCCCGTCTCCCCCCCCCCCACACTTTTCCAGCACCCCTGTGTCAGTACTATGTAAAGATTTGTTGAATGACCTATGTAGCATGGAGCAGTGGCTTTGCAGAGAGATTTGCACGGGGAAGAGACATGCAACAGGAGTAATTGTGATTCTCTGTTTTGAGGCCACAGTTCTGTTGGAGTTAATTTCCCTTAAAACTTGCATAGTTGTGGCACAGCTGGTCAAGCAAAGCTAGGCTGTTAAAATTTAAACTTGGTCATGTCATTGGCCTTCGCCACTTAAGGCAGAGGGTTAGCGGAGCAGACCTGGGGCTTGGGTTAAAAATACAAAAGTCCATCTTTGGCACCTGAGTGGTTCTCTTGCCCCTGTTAATGGTGCTGAGTGATGGTAGGACCTGATGAATTCTCGTCCCTTCCAGGAGAGAACATTAATATCTGCTGGAGTCCTGATGGCCAGACCATTGCGGTGGGGAATAAGGATGATGTGGTCACCTTCATTGATGCCAAAACACATCGCTCCAAAGCCGAGGAGCAGTTTAAATTTGAGGTTAATGAGATTTCCTGGAACAATGATAACAACATGTTCTTCCTCACCAATGGCAACGGCTGCATCAACATCCTCAGGTATGTCCCGGCATGATCTCCACTGGCAGGGATGGGATAGGCAGGCTGGCTGCCTCTTACATCTCCTGCCCTGCACCCTCGCTCTGACTCTCTGCACTCAGTTGTGTTTCCTTCGCATGGCTCTTGTGACAGACTGAGAGCCTTGCCAGTAGCTGAGGTTATAGTGTGGTCTGTTTTGGAGCTGTGTGCTGAGACAAGTTTCCTGGTAGGCGAGGCTGAGAGCTTCCTAATGACGCTCTATTCTGCTGTCCTGTGATCCCTAACCCCTTTAGGGTCCCTTGATGAGGGGAAGGGGCTAACTCGGGAGAACAGGGAGTTAAAAGCCAGC
Organism: Eretmochelys imbricata; assembly: GCF_965152235.1. Classification (NCBI taxonomy): domain Eukaryota; kingdom Metazoa; phylum Chordata; order Testudines; family Cheloniidae; genus Eretmochelys; species Eretmochelys imbricata. Next base: position 1,681,566 of record NC_135579.1, read on the forward strand.
TCCAAAGTGACTAGAAGAGCTGGCGAACAGGGGAGTTTAGAGAGGCAGATATACCTAACAGTACTCCTAAACCGAAAACCCCGCAAGAGTAAAAATAAAGCAGGCAAAGTCCAGCAGGCGAGTGGGGGCTGTCCAGTTTATTGCACTGACTGCACCATGTATGCTTACTGGCCTTGTGGGCAGGGGTGTGTGCACGTGCACTGAGTGCAAGCAACTCAGGGCCCTCAGAGACCAACTACGGGCTCTTAAGAGCAGGGTGGCTGAACTGGAGGAGCTAAGGGGGACAATGAGGTACCCAGAGGAGACTTTCAGGGATACAGTAGAGTGGTCTCACCCCCGGTCTGACCGCCTCTGTGCTTCTGAGGAGGAGGAAAGTCTCGGAGAAGAGGAACATCAAGCTCGACCAGAGGGAAACATTCCCATAGTTGGGACCTTCCCTCCAGATGATGATGTGGTGCTCCTCCAGGGCCCCAGTTATTAGGAAGAGACAGGTAACAGTAATGGGGGATTTGATCATTAGAAATATAGCTAGTTGGGTTTGTGATGATCAGGAGAACCACATGGTGAATTGCCTGCCAGGTACAAAGGTTGCAGATCTCTCTAGACTTATGTGCAGTGCTGGGGAGGAGCCGGTGGTCATGGTACAGGTAGGTACCAATGACATAGGAAGGATAGGAGAGAGGTCCTGGAAGCCAAATTTAGGCTGCTAGGTAAGAGATTAAAGTCCAGGACCTCCATGGTAGCATTCTCTGAAATGCTTCCAGTTCCACGCTCCAGGCCAGGGAGATTGGCAGAACTGCAGGGTCTCAATGCGTGGATGAGACGATGGTGTTGGGAGGAGGGGTTTGGGAAAGGAGGAACCTATACAGGAAGGTTAGACTCCACCTAAACCAAACTGGTACCAGATTGCTTGTGTAGTGTTAAAAGGTGGTAGAGAAGTTTTGAAACTAACGGCTGGGAGAAGCCGACAGGTACAGAGGAGCACATGGTTCGGACAGAGACATCCCTTAGGGGAGGATCTCTGAACAGGGATTCTCTATATCCTAGTAAAGGGGAGAGGATAGAAGTTGATAAAGTACAGGTGACTCTCATCTTACGCGCATTTAACATGTGTGAATTCAGCTTTGTGCGGTCGGCAAAAACAAAAACAAAAAAAAGAGAGAAAGGTAACAATTTAAATACTGTACCTGTAGTGTGGGCGATTCCGCCCGCCATTACACTCAATGTAATTTTGACTATATGTGATTTTCGCTTTACACGCTGTCTGCGGAACGTAACCCCAGTGTAAGATGAGACTCGCCTGTATAGGTAGGAACTGAGGAGAAACAGTCAAATGAAAGAGTCCCATTCAGTTACCTCACATGAAGCAGACAACTAAATACTGACAACTGTAGACATGCTAGAAATGTAAATACTAAGATGCGTGAACTCGAGTGCTTGGTATTAAATGAGGACATTGACATAGTCGGCCTCACAGAAACTTGGTGGAATGACGATAATCAGTGGGGCACGGTAATACCAGGGTACGAACTATATAGGAATGACAGAGTAGATCGCACTGGTGGGGAAGTGGCACTGTCTGTGAAAGAAAGCGTGGAGTCAAATATAGAACAACTCTTAAATGAATCAAACTGTCCCATAGAATCTCTCGGGATAGAAATTCCAGGCTTGACTGACAAGAGTATAGCAGCAAGGATATACTACTGACCAGGGTGGCGACAATGATTGTGAAATGCTCCGGGAGAGTAGAGAGGCTACAAAGTCAGAAAATAATGGGGGATTTCGACTGTCCCTATATTGACTGCGTACATGTCCCCTCAGGATGGGATGCAGAGATAACATTTCTAGACACCATTAGTGACTGCTTCTTGGAGCAGCTAGTCCTGGAACCCACAAGAGGAGAGGCAATTCTTGATTTAGTTCTCTGTGGAGGACAGGATTTGGTCCAAGAGGTGAATATAATGTAAACGCTTGGTAATAGCATAGAATCATAGAATATCAGGGTTGGAAGGGACCTCAGGAGGTCATCTAGTCCAACCCCCTGCTCAAAGCAGGACCAATTCCCAATTAAATCATCCCAGCCAGGGCTTTGTCAAGTCTGACCTTAAAAACTTCTAAGGAAGGAGATTCTACCACCTCCCTAGGTAACGCATTCCAGTGTTTCACCACCCTCTTAGTGGAAAAGTTTTTCCTAATATCCTATCCCTGCCCTCCAGCGTATCTACCACTCCTCCTAGTTTAGTATCATCTGCAAATTTGCTGAGGGTGCAATCCACACCATCCTCCAGATCATTTATGAAGATATTGAACAAAACCGACCCCTGGGGCACTCCACTTGACACCGGCTGCCAACTAGACATGGAGCCATTGATCACTACCCGTTGAGCCCGACAATCTAGCCAACTTTCTACCCACCTTATAGTGCATTCATCCAGCCCATACTTCTTTAACTTGCTGACAAGAATACTGTGGGAGACCATGTCAAAAGCTTTGCTAAAGTCAAGAAACAATACATCCACTGCTTTCCCTTCATCCACAGAACCAATAATCTCATCATAGAAGGCAATTAGATTAGTCAGGCATGACCTTCCCTTGGTGAATCCATGCTGATTGTTCCTGATCACTTTCCTCTCATGTAAGTGCTTCAGGATTGATTCTTTGAGGACCTGCTCCATGATTTTTCCAGGGACTGAGGTGAGGCTGACTGGCCTGTAGTTCCCAGGATCCTCCTTCTTCCCTTTTTTAAAGATTGGCACTACATTAGCCTTTTTCCAGTCATCTGGGACTTCCCCCGTTCGCCACGAGTTTTCAAAGATAATGGCCAATGGCTCTGCAATCACAGCTGCCAATTCCTTTAGCACTCTCGGATGCAACTCGTCCGGCCCCATGGACTTGTGCACGTCCAGCTTTTCTAAATAGTCCCTAACCACCTCTTTCTCCACAGAGGGCTGGCCATATCTACTCCCCATGTTGTGATGCCCAGCGCAGCAGTCTGGGAGCTGACCTTGTTAGTGAAGACAGAGGCAAAAAAAGCATTGAGTACATTAGCTTTTTCCACATCCTCTGTCACTAGGTTGCCTCCCTCATTCAGTAAGGGGCCCACACTTTCCTTGGCTTTCTTCTTGTTGCCAACATACCTAAAGAAACCCTTCTTGTTACTCTTGACATCTCTTGCTAGCTGCAGCTCCAGGTGCGATTTGGCCCTCCTGATTTCATTCCTACATGCCCAAACAATATAATTCCTACATGCCCGAGCAACCATGATGTAATTAAATTCAACATCCTTGTAGGGGGGAAAACACCAAAGAAGTCCACCGCAGTAGCATTTAACTTCACAAAGGGGAACTACACAAAAATGAGGAGGCTAGTGAAACAGAAATGAAAAGAAACGCAAGAGTGAAATCCCTCAAGCTGCATGGAAGATATTTAAAAACACCATAACAGAGGCTCAAAATAAATGTGCACCCCAAATAAAAAAAATAGAAGACCAAAAAGAAAAATACCACTGTGGCTAAACAGCAGAGTATAAGAGGTGGTTAGAAGCAAAAAGGCATTCTTTAAAAATTGGAAGTCAACTCCTGCTGAGGAAAATAGCAAGGAGCATAAACTCTGGCGAGTCAAGTGTAAAAGGATAAGTAGGCAGGCCAAAGAATTTGAAGAGCAGCTAGCAAAAGACAAAAACTAGTTTTTAAGTATATCAGAAGCAGAAAGGCTTCAAAATAGTCATTGGGGCCACTGGATGATCAAGGTGCTAAAGGAACACTCGAAGATAAGGCCATTGCAGAGAAGCTAAATTAATTCTTCGTATCAGTCTTCACTGCAGACGATGTGGGGGAGATTCCACACTTGAGCCATTCTTTTTAGGTGACAAATCTGAGGAACTGTTCTAGATTGAGGTGTCATTAGAGGAGGTTTTGGAACAAACTGATAAACAGTAATAAGTCATCAGGACTGAAGGTATCGCCCAAGAGTTCTGAAGGAACTCAAATGTGAAATTGCTTAATTACCAACTGTGGTATGTAACCTATGGCTTAAATCAGCTTCTGTACCCGATGGCTGGCAGACAGCTATTGTAAAGCCAATATTTTTTTAAAAGGCTCCAGATATGAGCCTGGCAACTAAACGCCAGTAAGCCTGACTTCAGTACCAGGCAAACAATAGTAAAGAACAGAATTATCAGACACCTAGATGAACATGGTACGTTGGGAAAGAATCAACATGGCTTTTGTAAAGGGAAATCATGCCTCGCCAATGTATTAGAATTCTTTGAGGGTTTTAACAAGCATGTGGACAGGGGGTGGTCCAATGGATATAGTGTACTTCAACTTTCAGAAAGCCTTTGACAAGGTCCCTCACCAAAGACTCTTAAGCAAAGTAAGCAGTCTTGGGATACGAGAGAAGGTTCTCTCATGGATCAGTAACTGGTTAAAAGATGGGAAACAAAAGGTAGGAATAAATGGTCAACTTTACAATGGAAAGTGGTAAATGGCAGGGTTCCCCAAGGATCTGTACTGGGTCCTGTGCTGTTCAACATCTTCATGAATGACTGGGGGAAAGGCGGTAAACAGTGAGGTGGTGAAGTTTGGAGGTGATACAAAATTACTCAAGATAGTTAAGTCCAAAGCAGACTGGGAAGAGTTACAAAGGGATCTCACAAAACTGGGTGACTGGGCAACGAAATGGCAGATAAAATTCAATGTTGATAAAGGCAAAGTAATGCACATTGGGACGCATCCCAGCGATACATACAAAATGATGGGTCTGAATTAGCTGTTACCACTCAGGAAAGAGATCTTGTGGATAGTTCTCTGAAACATCCACTCAATGTGCAGGGCAGTCAAAAAAGCTAATGGAAGGTTAGCAAGTATTAGGACTGGGGTAGATAATAAGACAGAAAATATCATAATGCCACTATATAAATCCATGGTACGCCCACATCTTGAATGCTGCGTGCAGATGTGGTTGGCCTATCTCAAAAAAAAAAAAAAAAAAAAAAAAAAATTAGACTAGGGAAAGGTACAGACAGAGGCACCAAAAATGATGAGAGCTCTGGAACGTCCATATGAGCAGAGATTAATAAGACTGGGACTGCTCAGCTTGGAAAAGAGAGGACTCGGGGAGATGAGAGAGGTCTATAAATCATGGCTGGTGCGAAGAAAGTGACTAGGGACGTGTTATTTACCCCTTCACATAACACAAGAATCAGGGGTCATCCAAGGAAATTAATAGGCAGCAGGTTTGAAACAAACATAAGGAAGTACTTCATAGATCGCACAGTCAACCTGTGGAACTCCCTGCCAGGGGATGTTGTGAAGGCCAAAACTATAACTATGTTTAAAGAATTAGATACGTTCCTGGAGGATAGGTCCATCAATGGCTGTTACATGGTCAGGGATGCAATCCCGTGCTCTGAGTGTCCCTAACTTCTGACTGCCAGAAGCTGGGACTGGACAACAGGATGGATCACTCAATAATTGCTCTGTTCTGCTCATTCCCTCTGAAGCACCTGGCATTGGCCACCGTCAGAAGATAGGATACTGGGCTAGATGGACCTTTGGTCTGACTCGGTCTGGCCGTTCTTACGTTGCCGCACTGTTCTGGGCCAGACACCCTCAGAAGCGATCCAGCTGTTGTAGCCCACTTAAACTGACGCTAGGTGCATGAGGTCTTGGATCTCTGCAGCCCAGCTGCATGCGGATGTATTGGTCAGGGCACACGGCGTCCCTCTGTAGCGGGCACTTGGACCCTGCAGTGTTGGTGAATTGGCTCTTTCACCCGCTCTGCTCTCTCCCATCTGTCTGCAGCTACCCGGAGCTGAAGCCCATCCAGTCTATCAATGCTCACCCTTCAAACTGCATCTGCATCAAGTTTGACCCCATGGGGAAGTACTTTGCTACGGGAAGCGCAGATGCTCTGGTCAGCCTGTGGGATGTGGACGAGCTGGTGTGTGTGAGGTGCTTCTCCAGGTAGGTGACCTTGCCCCGTGTGCAGTTCCCACCCCTGGCACTGAGACGGGAAATCCCTCACTGTCTCCTCACCCTGTGCTGCAGGCTGGACTGGCCTGTGAGAACCTTGAGTTTTAGCCATGATGGGAAGATGCTGGCGTCCGCGTCTGAGGATCACTTCATCGACATTGCCGAGGTGGAGACAGGTAACTGCTCATGCCCATGGCTCAGGGGTTCAGTGGCCTGGGGAGGAATGGTGGGTGTGGGCTGTGGCTCTGGATGGAGGGCAGTGGCAGGGCTTTGGGGGGGTGTAGGTTGGGAGGGAGGGGTAGTGAGCGGTGTGCCGGGGAGTGCAGGACTGGAGCAGCAGGGGCGGGCTGCAGTAGAGATTCTGGCGATTGCATCTATTTTAGGAATCTGTACAGTGTCTCTCTCCTTGTCTCGGAGCACTGAACGAAAGGAGCATGAAAGGTGGTGGTCTCGCTCCTCCCGCACAGGGTGGAGGGAGGGGGGCATTCCCTCAGTCTTTCCCCCTGCAGCTGCTCCTGGGCCTGGCTCATTTGATGCTGTCTTTCCTGCAGGGGAGAAGCTGTGGGAGGTGCAGTGTGAGTCCCCCACCTTCACGGTGGCCTGGCACCCAAAGAGACCTTTGCTGGCCTTCGCCTGTGATGACAAAGACGGCAAATATGACAGCAGCCGGGAGGCAGGCACCGTCAAGCTCTTCGGCCTCCCCAATGACGCATAACGGGCTCCCAGTGGGCCCTGGGCTAGGGCCTGGGAAGGGGCAGGGAGGTGGGGCTCCTCCCCAGCCATGTTCTGCACTGCCAAAGCACTTCCCTTGTCCTCTGGCAATAGGGAAGCTCCGTCCTGCTGGCCACTCCCTGGGCTGGGCTTCCTCGCTCCTGGCAGTGCTGTGACCCTCAGCTCAGCTGCCAGCGGCCCCTGCCCTTGGGAGCTTTTGTACCCAGCAGCCGCTGGCCTAGCAAGAACACGGGGGCTGCCGCCGGAGTCCCTCCACCCATCTCAGGGCTGCCTCTCTCCCTCATTGCAAGGAGGCGGATGGCTGTGTTCAGAAGTCTGGTGGCCAGAGAGGAGCAGTCACCAGAATCTGACCACTCAGGATGGCCTCTCTGGGGGAAGGAGCCCTGCCCTGCGGCCATCCCAGTAGGACTCAGCTCGAGGCTGCTGTCAAGCCTCCTGCTGCTAGAACTGTTTGTTGATAAGCTGCATGGTAGTCCCCCTCACCCCCCACCCCCAGTGGTGTGGCCAACTCCCTGGCAGGCTGGGAATCGCCTGGAGGCCCCAGCACATCCCTCCCCTTTGGAAAAGGGTTTTGCGTTAGGCTGTCACCTGCCCAGGCCAGGTGGGCAGCTGTCCCTTGTCCCTTTGCTGCATGTGCCAGTGGGCATGTGCCAGTGGGCAGAGGTGCAGCTTCTTGGGCAGGGGTGTGAATTGGGGGGGGGGGCCTCTTTTTGTATGACTTTTTGTAATTTTGATAAGTCTCTGTCAGTAAAGGAAGTAAGGCCTGGTTGTCGGGGAGTCTCTGCAGCTCATGGAGGCAGACGCTGACTGCTCTGCAGGGCGGCTGCACTGCACCGCAGGGGCGGGTGGATGCTCTGTGTGGGCTCCTAGAGCTGGCAGAGGCCTCGCTCCTTTCTAGCCCGTGCCTGCCAGGCTCCGACTGGAGGGGCTGTCACACTCCTGCTCAGTGCACCCGCCACCTCGTTCACCAGCCCTGGACATGCCTCCTCACCAGACGGCCTCCCACTGGCTTCCATGGGCAGTTCTGTGCAGGTGGTGCTGAATGGATGTGGAGGAGCTGGAAACGAGGGGGAGAGCCAGCCCCAGGTGCCTGCGTGGCCCTCTGTAGCCCCCCAGCAAGTGCTGCATGAACTGCGAGCCTAACTCTGCTCAGTGGCCTCCCAGTGAATCTCAAAGCACTTTGCAAACAGCAAGGACCTGCTGATCAGAGGTGCCGAGCCAGCGGGCGGAGGTGTGCTCAGAACCTGGCCATGACTCTTACCCCCCGCCATGAGGTAGGTCAGCGTTATCCCCTTCTCCAGAGAGAGGCCTGGACCGCTCACCGTCCCGGAGCTGGGTGTGGGCGCTGGCTCATGGGTCCATCTCCAACTCCCCCATACCTCCAGCCTGCACAGTCTGAGCCTAGAGCTGGCTGCCCGAGTCTGGGTTGGGCCAAAGCAAACTTGGCCCCTTTCTTCCCCCAGGAATAAACACTCCCTGGGGGAAAGCCTCTTCCCCCACCCCCAAAGGTCACAACCCAGGCTGTCTGGCTTCCTGGTGCCTTGCACAGGCCTGTCCCGGTGCCGTGTTTCCACCAGAGGGCAGTGTGCCCCCAGCCTTGCTCTCTGTGCCAGCTGGCCTCCCTGTCCCTATTGCATGGCCGGCTGGTGGCCAGTCTCCCCAGCCTTGTTTGCTCCTAACGAGGAGCGTGTCCCCGGGTCGTCTGCTTCAGGCCCTCTTCCAGAGCAGCGCCTTTCCCTTGGGCCAGAGCCGGGAGCGCAGGTGGCTGTGTCCTGCAGGGGCAGGGGGCAGAGACACAGCTGCTAATGGCAATGCTATTGGAAGGCTAACGAGCCGTGGGCCTTGTCCCTGTGGGCCCCTGCAGCATCTGATCAGCAAAGCTAGAGCTTAAACTCTCCAGGCCTTCGCTCCAGTCAGGCCCCTCTGCCGCCACCCTTCCCCAGCTCCCCTGCTCGGAGCAGCTGGGCTGTGTGCACTGTGTTCGTCGCCGGCCAGGGCTGCCAGCAGCTCTGTTCATAGCACCCAGGGGACCCCCGTGGGAGTGGGGAGGGGGCATTACTGCAGCCACCCTTGTTCAGGGGCCTGTCCCCTACAGACTGGCCTCCCCACGGGCTGAGTGGTCAGCTGCCCTGGGTGGGCAGCACTGGCATCGATCTCTGTGGCCCCCTGTGCCCAGAGCTACCAATGGGCAGGAGCTGGGCCGCTGGCCACGGGCCAGACAAGCAGCACCTCTGGGGGATGTGGTCTGTTCTTCCAGCCCAGCTCCATGCTACCCCCTCCAGCGCCCTTGCCATCTGCAGCACCCCTCCCTGCTGCTGTCACCTGAACCACGCAGGCTCAGGGGCAGGAGTGCCGGGAGCTCCCAGGCACTTGGCAGCTCGCAGCAGCCTGCTGGATGCCCTGGGCCTTTCCCTCTAGCCTTGGGGGTTAAATGATCTGGAGCCTCAGCTATTGTTAGAGCTGGGCGGGGCTGAGGCCGCTCCTAGCGAGTGGAACTGCAGCCCGGGCGAGGAGTGACAGCAGCTGCATTTCTCTGAATGCTAACGGCCCCGAGCCCCGCGCACCCGGCAGCCGCCTCCACCCACCCACGCTGCCCTCTGCAGCCCCGCGCACCCGGCAGCCGCCTCCACCCCCCACGCTGCCCTCTGCCAGCAGTGACAAGTGCGTGGCAGCACGGCTCCCACAGTTGTCCCCACCCCACCCTGCGTCCTGGAAACAAGCGCGGCCTGGTTGTCATGGTCCCCAAGGAAGGTGGCTTGTCTCTGGCCCTCCACCCGCGAGGAGAGCGTGGCTGGGGTGGGCCGGAGTCCAGCAGCCACGGCCGGTGGGGCCCTCTACCCAGGGCCTGTTTGCAGCAGCTGCCCCAGAGAAAAGTCGGAAGCCAGTGAGGCTGCAGGAGCTTGTGCCTGGGGCAGCGAACGCTTGCAGTGCAGGGACAGAGAGGCTGGGACACCTCCCCCAGGCGGCACTCCTGCCCCGCTCACCACAATGCCCCCTGCCAGGGGACGCAGGCTGCTGGGAGTGGGGTGAGGCCAGGCAGGCCTCCGGGGGGAAGCCCCAGTGTAGGAGCGAGGAGCAGCAGTGCTGGCCACCCTACTGCCTACCCAGGATTTGGCCCCCACAGCCCCTCCTGGGGTGGAGCTGCAACCCCTGTGCACCAGGTCACAGCACCACTCGCTTCGTTGGGGTCCCACTGCTCCCCAGGCCCCCGCAGGATTTGCAAGTGCAGGGGGCAGCATGCTCCCAGCAGTCATGGCCACGCCAGGCTGGAACTCGTGGCTCTGAGTAGGATGGTGCCATCACAGTGCAGTCTGCCACTGCCCTCGGGGTAAGTACAAGCCCTGAAGACCACAGCTTCCAGCATGCAATGCTCCGTATCTACCCCCAGCCTGGCCACTGAGGTCTGTAGTCGCCCCCAGCCATGCCCCTAGCAGCGGGAAGCTGCTAGGCCTGGTCCCAGGCCTGGTGAGCAGCCAACAGCCCTGCACCCCGGCAGGCTCAGTAATTGCAGTGGGAGCAGGATTGCTGGGCACGGATCTCACTGCACTGGACCTGTCCTGGACCCCGGGGAGGGGAGTGTAATTCGGTTCGTGCTTAAAGGCCTGGGGAGCAGGTGAGGGGGGCTTGCAGCCCTCTGGGGCCTCTCTATACAGTTAATAATAAACTGGAAGGGAGCAGACCTAGAGGTTGGGGGGGGAGAGGAGTGGGATCTGCAAGCCAGGAAACCAGGGGTCTGGTCCTGGCTCTGCCACTTAGTGTGTGACCTCAGGAGAGTGGCTTTGCTGCTCTGTGCCTCAGTTTCCCCTCTGCCCATTGGGTTGAGGGGCCACTGAAGATTTGTACAGTGCTTTGGCTGCCTGGGATGGAGGGGGTGGGGATGGGCAGAATGCAATCGGAAACAGCTAGCCAAGCGGCGTGTCAGCTGGCTTGTTTTTAGAAGCTGGGCTGGGCTGGATTTGCGTGTGTTGCACGTGGGTGTCGTGTCCCTGCGTGTGAGATACAGTGCGTGTGCATGTCACACCTGCCTGTGCCCTTGCGGCCATGTGTGTACCGGCCCAGAGCGCTGCAGAGGCAGCCGTGACAGCAGCACGTGCGGTGGCCACGCGTGTTCCTGGAACACCAGCTATTCCAGTACTTCCAGGAACGCCGTGACCCTGCCCCACTGATGGGACTGTGTGCGAGGTCATGCCGTACAGGGGCGTGACATTTTGAAGAGCCCTGCCCTGCCCTGCCCTGCCCGTCTCCCTCCCGCCCCCATGCATGGTGCAAGGTCACGCCAGCAGGGGGGAGCGTTGCACTTTTCAAAATAGCATCCCCCCCATCTGATACCGGACAAAACCACATGCGGTTTTGGCTCAGTTCCAGCCAGGGGATGAGCCTGGACGAGTGGCCGTAACACTGAGCGGTGGCCAGAAGTGGCAGAGGTGTTGGCAGGATAGCCCTCGCCTCCCTGAGGCCCACCCCCCATCTCCGAGGGCTGGAGGTGAAACCCCCTGAGTGCACCCTGGATGCTGGGACTTTGCTGACCATGGGCAGTGGGGGCTGTGGAGGAAAAGGGTGCGTGTGGGGGGGTGTTAAAAGGACATTTGTCTGTTGGACTGTGGGAAACTGAGGCAGGGGACCCTGCCCAGCTATTGAGGGGTGGGTGGTTGCTTTTGAGCCATTGCTGCGGTGTTTTCCCACATTGATGCTGAGTTCCCTTCCCTGGGTTTTGTCAGTGCTGGCAGGGGGTTGAGCACTGGGAGGGCAAAGAGCTGTTGGAGCTAGAGGTCCGTGCAGGCCCCAGGCCAAATTGGTGTAAAGTGGCCCTGAGGTCAGGCTGGAAATGAGGAGAAGGGGTCTAGCCAGCAGAGGGGTGAGGCTCAGGACCAGCCGCCCCACAGGAGCAGCGGGGGCTAGAAACCTGCCTGGTGTTAAGCTGGAGCTTGCTGGGTTTCTGAAGGGGCGGGGGTGCCGTGACAGCAGGCTCTGGACTCTGACCCAGGAGGTCCTTCCAGTCCTGTGTGCCTAGTTCAGGGGCCATTCCCTGCGGGTGCTCCCGCTCTGTGCCTGGGGCAGGAGTTGGCTCCGGGGCCTGGCTGGAGGGGGAGTTCCCCGGGGGGTGAGGGAGGGTGTCCTCAGCTCCGCTGGAGACATTCCCTGGCACTCACCGGGCTGGAAGTTCTTGCTGGAGCCCTCCCTGGGCCTTGTGCCTGGAAAGGCTCCTGCCCGGCTGTCGGCCATGTGGAGCTGCATCCAGACACGCTGACAGAGGCCCCGGGCTCCTTATCACAGCTCCCACCCCGAGGTCACAGCAGCCAATTTAATGCACTAAATAGCTTCGTATCACGCCTGTCAGCCGCGCTGCTGGGCACTGCCAGAGCCACTCAGGCTCCTTCCCTCTCCTGTGCATGGGGGGCCGTCCCTGCGCCACCTCTTTACTGGGCAGGGCACGATCTCCCCAAGGCGAGGGAGATAGAGAGTCACAAGGGGAAATGAGCTGCTCTGGCTCCTGCAGGGACGGGAGAAAACGCTGCAAGCCGGGCCCTCGCCTGGGCGTGCTGCAGCCTGGCGTGGGACACTCGGGCGCACCATGTCCTGGCCTCCGCCACTCATCTGTGCTCGCGGCCCCCAGATGCTCATGGCTTTATTGAGAGCCCTCAGCGGAGGACAGGTGCTGGGCGCAGCCTCCCCTCTGCACAGGGCCCCAACCTCTTTTGGAGAGGAGACCAAGGGTGAGTCAGCCACCGAGCCAGCTGGGTGGGGGCTGGGAGGAGGTGATGGGGAAATTCCCAGAGGGGCCATGCCAAGATCCACGAGGCAAGGGCCAGGATTTGTGCCAGCATCCAGCTGCACCCCGCTTTCCCCTCGACTGGGCCCTGGGCCCCGGTGGGATTTGGTGCGGTTTCTTCCCCAGGGGCTGGCGAGGCAGGGCCCAAGCTGAGCTGTGCCCAGAAGCTAGCAGACAGGCGTGAGCCCCAGCGAACGCCCCCAGTTCCTGGGGGCTGCATGGCATGTGCAGAGCCAGCTCCGTGCTTGTCTGCAGCCTCTGCCCAGGGGGGAGTGCAGACGCAGGGAGGGGCCCGGTGAGCGCACATCCCTGGCCGTTGGATGGCGACCTCGCGGGCTGGATCTCTATCATATTCCCAGCTGGATATTTTCTCCCGACAAATGGCTTTTCTTGGTGATTGCTCTGCCATTACCGCATGGATTTTGGCTGGCAGTCAAGCCGAGCTCTGCAGCGAAAGGAGGGCGGATCAATGGGAGGTCTCAGGCCAGCTCACCAGCAGAGAAGCCCATTTGAGGCTGGCAGCCTCCAATCACCGTTAAAGTGACAGTGCTCCCCTGCCCTCCAGCACCCTGTGGGTGGGGCTCACGGGAAGGGGGCTATGCCCAGTGGTCCCCAGGATCGGGGCAGGGGCCTGAATTCCCTGCAATCAGAGACAGGGGCCTGCTTGTGGGAGGGGGAAGTCTGGGAGTGTCCCTAGTCTCAGGATCGCCCCCTCCTTCCAGCGACAGGCCAGACAGCTCCGTGGCTGCCCGCCGCCCTCCTGGAGCCCAGACGAGGGCAACAGGCTCTTTCTGTGTGGTTGGACTTGGGCATCTCATCCTGCCCCAGGGCAGAGGTCATGGCTTGCTCCCATTTCTCCGATCCTGCACTGTCTCTGCTCTCGCCTTCCTCCGTGCACTGCGGGCTTGACCGACTCTCTGCTACCCAGGCGGGGCTAAGGGTCTGGTTCCCCAGGAGGACAGCTCAGATCTTGGGGGGCCGAGCCCTCCCCAGCCCGGCTCCAACTCGAACTCGCGGGAGCTGGTCACAGCAAGAGTCGGGGAAGGGGAGTGGTCACTACGGCTTGCCTGGCGTATCTGCCCAGCTCCTTGGCCCCAGCCCCAGGGGCACAACCAGAGGTTTCCAAAGGAGGGGCTGAGAGGTGCATGGGTCCCCCCCTTGGCATTGCTGCGATCTCCCCTCCCACCAGAGAGACCTTGACTGCTGTGACTTCTCACCCCTTCCCTCCCTGTCTATAGCCAAGGAACGGGGCTGGGCCCTGGCCCCTCCTCATTGAACCCCTGCCTGACCCTTTGCCCCATCTCAGTGCTAGTCACAATGCCGACTGGCCGCACTCGCTCTCTGGACACCCCCCAAAGCCAGTGCATCGCCGTCCCTCCAATAGGCCCCCCAGGCCTTTTCCCTCTCCACGCAGGGATCCGGGGGGAGAGGCTGCAGAGACGCCAATGGCCTGGGGCTGGTGCGGATCACCTACGGTCCCACCCGCCTGGCTGGCGGGACTTGGGAACATTCGGTTTTTATTTTCTTGTAATTTTGACAGATAAAATCACTGTTTGTTTGTCAGCATTGTTTTAACCAGTTCCGGTTTTAAATGTTCACAGTTGTGGGAAATTATGGGCAGGGGTGGGGCGGGGGGAAGAGGGGTCATGGCCCTCTCACTTTTGAAAGTGGATGGGCCCAGCCTGGCCCTACCCCTCCTCTCCCCCTGAGGCCCCACTCCCTGGCCAGGGCAGAAGCTGGAGCCTGGCCCAGGTAAGAGCCACGCAGGCCATTGTGGGGAGCCGGGGACCTTCCACCGGCTCTGCACAGGGGGCCCAAGGGGTGGGGACACGGGCGGGGGCCTGCTCTTGACCCCCCCCCCATCCCAGCAGGTGGAGGTTCCACAGCTCCCAGCCTGCCTCTGGCTTCCAGGGCTTGGCCAGGGGGCAGGGCCCTGGGGGCAGAGGAGGGGCAGAGGAGGGGCAGGGGTGGAGCCACAAAGGGGGCGGAGCCCTGTGGCACCCCCCCCACTATTAAGAAGAAGCTGTCGCCCCTGATTATAGGGAGAGGTTGGACGATGGGGGGGGGGTCAGACAATAATTATTAAATGACAATAGATGTTGAGATTCAAAAAGTGCAAGCTTTATAGACTATCAGGGTTGGAAGGGACCTCAGAAGGTCATCTAGTCCAACCCCCTGCTCAAAGCAGGGCCAATCCCCAATTTTTGTGCTGATCCCTAAATGGCCCCCTCAAGGATTGAACTCTCACAACCCTGGGTTTAGGAGGCTAACACTCAAACCACTGCGCTATCCCTCTCCAAACACAAGCTGTTAACATCACGTGTCAAAACATCCCAAGTAAATCTCCTTAGCGCCGCCGTTCTCCAGCCGGGTCTGGCGCCCGGTGCCTCTCTGCACGTTTCACTGTGAGCGATGGAAGGCTTTGCTCCTTGCATTGTGTGCGCGCGGGGTGCAGGCAGACGTCCGGTGCCTGAGCCGCGGTCTCTGCCCCAAGTGGGCAGACACAGAGCAGCGCCCGCCCCAGGGCCCAGCGGGCGGAGGGAGCTGAAGGCAGCTGCCCAGCAATGGCAGGCTGACCCGAGGGGTGTGGCTGTGGTCGAATCCAAGCAGCTCCCAAGGGCCGAGGCCGGGGATGCTCTGTGGCTAGCTCTGCCAGTGTTACTGATTATGGCTATTATGTTAATTTCATTAGGTGAAGGACTAGGCCCTCCAGCCTGGAGAGCTACTATTATCCCCACCCCCGTCTAATTGCCGCCTTGGGCTTGCTCGCCTTCGCAGCAGTCAGCAGCGATTGTCTCCGGCTGGTGCCAGCGCGCCCCAGGGATGGGCAGCCAAGCGCTAAGGCAGGATGTCTCGGGTGTCTCCTCCGGATCCTGAGGCAAAGGGCCTGGCTGTCTGGGGTCTACCCGTGTGAGGAGCTGGGGTAAGTGCACTCGCTTGGCTCCAAACCTGCCCTTGGGGTTTGGGGGATGCTTCATGCCTGTCGTGGCTGCAGGTCTCAGTGTCTGGCCAGGCTGGGCTGCGATGCTGCCAGGAAAACCTGGGGCTCCCACAGTTCAGTCTCCCCCAAGCTCTGTGCTGCAAACAACAGCGTCCAAACAACCCAACTGAGGCCACTGTGGCCAGGCTGACAGAGCAGGCAGGGGCCTTCCGGAAGAACATGAGAACCGCCAGACTGGGTCAGCCCAATGGCCCACCCAGCCCAGTGTCCTGTCTGCCGCCAGCGGCCAGTGCCGGGTGCTTCAGAGGGAGTGAACAGAACAGAGCAGTTATCGAGTGATCCGTCCCCTGACCTCTGGTCCAAGTTTCTGGCAGTCAGAGGCTTAGGGAAACCTGGAACATGGGGTTGTGTCCCTGCCCATCCTGGCTAACAACCATTGATGGACCTGTCCTCCAGGAACTTACCTAGTTCTTGTTTAAACCCAGTTATACTTTTGGTCTTCACAACATCCCCTGGCAACAAGTTCCACAGGTTGACTGTGTGTTGTGTGAAGAAACACTTCCTTTGGTTTGCTTTAAACCTGCTGCCTCTTAATTTCCTTGGGTGACCCCTGGTTCTTATGTTATGGGAAGTGGTAAATAGCACATCCCTAGTCACTCTCTCCACATCAGCCAAGATTTATGGACCTCTCTCATCTCCCCCTGAGTCATCTCTTTTCCAAGCTGAACAGTCCCAGGCTTATTAATCTCTCCTCATACGGAAGCCATTCCACACCCCTCATCATTTGTGATGCTCTTGTCTGCAGCTTTCCCAATTTGAATGCTATCTTTTTTTAGATGGGGCAATGACGACTACATGCAGTATTCAAGGGGTGGGCATACCATGGATTCACATTGTGGCAGAATGATATTTTCTGTCCTATTATCTATCCCTTTTCTAATGGTTCCTAATACTCTGTTTGCTGTTTTGACTGCAGCTGCAAGTTGAGTGGATGTTTTCAGAGAACTAGCCACAATGACTCCAAGATCTCTTGCTTGAGTGGTAACAGCTAATTCAGACCCATCATTTTATATACATAGTTGGGATGATGTTTTCCAATGTGCATTGCTTTGCATTTATCAACGTTGAATTTCATCTGCCATTTTGTTGCCCAGTCACCCAGTTTTGTGAGATCCCTTGTAGCTCTTCGAAGTCTGCATTGGGATGAACTATCTTGAGTAATTCTGTATCATCTGCAAACTTTGCCACCTCCCTGTTTAGCCCTTTTCCCAGATCATTTATGAATATATTGAACTGCACAGGTCCCAGTACAGATCCTCGGGGGACTCTGCTGTTTACCTCTCTGCATTGTGATAAAGGGGGGATGCCAGCCCCAGCCTTCTCCATCCTCCGGGGGGCAAGTCCCGGGTGATGGGTTAGTGCAGGGGTGGCCAACCTGAGCCTGAGAAAGGAGCCAGAATTTACCAATGTACATTGCTAAAGAGCCCCAGTAATAGGTCAGCAGCCCCCCATCAGCTCCTGCCCCTGCTCCCAGCGCCTCCTACCCACCGGCAGCCCCGCTGATCAGCACCTCCCCTTCCCTCCCCGGACCTCCCGATCAGCTGTTTCATGGCGTGCAGGAGGCTGGGGAGGGAGGAGGAGTGAGGGCACGGCAGGCTCACGGGAGGGCATGGGAAGGGAGGGAGTGGGGGGCAGGGCCTGGGGCAGAGCCAGGGGTTGAGCAGGGAGCACCCCCCTAGCACACTGGAAAGTTGGCGCCTGTAATTCCAGCCCCGGAGTCGGTGCCTCGACAGGGAGCCGCCTGTTAACGTCTGAGGAGCTACGTGTGGCTCCGGAGCCCCAGGCTGGCCACCCCTGGGTTAGTGGGCACAGTGCCGGGAGGTGGCCGGGGCCTACCTGCTCATGGGGAGCACCCCCGCGGGTCGGGTAACTGCTCCATGGGGAGGTGCTGGCAAAGCGAAGGATGTTGAAGGGAGCTGCTTGCCCGGGAGCTCCATGACAATCCTGGAGCCAGGCTGGTGTGCTCCTGGAGCCTGGCTAAGCTTCCCGGTGCAGAATGTCGCCGTGGCTGGAGTGACACGGTTTTAATGAGGAGCTAGTGCTGTCCCCGGCAGACTCCAGTCCAGGAGGCACAGAAATGCAGGTCCCTTTGGATGCAGGGCAGCAGCGGGGAACCCCGACGTCCTGCTCCCACACAGCTTCCTGGGCAGGGTGAGCCTGGCAATGGCTCTCAGGGATGGAGAATGCCAGGAGCAGCTTGTTGGCACAACGTTGCCGAGCCGGTGCTGAGCGCTGGCAGGTTGTGCTCCGCTTGGCCGAATTCACTGAGCTGAGCAGCCCAGGATGCTGGGAACCATCTGCTCTCGAAGAGCCTGCGGGGGCAGCAGGTCGCAGCTCCTGGGCAGAGCAACAAGCCCCACCACGCTGCTTGGCAACGGGGTCCTGGTACATCAGAGCGAGTGCGAATGGGGGACTGTGCTGGGGTGGGGTGGGGGCAGGAGGGAATCCCCCTGGGGACCCACCCTCACAGGCTCTGTCTACCCTGCAGTTAAACACCTGCAGCTGGCTTGGCTTGGGCTGCAGATTTGGGGCCTGTGAAACTCGGCCAGCATGAGCCTCATGGGTCGCGGGTCGCAATACTGCTTGCTCTGGGAGTTAGGGGCAATGACCGAGTCGGGAGAGGCCAGCTGACGTCCATGCACCTGATGGTGTGTGCAGAGTGCTTGGGGCAGGTCTGCAATGGTATTTAGGTGCCTAACGATGCAGCTGGCAGGATTTTCAGAAGTGCCTGGGTGCCTAACTCCCAATGGAAACTCTGCCAGCTCCTCTCCTCTCCCTCCTCTTTCCCCCGCTGGGAGTTGGGCTCCTGGGCATCTAGTGACAGTTTTCAGAAGAGCCTAGCCCCTAGCTGCCATCCCGGGAGTCACGCACCCAGCTTGGGGCATTAGCTGTCCTGCACCGCTAGGCACCTAAACACCTTTAACAGTCTGTCCCTTTGTGCCTACCTGGGTCCAATCACTGCAGGGCACCAGCTGCCAGCTGCAGTCCAAGGGGCTGCTTTTTAAGGCTCCAGCCCTAACAATGGTGATTTGCACCTCATGTAGAGTCGCCCTGTATTGCAGATGGAGAAAGGGAGACCAGAGGTGACTTGCTCAAGGTCATGGGGGAGGTGTTTGCGGAGCCAGGAGCACAGCTCCGGAGTCCCTGGCTGCCTGCCCTCCGTGCAGGCCGATAGCTCACAGCTCTAACGACATCAGTTTCAAGGCGATGGGACTGCATGTCAGCCGATGGGTGCACTGCAGGGCGCGGAGGGCGGCTGTCCCAGAGCCCTGGGCAGCAGTGCCAACGCCCCCTGCCACTTCCCCAGACTGTCAGCTTATGCCAGGAAAGAGCAGGTCGTGCTGATAGAAAGGGCTGCAAAGTTTTCCCTCTCTGGCCAGCCCCTCTGCCCCTGCCTCACAGTCCCAGTCCCTCCAGCTGGGTGTCATGGGGATGCAGTCCCCTTCCCCAGGGCCTCCCTAGGTGGAGCCCTGTGATGAGAGCGCAGGCCTCAGCCACCACCTGCCTCCTCCCGCCTCAGCCCTGTAATCGGCCCTTGGTCCCCCACCCCCAGTCCCGTCCGTGCTGGAGCTGCTCAGGCTGGAGTCTCTCCCTGCCCCCCAGCTCTGCTTTGCTCCCTGTCCTGCTGCCCTACCTTGTGGCCCCTTCGGAAAGGCAGCTCCCCTCTGGATCCGGGTCAGGCCCAGGAACGCTGGGAGCCCTTGGCGCCCCCGGCAGTGCAGACACTGGCCGTACTGATCCGTGCTGGGCCCATTGGGGGGGTGGGGGGGGCTGTCCCAGCTTGCGGGCCGCAGCGCACTCAGGGCAGACATAGGGCAACGTACAAATTCCTTTATTTTATTATTTCGTCGAAGACTAGTTGGAGTGGGATGGTCACCGCATGGCTGGCAAGGGACCCCTGCCTGGGCCGGCCCCTGTCCCAAGAGCACTTCTCAGGTGGGTGTGAGCACCAGGAGATCGGGGGGCAGGGAAAGGTTAGGGCCCTTCTGTGCCCCATGAGTTTCTGCAGAGAAGCTAGTGGCTGAGAGGGGGTTGGTGGATCAGGAGGGGGTGTATTCTGTGGGTTGGGGGGTCACACATCCAGCAACTGAAGGAACCCTCCTCCCTGGTGCTCTAGTGTGCTCCCCGGAGCTCTCCCCGTCTGGGGGGGCCTGTCCCCCTCCTTATGTGGGATGCCAGCCCCCAGGGTGGGTGGGGGGCTGCGCTGGGTTCCGGGGCGCGCTGGGCAGCACTATCAGGGGGCTGGGCAGGGGAGAATGGATCCAGCAGTCTGGTGGGCTAACGTGCAGGACTTTACATTCCCCACATCGAGCAGGTGAGCTTGGCTCAGCCCCAGGGCTGGTGTCGCTGGCAGCAGGTGAGAGCCGCAGCCGCCTTGGGCAGGCACGTGGCTAGCTGGGGGCGCTGGGATGCCCCTGGAGGCTCCGGCGACGCTCTGCCGGCCGGCCGGCCCCAGGGCATGGGCGGGAACACGAGCAAAGCGTGCGCAGGCGTACACCCACCCACAGGCGCACACCCAGCCGTGTACACGCACACGCTCCCTGTCACGCCTACTGTCCCCTTGCTCAGGTGCAAACAGCACATGGTTCGGTGCGCTCATGCGCCAAGACAGCCGTATTTGTACACTCATTTGCACACGCACTCAAAGCCACAAACACGCGAGCCCCCTCTCTCTCTCACACACACGAGATTGGCGCTTCTCTCCTGTCAGTTTCCAGGTGGGGAGGAAAAGCCTGTGACAAGAATCGAGCCCCTTTGAAACGCCCTTGTGGCACAGCCAGGAGAAACCCTGCTGCTGTGTCCTGGGCCTGCAGCCCCTTTGGGGAGCGGGGGGGTCCTCACGTACCCACCCTCGCTGCAGGGACTCGGCCTTGTGAGCTGCTGGCCGGCCCCTCATCTCACCAAGCCGTGAAGTACAGCTGCTCAGGCCAGCAGGACCCCGGGGCAGCCAGATGTGCGGTCGGCTCCAGTCGCCCTCCCCTGCAGAGGGTCGCAGGCCTCTCGGTCTAGTGGTAAAAGTATAAACCAAACGCAGGCCACCCCAGGGGGAGCCCGGGTCTGGCGGATCAGCCCTTTGCCCCATGGTAGAGTTTGTGTTTATTGCAGGTTGCAGACATCAGCCATTCAGCCCTGGGAGCGTCAGACAATGGAAGCAGCTGAAACGACGGGGGGGAGCCCTGGGCAGCGCAGCAGGTGACCCCCACTCTCCCTCCTTGCGGGCACGTGGGAAAATACACAGCAGCGGTGCTGCAGTGCACGGAGCTTCACTGCCCAACAGGTGATGGGCAGGCCCATCACCCGACATGGGGGGGGGTCCTGGAACCACATGGTCACGGCAGCCCCACCCCCTCCCGGTTCACTTTATTTACACAGATGTTACATACATTGTGTGTCCCCCCCCCCCCCCCCGCCTGGCCTCAGGCCCCCAGCCCCATTGTCCCCCCATTCCCCTGCTCTTGTCAGCCCTGGCTGCGGGTGCCAAAGGGCCAGTGCCATCGACCCGCGCAGAGCCCCCCCTCCTAGTCCTGGGCCCCTGCCCCCCCCCGTTGCCCCTCCTGGCACTGGGGTCCCTTGGGCCATGGGGTGACCATCTGGTGCAGTGACTAGCAGACAGGATGAGAGGGTTGGGGTGAGTGTACCCTGTTACACAAACACTAATGCAGAAACACACATGGGCCAACGGTGGCCTGAGACGTGGACGCTGGGGGCCGGGGGGTCCCGCCCGGTTCTGCTCCTTTGCGCAGGCTTGGAGCACGGCGGTGCGGCTCGCTGGCATGCGTTGCATGTATTGCAGTCTAACTGATATGGCTTTAACTATCGGAGAAGGACACAGATGCGAGCGAGACTTTGTGGCTTCTCTCAGACTCAACCCGCAGGCAAAAACAAAACCCCTGGAAAAGAGAAACCCTGGGATGCAATCGGGAACTCCCACCCCAAGCAAAGAAACCCCTTTGGGAAACAGGAGACAAGTCCTGGGCCTCTGAACCCGCCTCAGGGCATGGGGGGGACTGTCTCTGCTGGTGAGAGCTCGGGCGGGCAGCTCTCGGCCGCTTCGCTCTGCCTGGCTCAGCACTGCTGCAGCTGGGCAATGAGCTTGCAGCCCGGGCTAGGCGCAGGAGAGGCTGCCTGTGTCCTTGGGCGGGCTGGTGCTGCCGTGGAGGGAAGAGCCAGGGCAGGTTTGCCCTGGTGATGGGGGGAGCTCCCTGGAGCCATGCAGGGGCAGTTTGGTGCCCAGAGGCGGGAGCCATGAGCCAGAGATACCAGCAGGGGCCGAGCGTGGCAGAAGGACGGGTCCCTCCAGCCAGGGCTCAGTGTATGTCAGTGGGCACGGGTGCCCAGATACCACAGCGATGGGCATAGCAGGAATGTGGGCGAGGGCCAGGGTGTGAAGTGTGCTGAGTGGGACCCCCCTGGAGGCTGCTCAGCCTTGCCACGGGCTGCCCGCAGCCAGCTCAGGGCAGCGCTGGGGAGACAGGTGCTGGCAGCCTTGCCATAATGGGAATCGTTGGGTAGGGGACACCCGGAGGGCTAAGTGCTGCGTCCGCCCTCTGGGCTCCAGCCTTGCAACATGCCAGGATCATCCCCAGACCCAAGACCCCCCACACACACTCCTTGTGCAGTGGGGCTGGGAGCGGAGGTGGGAACCCCCAGTTCCTTGGGCCCAACTCTGGCCCTTGTTTTTTTATAAATCTCCTCCCCAACCATTTGCCCTAATGGGCAGGGTCTTGAATATGGCAAAGGGTGCTCGGCTTGATCCCCCCAAGGGCCGAGCTCGGCCAGGGACGCCCATACGGGCTCGGCTTGGCTGGAGACATGCGGGGGATGTGACTCCCGGGGCACAGGCATGGCTGGGGTCGCGCCTGGGCCTGCGGAGGGGTCGGGGGCAGAGGCAGAGTGGTGAGGAAGGCTTCATCTTTCCTTCCGGCCCCCCCAGTCCCACCAGTTGCCCTGCTGCCCCGGGGCAGGGTTATCTGGGGAGTCCACGTGTCCCCCTGTGTACCGCAGCCCCTGCTCCAGGGCTCTCCCCGGTGCTTGCTGCGGCAGGCGAGGGGCAGCGTGTGGCTGCCCAGCACCAGGGGAGGGGCTGGACCCAACAGCCCCTTCCTGAAGCCCAAACAAAATGCAACAGAAATGGGCACAGCAGCTGGGGGGGGCGGGGGGCAGAGCTGTGGGGCGGCGCCGCTGGGAGCCAGCCCTGTAGCCCACCATGTCCCCTCTGCGCCAGCCCCCAGGATGGCCCCTGGAACCTGGCCCGGCAGGACATCTACAGCCGCCAGCTGGAGAGCTGGAACGGGCCAGGGTTGCTTTGCTCCATGGGCTGAGACCAGGCAGGGCCGGGGCTGTGGGGGGCACAGCCCCCAGCCTGCGGGTGCTCTCCTGATGCCAGCAGATCCCTAACCCCTGGCAGTAGGCAGGCAGTGTGGGACTGAGGAATGTCTGAAGTTAGTGAAGGGCAGGGAGGGGGCATGGAGAGCGGGCAGAGCCGTGCCTTTCCCTACCGTCTGCCCCACCCTCCGCCCGACATGAGGTTACTGCAGTGAATTTGGTCCCAGTTCGCCCCCCACACCCGGGGGGATTTGCCAAGCAACCGGCTGGCACTTTGGCACAACAGAACTCCGACTCTGTATGGCTGAGGGGTGAGGGAGGAAGGGGGAGCCCTGGGCTCCTGGCAGTGCCCAGCCTGGGGCTCCGGCTGCCCGGAGCTCAGCAGGCGGGGGGTGGGTTTTGGTCTGGTTGCCTCGTCCGCCCCACTGGAGCAGCGAGGGGTTCTGGGCACAGGGGACACATCTGGGATCTTCCCTTCGAAACTGAGTTGGAACAAAAACCAAATGAAATAAAAGAAATGAAAATCCCCCCCCCCCGGTCCAGTGCGCCCCAGTGTGTGGGGGTGGGCCTGGGCGGGCGGGTGGCGCAGGGCTGTTACTTCTTGAACATGTCCTGGAGGGGCCCGGGCAGGTACTTGAGCACCGTGTCCAGGATGCTCTCCTCCTCCTCCTCCTCCTCGTCCCCGCAGCCCGCCGGGATGGCTTTCTTGGGGCGCGTCAGGCTGCCCTCGCACGGCTGCTCCATCGCCGCCTTCTCCTCTGCCTCCTTCTCCTCTTTCTTCTTCAGGCCGTACTGTGGGGCAGAGACAGACCGGGCCTCTCAGTGCCTGGGGAGCCCCTCTCCTCTGGGGCCAGGTCTGCAGCCCCTGGCCTGCCCCAGCATGTGCAGTGCTGTGAGTGTGCAGACGTGTGCAAATGCGCACACACCTCTCTGCGGGTCTGAACACATGCCAGCCCAGCAGAGAGCAGCCTTCCCGTCCATTGCTGATACCCTCAGCGAGCCCCTCCCTGTGAGCCCGCGGCGGGTAACAGCCAGAGCCTAGCACAGCAAGGGGGGCTGGCACTGCCATGACGCCAGCCTTGGGCATCTGTCTGGCCAGGCCCACGTTCCTTCACCACCCAGCCAACTACCCTGCCTGCCTCTCCGGGGCGGGCTGGGGGATGCGCTTTGGTCTGTCATGTTTCTAATGCCCACCACCCTGGCATCTAGGTGCTGCTGTCTCCATAAGAAAAAAGCCCGTGAGCAGCGGTGCCCAGAGCGTTGCCCGGGCCGTGCAGGCCGCCTGCCAGGCTCCCGGGGCAGGTGTGGGCCGAAGCCCATCACAGCCACTCATCCTTTCCTCATTTTCCTCCCACAGGCGAGAACGGGGCAGATGGCCAGGCCCAGCTTGCAAAGCGACCAGGCTCCCCGTCCCCAGCTGCCCTGGGGCGCCTCCGGCCACGCAAAGGACACGGTGCAGCTCCCCCCACTCCCGCACGGGCTAAAGGAGGAACTGGCTGGCAGAGCCCCGCTGCCTGAAATCGCCTGTTCCCATCTGTCTCGGCTCACAGGATATTGGAGGCAAGAGTCGGGCTTCCCCAGCGTCTGGGCCGAGGCAGCTCCTGGCGCGATGTGGCCATGTTATCTGCTCCTCAGTGGGTTATTAAAGATGGCAGATAGCGAGCGACAATTCCAGGCTGTCATGCGGCTGCTTGCAGCAGGCGGGGGAGATAAGGACCCCCCCCCCCAGCCCACCCCCGTTCCAAGCTAATCCCCTGCTGCGGTGGCAGGAGGGGCGCGTAGCGAGGGTGGGGCAGAGTTTCGGAGCAGTTGCGAAGGGGGAGAATCTCTGGGGCAGCTTTTCCCCAGTCAGGTCTTGCTGCCTCTCACAGTGTCACCAGTGAGAAAGGGGCCAAGCCTCGGCTGTGTCCAAATCCAGGCTCAAAGGCAGCAGCGCCCGGGGCTCCTGCTGCAAGGGCTGGCCAGGCCAGGGAGGGGGCCATAGGCAGGTGGGTTTTGTGTGTGCCAGAGGGGCTCTGTGGGAGCAAGTGTGTAGCTGTGTGCGCAGCAGTGGGTGCGTGAAGGTGCGGGGGGCACTCTGGGGATGCGTACGGAGGGGTGTGTGAGACCCTGGATGTCCCAAGGGGTGTGTGCGCTGGAGCAGGGTCCCCCTCCATGCAGAGGAGGGTAGGGGTGTTACACCAGGGCGGGTAACACGTGCACTGTGCCTGGCCCCAGGGAACCGTCATTAATTTACCAGCATTTCACTGCTGCTCAGGTGCTTTGGGCCGGGGACATGCTCTGCCTGCGGCTCCCATGGGCCCGGGTTTGACGGGCTCTAGGACACCAGAGCCCCAGCTCCGCCCTGCTTCCCGCAGCGAGCTCAGCAAGGGCCTCCCCTGCCATGCAGAGAACAGGCCCAGGGAGGTCAGTGGCTCGCTTCTCCCAGCCCGAGACGGGAACTGTGTCTCCATGGCCCAGTCTGTCCTCCCCCTCTTTGCTCAGGCTGCCACTTAGTGCCAATGGGGATGTGGCTCTTTAGTGATGGGGACCCTGCCCTACTAAGCACCAGGCTAAGACCCACCAAGCTCATTGCATACATGGGCCACCCATGGGAGTAACACTCCCTGCACACCTGGGGCAGGTTGGATCCCACAGCATAGAGGGGAAATGACCCATTTGGCCTCCCCCGCCCGAGTCCCCAGCCTCCTCCCCTTCCTGACTTCCCAGAAGAGGAGCTGTGCAGAGTTCCCCCCTATGCCCGGAGCAAGGCTGGAGAATGTGCGGCTTGTCACCAGCGCAGCTGCCCTGGCTGAAGCCAGCTGAGAAACCATGCAAGAATCCCTAGGCCTGGACATTGGCCATGGCACAGAGACCCCAACCCTAAACCTGGGCAGTGTGCCTGGCACAGGGATCCGTGGCAGCGAGCACAGGACAGGACACTGACTTCCCCTTGGAGCTCAGCACACTGGCGAAGAGACGAGCCGGGATCAGGCAGGCCCCCGGGCAGGGAGTCAGTGATCCAGTGCACAGAACTCTGCACCCCACGGCCTCCCCGACGCCGTGTGTGCAGGACGCACCATCTCCTTCATTGACATGGGACCTGCCGCCCTTCTCGTTACAGGTGGAAGTCGCGGCCCTTGGGATGCAGAGGGCTGGCGGTTGCATGGGAGCTACGCAGTCAGAGAGCGGTCAGATGAAATCCCTGCAGCCACAAGCCCTCCCCTCTGTGCCCATTGAAAAACCCTATTGCTCCCACCACATCCGGCGGGGCAGAGCACCAGGGGCCTGGGGGCCGGTTCTGCCCCACCCCACAGAGCTCAGAGAGCAGTTCCTTTGCCTTTTGCACTTCAAAACTAGCCTGGTCAGTTCCCCTGCCTGGCTCCAGGCTCAGTTCTACTCACTGGTGGAGCCCAGTTGCCCTAAACCACCACCCTCTGCACCACAAGCCTACCGGTCTCAGAGCCCAGGCGGGACGGGGAGACAGAACAGGGCCAGGAGCAGCGTGGGCAGCATGCTCAGCACAGGGCCAGGAGGGGCGAACGAGGCGAGCGGCATTCAGGGGTGTCGTATGGGAGGGTCCCGCAGAACTGCTGCATGTCTGGCTGAGCCGGAGTCACTCGAGCCCCGCCCCATGGGGCTGTCCAGAGTCTGGCACTGGGAGGGGGCAGAGGGGCGCTGAGCCAGCTCCGGGGTGTTTGCAGCGGCGGGAGGGAGCAGCAGCTGCCGGGGTGGCCCGGTGACTGCCCAGAGCAGGGAGTCCCTCTCTACTTGGCCCTGCTATGGCCCCAGCTTGATCACAGCGCCAGCCCCTGAGCCATCTCCGCACAGGGCTCCCCCCACTCCCGCATGGGCCCATCAGGCTGTGGCTGGGCACCGTCTGTGTGACACAGTCACACTCCAGCCCCGCTGCCCCGCCTCACCCACCTTATCCCGGATCTGTTGCCGGACCTTCTCCCTCTCGGCTTCCATCCTGGCGTGCTTGGCCTTCCGCTCCTCTTCCTGCTGGCGAAGGGCTTCTTGACGCTCCTCCTCCTTCTTCTGAGCGTCGGGATCCTTCTCTTCCTCTCCGCCCAGCATCTTCCCCATGTCCTTGGTGGCCCCTGCACAGGACACACCAGGCAGCATGGGAAGGGGAGCAAGGCTGCGGCCGGGGCTCGGGGCTCCCCAAGCAGATGCCCCCCTCCAATAGCTGCCTGGCACCATCCCCTGCCGGCCCCCGCCTGGCCGCAGCCAGGAGGGGCAGAACTGGGAGAGGCAGGAAGGCGACTAGGGAATGAGACGCTGCTGCAGCTCACCAGCGGCCTGGGGCTGCCCTGCCCCTCCTCCAGTGCAGTCATTTACACCAGTGCGAATGAGCGTGTCACAGGCGGGACTGACGCATCTCCCTGTCTGTCCCTCATTCCTGTCTGCCCAGCAGCCGCGCTGTATTTATCCCATAACGCCCCTGGGGGCCAGGCAGGGCTGTACCCCATCTGGCAGCTGGGGCAGGGAGGCCCGGAGAACAGGCTCTACCCAGGGCATCTGGGGCGGGGTCTCCCAGCACTCACGGGGCCTGGCCTGGAGACCAGCAGGAGCCCTGACTCATAGCTGGACTGCCGGGACCCCGTAAACTGGCAGTCGAGGGGCTTGGGGCACAGAGTAACCCTGGAGTGAGTCTGGGAAGTGCCAGCTGCCAGCACCGGGGCCAGGCATTCAGCAGCGCAGGCTGGTGGGCTGGGAACCCAGCTCTCTCCTGTCATTGAGGCGCAGCTGCAGGGCGGCGGGGTGCCAGCGAGGCTCCCAAGACAGCGTCTCGGGGAATCCCCCTCTGCTACGCAGGGGGCAGTGTCCGCACCCGGCGCCTGCTGATTCGTTTTCAAACTGGCTGCAGCATGGCTCTGAACAAAGAGCCCTGCTCCGCGGCAGAGCCAGGCTGCGGGACGGCCGGGGCTCTGTGCCAGGCTGGGTCTGGCCCGTGCCCTTCAGCCGAGGAATTACAGGCGCCTCAATGGAGGGAGGGAGGCTCCGCCAAGAGCAGGAGGGCAGGCAAGCGTGACACGGCGCCTGGAAAGGCCGGGAAGATCCGTGGGAGATTCTGCACAGGCACCTGCCCCTGAGACATCCCAAAGGCCGCAGCCTGCCACACAGACACCCCCTCCCCCGGGAAGCAGTAGCCAGGAGAGAAGACTTGGGGGCGATTGTGGACAGGACGTTCGCTGACTCCCGGGTTGCAATGAGCCCTGGCAGGGCACCCAGCCGGTGCAGCTTGGCGGCTGCATGGGCAGGGGGGGCTGTGTGCAGGCCTCGGCTGGGACCACCCCTTCCTAGCTGGGCTCCCCTTTGAGGAGCTGAACGGGGGACACGATTGCAAAGCAGCCCCCATGTGCAGACACAGCCCGTTTGGCAGGGGGCGGGGAGCCTCAGGGCCTGGCAAAGGCAGTCCAGCCTGGACAAACGGTAAGGAAATGTCCAGGAGGGAACAGTCTTACCCTGGGCAGGGCTAGAGGGGCTCCCTCGGGGTGCGTCCCACAGCCTCGGGGCTGGGCAGGGCCAGCGAGGAGGCAGCCAGACGTGGGTGATGGCAAAGGGACAACGTGGCCAAGCATCAGTGGCAGCTAATGCCAAAGGAACGGGGATGCAGGGAGCCGGGCCGGGGACGGCCAGAGGGGAGGGGGCAGCCAGGCTGTGGCCCAAGGAGCGGCTCCCCTCGCCCCTCCCTGCTCTGATGGGAGGCAGATTGATGTGTTTCGACAGCAGAGACGGCGAGTTTACAGGTTAGCAATGGGAGCAGCGAGCAAACAGGCGACCCACGGCTCAGCTCAAGTGCCTTCTCCCGGGAGGGGCCGCGGCAGGTCTGGCCCGGTGCTGGGCAGAGACGTGAGCCACAGAGCTGTGCAAGTCACTCAGCATGGAACCCCGGAGCCGCAGGTCACGAGTGGAGACCCCCCAGATGGGGAGAGACCCTCCACACCTCTCTGGATGGGAACCTGGACCCACCCGGGCGCTTCTGGTTGGGCGCCCAGGTGCACTGCCAGACCCTCCCTGCAAAGCCCACGGAGCTGGTGGTGAAGTTTTGTCCCCCACGAATGCAAAGGCAAGAACCTGAGCAGACCAGTCGTGAGCTAGCGAGACGCCGAGGCAGACGGGTCCCCGGACGCGCAGCCAGATCCCTGTCCTGGGCCCAGCACGGCCTCAGAGCGAGCAGGCCCCCTGGGGCCTTTCCTGCCACCTTCTGTGCCAGGGCCAGGCTGAGGGGCTCCCCCTTCCACAGTGGAGCTGCCCAGCCGCTGCAGATGCCAGGCTCCCCTGGCACCCAGCCAGTGAGGACCAGCACAGAGACCGCTGGGGGGCTACTGCCCGCAGTGCTGGGCAAGGGGGCAAGGCTGTGCTGCAGACCCACAGTGTGGCATGAGGCGTACCTGGGAGAGGGCAGGCCCAGGGCCCAGCGGGAGGTGGGGCAGCCGGTGCCCGTGCCGGGGAGTGCCCGGGGGCACCAGGCTGGAAGCAGCAGCAGAAGGCTGGGGTGTGACCATGTCTCGCGAGGCCCCATCAGGCTAGGCAGCCCTGGCAACATGCCACCCACTGCTGATACAGAGCTGCCCTGCCCCCCCCCCCCGCCCCACACACATACAGCATCAGGCCTGGGGCTGGGGAGCAGACATTGCGGAGCTGGGGTGCCCCCTGCAGAGAGGGCGAGCCCTCAGAGCACCCTGAGCACCCAGCCTGGTGCCCAGCGATCCCTGGTGCAGTGTGCTGGTCCTTGCCTAGCAGCCTCCCCATGCAGGGACCAGCTCTCCCAGCTGGAGCTGCTCCGGGCTGGCCCCTCGGCCAGGCCAGTGAGGCCAGTGCTGCAGCCTAGAGCCAGGAGGGCAGCGCGTGGCAGCGGCCTGGGGGCTGGGCTGGGGCTGAGCTCGCTGTGGGGAGAACGGCAGAGATGCCATGGAGGAAGGTGCTGGGTTCCGGGTGTTCCAGTTCTGCCTGTCCTAGGGAGCTGGGTCTCTGGACTGCCGGCAGGGGGCTTTCCCCGTGGGGCAGGGCAGCAGCGTGGCCGTCTCCTCTCAGACACCCGCGGCCCACCGTCATGTCCTGTGGCTCCGCTCTGCCCCTCGGCCGACGCTCTGGGCCATGCTTGCAGCCCCAGCCCCACTGGCTGCTCTCTCTGCTGTGTCCTGCCCCTCCCCGGCCTCCCCTGTCACTGCACTCTCCTTCGGTGCCAGGTGCCCTGCTGTTCCCCCGGAGAATCCAGGGGGGTTGGTTTATTCTTACATAGCTGCTGGGCTGTCCCCGTGTCGCTGACCATGCCAGGCCCCTGGGCTCTGCAAACCACTCAGTTTAGTGTCTCTTGTGACTCCACGGGGAAGGGAGCTGCCTCCCCAGGGCCCTTCACATCACTGTAAAGCTACAATGACCTCAACCAGACAGTGATTCCCGATCAGCCAGGGGCTGCTCAGGGGAGGGCAGCCCAGTGGGACTGAGGTCAAGTCTCAGCTCTGCCACAAGCACCCTGAGCTGCCGTGGGCAAGTCTGTTCAATGGGAATCAAAGCCCTGGCCTGTCTTTCCAGGGGGGTGGGAGGGTAAATCCATTACAGACTGGGAGGGGCTCAGATACAAGAGTCACGGGGGCCAGGCAAGTCCCTTCACTAGGACCCCAACACAAACCAACTCCACTAGCCAGGGTGACAAGGGAAAACAAGCCAGTCAGCGAGGCTGGTGGCCCAGGGAACCCTTGTGGCTAACGGCCTCACCTGGCAGCAGGAAAATCAAAACCCCACTGGGTGTTCCCCTCAGTGTGTGATGCCAGAGCTCTGAGTATGAAACAGTTCAGGGATTAAAACAGCTGCCACCTCTGTCCTGCTACAGATGTTCTCAGCCTGTCGTTATCTAGCCCTTCCGTGTGGCTAGCACCCACCCCCGTCCGCCTGCCTGGGCCTCGCCGGTGAGTTATACCGGGGACTTCCCAGGGTCTCAAAGCTGCGGGCTCCATTCCCAGCAGAGTCGAGCTGCCGGACCCCCAGGGTGAGTGAGCGGGGCTATTGCTGAAGCGGGGGCGGGCTGGGGTGGAGGGTTTGTCAGCTCTCCAGGTATTCCAGGCACTTCCTGGCCCGCCAGCCTGATGCCAGGGGTACAGGATCCTGCTTCTTCTGGCTCTTTCACGGGACGGGACGCGAGGGAATAGCAGCACCGCCATTAGAGAGAGACTGGGGAGCTGGTGCATGGGACCACAGCTGGGCTCGGCTCCCCTGGGAGAACTCCCTACACCTGGCTCCTGGCACCCAGGTGGAACGTAGACAGAGAGAAACAATCCACATGGGTCTCCCCCTTTAGCAGCAGCCTTTGAGACAGTCCTAGGCCAAGCTCTCCTCAGTGTGGGACCCTTTCTCAGACACCCAGCCAGGAGGGCGTGGGGCAGGCAGGCGGACACGATCCAAATATGAAGAACAGACTTACCCCCTAACGCTTGTTTCATTACAAAGTCCATGCTGCCGGGCCGGATCAGTGCGCTCTAGACCACAGCAGAATTCTCATCCAGTGCTGTGGGCCGGACTCCTAGGATCAGGTGCCACCTGGCCGGGAAGGAGAAACACAGTGAGATGGGCTGAGAGCCAGTGCAGAGGCCTTTGTGACGAAGTGGGACTGTTCTTAATGTTTCCTCTGAATAGTGTGGGGGTGCCTCAGTTTATCCTATGCAGTTCTTAAGTATCTAGGTGGTGGGGTAAGGGTGTATGATCATTGCAGAGCCCTAGAGGGCAGGTGTGTGCAGGGGTCTGGACACAGAGAATGGCCGACACCCTGTTTCCTGGAAACTGATGGCCTAGGCCCTTCCCCCCTGCAAGGTGAGAGCTAAAGGGGTTGGAGAACAACGGAATCCGGTGACCTCCTGGCCCAGGAAAGGGACAAAGCCCAGAGGAGGAGGGGCTGGAGGGAGTTTCAGTTTGGGACTGGCTGGGACATGGAGTGAAGGGCAGACGTGGTTGTCTGGCTCACTGCCCCCCAAAATGGACCCGGCTGAGGGGTCCTGTTCTCTGTACCTACAAGCTCTGTGTTAGACCATGTTCCTGTCGTCTAATAAACCTTCTGTTTTACTGGCTGGCTGAGAGTCACGTCTGACTGCGGAGTTGGGGTGCAGGACCCTCTGGCTTCCCCAGGATCCCCACCTGGGCGGACTCGCTGGGGGAAGCGCAGGGAGGGGCAGAGGATGCTGAATGCTCCGAGGTCAGACCCAGGAAGGTGGAAGCCAGGTGAGCTGTGTGTCCTGCAGACAGGCTGCTCCCAGAGAGGAGACTTCCCCAGAGTCCTGCCTGGCTTCATGGGGAGCAGTTCCAGAGCATCGCCCGGGGACCCCCTGACAGCCAGTACTCCAGAGCCTGGGGCAAGGAGTGTTGGGGTAACCTTGCTCTTGTGATTAGCCCTAGTCTTTGCTGGCGCAGTCAGGCCCGAAGGGAACCATGTCACACTCACCAGAGGCAGTGATAGGGCGGGGGAAAGGAATTGCTATTGAGATGCAAATCATGGGCCAGATTCTGCTCTCACTTGCAATGGTGTAAATCAGGATTAACTCCACTGACATCACTTTCAGGCCCCAATCTCCCTGCACAATCCCCACGGAAGCCTATGGCGCATACGATGACGGGGTGAGCTTGTCTCCGGGGCCAAAGGGAGGTGACTGTAGGGATGAAGTGCAGCAGGCCACGTGGGACTGCGCGGGACACTCCAGTTTGACCCAGATGGATACAGGCCAACACATGCAGAATCCCTGGCATCCAGAACCGAAAGTGGGTGCCCAGGGCTGTGTTCCTGGCCCCCGCTCACCAGCTGCCTTCGCAGGATTAGTCATGGATCCACTCAGGGAAATAATTAGACTGATAAATACAAGCCGGCTCTTTCTCTCTCATGCACCTCCCGCACACCTAGTCTACCTCTCACATGCTCACCCCACGCTCAGTGTGCAATTGTGCACACACACACACACTTTACACCACAGCAGCTTCAGACAGACTTACAACCATCCTGCTTCCCACTTGCTGGAAGGATCCAGGGCTCCTGTCTGCCAACTGCTGGCCAGACAGCCAGAGGGGACAAAGCCAGCTGGCAGCTCGCCCCAGCCTGGCTGGAATAGCCGCATGACACACCGTGGCCACCACCCAGCCCCCCCCATACAATGGAGCCCTGGATGGAACTAAGCTCTTTTCAGTTGGCAGCTGTACAGAGACGTATGGCTGTTTTTCTGCCTCAGGGACCCACGTGGGGTCCGGGATGGATACTGGAGTGACCCTGTGTTTGGCTGCTGTGGGTTCATGGTACAATGAGCTGACCGGACTGTGTGGGCACCTCTGCTAACTGGCGGGGGAGCAGATCTGCTCTGGTGCTGCTAAAGAGATTTGCTAGATGCCAGGAAAGAAGCTACAAGCCCAGCTACCACTTAGCAAAGCTGCAGCTTTCAGCCCGGAGGTTTCCTGCTTCACACCTGTCTGCCTCGTTACTTACATGGCCCCATTATCACAGTGAGCTGCTGGTGCCCCTGCGAGGTAAGGCAGTGCTGTTAGGGTCCTTTTATGGGTGAGGAGCTGAGGCACTAAGTGCCTTGCCCCAAGTCAGTTGGGGAGTCTGTGGCAGGGCAGGTTATTGAGCCCAGGTCTCCTGGGTCCTAGGCCAGTGTCCTGACCACTAGGCCATCCTGCCCCTCAAACCCCAGCTGGGGACAGATTCCCCTCAAACAGCTGAAAGGTGGCTTCCCC
Source organism: Eretmochelys imbricata (assembly GCF_965152235.1). Classification (NCBI taxonomy): domain Eukaryota; kingdom Metazoa; phylum Chordata; order Testudines; family Cheloniidae; genus Eretmochelys; species Eretmochelys imbricata. Next base: position 1,715,068 of record NC_135579.1, read on the forward strand.
TCTCCTTACGCTGTTTCCATTGGAGCATCCTCACTTCCTGTCAATCCCCTGTCCTCTTCTTGTAGTAACCTGACATTGCTCTTTGCATCAGGACTACCTGGGGTACCTTGCTGTAGCGCCTAGGAGCCTAGTCATGGCCTAGGACCCCATCGTGCTAGGTGCTGTACAAGCACAGAGTCCCTGCTCTATCTGAACCAAAACTCCACCTGTGCAAACAAAGGCCCAAGGACATTGATAAACCTCCGACGCCTCCCTACTGCAGAAGTCGTGCAGAATATTCCCGACAGTCTGCAACTACTGGATGGGTGCAAACCCCACGGAGGGTGTGGCTAGGAGTCACAGGCCCAGAGTGAGAATGGGAACTCTGAGCACTGCTTTAGGCTGCTGCACCGTCTCCCCAGGGCATGGGTGCAAGTCCCATCGCTTGGGACATTTAACCCTAGGCTGACTGAAGCACCAGCTGCACTGTCCCTGGGAGACAGTTCTTGAGGCTCTGCTTCTGCACACCAGGTTGCAGCCTATTCGAGTGGCTGCATTTCCAGATGGGGCTTTACAACAGTGAAAGGCACAAGCTTGACTGGAGGCCCTTCCAGAGATTGCTCATTGCACCCCGCCTACTTTCTGGAGCGACGCCCTCTGGGAGCACCTCGTTCTCGGCTGTGGGGTTAAGTGACTGGAAACAAGCAGGGATTTGATCCTTCGCGGGCCAGCGGAATGTGCCCAGAACCATTTGACGTGAGGGCAGGCAGCACGGCCGTGATGCCAATGACTCATGCACGACCGATCTAACATGCAGATCAGCGCCTTCCTTTCCCTTTCAGAAGGGTTCCGTGTTCCTAACTCCTCTTTGCATATCTCCAGAACCATGCAGGAGACCCCTGGAAGAGCTCCAGCCCATTCCATCCAGTGATGATGGGCAGTTCCTAGACTTAAGGTTGCCTGACGTGTCCCATCATAAGACCCAGTATTCAGCTGCTTGTAAATTTGACAAAGTTTAACCATTTGGGACTTTTCTGAATGTTTCAGCAAAAATGATTCAGCCACTTCTCACAAGGAGATTGGGGGTAGCACCCTGGTGTCAGGAACGTGCCTTTTGTCTTCCCCAGGGAAATCTGCCCAAGTTTGGAACTGCTGGAGACAGCTGTTCACACGAGCTCGGTAAAACCTTTTTAGGGTTCAGCAGCCAACTTCTCTGCAGAGTCCGTCTGCGCTGAGCATGCTGCATCCCCTCGCAGCGTCTACATGCCAACAGGACTGCCCGCGCTCTGTCCCCACGGAGCAACTGCTCATGCTCCCTCCCAGGGCTGAACAGCTGCCAGGGAACTCTGCTGGCTGCCTGGACGGGATGGAGCCCGGCATGCCCTGGCCAGACAATGGGCCAAATTCAGCCCTCACGTAAATGGAGACCACTCCTCTCAGAGTCCGTGGCGAGCGCCCCTGCTTATGCCCAGCTCCTTATTTGCCCCAGTGTATGAATTGATGCCCCCTCATCCCTCCCGCTCTGCAGCAGGAGACAGCCGGCAGAGGAGACTGCCCCCAGCTGGGTTCTCAGAAGGCTGTTTCCATCGTAATGTGGAAGCCAGCTCAGCATTTTCCATTTCCTCGTGCCCCCTGTGAGCCCCTGGATACAGAGGCCAAGTCTACACGATAGCCTTTGCCAGCTTAGCCGTGTCAGCCAGGGGTGTGTGATGAGGTGTGATCCCTGCTGGCAAAAGCTCCTTGTGTAGACACAGCTATAGCTGCAAAATGGCATTTTTGCCACTACAGAGTATTTTGCTTGAGGGGCTGATACAAGCCCTGCTCGCACAAACCATGGAATCAGCTGCATCCAGGCTGGAGTGCTTTGCTGGTGTAACGTGCCTGGATAGCTAACCCGGCAGAGTGCTCCGAGTATCGTCCTGGCCAGCACATGTGGAGAACAGAGGGACTCCCTTCGGTCCCAAGCCCTATGCCTACGCTTGCTCGTTGAACTGGAGGGCCAGCTCGGAGGTAAACACTAGAGGGCAGCACGGCCCCATTAGCCCTGCTGCTCTGGGGTAGGGGTTATTGCAGTTCCACCCAATTTCTATTCTACACGGGAACGTCTGAAGCTGGAATGAAGCCTGCCGCTTTGGGGAGTGTCCATGGAGGTTTGTCTCGAGCGGTGCTTCCAGCAGCCGAGGGAACGGGTGTTACGGTTGCAGTCACACATTTGCACTCTTACCATGGCCTGGCCTGGGCCCTGGGGCCTGGCCGCTGGAAGGTTTGGGGAACGCCTGGGGTCTACACACACCGATTCCCTGCTTAGTCCTGCTGGCCTTGCAGCCGATTTAATAATTGATTAAAGCAGAAACAGTTCGATCCGTCCCCACCCTCCGACAGCAGGATCTCCCAGCCGGCCCTGCTTCTGGGAGCGAGTGGAGCAGGTGGGGATTGGTACCCAGAGGGTCGTGCGAATGAAATGGATTCAGACGGTGAGCCACCTCAGCATGGCTTAGACCGGTCAATTACAAACGGCTCAGTTACAAACGGCTCACATCTCTAGTGGAGACGCAGCCTGGGTTTATATTAGAGCTTGCTTCCCAAGCCAGGCACCTGCCGGCAGAGCACGGCTGCCTTAGATCCCCTGCACCTGTATCATCATTCACTAGCGTCAGGCCTGGCCTGTCGCTGCTGGAGGGCAGGGGGAGACCCCGTCAACCACATTGCTTCAAACACAAACACAGGTCAGCCACTACAGACCGCAGCAAGCCCCGTGTCGAGGGGATGAGGGTTCTCCTGCTGCTCCCGGGAAAGCAGGCAGCCTCCCCACTCAATTGGTTTTAGCCCTGCCTCATATGAATTAGCCACTGTAAGTTCTTGATAATTAAGTTCATTTTTGCAAGGCAGAGAACGCTTCTCGGTCGAGGTCGTGGCAGCTAATGGCTCGTTAGCAGGATTCAGGCAGGCTCTCAACTCAGCACTTAGCACCAGCCTGTCCCTCCCCACCGGGCCGGGCCGGGCTGCTGACGGAGCATTTGTAGTCAATTTGCATCCTCCCCTCCCCTTTGATTTAATGCTTTGATACAGCATCATCATCAGGAAGACGATTCCTTTTGCGAGCGCTGCGGCTAATACCTGGGAGAGTGGCTCTCCCCCCTCACATCTCATGCCACCCCCCCCAGGCGAACCCGGCCTTCTGGGTGTGGAATCGGGGAGCAGAAAATTAACTAGCATAATTTGGGGGTGGGATGGGGCACCTGGGAGGGCTGTTCTCCGTAAAGCCCACACATGGGGGGACGGGGACAGGACGCCAGCTCCCTGGGGGAAGCAGGAGGTTCTGAACGAACGAGGTTTGGACAAGTGAGGCTGTTGGCAAGTCGCCACAGAGTCACAAGGAAGAGAAATCTTAGCAATAATCATAAATAACAGAATCACAGCTGCTAGAGAGGGGAAAGACCTATGACATCACCCAGGCAGTCTCCCTGCCAATGCAGGATTGATTTGGGCTGGCCATTTCCTGGAATAGGGTCCAATCTAGGTGTAAAACCCCCAGGCAATCGGACATCTGCCACGGCCCCCAGGAAACGATTCTGTTGCCTAACCCAGCGCTGCCAGTCACCGTGCCAGCAGCACCCGTGCTGGGGAGAATGGGACGGTGGCGTATTTATACAGTGCTGTGAACTCAGCCAGCCCTGCCCCTGCCCCCCTGTCAGCACTGCGCCATGTGGGGGGCCGGGCAGGGAAGAGGTTTCAGACAAACACGGATTTTTGCACACAAGCTGCAGCTCCTCGCCGATTGCAAGGCCAGAAGGGATCCCTGTGATTGTCTAGTCTGACCTCCTGCGTAACACAGGGCAAAGACCTGCCGCAGGCTAATTCCTAGAGCAGAGCAGTTAGAAAAACCTCCCCTCTGGATTTAACGATGTTAAGTGATGGAGGATCCACCAGGACCCTGGGGAAGTTCTTCCACTGATTCATCACCCTCACAGTTAAAAAGTTACACCTTATTTCCGGTCTGGTGCATGCAACCCCTAGTCTGGGATCAGAGCCAGCCCAGAACAATCCCAGCAAGCACACCCATCCACTCAGCCTGGACTGTGTCCCCGACCTTTCCCGAACCCTGAGGGCTCTGCCCGCTCCCTGGGCTCACAGAGTCACCTTGTGCCTGGACCGGCTGTTGCAGGACCTTGGGGCTTGGAGGGAACCTGGCTCTGGAGCCTCAGTGTATCACAAGGGGAGCAGGGTGCGGGGCAGGAGCTGGATTGCAGGGGCGACCCACAGCCTCCAGGCTGTCCCTTCTAGCTCTGGGCCCCTTGGGGAGCCCCTGACCCCCCCATTGCTCCAGCAGAAAAAAGTCACCAAGGAAGACTCTGCTCAGCCCAGTCAGGGCCTGCATCACTGCTCCAGGCCCGAGGTGGTGGGGATGGGCATGGCCATGCTCTCCCTATGGCCAGTGCCCAGCTGGAGTTGGCCACAGGGACTTCCCATGGAGCAGTGTGGCAGGAGAGCCTGGGGCCTGGAGTGCAGGGTGGGCACTGAGCTCTGAGACACAGACAGCCCCCAGTGTAACAGGATCATGATGGTCTCATAGAGCCCCTCCCCTCTCCCCCGCCGCACGACAGGGCACCTGCTCCACCTGATTGTCTCCCTTGTTCGCAGCTACCGAGGGTGAGGAGTTGTGAGTCCACAAGGCTGGACAGATCTGGAGAGATGGACACGCTGTCCAGCCCCCCCAGGGCCCCTTCCCAGCACTGCCCCAGGAACAGGTCTCACGCCGATTCTGGCTGGCGTCTGTGTGTGTGAAGGGAGGCACAGGCGAGGTGCCCAGGGTGTATAATGTGCCACGGGGTGTACATGCCCTGTCGGCGGGTGGGCGAGGTGCCCGGGGTGTACAATGTGCCCTGGGGTGTATGTGCCGTGTCGGGGGTGGGCGAGGTGCCCGGGGTGTACAATGTGCCGCGGGGTGTACATGCCGTGTTGGGGGTGGGCGAGGTGCCCAGGGTGTACAATGTGCCCTGGGGTGTACATGCCGTGTCGGGGGTGGGCGAGGTGCCCAGGGTGTATAATGTGCCCTGGGGTGTACGTGCCGTGTCGGGGGTGGGCGAGGTGCCTGGGGTGTACAATGTGCCCTGGGGTGTACATGCCGTGTCAGGGGTGGGCGAGGTGCCCGGGGTGTACAATGTGCCCTGGGGTGTATGTGCCGTGTCGGGGGTGGGCGAGGTGCCCAGGGTGTACAATGTGCCCTGGGGTGTACGTTCGATGCCGGGGGTGGGCGAGGTGCCCTGGGTCAACAATGTGCCCTGGGGTGTACGTGCCGTGTCGGGGGTGGGCGAGGTGCCCAGGGTGTATAATGTGCTGCGGGGTGTACGTGCCGTGTCGGGGGTGGGCGAGGTGCCCAGGGTCAACAATGTGCCCTGGGGTGTACGTGCCGTGTCGGGGGTGGGCGAGGTGCCCGGGGTGTACAATGTGCCGCGGGGTGTACGTGCCGTGTCGGGGGTGGGCGAGGTGCCCGGGGTGTACAATGTGCCCTGGGGTGTACGTGCCGTGTCGGGGGGTGGGCGAGGTGCCCGGGGTGTACAATGTGCCGCGGGGTGTACGTGCCGTGTCGGGGGTGGGCGAGGTGCCCGGGGTGTACAATGTGCCCTGGGGTGTACGTGCCGTGTCGGGGGGTGGGCGAGGTGCCCGGGGTGTACAATGTGCCGCGGGGTGTACGTGCCGTGTCGGGGGCTGGGCGAGGTGCCCGGGGTGTACAATGTGCCCTGGGGTGTACGTGCCGTGTCGGGGGTGGGCGAGGTGCCCGGGGGTGTACAATGTGCCCTGGGGTGTACGTGCCGTGTCGGGGGTGGGCGAGGTGCCCGGGGTGTACAATGTGCCGCGGGGTGTACGTGCCGTGTCGGGGGTGGGCGAGGTGCCCGGGGTGTACAATGTGCCGCGGGGTGTACGTGCCGTGTCGGGGGTGGGCGAGGTGCCCGGGGTGTACAATGTGCCCTGGGGTGTACGTGCCGTGTCGGGGGTGGGCGAGGTGCCCGGGGTGTACAATGTGCCGCGGGGTGTACGTGCCGTGTCGGGGGTGGGCGAGGTGCCCGGGGTGTACAATGTGCCGCGGGGTGTACGTGCCATGTCGGGGGTGGGCGAGGTGCCCGGGGTGTACAATGTGCCCTGGGGTGTACGTGCCGTGTCGGGGGGTGGGCGAGGTGCCCGGGGTGTACAATGTGCCGCGGGGTGTACGTGCCGTGTCGGGGGTGGGCGAGGTGCCCGGGGTGTACAATGTGCCCTGGGGTGTACGTGCCGTGTCGGGGGTGGGCGAGGTGCCCAGGGTGTACAATGTGCCCTGGGGTGTACGTGCCGTGTCGGGGGGTGGGCGAGGTGCCCGGGGTGTACAATGTGCCGCGGGGTGTACGTGCCGTGTCGGGGGTGGGCGAGGTGCCCGGGGTGTACAATGTGCCCTGGGGTGTACGTGCTGTGTCGGGGGATGGGCGAGGTGCCCGGGGTATATAATGTGCCGCGGGGTGTACATGCCGTGTCGGGGGTGGGCGAGGTGCCCGGGGTGTACAATGTGCCGCGGGGTGTACGTGCCGTGTCGGGGGTGGGCGAGGTGCCCGGGGTGTACAATGTGCCCTGGGGTGTACGTGCCGTGTCGGGGGTGGGCGAGGTGCCCGGGGTGTACAATGTGCCCTGGGGTGTACGTGCCGTGTCGGGGGTGGGCGAGGTGCCCGGGGTGTACAATGTGCCCTGGGGTGTACGTGCGATGCCGGGGGTGGGCGAGGTGCCCTGGGTCAACAATGTGCCCTGGGGTGTACGTGCCGTGTCGGGGGATGTGCCCGGAGCGCCCGGCCATGGCCAGGGGCAGGCAAGCGGCAGGCTGGGGGAGCCCTGAGCTGCCCAGGGAGGGACGCATTAGCGGGGCAGAGGGTCCAGCAGGCAGCCCGCCCCCCTCCCCCGGCGGTTTTCTTGTGATTCTGGCACATGCAGAGGACAGGAGACCCCCAAGGCAAATACCGCCTGGCGCAGCGGGTCTGCAGCCCGGAGCCCCAGCTCCCCTCGCCGCTCCGGGCTGCAAACACAGGTGTGTGTGAGGCGGAGCTAGCGGGGACGCAGCCCAGCCCAGGACAGGCTGTGCCCAGCTGCCCCCCGCGCGGCGGAGCTGGGGCGTCCTTCTGCCGGGGCTCGGCCGCGGGCAGCTCCTGGGGAACGTGTCCCGGATCCGTCTCCAGCCCGGGCAGGCGGGCTGGGCTGTGCGGGGCTCCGGGCACTGGGAGCTGAGCCCGGCTGGCTGCAGGGAGAGGGGGCGGGTCGCCAGCCCAGGATGGGGGCTCCCCGAGGGGCTCTGCGGCTCCCTAGTTCTGGCTGAGCCCCGCGTGCCCTGTCCCAGCCCCGCACCCGCAGGGAGGCACGTTCCCCGGCTCGGCCCCCAGCGCCTCGCGTGTGTCGCGGCCGCTGGCCGCAGCCGCGAGGGGACGGTGAGGGGCCGGCGTCGCTTCCCTGCTGTAGTGGGCAGGGGCCGGAGCAGCGCCGCGGGGACACACAGCGGGAGTTGCACGGGCGCAGCCTGGCCCGGAGTAACCCGGGTGCGCCAGGCGGGCGAGAGGCTGGGGGAATCAGTGGGATCCCGGACTCACTTTACCATTAGCCCGGGGCGCTGCCGGCGGGTCCATGTGCCCGGAGGCAGCGCCCAGCGCCGTGCACAACCCAGCGGGGCACGCAGGGACCCCGGCACCCCCACCCCCACCACCGGGGGCACCTGCCGGGCCGAGGAGCCCCGCACCGGCCGCTCGGCTCCTGCCTGAGCCCGAGCCCGGACAGACGGGGCCCCCGGGGCAGCCTCTGGCTTTGCGGGGAGGGGGGAAGGGGAAGGATCGGAGCGCCCCGGTTTGCTCCCCCCGCGCCGGGACGCGAACCTGCGCTTCCTCTGCGCAAAAGTTCCTTCTCCTGCCAGCAGCGACCGGCGGGCGGGTGCGGGGGGCTGCGGGACGCGCCGGGCGTCTCGCCCCGCGGACCCGGAGCCCTGGATGGGGCCCGTCCCCATGCGCCCCCATCTTCCAGCAGGCCCGGGGCGGGTGCGCTGCGCGCCCAGACCCATGCGCCCGGGCCGCGGTGCCAAGCCCCGTCCCCTCCCGCTCCCGCTCCGGGGCTGCCCGCGGGACCCACTCACCCGGGACGCTCCAGCAGCCCGTGGCCGGCGGGGAGTGAGCGCTCCCCAGCCCTGCGCGCAGAGCCCGCCTCCCTCCTCTCCGCAGCCTGCCGGTGCCTCCCCCCAGCCCCTGACGCGCCTGCCTCTCTCCTCCCCGAGCGAGTGGGCAGCTGCCGGCTCCCCCCGCCATCTCGGGGCGCCTCTGCCCAGCCCCGGGGCCGGCTCGCTCCGCTGCGCCCCGCCTGCCAGCGGCCCCAGCGCGGCCACGGGGCCGCCCGGGGGCAGGGGGCTGGAGCCCTACGGGGCTGCTCCGTCCTCAGCACCCTGGTTAGCGCCCTGCCTGCCCGCCAGCCGGGTCATCCGCCGCCTCCCGGGAGCCAAGGGGGCCCCGCGCCCTTCTCCAGCGGCCAGCCAGAGCCCTGAACACCGCGGTGGGGGCCGGGGCTGGATCTTGCGCGGCCTCCGGCCGGCGGGGCTGCAGGATGGAAGGGGCGGGGAGGGGTCTGACTGCTCCAGCTCAGACTTGGTGAATCCGGAGTAACTCCACGGAAGTCACCGCTGAGGTGACAGCAGGATCGGGACCAGCCGGTTTCCGCGTTTTAGCGCTGACCCCAGCGCAGCGCCCTGTAAACACGAGGGAGAGACACACACAGCAGCCGGGTAATTATTCTGGGCTGCCGGTTTGGAGAGCGGGTCTGGCTCCCTTCTCTTCCGCTCCAAACCGAAGCAGACAACCCCCTCCCCGCCCCCCAGCCCATGAATTAACCGTCCCCCCCTCCTTTCACTTGGCCTTTCCCCTTTTCTTTTACATTTCCAGCTCTGCTGATCCCACTGAAAACACACAGCTGGAGTTTACACGGCAAGCCGGCCTCACACCCGACCCAGCAGAGAGTCCGGACAAGGGCAGATCCACGTTCTGTACTTAGAAATGATTTATAGCCAATATCCCGCCTTTGCTGCGTGTTTGCTAGCGGAACTAAGTAAGGGCTGGCTGGGAGGCCCCTACCTCTGCCCCTGTAATGAGCCCTGGCTGGGCCTGAGAGCTCATCGGGGAAGCTAATGACAGTGGTTTGTGTGCGGGTCTGAGAAAAAACAACGTGGAAAGAATTAAAATGTCAAAGGATGCAAATTTGTTGACAAGTGGGGATTTCCTTTACACTCCCGGCTGTGTCTCCATCTGCCAATTAAGGTGCTATCCTCCAAAGAGATCAAATGCTTCCGGACGCAGCCAAGGTGAGGGGGGGACCTGTGCCCTGGTATCAAAGAGCAAGCAAGTGGGCCCTGCAACCCAGGGGCCCGGTGGCGCAAGGCCTGGCCGTGGGCGTAGCTGTGTTTGCATTTCCATAGCCAGGCATGTGGGCGCCTCCGCACCTCTGCCTGTCCCTGCGGGGCACGTCTCTGTGCACGCCTGTATCCTGGGGGGTGTGGGCATGTCTCTGTGTGTCCGTGTGACGAAGTGGGACTGTTCTTAATGTTTCCTCCGAATATTGTGGGGGTGCCTCAGTTTCCCCTAGGCAGTTCTTAAGTCTCTAGGGGGTGGGATAAGGGTGTATGATCATTGCAGAGCCCTAGAGGGCAGGTGTGTGCAGGGGTCTGGACACAGAGAATGGCCAACACCCTGTTTCCTGGCAACTGATGGCCGGGGCCCTTCCCCCCCCCTGCAAGGTGAAGACTGAAGGGTTGGAGAACAAAGGAATCAGGTGACCTCCTGGCCGGGGAAAGGAACAAAGCCCAGAGGAGGAGGGGCGGGAGGGAGTTTCAGTTTGGGGCTGGCTGGGACATGGAGTGAAGGGCAGATGGGGTTGTCTGGCTCACTGCCCCCAAAATGGACACAGCTGAGGGGTCCCGTTCTCTGCACCTACAAGCTCTGTGTTAGATCATGGCCCTGTTATCTAATAAACCTTCTGTTTTACTGGCTGGCTGAGAGTCACGTCTGACTGCGGAGTTGGGGGGCAGGACCCTCTGGCCCCCCCCAGGACCCCGCCTGGGGGGACTCGCTGTGGGAAGCGCACAGAGGGGCAGAGGAGGCTGAATGCTCCAGGGTCAGACTCGGGAAGGTGGAAGCCGGGTGAGCTGTGTGTCCTGCAGACAGGCTGCGCCCAGAGAGGAGACTGCCCCAGAGTCCTGCCTGGCTTCCTGGGGAGCAGTTCCCGAGCATCGCCCGGGGACCCCGGGACAGTCCGCGTGCCCAGGGTTAGAACGCATGGCTCCCCGCGTGCATCTGTGCATATTGGCAGGCGTCTGTATGTGCGTGCAGGCACAGCCGTGTGCGTTTGTTCCCTGCTGCGATAATAACTTCACATGCTTTTTTCAAACCCCAGGGACCCAGCCTTGCAAAACGGGCACGAACGTTTATCCGCTCAAGCACCGCATCTGCTCACCTGCCCTTTGTCATGGCTGAGGGTAATGGGGGGAAACAGATATTTCACTCCCCCGTGAAAAAACGTCCGGCCTCAGCAAGTGGGTGACCAGAGCCCGGCAGCCACCTTTCCCGGAGTTCCCAGGGAGGGGTAGCAAAGGGCTGTATGGACACTCTGTGGACAGTGTGGCAATGCGTGTGTGTTCGGGGGGGATGAACGGTAACGGGCACTGAGTGCTAGGTGTGCCCATCAATCTGTATGGTGTGGAGGTGTCACGATACTCATGTTGGGGCATGTGTGTGTGAGAGAGATTTCCAGGGATTTATCCATGGCAGAGAGATGGTCGTGCCTTGAGTGTACATGGGACAGTGAGAGGGTGTCATTGGGTGACATCACTGGGAGTTGTGGTTTCCTACACCAGGGACAAATTTGGCCCCAGGAGTGTTGAAGACTGAGCTAGCTGGAATTAAATAAGGGCGGGAGGTGTCCCCTCTTTGATACCCTCTTGTGAAGTGCTTCTTCTGTGACACTTCCCTTCCCCTCCCTGCCTCCCCGGGGGGACGTGACCTACCCACGCTTGCTCTGGAATCCACACACAACGTAGAGTCGGAACTGTCTTTGTTCAGCGTTAACAACACAGTCGTGAAGGACAGAGCAGAGTTCACCTAGGAACTCTTCCCCTGGCTTGGCTGTCCCTGGGGCTCCTCGCTCAGCACTGCTCAGCCCACACCCAACATCCTCTTTCTGAGCCACCTGCCTCACTGACCCCACAGAGCCCCTATGATCAATTATGATCAGACCAGGGCCTGGTCGCACTAGGTGCCTCACAAACACGCCATGGGGAGAGAATTCCCTCCCAGCGGAGTTTCCTTCAGTGAGGTCAACCCTGAAGACACTGGTGGCCTGTCACACGCTCTGACACACCCAGAGCACACCCCGATCGAGGCCAGTTACACCACACTACCACGTACACCTGGTTTCCTCCCCTTGTTAGGTCACTGGAGACTCCGCGGGGACCTGCTCCCCCTTTTTCCAGGCTGCATTTGGCCCTTGCAGCGCGCCTGCTACTCATCATTTCACTTCTTAGAGGAGGCGAACAGAGGTGAGGACCCCCCTCCCCCACCACGGGGTCTGGCTTGGTGCAGCAGCTCTACGTCTGTGTCCCAGCAGCGGGTCCCAGGTCACTGTAGGGATCTAAACTGCACCTGCTCCCGTGCAGCGGCCCCCTCGCTCCCAGCAAGCCAGGCCAACCCCCCTCCCTCACTGCAACACCACAGACATGCTGCCACGCTTGGCTAGACACACTGCTCACAACCCACTGCCTCCTCACCCTGCCAGCCAGGCGTGGCAGCATGCATGTGCCCATGGCCAGCGTGAGGACCAGAGGTGCCCAGCCCAGGACCAGTGGCAGGGGATGAGGGTGAGGGAGGAAGGGCTGACGCAGTTACTCGGTACCCCGTGCGGGCCGCAGGATGGCCGGAGGAGGGTAAGTCTGCCAGGCCTTTTGCTCAGCGCCTGATGCCCACAGCAGTCACACGAGCAACAGCTCAGTGCAAGCGTCTCCCCCAAGGGGCACCCAGGAAACCCCAGGCGAGGGCTGGAGCTGTACCCGCCGGAGCTATTGGAAATGAGAGGATCGCTAAAGCGGGGGAGGGACTTCATGAGGTGCCACCTCCGAGCCTCACTGAGCCGGGGCTAAGTACCTGGGCTCCCAGCACAGCCCAGCTGACCAGTCGGAAAGCGTCAGCGTAATGCAGGCTCAGGTCCTGTGAACGAGTGAATGCGGGGAGGGATCCCAGCTTTGCTGCTTCCTCTCCCTCCTCTGTCCCAGCCACGGGCTCCTCCTGCCGATTGCTTTGCCCGGGGAAGATGCCGGGGCGAGCTGGAGGCCAGTCGCCCAGGGCAGGAGGGAGCAGGGAGTGTTACCTTGCCTGTTGCTGCAGTGCTCTCCAGGGCAGGGGCTGTGCCCAGGACCCAGGCCAACGGGGCCCCGACCCACCATCCTCTGGTACAGAAAGCCACTGCCTGTGGGGACTTTCAGGCCCCATGAGGCCACTTGGCCAGGTGGCTCAAGTGAAGACGGAGCATGGCATGCTGGGACCTGCAGTTTCTGCCAGCTAGCTGTGGCCCGCAGAAGCATAGCAAGCTGCCAACAGAGCCCTTGGCTGGACAAAGCCCAGTTTGCCTCTGATCTACTTGTGCCATTGAGACGGCTCGAGCTGGTACAATTTTAACCCCAGAGGACGGACAGAGCGCCCGCTGGAGGGAACATTTCTAAGCCGTGCTCAGCCAGCCAGAACCACGAACGCACAGGGAGAGTTGCGACGAAACAGTGGATTTACGCATATCACGAGAAGCAATGACCTTCGAGGCATCAAAACCGACTGAAGAGTAGTAGACCACCAGGCCCTGGTAGGAGAGGTGCTGAAATGCCGAGGAAGGGCTGTGAATGACATGGCACATTGTACAGAATGGTCTAGGAAAGGGAGATCTGTCCTGAGGAGCAGAGAAGAGGAGTTATCTGCAAAATCCCCGCAAAGCGGGACCAGGTTATTTGTGACAATTGCAGAGGCGGGACACTCCTGTCTACTTGGAAAAGGGTTTTACATTAGCATTTGAATCGGATGAAAAGTGCTTTTGATAAAGTTCCTAGGGAAGAACAGGCTGGATTTTGATTTGGTAGGTCGTGTTCAGACCGGAATTTTGCCTGGAGGAGGCTTATTGAGACAGGCTCAGAACACAAGCAGGAGATAGTTTTTAACTGCCTTGACTCTACGAACGCGTGCACTAGTGTCTGCAGAGAGGCCCCGGGGAAGATCCTGGGGCGCTCTGGGATTCCAGAACAGACTGTTCACCAGCGCAGGGGCTGAAGTGTGACCATTTCAGGAGTCGTTTGGCAACCATCCGTTGGCCTCTTCCTGCCCGGCGGACGAGTCACTGCCTCAAGTTTTTGTTTCAGCCCAAATGCTTCTAAAAGGAGCGAAGTTCCCACCTGTGGGCTTGTTGGTGCATGAAGGGCGATCTTAGTGACTGGACACGAGGGTGGTGGGCGCACGAGAAACTTCTGCAATAGAGCGAGAGTTGCAGGAGCATTTTTCCCCCCGGTGCTCGGCAGCAGGCACAGACCCCAGTGCTTTTTCCCAGGGCTTGGGATTGTGGGGGCTTGAGTGACTCGACACACGTGTGCAAGGTGTGTGTGCCTGTGTACATACAGCTGTGTGCAGTGGCAAACACCCCTCCCCCCAGTACATCTGCATGGGAGGCTTGGCAGGCCTAGGCCACGACCTGGCCTCTGGCCTGCGCCTTCCAGGAGCTGACCTCTGGGGCTCTCTTTTCAGCAGACGGCCTGAGTTGGTTCCGAGTGTGTTTTTCATTCAGGTGTATAAGAGTCCTTCACACCCAGCTCCAGACCTTTAGGGGCCCAAAGGCTGAAGGTCTCCGGGCTGGAGCATCAGGCTTGGACAGCTTTTAAGGATGAGCTTCCTGGCTGATTGCTGACCTGTCCAGCAGACAGCCCGGCCTGCTGTCCCGTCAGGGGAGTCCCTAAACTCGACGATAGTGGGCCGCATTCATCCCTGCAGTCCACAGAACGAGGCCAGGGAGGGATCCGGTGCCGGGCCCCGGACGGCTGCAGAGCAGAGAGCTGCCTGCCAGCAGAGACTGCCTGTCTGGTTTTCTGGGTTCAGTGCCCTGTGCCGGGGTGACGGCCCCTCGGGGGCCAGCAGCGTCTGCCCCATGAAGCAGTTTCATTAGAAACACACAGAATAAATACCATTAAGTAAATTAAGATGCTGAACTAATTCCAGCTGCCAGGCCTCCTGAGGAGCATAACGGCTAATTGACTCTGGCGGAGGACGCCCCCTCCCCAGCTCCGTTCTGTCCCGTGCCGTGCGTGGTGCTCGCCAGGCAGTGGTGCAGCGCTCAGGCCCAGCTGGGCGGTGCCCCTGGGGCTAGCCCCATTATTTAACGGGCCATGGGCGCGCCACAGGTGCCAGCTGCATGCTTTAGTGAGGCGCCACGGGGCTGCCAAGAGAGAATGCAATCGCTATATTCCTGCCCGGATGCCGTGGCACGGTGTCTCCCACAGGCAGAGCAAAGCCAGGGAGCAAAGCGTGACGTGGAATGAGGGGCGATGCCCCTCCTCCCCCCACAAGCGCTCCCCCGGCGGGGGTTTCGGAAGGAGCACGGAGTTTAAGGTTAAAAACCTTCTTTTCCTAGCACATGGGGGGACCCCTCAACAGCGACCCACTCCAATGGTGGCACCCCATGCTTGTAACCCATCCCTCCGATCACGGTGCTCGGATGACCCCGCCTGCCCGCCCAGCCCTGGAGCTGTCCTGCCTAGGCAGATGTCAGGGCCTGGCTCTGCAGGGCTACTGCCGTTTACCCAGCCCACGTCTTACCGCACCCAGCCCCATGGCTCTGTGCTCTCCCGCTGGTTCCAAGGCAAGACTGTGGTCCACACACTGAATAATCGAAATACCAACATCCACTGGCTCCAAGCCCTGAGCCGCACCAAGGTGCCAGTCAGCCTGGGAGGGTGCTGAGCCCACTCAGCCGTATGCCAGTTACAGCCCCATGCCACTGAGCCAGTAGCAGCTTCTCACTGTTACATGCCCAGAGAGATCGCAAGGTGCCAGGGACCCCAGTGCACCAAGGCAGCTACGCATCTGTCTTCTCCTCCAGCTCTGCTGGCTCCACGCTGTCCCGCTGCCTGGCAGAAACAAGCAACGGGCGTAGGGCATTTGTCTCGGACTGCGCAGGAAAGGCAGGGATGTGCCGGTGGGAAGGGCGCCCAGAGAGTGCCCCGCGGATGGCCGTGCTCCACAGTGACTGTGGCTGGAAGGACACAGCCTGAGTCTGGGGGGCAGAGGAGGGGGCAGCCCCAAGGGGTGGAGTTCGGCTGCTTCCGCCTGGAGGAGTCCGAGGAGAAGCCCCGGGACGTTTCACTCCAATGCAGCGGCCGGCAGAATGGACAAGCTCCGCGGGAAAGCCCAGGAGAGATGCCCTAGGGCTTCCGGTGTCCGGGGCCAGGGCTGCAGCCTCCTCCCCGCATGCACCCAGCTTAACAGCAGATCCCCTATGCCTCTGTGCCCTGCCCCCCAGCTCTGCCCTGCCCCCTCATGCCTCTGTGCCCTGCCCCCTGGCTCTACATCCTACCCCCCAGCTCTGCCCCGCTCCTCGCTCTACCCTGCCCTGCCCCCCAGCTCTGCCCTGCCCCCTCATGCCTCTGTGCCTTGCCCCCTGGCTCTACATCCTACCCCCCAGCTCTGCCCTGCTCCTGGCTCTACCCTGCCCTGCCCCCCAGCTCTGCCCTGCCCCCTCATGCCTCTGTGCCCTGCCCCCTGGCTCTACATCCTACCCCCCAGCTCTGCCCTGCTCCTGGCTCTACCCTGCCCTGCTCCCCAGCTCTGCCCTGCCCCCTCATGCCTCTGTGCCCCGCCCCCGGGGCCGTGCCCTGCAGTCAGGCGGGGGTTTCCCTCTCCCCCTTGGAGCATGGGAGCTACAGAGCACCGTCACGTGTTCTAAAGGTGCTAAAAACTGGGCCGTGCCTCACTCTGTGCCCAGGCGCCCTTCTGCGCACTAGCGTGAGCGACACAGCCCTCCGGCGGGGGAAGGGAGCCCTCCCCGCGGCACTGCTGGCCGGGGGAAGCTGCCAGCCTGGCCTGCACGGGAGCAGCCACCGTCACCAGGTGGCACCTGCGATCTCTGGTTTCGGGGCCTGAGCCGCCCTGCCCCGGGTTAGGGGCCCGGCCCGCCCCTTTGCCCAGGGGTTCCAAACGGCCCCAGGGGATTCTGGCGCCTTCCTCTGTGCAGAGCGGCCTGTGGCTTCCCCCAGGGCAGCAGCGCCATCCCCACCTGGTGCTTTCCCCACCCCCTGGGGCAGGCAGCCCGTCTCCCCAGCAGGGGGCGCCCCGGCACGGCCAGGCAGCCCCCACCCCGTGTCACAGCCACGCTGCCAAGGGCTGCGCCGGGGGCCAGGCTTCCTGGCTATGATGATTATTGTTGTTCTCTCCACTCGGCTGCTTGTTGGGTGGGAAATTACAGGCCTCTTCTCATCTGGTGCAGCAGAGACGCTGCGAGGCTCCCTTCCCGCACCAACCGCTTCCTTCCCCTTCTCCCTGGGGGGCCAACGAGCGGGGGGGGGGGACAGACACCCCCTAACTTACCGGCTGTGCGGTGGTGCAGAGCTTCAAAGGCAGGGCCAGCCCCATGCAGCACAGTCCCCTCCACCCCCCCAGGCTGCCGCTGCTGGCACCTCTCCCAGCTACCTGCCTTTCTGCTGAAAAATGCACTTTGCTCACCCCGCTTCCCCCCCCTCCCCGCCATGCAGGGATCTCAGCGATGGGCAGACAGGCCTGGGCACCTCCCCGTCCCCTCCCCCCAGACGTGGAGAGATATCACCATCCCTATTTTACAAGTGAAGAAACGGAGGCACGAGGGAGGAGGGATTTTTTCTCAAGGTCATGCAGTGAGGAGTCAGTGGTAGGGCAGGTAACAGGACCCAGGAGTCCTGACCCCCAGTCCACTGCCCTGAGCAGTAGGTTGAGCCTCCTTCCAGGGCCAGGTGTAGAGCCGGAGAGTCCTGGTCCCCCGTTCTCTGGTGATGGGTAACGGCTCCCCCTCCCTGAAGGCCCTTGCCAGTGGGGTCCCGCGGAGATCCAGACTCTCCTCACTTCCCCTCAATAGCTACCCGAGACCACTGAGGGGAGAGGGAGACACCACAGGCTTGGCTGCCAGGGCACGCACCCATCTAAGTCTCAACCAACCCAACCACTGGCCTGACCAAATGCCAGGCGGCCGGCAGGAGAGCAGCTCCTGGAGGGAGAGCAGCTGGCGCCCACTGAACCCAGCCAAGACAAAGCCGTGCTGGTCGGAGAGGGGGCATGCACGTTTCTGCCTTCCATCAGGGCTCACGGCCCCGGTCATCAGGTGGCACGAAGCCGCGGGGGCCCGCTGGACTCCTCGCTAAGCTTGGATGACCAGGCTGCATCAGTTTCCAAAAATGTCTTTCGCCTCTAGCTCGCCAGGGAGGGTCATCCCTTCCTCCTGGGTGAGCATGTGGCCACAGGGATCCCTGCACTCCTCTGAGAGTGGGCAGAGCCCAAATGCAGGACGGAGCGTGAGAGCGGGGGACAAAGCTGCCTCTCCCCGGGGAGCCGGCTGGGGGACAATCTTCCAGCCGCGGCCAGGGGAACCCAGAAGCTGGCCAGCTTCAGGAAATGTTGCAATAACCTTCCCCTTTGGAAATGCCTTTCTACCATGGATAACAGTGGCACTAGGAACCCCCCTTTGAGTCCTACACCCCGCTCACCCCCCCAAAACAAAACACCAACCAGCCAACTGAAAAAACCCAACAACCCTAGCCCAAGCTGACAAGGGAGATGTGCCAGAGACTCCAGGAAGTCCACTAGGTTACTGATTGTACATGGAAGGCCCGCAGATACCATGGGGGTGGGAGCAACATAAAGCCCCAAGACAGATGGCTCGAGTGTCCCCTCCCCACCGCTCACTCTACTCTCCTGGCAGCTTGCCGTTCCCTTAGATTCCCTGTGTTTCTGGTTGCCAGACACTGATAGCCACCCCCAACACCTTTCCGGATCCAGCTTGTTTGTTTCCTTTACACGGCACTGCCAGCAGAGGGAGCTCATGAGTGCCACGCACTGTTTTTGTGTAGGTCCTGCACAAATGTATTGTTCTCAGCAATGGCAGCCCTTCTGGATGAGGGGGGAAATTCAGGTCTGTTGTGAGTGGGAGAACGGGAGGAAAGGGGGTCAAGGAACCCCCTGCCCCTGTGTACCCACACTGGATCAGAGCGGATCTGGGAGCCAGTGCTCCCACAGGTACTAGCCGGGGGCTGGTCTAGTGCATTAGGTGGCCCTCCATGGCCCAAGTCGGACGGGGGTATGGCTAAGTCCCTTCGGAAGCACATGGCGGGAGGAGCGCCGCCGTCTCCAGGTGACCCCCCCACACTTCCTCCCAGCATGGTCAGCATTTGGCCAGGCTCTGTTTAGAGTCTAGGTGGGGTTTGCTTCAACCCCCTCCTGATTCTTCAGGGCTGAAAGGAGAAAACTGTCCAGTTTGGTCTCGGCACAGAGCCTGCCTGGGGCTGAAGGGTGCCTGGCTAGAAGTTACCTCGACAATGGCTCCAATTAGCAGCCGCCGCTGATTGCCATCCCCGCTCCCTGCTGCAGCCAGTGTTCTGTTCCTGCTTTAATTCTAATCAGCAGGAGAAATGGATTTAAAAGAAGGGGCCATTTAATCGGCATGTAGCAGCTGTGTGCACGCCAGCTGGAGAGGGGCCTCCGCAACACCGGCAGGTTGCTCCTGAAAGCCACCTGCCTTTGCTGGGCAGGTGTGCATGGGGCCGCCTTGGTGCTGCCGTGTGGTGAGGGCTTTGTGTGTGCGCACGCCTCTCCCACACGTGTGCACGCCTCTCCCACGTGTGCGCACGCCTCTCCCACACGTGTGCGCACGCCTCTCCCACGTGTGCGCACGCCTCTCCCACACGTGTGCACGCCTCTCCCACGTGTGCGCACGCCTCTCCCACACGTGTGCATGCCTCTCCCGTACGTGTGTGCGCACGCCTCTCCCACACGTGTGCACGCCTCTCCCACGTGTGCGCATGCCTCTCCCACGTGTGCGCACGCCTCTCCCACACGTGTGCGCACGCCTCTCCCACACGTGTGCATGCCTCTCCTGTACGTGTGTGCGCACGCCTCTCCCACACGTGTGCACGCCTCTCCCACGTGTGCGCACGCCTCTCCCACGTGTGCGCACGCCTCTCCCACACGTGTGCACGCCTCTCCCACGTGTGCGCACGCCTCTCCCACACGTGTGCACGCCTCTCCCACGTGTGCGCACGCCTCTCCCACGTGTGCGCATGCCTCTCCTGTACGTGTGTGCGCACGCCTCTCCCACACGTGTGCACGCCTCTCCCACGTGTGCGCACGCCTCTCCCACACGTGTGCACGCCTCTCCCACGTGTGCATGCCTCTCCCACGTGTGCGCACGCCTCTCCCACGTGTGCGCATGCCTCTCCCACGTGTGTGCATGCCTCTCCTGTACGTGTGTGCACGCCTCTCCCACGTGTGCGCATGCCTCTCCCACGTGTGCGCACGCCTCTCCCACACGTGTGCGCACGCCTCTCCCACACGTGTGCGCACGCCTCTCCCACACGTGTGCACGCCTCTCCCACGTGTGCGCACGCCTCTCCCACGTGTGCGCACGCCTCTCCCACACGTGTGCACGCCTCTCCCACGTGTGCATGCCTCTCCCACGTGTGCGCACGCCTCTCCCACGTGTGCGCATGCCTCTCCCACGTGTGTGCATGCCTCTCCTGTACGTGTGTGCACGCCTCTCCCACGTGTGCATGCCTCTCCCACGTGTGCGCACGCCTCTCCCACGTGTGCGCATGCCTCTCCCACGTGTGTGCATGCCTCTCCTGTACGTGTGTGCACGCCTCTCCCACGAGTGCGCATGCCTCTCCCACGTGTGCGCACGCCTCTCCCACACGTGTGCGCACGCCTCTCCCACACGTGTGCGCACGCCTCTCCCACACGTGTGCACGCCTCTCCCACGTGTGCGCACGCCTCTCCCACGTGTGCGCACGCCTCTCCCACACGTGTCACGCCTCTCCCACGTGTGCGCACGCCTCTCCCACATGTGCGCACGCCTCCCACGTGTGCGCACGCCTCTCCCACGTGTGCGCACGCCTCTCCCACACGTGTGCACGCCTCTCCCGCGTGTGCGCACGCCTCTCCCACACGTGTGCGCACGCCTCTCCCACGTGTGCGCACGCCTCTCCCATGTGTGCGCACGCCTCTCCCACACGTGTGCACGCCTCTCCCACGTGTGCGCACGCCTCTCCCACGTGTGCGCACGCCTCTCCCACGTGTGCGCACGCCTCTCCTGTACGTGTGTGCGCACGCCTCTCCCACACGTGTGCGCGCCTCTCCTGTACGTGTGTGCGCGCCTCTCCCACGTGTGTGCACGCCTCTCCCACGTGTGCGCACGCCTCTCCCATGTGTGCGCACGCCTCTCCCACACGTGTGCGCACGCCTCTCCCACACGTGTGCGCACGCCTCTCCCACGTGTGCACACGCCTCTCCCACACGTGTGCACGCCTCTTCCGCGTGTGCGCACGCCTCTCCCACACGTGTGCGCACGCCTCTCCCACGTGTGCGCACGCCTCTCCCATGTGTGCGCACGCCTCTCCCACACGTGTGCGCACGCCTCTCCCACGTGTGCGCACGCCTCTCCCATGTGTGCGCACGCCTCTCCCGCGTGTGCGCACGCCTCTCCCACACGTGTGCGCACGCCTCTCCCACGTGTGCGCACGCCTCTCCCACGTGTGCGCACGCCTCTCCCACACGTGTGCGCACGCCTCTCCCACGTGTGCGCACGCCTCTCCCACACGTGTGCGCACGCCTCTCCCACACGTGTGCGCACGCCTCTCCCACGTGTGTGTGTGCCTACGCCTCTCCCTGCGTGTGTGAGCGAGTGTGCTCACACCTCTCCCGCGTGCGCGTCTGACAAGGCTACAGCCGACTAACTGGGGTGGTTGGAGGAAGCTGGAATTCAGCCCCGCTCCGTAATGGGGTGGGGGGAGAGAGCAGCAGCTCAGCCTGCGAGAGGGGATAAGGGCCAAGGGGGCTGGAGCAGAGGGTGACAGGGGCACCCAGCCCATAGACTCCGTGCTCCGTGGCTCCCCCCGCCCCGCCCGGCTGCCCAGTGGGAGCCACCCCCAGGGCCCAGCCCCAGGCAACCTATAGGGCAGCCTGGCTCTTCCTGTGCCCCTGGGGCTGGCTCCTGCTGCCAGATCCTTTCAGCACGAAGCTGCCCTGCCCACCCTTTCACCTCAAACGGATCCATCTCCGGACCCCTCCCTGGTCCTGGGGGCTCCTCCCCCCACTGCCTGCCCCCCGCTGCCTGCCCCCCGCTGCCTGCTGGCTTCTCGCTCACGTGCTGCTCACCATTCGCCGTGCTGACACTTAGCAACTGAACAAGGCGTTGGCTTGCCTGCCCGGCCTGGCCCCCCCGCAGTGCTTCCTCCATGCGGTGCCCAGGGCGGCAGGGCGGGGCGCAGGCTGCAGAGCTAAGGACCCCCCCAGGAGGGACCGGCCGTGCCCCCAGAGAGCCCCAGGCTCAGCTCTGCACAGGAGCAGGGCAGAGCCCACGGATGGGCCCCTCCGGGGCCAGCCAGAGCAGGGAAGTCACGGCCCGGCCTTCAGCTGCCCCCAAGAGCAGCTGGGTTATTCCCAGCAGACGCTCGGACACTCGCCCGTGACCCGGGCACTCCCACCTACGTGTGCACACACAGGTGTGCTCCCAGCCCCCTGCTCGCAGAGTCTCCTACCCCCGGACACGTCCCAGCCCCTTGCACTGCACTCTGCTGCTCCCCAGCGGCTCCCGCTCCTGCTGCGAGCTTGGCCCCCGCATGGTGCTGCGTGACCAGCACATCGCTTCCTGGGACACGGGGCGCAGACAGCTGGTTAAGTCAGTGCTGATCCGGTCCCAGCACTTATGGGGCTCCAAAGGCAGAGGCAGGGAACCGAGGTGTGAGTGCTCGGGGGGCAGAGGAGGGCTCCAGCAGCCAGCACTCCAGGAGTGGCGGGGTAAGTGGGGGTGCAGGGTGTTGCAGGGGCCTCAGCTGGAAAAGGAGCCAGGAGGGGAGCGATGAGGCTTTGCCATTCATCGCCCTGGGCTCAGCACTAAGGACTCGTTGGATGGATGGGAGCCCCACATCCCGGCACTGGGCAAGGAGAGCGACAAGGCAGGTTGGGTGGCTGGATGAAGGAAGAGTCAAGCATTTTGGTTTCTTCATTCCCCCCTCACCTGGCATACACCTGTCCGCTGCCCCCCTTTGCCTGGCATATATGTGAATGGCAGCCCCTTCCTGAGCCCCTGCCTGGAGTACACCTGTCTGCCAGCTTCCCTTCCCCCGCCTGGCATACACCTGCCTGCCATCCCCTTCCTGACCCCCTGCCTGCAATACACCTCTCTGCCAGCTCCCCTTCCCCCGCCTGGCATACACCTGCCTGCCAGCCCCTTCCTGAGCCCCTGCCTAGAATACACCTGTCTGCCAGCTCCCTTGCCCTGGCCTCTCCCCCCTGCCACCCGAGCATCATGCTCTGTTTTCCATGTGCTTTATTTTGGGCCAATGCTTTGGAGCATGAATCTGCAGGCCCAGGCTGAGCCCCGATACCCAACGCATTTGGGGGACCTCCCCCGCAGGGCACCCTGCTGCCTAGGGGCAATGCCCTGACCAGGAGATCAGCATGAGGGGACAATGGGGACGACTCCTGGTCCCAGCTCCCCACAACCACTGCCCAGCATCGGGCAGAACCTGCCCAGGAAGGCAATGGCTGGGATTGCCAGCAGCACAGCTCAGGCCGGTGTGATCACTGGATCTCTTGGGATCCTCTGGACCGTTCTGCTCCAAGGCCAGGGCAGGACCCGGAGCACGAGCCAATCCCACGTCCTCTGCACAGCACAGCTTGCTCCTCCTGGCACCCAACCCAGAACACACCTCCCCGGGGAGCCTTCCCTGACGCCACGGGGCACGGGGCTGAGCTGGCTCCAGGGGCGTCTGCAATGGACTCTGAAACAAGTCCCCTTGCTGAGCCCCTGGAGACTTGATGGCACAGGTAGGCCCATGCCAAGGGCCCTTTCCATCCCTCCAAGGCAAGTCACAGTGTGGAGGGAGCAGGATTGGTGCTGTGACACCCTGTCTCTGCCAGCAGCCGGGGCGGGCTGGGGGCGGCTGGCACCAGCCCTCTTCACAGTTCCCTTCCTACTTCCCAGGCCAGACAAACAGCGCCTTCTCCTCCATGCACGAAGAAGCAGATGAAGTCAGATGCCAACATGCACAGCCTCTGCCCCTCACCCTGCACAGCAGCTGCCTTCCCTCGCCAGACGGCCCAGGGACTGTGTCCTGTGTCACTGTAGCATGCCCGGATGCACCATGCCCCTGGCAACCTACACCCTGGCTGCACCAGCAGCCTCTGCCTCGTCTCCAGCCTGCATGGCCTCATGCACGGCCCCGTCACTGACTCATCAGCGCTGCTCCGCTGGCCGTTCAGGAGCTTTCCCAGAGAAAGAGCTAATGGGCACGAAGGCGTCTGCATGCTCCGGGGCTGAGGGCTTGGTCAGCAGTGTCGGGCACTTACTTGGCTGGGCTGCTGACCCTCCCATGCACAGGTGCTCAGGGGCGCTGGAGCCTGTAAGCACCCAAATCACCTAGGCCAAGCACGCCTGGAAAGTCACCTGCAAGGTACTACCTCCCCCGTTTCCCCTCTTTTCAATGCCACAGCTTCTCTAGGAACACGAGGGCTGCATCTCAGCCGCTCCGCAGAGGCGCGGGACATAGG
Organism: Eretmochelys imbricata; assembly: GCF_965152235.1. Taxonomy (NCBI): domain Eukaryota; kingdom Metazoa; phylum Chordata; order Testudines; family Cheloniidae; genus Eretmochelys; species Eretmochelys imbricata. The sequence continues at coordinate 1,738,893 of NC_135579.1, forward strand.
GGTGCAGGGGTGCTGCAGCCCCCCCAGGTTTTATATGGGGCTGCCAGCCCCGCGCCCGGGGCTCCAGTCCCTGGCTTGGGTCTCAGGGGCTGGCCCTGCACCCCAGCTGCTGGCTCTGCACCTGGGTCTTTGCTCCTGGCCCTCTGCCTGGGGCTCCGTGGCCACTGGTCCTGCGCCCCGCACTCCGCTCCCCAACCCCGCATGTGGGGCTCGGGACCTGGCCGCTGGCCCCACGCCCCTGCTGCTGGTCCTGTGCCCCGAGCCCGTGCCGAGGGCCCCACCCCCAGCCCCTGGACTTGCTCCAGAGAGCTGCTGCGAGAAGACAGGTGCTGGAGCCTGAAGGTCCAGTCTTGGAGTGGGCAGGAGGGGGAGTCACCTTTGTGAAAAAGTGGGGTCCTTTGCGGTCTGGCACACTGAAGGGGTTACTCCTGGGAGCCTGTTTAAAGGCCAGGGCCTCGCACGGACCCTGTAGATCCTCTGCAGAGCAGCACGACTCTCAGGAACTTCGCCCTCAACCTGCCTCCAGCGAGCGGAGCGGGGCCCTGGTATGAAGACACGACCCTGTGTGTGCACGAGCCAGGAGAGGCCCGTCCAGTGTGACAGCCAGGCAGAAAGCGCAGCTTGCCAGGCCTCCGCAGAGAGCTCCCAATTTGGAGCAAGAGCCTGGTTTGCTTTGGTGGCCCCAGATTGGAAAAGAGAGAACAGACTAACCCCTCCCCCATCTCCTGGCAAACACGCCAAGTCCCAGGTCTCTGGTGTCTTGTCCTGGTGCCCTCAGGGGAAGGCAGGGGCTGGTGAGAGTGAGCTGCGATACCCCCAGGGCACGGGTCCTTCATTTCATCTGCCAAACTGCTCAAAGGACAGGAACAGGTCTGCTGTTCTGAGTATGACTGCTCAGAGCTCTGGTACGAAACTGTAGAAAAACCTGAGTGTCTCTGGATTAAGTTTAGAAGTGTGTGCAACAAGAGTGATGTAGTGGTGGGAGTCTGCTATAGACCACCGGACCAGGGGGATGAGGTAGATGAGGCTTTCTTCCGGCAGCTCACGGAAGCTACTAGATCGCATGCCCTGGTTCTCATGGGTGACTTTAATTTTCCTGATATCTGCTGGGAAAGCAATACTGCGGTGCATAGACAATCCAGGAAGTTTTTGGAAAGCGTAGGGGACAATTTCCTGGTGCAAGTGCTAGAGGAGCCAACTAGGGGGGGTGCTTTTCTTGACCTGCTGCTCACAAACTGGGTAGAATTAGTGGGGGAAGCAAAAGTGGATGGGAATCTGGGAGGCAGTGACCATGAGTTGGTTGAGTTCAGGATCCTGACACAGGGAAGAAAGGTAAGCAGCAGGATACGGACCCTGGACTTCAGGAAAGCAGACTTCGACTCCCTCAGGGAACAGATGGCCAGGATCCCCTGGGGGACTAACTTGAAGGGGAAAGGAGTCCAGGAGAGCTGGCTGTATTTCAAGGAATCCCTGTTGAGGTTACAGGGACAAACCATCCCAATGAGTCGAAAGAATAGTAAATATGGTAGGCGACCAGCTTGGCTTAACGGTGAAATCCTAGCGGATCTTAAACATAAAAAAGAAGCTTACAAGAAGTGGAAGGTTGGACATATGACCAGGGAAGAGTATAAAAATATTGCTCGGGCATGTAGGAATGAAATCAGGAGGGCCAAATCGCACCTGGAGCTGCAGCTAGCAAGAGATGTCAAGAGTAACAAGAAGGGTTTCTTCAGGTATGTTGGCAACAAGAAGAAAGCCAAGGAAAGTGTGGGCCCCTTACTGAATGAGGGAGGCAACCTAGTGACAGAGGATGTGGAAAAAGCTAATGTACTCAATGCTTTTTTTGCCTCTGTTTTCACTAACAAGGTCAGCTCCCAGACTGCTACGCTGGGCATCACAACATGGGGAGTAGATATGGCCAGCCCTCTGTGGAGATAGAGGTGGTTAGGGACTATTTAGAAAAGCTGGACGTGCACAAGTCCATGGGGCCGGACGAGTTGCATCCGAGAGTGCTGAAGGAATTGGCGGTTGTGATTGCAGAGCCATTGGCCATTATCTTTGAAAACTCGTGGCGAACTGGGGAAGTCCCGGATGACTGGAAAAAGGCTAATGTAGTGCCAATCTTTAAAAAAGGGAAGAAGGAGGATCCTGGGAACTACAGGCCAGTCAGCCTCACCTCAGTCCCTGGAAAAATCATGGAGCAGGTCCTCAAAGAATCAATCTTGAAGTACTTGCATGAGAGGAAAGTGATCAGGAACAGCCGGCATGGATTCACCAAGGGAAGGTCATGCCTGACTAATCTAATCGCCTTCTGTGATGAGATTACTGGTTCTGTGGATGAAGGGAAAGCAGTGGATGTATTGTTTCTTGACTTTAGCAAAGCTTTTGACACGGTCTCCCACAGTATTCTTGTCAGCAAGTTAAGGAAGTATGGGCTGGATGAATGCACTATAGGGTGGGTAGAAAGCTGGCTAGATTGTCGGGCTCAACGGGTAGTGATCAATGGCTCCATGTCTAGTTGGCAGCCGGTGTCAAGTGGAGTGCCCCAGGGGTCAGTCCTGGGGCCGGTTTTGTTCAATATCTTCATAAATGATCTGGAGGATGGTGTGGATTGCACTCTCAGCAAATTTGTGGACGATACTAAACTGGGAGGAGTGGTAGATACGCTGGAGGGGAGGGATAGGATACAGAAGGACCTAGACAAATTGGAGGATTGGGCCAAAAGAAATCTGATGAGGTTCAATAAGGATAAGTGCAGGGTCCTGCACTTAGGACGGAAGAATCCAATGCACCGCTACAGACTAGGGACCGAATGGCTAGGCAGCAGTTCTGCGGAAAAGGACCTAGGGGTGACAGTGGACGAGAAGCTGGATATGAGTCAGCAGTGTGCCCTTGTTGCCAAGAAGGCCAATGGCATTTTGGGATGTATAAGTAGGGGCATAGCGAGCAGATCGAGGGACGTGATCGTCCCCCTCTATTTGACATTGGTGAGGCCTCATCTGGAGTACTGTGTCCAGTTTTGGGCCCCACACTACAAGAAGGATGTGGATAAATTCGAGAGAGTCCAGCGAAGGGCAACAAAAATGTTTAGGGGTCTAGAACACATGACTTATGAGGAGAGGCTGAGGGAGCTGGGATTGTTTAGCCTGCAGAAGAGAAGAATGAGGGGGGATTTGATAGCTGCTTTCAACTACCTGAAAGGGGGTTCCAAAGAGGATGGCTCTAGACTGTTCTCAATGGTAGCAGATGACAGAACGAGGAGTAATGGCCTCAAGTTGCAGTGGGGGAGGTTTAGATTGGATATTAGGAAAAACTTTTTCACTAAGAGGGTGGTGAAACACTGGAATGCGTTACCTAGGGAGGTGGTGGAATCTCCTTCCTTGGAAGTTTTTAAGGTCAGGCTTGACAAAGCCCTGGCTGGGATGATTTAACTGGGAATTGGTCCTGCTTCGAGCAGGGGGTTGGACTAGATGACCTTCAGGGGTCCCTTCCAACCCTGATATTCTATGATTCTATGAACAAGTGGGCTCAAAACTGGGTGACGGACCCAGGAGGGTGTCTCTGCTTTTGATCCCCCTCTTTATTGCTCAGAACATTACTCCCCCACCCCCGACTCCCCCCAGCATACACCACAAAGTGCTTCATCTGTTGGAATGGGAGGCCAAACCGTGCCCAGCCCTTGTGAAAGCGATAGCGAGCCAGGACTAGTGCACCAGTACGCTCCCCCGGAGTCACGTGGTGCTCTCAAGACTCGTACCACCCCAGGGTGATGAACACCTACCCGGGCGGCTGGTAGGTCACCCTGCCTGGTAACTGGGCTGGGCCCTGCCTTAGCCACTCCCAGCGTCGGTCCTGACCTTTCACTGGGAAGCAAAGAGCTTCTTTCTGCCATCGCAACATTCGTTGGGCCAGATCCTCAGCCGGCGTAACCCGGCAGTTCTGTTAAGTGGAGCGACAGTGATTGATGCCCAATGGGGAACCTGGCCCTTGCTTTCCATTTTCTCATAGTCTGCCTCCAGATCTGGTCGTCAGTGCATCCCAGGTGTGACATCTTGAGTCCCTGGAGACTTTCCCTGGCCGTCACAGCTTTGGGGAGTATGTAGGTATTTGGCAATGTCAAGCACTTTACGTCCTCCCCTCTGTGTGCACACAGGGTTGGCACTAGGGTGTCTTACGTACATTACCATGTTCTCCGTATAGACATGGGGCCAGATCCAAAGCCACTGAAGTCACTGGGTTTGTCTACTGACTTCACTGGGCTTTGGGTCAGGTCCCCAGAACTCAGGGACAGATTCACTGGCTAGTCACTCGACTCTAGCTCTACAAAGTAGTGTGAACCTGGTCCAGAGACGGCAGTAACTGCGCTCCCCAAGCAGCAATCTCCCCACCAGCTCACTAACGGGAATGAAATGATTCCAGCAACCTACTGTTAGAAAAACAGCTTCCAGGTCTGTTCTAGCCACTCTTTGTAATGGGTGCCAGGCTGCTTTAGGGCTTCGTCCTTTCCCATTTGGCAAACACCGAGAGCTTCAAATGGGGTCCCGTCCCGTGGAACAAAAACACTAGGTGATTGTGTAATGAAAGACTCTCACAATGCATACGTACCGGGGGGCGTGTGTGTTCAGATTGCACAAAGAACTTTAATGGTGGCATTTCCTAACTTCTGAGTGCTTGACTTTGTAAACTTAATCTTTTAATTTGTTTTTTTGCATGTTTTACACAAAACATTATAGATTCTAGCCCTCGTGGATGGAAAGAAAAACTTGAAAAGATGACCCAAGGATAACTGATGCCTACCATGGCCTGAAACAACAGCTCCAGAAGGTGGAAAAAGCTACATTCATCTTAACTCTGAAACAAACTACCACCCAAACGGGGGAGGGGATACAGTGTGGGTCAGGCCCAATGGGAACCCCAAGAATGCTTTAATTCAGCCCTACTTGTATGACTAGGGACCCAAACCCAGCAGCACTGAACTAGTGAACCATGAATGGGAAGTGAAATTGGCTATAAACAGGATGTGAAACTGACCAGTCCAAGTTCCATGTTCCTAAGATAAGTGAAGTGTAAAGCACAAACAAACTGCCCGGGGGGTGAAAAGTATGAATGGATTTTCATCTTCTTGCTTGTTTAATGAGCTGAGGGGTCCTCAGAAAGCCAGAAGAGGAACTGAGAGGATTGAGGATTTTTCTCTTGACATTGTCCCTTTAACTTTTATGTTCTGCCAGAATATTTGTCCCTGCCAGGAGCATTGCTGAGGAGTCAGAGAAACTCCAGGGGCTAGAATGTGCATTGAACCCATCAAAGCCAAGGGGTCGCCATGGCTATACATCAGGAGTCAGTGCCAGGTGGGGAGGGGGAATCTCCTATGTCACAGCCAGGTGGGGAGGGGGGAATCTTGGGCCAAATTTGTAACAATTCCAGGGAAACTAATGGAGTTACACCATTGTCCCTATGTGTTTATATAGAGCCTACACAATTAAATTCAATTCACTAAATTGGGGCTCAAGGTTTTTAAAAACATATTAACATTTTCTGGCCAGCGGTGAGCGCCTTGTCAAGAGTGGAACTTGGAGGACCTTCCTCATCAGCCTGCCATGACTTTAATGTGAGGCCCGTTCAGGCTCTGAAATCCAGACGCTCCTCCCCTGGGTGGACAAGCAGGATGGGGCTCAAAGCTAGCAGCCCACAGCACAGACCAGGCTGGGCCAGCAGAGAGAACAGCCCTTGACCTCCCCAGCTAAGGTTACACTTGAGCGTGTGTGGATGCAGGAGGGAGAAACCATGAAACACAAACGTCCTGCTGACTACAAATTAAACTCAAGGCTCTTTTCTGCCTTTCCGGAGCTTATCGGAGCATTTTAAGGCTCCAGCAGTGTTCTCAGAAGGTATTAACGTGATTGCTTTCAGCGCATTTCAGCGCACACAATTAGGGTTCTGCTGGGCTTTGACAACAGCAGCAGCTCCCCCGCTCCATGGTGGCACCTTCTTACAGCAGCCACGTGGAGGAGCTTTTAGAGGAGCTTTAATTATTGCAGGGCAGAGGTGACAGGGAAAGCAAGGGGCAGTCTTGCTTACGGGGCGGAGCGTGAGAGGCTGCAAACTCCTGAGTGCCCTGGCTTTGCCACCGACTCTGGGTGACCACAGGCAAGATGGTGCCTAGCCAGCTCCAGCGTGCCAGGGGCGAGAGAGGGGCACGAGGAGCATGCCCATCTCTTGTGCACTTGTCCAGGGCCCAGGCATCATCCCCACCACAGCTCCTAGACCTAGAGAAATTCAGGGAGGAGAGGTCCATCAGTGGCTATTAGCCAGGATGGGCAGGGATGGTGTCCTTAGCCTCTGTTTGCCAGAAGCTGGGAGTGGGCGGCAGGGGCTGGATCACTTGGCGATGACCTGGTCTGTTCATTCCCTCTGGGGCACCTGGCACTGGCCACTGTCAGAAGACAGGATACGGGGCTAGATGGACCTTTGGTCTGACCCAGCCTGGCCGCTCTTATGCTGCACAAGGCAAGTGTCACTGCCAGGGAAGGCCTCTCCAGAGGGTGTGGGGAAGGCGCTTTTCCCAGCATGCCCAGATCCGTCAGGACGCAGAAGAGAGTGCTGATGCAAAGGGCTCCCTGAAGAATCCTCAGGCCTGCTTCAAGCACAAGCCCTCAGGAACAGGGCCCCTGTGTACCCCCCCCAAAAGGGGGTCACCTTTTCCCAGGTTCTTGCCAAGCTGGGTGAGGGGAACAGCCTCTTTGCGGGGGACCGGGCACCTCCCTTAGCCCAGCGGCCGCGTGCGCACAACGGTGCTGCTCTCACCTCAGCTGTGCGGCCCCTTGCTCCAGGCTGGCTCCTGCCTTCCCAGGGGAGGGGCTGACGCTGATGAGGAGGCTTTGCAGCCGGGCTGGTTCAGATCCAGGGTATTGGGCCAACTACAGGGGCTGTTTGCAAACCCTGCATCTGGACACTAATCCCTCCCCCCTTCCTCCAGACGGAAGGCTGTTCAGATCTGGCCAGTGTGGAGGTGGCGGCTTAGGACTCATCTCCAGGTTGAGAGAAATCCAGGATCCTGAGCAGCCGCACAGACTTGCCTGCCCTCAGGACCGGAATTTTTACCCTGGGCCACATGGCATGGCACCTTCTGGTGGACCCTGCAGGTATCTCCTGGGAAGCCGGTGAGAGAGACAGACAGGCTGGAGGGCTTGCTCAGACGCTGAATTCAGTTTCACCCCTTATGCTGATGTCAGGAGGGATTTTCAAAAGCATCCAGGTTAGGAGCCCAAACCCCAGGGAAAGTCAGTGGGAAAGTCCTGTGCTCCTAACTCATCTAGGAGCTTTGGAAAATCCCCCCTGTAACTCTTAAATACAAACATCTTGCTGGTTCTGGTCTAGGTAGCTCCATGGCCGGGAGGTCTTTGTCTCCCCCAAGCTCCCGTGCTGCCTCACTATTGCCCCCCCACCTCAAACCCAGCAGGGACAATCCCGAGCTCCTAAACTCTCCCTGATTCTTCAGGCCACTTGGATGCTGGTGGACAGTGATCTGTTAGAGCTGCCATAAAGCGAAGGCGTCCCGCAGCCAGAGCGGGGACTTTGGGTTCACTCCAGCTGCAGGGGGAGGGAGACGCAGACCCACTGCCTGGCACTCGTCCCCGACATGGTGTTAAGCAGATTTCATGACAATAGAACAGTGAATTTCAAAGCTGCTCCAAGCCCAGCTGGACCTGGACAAGCCAGATTTAGCCTTGGCGTCCTCCCTTGGCAACTGATTTGTTTTTCAGTGTGCTGGTTCCTCGGGGTATTTTTTAATAGACTCAAATGGTGCTGACAAGGTGCATGAAACAGGCTAAACCAGAGAACAATCTGGTGAGTTTTGGAGCGAACCCAACAGCAGCAAAACAAAACAAAACCCGCCACACAAAACAAACAGCAAAACCCAACATCAAACCGCCCCCCATGCTGACTAGCTGGAGAACAGCGAGAAGAGTTGTCCCAGAACAACGGGCCCTTTGAAAGCCATTTCCCGGTCTCTGCTGCAGGAATACACCTGACGCCTCGGCCTGGCCCGAGTCCATTTCATGCAGGCTTCTGAGCACAGCTCTCCTCCCAAGGTCCCGCACCCTGGGAGATCCGGACGGCTTTTAACCGCTGAAAGCTCTAAAAGCTGCTGTTTACTGGGGACTGCAACAAACGGGGAGAGCTCATTCTCAGCTCAGGAGAGAGGGGTTAGAAAGGCCTCCTTTAATCAAAGGGGGAGAAATCAGTTCAGGCAAATCTGGATTTGCCAGTTTATCTTTCCCCAATAGGACACTGCCCCCACGGATCAGGGCTGGGCTGGTACCTGCAGACACCAGTGCTGAGCTGAGGCCAGGGCAGGAGAAGATGGATGTGCTCCCCCCTGCCTGGCCCAAATTCAATCACGGTGACCATCTCTGGGATCTGTTGAGTCACCCTTTGAAGAGCATGGAGAGGAGTCCATGGGGCTGAAAATGCATTCCCGGGAGAGGGTCCTCCCGAGCCGCTCAGCTTCTGGAGTGGGTGATTGTCAGTAAAAGCCTCTGGAATAGTCTCCAGAGTATCTGACCCAGGGCAGCCCGGCACTCTGCAGGGACTCTGTTCTGCTGATGACAAAGGCAGGAGCGGGACCAGCTCAAACGCCTCGGGGGTGGGCGACTTTAGACTGAACCTGGCTACCTATTCCTGCTGTCCATCTACCCCTCCAGCATTCTAGTTCACGCTCTGCCGTGTGGTGGGGAGAGCCCGGGACACACTCAGTGACGTGATGGGGCCCAGGGGGGCCCTCCGAGCCCGTCCGGGACAGAAATATACAGGTTACAAGGGGCCAAATCCCCACCTGCTGTAAATTGGTGCCAATTTACACACGGAGTTCACAGCAGCGGGGAATTTGACCCCAGACCTTTTTAATTTGGGACAACAATTGTCTTCAGCAGCAGTTTCCCGGAGTAACAGATCTTGAAAGAGACAGTGTCAATTACATTACAACTGACACTGCCTGCTAGCATCAGCGGCCTTCGAGGCCCTGTTGGGCCGGGTGCCGCACAGACAGCTAGTGAGGGACAGTCCTTGCCCCACACAGACGTGGCAGAAGGAGGCTGGGAGGGAAAACAGAGGCAGAGAGGGAAACTGATTTTCCCCCGCTCATGCAGCCAGTTTGTGGGACAGCAAGGACTAGGCCAGGTCCCCTGCCAGCCCAGTGCCCTACCCCGGGCCTGGAGACACTGAGAAACGTTTTCACACTTGGGGGTGGGAGAGGAGAGTCATGAGAAAATGGCCTGCTGGGAATCGAACCAGCCCCAGCACTGCCCCTGCGGCTCCAGGGCCCTGCACAAGAGCCAGGGAGTGAAAGTGACTCACCGGGCTTTGCCCACCAAACTGATCAAACTGCAGGATGCAAACCCACAGCAGAAGCAGGGAAAAGCAAGGGAGGCTGCGAGCGGCTTGGCGCTAACGATCCGAGGGGTTATTAATAACACAGCCATGGGAGTTATTTTCAAGTAGGTTTTTCATCTTGACAGTGTTGCTTTGAAGGGAGCCCGTTTCTAAGTGCAAACCATTAGCATACGGTGGGCAGCTCAGACACCGGATCCCTTTTATTTCGGCAAAAGCATCAGGAAGAAAAACAAAGGTTCTGCTGGCAGATAAAAGGGCTGTTTCCCCCCTTCCCCTTTCTCCAGTTCTGCCACAAAGGGCATGGCGCCCGGAGAGTGCCACGGCAGGAACACGTGAGCACAGAGCCGATACCCTCCCCAGTGCCACTTGGGGGTCGTTGGATGGTCGTTGCTAATATCAGTGGAGGTTGGAAGACTAAATAAATTTCTTTCCTTTGGGTGTAAACTGGGCAGGAGGGTCCCGGGACCCACCAATGCACCCTCCTGGAGCACAGCTACCCCCTGCACTGTGTGGGGCGGGGGGGGAACAAGGGCCCCCACCCTGCTTGCAGCTGTGGGGATCCTGCCAGTGGGTTTCTGCTGATCCGTGGGGCAGGTGAGACCACAGCCTGAGTACAAGGGAGGGGTGGCTGAAGCACTGGGCTGGGACTCAGCAGATCTGGATCGGTTCCCAGCTGGTGACACAGACTCCCTCTATGACCTTAGACTAGTCACTTCACCCCTCCGTGCCTCAGTTTCCCCATTTGTAAAGTGGGGCGAATGATTCTTCTATATCTCCCGGGGCTGGGTGCCAGGCGCTCAGACACTGGAGGCCACAAAAAACCCAATGCACAAAATAAATGGCTCGCCCCATCCAGTATCGTGCAGAGGGGCAAATACGCAGGTAGATAAGGTGGCAGGGTGGGGATAGGGCCAAGGACCTGATCTTCTGAGCCATTCACCCTCAGGAGTGTCCAACCCCCAGGCCCCAGCTCCCTGCTGGAGGGCAGCACTTTCCATGACGGTTCCGGGGAGGATGGGGAATTGACAGCCACGTTCCCCGTCATTGTCTTAAATTAGAGAAAAGAGTTGGGGCCATTTGTGTAATTAACAAGGGTCACGGCGAAGCTAACAGGGCCCAGAGGAGGGACACCATTAGCATCTCCTAATTAATCTGACTCGAGAATATTAAAAACAAAATAATCAACTTTTCCAAATAGGATGGACTCCGCTCGAGCAAGGCTGCTGGCAAATATGGATTAGCTCAGATTCCGGTTACTGGAGGCTTAGCCCCATGAGGGGGACATCCTTCAGCGACTACATTAAGTCTGGACTGAGGAGCTGGAACGTGCCCAGATCTTGGCTTATTTCTCAGCTCTCTCTAGCCATGTGAAAAAGCCCTGGCCTCGCAGAGCCCTGGGAAATCTGGAACACGGGAGCATGGCTGGGCCAGGCCTTTGCTGCATTACTGAGGCTCTTCAAGCAATTGTGGCTTTTCCTTCCTTCCCAAACTTCCTTCCTGACCGTAGGCAGGACGCCGGCAGCCCCAGCACCGAGCGATGACCAGCGAGGCTCAATGAGAGTCCTGCACTAGCTCCCGTGGGGCTGTAGGTCAGGCCCTAGGGGAGGCGGGCAGGATCAGGGTTGCCCATGCAGAGCACACTAGGAACGCAGGGCTCTTGCTAAGGTCACCTGCTTTAGCTGCATCTTTAGCACCCAGCAAAGCTCTTACCAGCTCTGCGGGGAGCACGCGCCGTGGGGAGCACGCGCCGCGACATGGTGCTGAAACGCTTCACTTCCTAATGCCGGCCGAGACCAGGCAGGGCCAGGGGGCTTCGGGTTCGCGGAGCTTTACACTGTAGGGCCAGCCCTGGTCTGCAGCCCGGAGCAATGGGGATGGGCTCAGGGAGAGGTGGCAGACCTGCTTCACCTGCCCGCTGGACATGGGGTGCCGGCACACGCAGGGGAGGAACCTCTGCTCAGGGCGTGGGAGGGCTCAGCTTTCCAGAGTCATTTGATATGCTAAGTTTCAGAGTAGCAGCCGTGTTAGTCTGTATCCGCAAAAAGAACAGGAGGACTTGTGGCACCTTAGAGACTAACCAATTGATTTGAGCATAAGCTTTCGTGAGCTACAGCTCACTTCATCAGATGCATTTGCTGTAGCTGTCCTCCTTTTCTTTTTGATATGCTAACTATCCAGTGCAGCCCAGTGCTCACCAGCAACCCTCCAAGAACGGCAACCCAGCGCACGCAACCCAGCACTCACCAGCAACCCTACGACAACGGCAACCCAGCGCACGCAACCCAGCACTCACCAGCAACCCTACGACAACGGCAACCCAGCACACGCAACCCAGCACTCACCAGCAACCCTACGACAACGGCAACCCAGCACACATAACCCAGCACTCACCAGCAACCCTACGACAACGGCAACCCAGCGCACGCAACCCAGCACTCACCAGCAACCCTACGACAACGGCAACCCAGCACACATAACCCAGCACTCACCAGCAACCCTACGACAACGGCAACCCAGCGCACGCAACCCAGCACTCACCAGCAACCCGATGACAACCCAGTGCACACCAGCATCCCTACAAGAACGACAACCCAGCGCTCACCAGTAATCCTACAACAGCTGCAGGGAAGGAGGTTTTTAGGGCCATTTAAGCACCAGAGTTAAAGGGCTGGGCGCTCAGCTGCAGTTCGTTACATGAACAACCACACAGTGCTGTCAGCTCTCCCCTGCCGGGCAGCCTAGTTTATAAAGGGTTATTTGGACCCAGCTCCCAGTCAGATACTTGGCTGTTTGTGAGTCTGGGCAGAGGGATGCTGGGAAATGTAGTCCTCCTCCAGGAGCAGCGAGGGAGCCTCGTGGGAGGTCCTGAAGCCCAGCAATTTGGGAAGCTGGCAAGCAGCAGGTTCCTGAGGAAGGGGGAGCCTGGGACAAGGAGGGACAGGGTGTGCGTGTTACACCGTGGCTGGAGTTGACACTGTACTTGCAGGCCCTGGGCCAGGGGACCTCGAGACGTACAGGAGGGTTTGTGTCCAAACGATGGATGGTGAAGTGGCAAGGAGAGCAGATGAACACGGCGGAGGAGAAGAGGGTTATTAGCAGCAGCTTGTAACCTGCGCTGTGGGGAGCCAAGATGGGCAGAGGAAGGGGTGGGGGCACTGGAGACAACCACAGAAGCCTGGGCAGCTCTGGCAGGATACAGGCAGAAAACAAGGATCAGGGCGATTCCTAAGGCGGGGTGGGGTGGGGTGGGGTGGGGTGGGGGGGCGTTATCACTGAGCTGCCCCGCAGGGAAAGGGCCGAGAGGGATGTCAGGGACCGGAACCGTTCTGGGGCTCCCTCCACAGTCCTGCCGGTGCCCCTCGATCCTGACCTGCAGCCCCCCCCGAGAGGTGAAGGTGAAATGCTGCCAGAGGAGCACGGTCAGTGATAGTGTTTCACCCCCGCTGTGCCCAGGTGCGAGCGACGCACGCGGCCCGCTGCGGAGAGAAGGTGATCCCTGATGGCCATCCTGCACGGCCCCTCTGGAGTGCTCAACACACGATGACCCGCGTTTAAAATCCAGGTGAACCGTGCTGCGTGGACAGGGCCTTGCTCTTTGCACTGTGATGCAGCTGGATGGTCACGGGCCACCGTGCGACACGGGGAGAACCGGCTCTCACCTGCCCTTGGTATCTGCCTGGGATGGGGCAAGGGGGGATGCAGCCCCCTGCATGGAGGAGTCCATAATAACCGTTGTGGGCTTGGTCCAGCCAGGGGAAATGGCTGGGCCTCCTGCCTCTGAGAGCAGTGGTGAATGGCTAGTACCCATGGGCTCACCTGCCTGCCGGAGGGGCATTCACTCAGTGCTGGCCGGGTGCAGCCCATGGGGAAATAACCTCCCCAGCCAGGTCCTTCTCTGACCACAACCTCGCCTGCTGGGGCAGAGGTGGCCGAGCGTCTCCTTGCTGTGGGGCTCTGCGGGTTCGCCGAGACGTCCTCCCCTCCCCACAGCGCTTGTGGAGCCTGAGTCCTGTGATCAAGGCAGACCTGGCGGCCACCTCCCCCGGGATCTGTCCTGACGGATTCGCTCTTTGGAGCACAGTCCCCGGGGGGAAGCGAATCCCAGCCACTGCCCACACAGAGACGGGCCGTGTGGCCTCGTGGGAGGCGAGCCCGGGGTCTGGTGGCAAGGCAGCGCGATCCAGTCCTGCCAAAGCAGAGATCAGCCCTGCGCCGCAGAGCCACTCCCCGGCCAGGCGAATGGGCTGCAGCCAGCACTATGCACATGGAATCACCAACTCCGAGTGCGTGGGCAACACAGCAACAAGTGAATCCACCCTGGACAGATGCAAGGTCACCCCATTGCACGGAACAAGCCTCTCACTCCCCGCAGGGGCTGTGGGTTAGCAGGGACCCCAGGAAACGGCTCTATTCTGCCCTAGCACAACAGGCTTTGCCAGCTGAAGGTCCAGTTCTCTCACTGCGGGCTGAAGCCCCCGGCCCTTGTCTCCGTTCCCTGCCAGACAAGAGCCTCGCACCCGGCTGGAGCCAGGGGAGTCAGGACGGGTTCTGGTGCAGCAGAGGGTGACCCCGTTCTAGCTGCCATTGCCTGGGATGGTGACAAGCAAACGAGGACTGGAGCCCAGGTCCCCGCACACTTGCTTCCCAGGCTGGGCTAGTCTCCTGTCTCCTTGCTGGCCCTGGCACGGCTTCTCCAGGTCCCCCGCACAGTCACCGCCTCCCCAACAGCCTCAGAGACCAATCGCTCCGACCATCCCTGGCCCCCAGCTCTCCCAGCCGCCCCGGCCGTGCGGTTCAATGGTGCCGCTGCGTGCTGGGCGGGGGAGCGAGCCCTCTCTCTGCGACCTCGCTGCCAGCACCGCTGCAGGCTCCTATGTGCGGCTCCCCCAGCAGCCGGGCGGTGGGCGGGAGAGAGACATCGCTGCCTGTTGTATTAAAAATAATCCAGCCGAGTGGAAATTCATTACAGATCAGTGTGACAGCCGGGGGGACGAAAGAGCCCATCTCTCAGCGCCTGACAGCGCCTCCTTTGTTCCTGGGCTGGGTCCTTAAGCCTTTCCCGAGGCACTACGGCAGCATCTCAGCCTGGCCAGGTGCTGGGGCCAGTCTAACCAGACACAGGCCGGGCAGCGCCATCCGCCGTGTGCCAGCTCTCAGCTGGCTGGGTGAGCGCCCGGCTACTGCCCAGAGTCAGCAGTGCAGGCAGGCCGCGTTCCCTCGGCTCTGAGTGTGGGCAGCTTGGTACCCACAGTGCCCGGTAGGCTTGGCCCTGGAACTCGCCGCCAGTGTGGGGAGGGGAAGCCCCAAGCACCACTCACGAACGCCAGGAGATGCCGGGTGCGTTAGGAACTGCTGCCCTGATACACCAACCCTGTGCCCGCTGCACAGCTCCCATCAGGGCGTAGCTTTCCTCCCGACCCAGGGCCAGCTGAGAGCAGCCGATGGCATGTGTGGGGAACCCTTCAGCAGGGCAGGTAAGTGTTTCCCCAGCCAGATCTCCCAACTGGGCTTTGCAGCATGTTGCGAGGGGGAGGGAGAAGTTGTTCTGGTGACAGATCAACATCCCCTGCCCTCCACCAGCCGCCTCAGGGAGCCTCTTCCGAGGGGACTGTCTCCCTTGCACACCAGGGGGCTCATCGTACGAAATTCTGCACATGGAACAAGAGCGGGGGAAGAGGGGACAGACTGAGGCCCTGCATGCTGCCCCCACCCTTTCAGCAACACCCCCACAGCTGAGAGTTAATGCCCGGTCAATATAGCAACGGCTTAGAAAAGGCCCCAGTGCTTTAGCTCCTGCTACCAAATGAGCAACGAGGACAGAAATCAAACCACGCTGAGCCGAACACCCCCAGCCGCTGCCACTCCGTGCCTTGCGGCAGAATGGATCTAGGCGGGCAGATCCCAGGAGAAAGTTGGGTTTATTGACTTATTTCAGTTTCTTTCCAGCTCCCTGCTAGGCCGGGCACTACAGCTGTTCTAAAGAAAGCCTGAATGCAACACGGCCATCTCGCTGCTTTGCCCAACTTTTATCCACATGGGGCCAGCGCAACACAGAGCGCCCCGGGCATCTGGCCCCAACTCCCCCCGCCCCCAACTAAACAGCCTCCTAGGCACGCTGTCCAGACCCGAAACGCTCTGCAACACGCAGCAGGCCAGAGCCCCCCCAGGATTTCAGTTCAGCATCAGCAGTGCAGGGCCAGCTCAGGGCAACATCACAGGATACAACAAATCCCACCAGAATGCCGGGGGTTGGGGCGGGTCACAGGCTAACGCGAGTCGGCCCCAGTCTATCACAGCACGCTGAGTTGGCTCCCCGACAATAACCAGGGCCTGAGTCTTTCCCTGGGAGTTCCTGGGTGGAAGGGGGATATGGGCAGTAATGGGCTGGTGCAGCCCCTGGAAAGTTATCTCCTCGCACTCTAAAGCAGGAAGGGGAGGTTTGGTGCTTACCTTGATCTCCACCCTGGGGTCGGGCAGCAGTAAGAGCCTGGGGAGAGAACAGAAAAGAGTGAAAATCCAAAGGCAAACTCTGTGCTTAGGAGGGGAAAGGGGGCTCCTGCGGGGTTTGGGATGACAGACCCCAGGGCTGCCTGGCTGAGTAGCTGACAGTGGCAGCACTGGGTGCTGCAGAGGAAGGTGTAGGGACCCTGCAGGGGGAGATGGGAGATCTGGCCCCAAGAAGGTCTCCTCCCAACCCCCAATGATTAGAGATTGCACCTGTGACGCTCCATGGCAGGAGAGTTCAGGGAAAGTGACTGTACCAGGGGGCTCAGATACCCGGGGGATGGGCCCGACGCAGAACAGGTTAGAAGAACAAGATGACGCCAACTTTCTCAGGCATATTCATGAGCTTCCTCTTACATTTTGTTCAGCCCTGTTTTGGATGATGAGAGACCCTCCGCCACCCCCCGGCTCCTGGCTTCCACACGGACATGGTCTCTCATATGCAGTCAGCCCCTGGCCACGCAGGCCGACAAGCACAGAGACTCCTCCAGCACCAGCAGGGAGAAGGAGATGGGGGAAACCAGCGTCATGCCCCTGGAGCGAGCACGGTCCCAGCTCAGTGACAAACAGGGTCCCTAGGGAGCATGGCCAAGCCCTGGAGGGCTGCCCTGATGCTGACAATCCTGCTGACTGGCTACTCCCCTTCCCAAAGTAACAGCCCTGGCAGCCCTCGATGACGGACCCTGTCAGTTTCCCTGAGGCCAGGCTCCGTTCCCTCCCCAGCCCTGCTGCGGTATGCCTTTCTGGCTCTAGCCAAGGGCCGAAGGACATTCATGCTCCAGCCTGGTTTAATCGCAGACCCTGTGCCAGCTGGGGAGTTGGCACTGATGGATCGTCTCATCTCAGTGTGACAGCAGAAGGGAGAACTAGACCCCGCGCAGCCTCCAGAACCTTGCTCCTGCCCTCTGGAGCCCCTGGCAGCACAGGGCCGAGTGACTGACCGGCCTCCCTGCTCGGCAGGGCGCGGGTGCAGCAGATCTGCCAGGTGGGGAAGGTTCTCAGCGCTGCCAAGCTCACAACATGGACTCCTCCCCACTCCCAGCCCCACAGCCGGGGGGCCCGAGGGGAGAGTGCACAGGGCTGGAGGCTGAATGCTAGCACTCTTCGCCCCTTTAAACGGAGCCCAGAGCAGCCCCTCGGGGGGGATGGGGGGGGGAACGCCGGCAGCTCCTGCCGGACAAAGGCTGTGGAAGTTCTGGCTGCAACGTGCCCACCGGCACACCCCCTCCCTCCTGGCTGCCTGCCCTGCGGATGGATGCGGGGACACGCCGCACCAGCCTGACAGACCCTGGATGCGGGTCGCTACAGGAACATGGCGGCCGCTCCCCCACAGCGCTGATATGACTCCGGCCCCACACAGCGTCCCTCAGCCAGAGCCCCGCACTCCCCAGGTCTGCCCAGCTCTTGTGTATTCCTCTGTCTCCGTGAGCAGTGAGCACCACGGACTCGGCCAATGGTGGACATTCACGCCTAGCCCCCAGGCCCTGCTCCGGGGTCCCTCCTGCCTCCCCCTTCCCTTCGGCAGACCCCAGCCAGCGGGGCTCCTGTCCTTGTCCCTCTCGCTCCGCGTTCGACTCCCCCCCCCGGCGCAGCTGTGCTCTCGTGCTCGCTCTCCAGCCCAGCCCACCGCTTTGATCTCTGGTGCAGGCACCAGCAGCTGGCTATTGTTACTCCTTTGGTTTCCTTATGGTCCCCTTCCGATCTCCACCCCAGCTGCATGGACCGCAGGTGTTACCTGCGTAACGCGGACCCGGCCCTGAAAGGACTCCCCAGGGGCACAGTGAGACCCGAGCCACCCCCCCCACCCCCTGAGCTTTGCTCGCAGCAGCAGACGAGCCGGGGTGCACAGCCATCCAGCCCGGGCACAGAGCGAGGAGGCCCAGGAAGGTTACCTGAAAGGCCAGGGTCCAGGGAGCAGGAAGCTGGGGATCGACTTAGGATTGCGGTGGAGGAACAGGGGAATGGTCTGGCATCACCAAGGCCGGCACAAGCCACAAGCTGTCCAAACCGGCCTTCCCCAGAGAGTGGAGAGGTGGGAGAGGCAGCGTGTAACAGAGAATAATTCAACCTGGCTACACGGCCGCTGAACTCCAGGCCTGCCGCAGCCCATTGGTGCAGGGCAGTTATTTATCCCCCCCCGTCCTCCCGGGCCCTGACAGCGGCTGCAGAAAATAATTATCAGCTCTCCTCATCTGTAAAGAGGATTAAAAGCGGTTAACTCAATTTACAGAGGCTTTGTTGTGTTCGGTTTTCCCCAGGCTGCTGCGCAGGGAGATTTCCACACAGCCACTTACGCCACTTTTACCCGGCTGTCTTCTGGAGGTAATTGGGTTTTGGAAGAGCCTGTTTAAAATGCGTAACCCGGCCTTGTAAACAAAACCAAGCCAGCACCCGCAGAGCAGAGCAAACACCGGTACCGTGCCATGCTGACCCCTTGGCAGATGAGTGGGTCTGGGCCGCTGAGAGCTCCAGGGGTTTTGCCGCCGGGCCCGGAGGCACCTCACCCCCGTCCTGGGAAATGCCAGGGGACAAGTCCTGGAAATCCAAAGTCAGTCCCTTGGTGTCCGGGGAGCAGAGTGACGCTGGAGTGGCTGGGAGCAGAGCCCGGCCCAACGTCTTTTAGAGCCTTTGCCAGGCTCGGGGGGTGAGCTGCTTTGGGGCGTTACCCTGGCCCCAGCACCCCACTGGGCGAGGGGTTGTGGGGGGGCCCTTCACTAATCAGTGCCTGGGTACGGGTACCAGTGCAAGCTGGCGGCCCGGGGACTGCGGTGACCTCTGTCTGCAAATGGGCTCGGCATTGGCAGGGCTGCCACCCCCAGCTGCTCTGCACCAACCCTGGCCTGGAGGGTCCCCCCTCCTTGGACGGCAGGGCAGGCCTGGGCCTCCGGTACCACCAGTGCGGACTCAGACACGACCTCCAACCCCCTGCCCTGTTCACGGGGCGTCGGAGCCTTTCCCTGCACTCGGCGCGAGCGACTGGCGGCCGGCCCTGCCCTAGGCCGCCCGTTCTGAGCTCAGGCGTTAGAGAAGCCACCATTGTCCTGTCCCCTCATCCAGCTGGGGAGGAAAGCCAGCGTGCCCCCCCGATGCACCAGAACACACACGCTTCAAACCAGGGGCAGCCCCCTGGAGATTAACTGCCCCCCCAGCCCCCTGAAGATTAACTGCCCCCCCCCTCCGACTCCCTGGAGGCTGATCTGCTTTTATTCTCCTTGAGGCCAGTGCTCAGAATTGACCCCCCCCCGCCCCATTGCAGCCCATTCTCCTGCCAGCACAAACAGGGGGAGGCGCGTTTCATTCCCCAGCCCCACACCGCGTGCACCAGCGCGCCCCACGGGTAACAGACACCCTAAAGAAGCTGCTGAAGCCAGAGCTGGATGCCCAGAAAACGAAGTGACCCAGATCAGTGCAGACTGTGGCTGCCACAGGGACTTAATGACCCAGCTGGGAAGAGCCTCCCTGAGTCTGACTCTTGGGGTCTGTAAGAAGCACTGGCCACTCTCCATCTGTCTGCTGCAGTGACCCCTCCCAGAGCCCTGACTGATGGCACGTGGCTGGCAGCACAGGGCAATGCCCAGCCTGGGCAGCCGTGCTGGACAAGCTCCTCTTGCTGGCACTTTGCTGTTGCCGTGGGCCGGGACACGGTGATGCTAACTCTACTGAGGTCCAGGAGGCTGCTCAGCCAGGACTTGTGTGCGAGTCTCCTGCTGCTTCTATACCGAGGCCTGACAAGAAATGCCAAGCCCCCGGCGGGAGACGCCAGCTATGTTGCTGAGGGCGATGCTCCTAATTGGGGCTGTACCCATGGGCTGGACCAGTCACAGAGGGGAGGGGGCTAGTCGGGGCCCAGCCTGGGGATGTACCTGACCCACACAGATCAGGAACCATCCCCCAGGGCCAATGTCACGCCACTGTCCAGCACAATCCACAGAGCTACTTGGGTAAGCAACAGGCCATGGGCCTACCTGGGTGGCATCAAGGCACTCTGGTATGTGCATGGGTTATTTGGTCCCACAGCTGGTCTGGACGGGGTTATAGAAGCACAGGGGAAGGGGGCAGAGGAGGCTATCCTAGGGAAAAGGTGTACAGCCTCCCCATTCCCCAGCTAGAGGGGACATGGCGGCCGAGCGGAGTAGTTACCCAGTAGCTTGAGTTGATTTGTTCTGCATTTGAATTGGTTGCAGGAAACAAGGCCAGCCCCCGGCAAAGGGACAGGGTGAGACCAGCTGCAGGGACTTTGTGTTTCCTTCCCCAGCGGGTGAATCTGGGGCACACCCTCAGGGCACCTCTGCCACCCCTCCAGCCTGGCACTCAGCAACCAGGGCACCTGCCCAAACTTCCAACTGCACAAAAGCGTAGACCATGCAAGCACCTTCCTCTGAACAGGTGTTCATGCACGCACCGCCCACCCGCGTGTGCTCATCTTCAGGGAAACAAACAGCTACCCTCTTGCACACACACACACATACGTGAGCGCATCAGACAACAGCATCTACTCTATTCTGGAACACCAAAGCACTTCACGGGGCCGTAAAAAAAGCAAGCTCTAGAATTAGCATCCAAAAGAGCCTGTCTTCTAATGCAAACTCCTTCGCAGCGCAGGCCGCAGGGAGAGGGGGGCTGGCGCACCCTGAAGATTTGGGGAAAGGCCCTGGTCGGGGGGGAGCTCAGCAGGGCTTGCAATGCCCATGAGTGCTGCTAAAAGCAACACTGCGCAGCCTTTGCACGAGGGGGATGGGAAGTGGTGAAGGGATCTTACTGTTCCTGGAATATGAGGGAGGGACTGAGGTGGCTGAGTCAGGAACTAGCCCCCCCATGCAAGCTGCCTCCATTGGACCCTGACCCCCTGCTATCCCAGCCCTGGGCTCCCTACACACAGCTCGGCTGATGCCCTCCTGGCTCACAACTCCCCCCTAGTCCAGTGCTGGACCCCCAAACACAACTCTGCCAACACCCCTTGGTCCCAACCTGCAGCCTCCCCCCACTATTCCAGTGCCTAGGGCTGCCCCCTGGTCCCCACCCGTGTGGATGCCTGGAGCTTTCCCACCCTAGACAGCTCTGCCATTGTGCACCCAGGGAAGGCTGGCACTCACAGCAATCGTTAGCTCATCTCAGATGTGCACTTTTTATTCCTCTTTGCTTTGCCCCAGGAGTCCCCATTCAAAGTTTTACTCTCCTGTTCTTAGCACAAGCCAAATCCACTGCAATGCTTGAGATTAACTCAAAGTTAGTGGACTCGAAGCTCCGACAACAGCGCCTGGCTGCATTGCTGGGTGCAAGACAAAGCTGAAACAGTTGCCGAACAATTAAAAGAGCAGCAGTAATGAGGTGAAGCTGCTACCCAAGTACCTCCCCTGGCTTCCCAAAGGGATTTCTATCCCCCACACTGCAGACAGGGAAACAAATTCCAAAAGTGTAAGTGGCTTGTCCCAGTTCACACACAACTCCTGGGCCAAACTGGGCCATGAAACCAAGAATCTTGTTATCCAAACTTTCTGTAGCTACGCAACAACTCCTCATCACAGCTCTAAAACCATGCAGACAGCTGGCTGTTAGGAGCAGCTCTTCCCATGCAGAGAGAACACCAATTCGCAAGTTGTCAGCACATAATGCCTTCCATCCAACCACAGCTGTTCCAGCACATGCTTTGCCTTCCCAGGGATGTTTGCAGGCTTGCAAAGTAAACACAGGCAACCTGGGCAACCAGATTTCCCAAGTATGTGGCTATTATTACCCAGAATACACTGGGGAACATATGCAAATTGTTTGATGCACAAATTGTCCATTGGCCACCAGGAATTGCAGTCCTTTGTATAATGAGCTGCGTCACAACTTGCTGCTTGACTTTCCTTGGCTTTCCAGAGGAGACAATGCATGGACCGGTCATCCCAGGAACCCTGCACTGGTGCAGCTTTCCCAGTGGCAGCAGTGGGGGAGGCTGCAGTGTAGACAGGGCTCAGGGAGTTTCACTTCCCTGTTGTTGGCTCCAGTTACCAAAGCTCTTTCTACATTCCTGCCTCCACCATTGTTACCAGCAGGAGACTGCTGGGCCTGGGTAGACGGGAAACGCTTACAGCCAACCTGAAAATGCATCGGGCATTAGTCATGTGACGCTAATCCCTGGATCTCTAAAATGTCCCCAAGAGGAAACGTTTCCCCAGGCTTGGTCACTGTCCTGTTTCAAATGGAAACAGATGGTTCTACACAGGCATGGCCCTTCCCGCGCAGGGTTTGCCAGTGCAGGGCCCAGGGCTTCATTTGCAATGAAACAGGTGCCGGGGCTCAAGCATTTACATTCCAGGGTTCAAGCAATTTTTTTACATTCATAACTGATGCAGCAAGGCCAGAGGTGCTGGGCTCCGAACTGCTGAGCCCAGCGGTGCTGGGCTCTGAACTGCCAGGCCTGGGGGTGCCGGGCTCTGACCTGCCAGGCCCAGAAGTGCAGGGCTCTGAACTGCTGAGCCCAGAGGTGCCAGGCTGTGAACTGCCAGGCCCAGAGGTTGCCAGTCTCTGACCTGCCAGGCCCAGAGGTTGCCAGGCTCTGAACTGCCAGGCCCAGAGGTTGCCAGGCTCTGACCTGCCAGGCCCAGAGGTGCCGGGCTCTGAACTGCTGAGCCCAGAGGTGCCAGGCTGTGAACTGCCAGGCCTGGGGGTGCCAGGCTCTGACCTGCCAGGCCCAGAGGTGCCAGGCTCTGATCTGCCAGGCCCAGAGGTGCCAGGCTCTGACCTGCCAGGCCCAGAGGTGCCAGGCTCTGAACTGCCAGGCCTGGGGGTGCCCGGCTCTGACCTGCCAGGCCCAGAGGTGCCAGGCTGTGAACTGCCAGGCCCAGAGGTGCCGGGCTCTGACCTGCCAGGCCCAGAGGTGCCGGGCTCAGCCCTGCCAAGCCCTGGCACAAATTCCGCGCTGACTGGGCCGTGCGTGCGAGTATGCACACAGGGTTGATGAGAGGTGAAAGCAAAATGGTGCGACTGGGCCAGACCCGCTGTCGCAGTGGCAAGAGCACAGAGCTCAGACCGGGAACTCACTTCACCCAACGCAGGTCTCTCTGCCAGCCAGGCCCAACCCTGAGGGCCCTTCCCCCCGGCAGAGATCTCACTGATCTCAGTACAGAGACCCCCGGCCTGCCATGCAACCTCCGGGGCAGATCGCTGCATTCTTGTGGTGCCGCCCCGGCAGGTCCAGCTTCAGGACTGGGGCGTAGTAGGGACGGCAGGGTGAGAGCGAGACAGACATTTGCTCTCCGTGTAATATACGGAGCCAGGCCTGGCCCCGCGAGCTGCTCTGGGCTGGGTGCTGCTCAGCCTGGTGGCAGGAACTGGCTGCTGGTGTTTAACCTGGCGGTTGCCCCTTTCATAGATTCCAAGGCCAGAGGGGAGCATGGTGCTGAGTCTGACGCCCCGGACGGCACTGGCCACAGTTCTGCCCCCAATTATCCACAATAGCAAATGTCTATCACCATGGAAAGACACAACCCACCCTCTGCCTTTGCTTTGCTGCCAGCTCCTGTTTCCCAGGGTGCAGGAGGTGTGCTCCTGGGTGCTGGGTGGGGCTCCCCTTCCCTGCAGTCGTGTTTCTCTTGCCCAGGTGCCCGGGCTGGCAGTCGGCTCGGGTTTTCTGCTGCTTGGCTCGTTGCTGCCAGGCCTACGGCATAGGAAGACCAGGCCATGGGGAGAGCAGCAGCACCATATGGCACCCTGCTCAATTATTGCTGTGTGTGTTTCCTGAGGTGCTGTTCGCAGGCACGGTTTGTAAATTGTTGTCAGAACAGCCTGGACAATTGTTTGGCTGATTCCAGGGGGTTCCCGTTTCTGAGACACAGGAGAACTTGCTGGGGAAGGGAGGGGCACGCTTGCGAGGGGTGAGCAGGCAGGGGAGACCACCAGCTTAATTCCTGGTTAGCGATTGTCATAAATATAAAGGGAAGGCTAACCACCTTTAAATCCCTCCTGGCCAGAGGAAAAACCCTTTCACCTGCAGAGGGTTAAGAACGTAGGATAACCTCGCTAGCACCTGACCAAAATGACCAATGAGGAGACAAGATACTTTCAAAGCTGGAGGGGGGGAGAAACAAAGGTTCTCTCGGTCTGTGTGTTGCTTTTGCCGGGACCAGAGCAGGAATGCAGGTCAGAACTCCTGTAAAGGGCTAATAAGCAATCTAGATAGATATGCGTTAGATTCTGTTTTGTTTAAATGGCTGATAAAATAAGTTGTGCTGAATGGAATGGATATTCCTGTTTTTGTGTCTTTTTGTAACTTAAGGTTTTGCCTAGAGGGATTCTCTATGTTTTGAATCTGATTACCCTGTAAGGTATTTACCATTCTGATTTTACAGAGGTGATTCTTTTACTTTTTCTTCAATTAAAATTCTTCTTTTAAGAACCTGATTGCTTTTTCATTGTTCTTAAGATCCAAGGGTTTGGGTCTGTGTTCACCTATGCAAATTCGTGAGGATTTTTATCAAGCCTTCCCCAGGAAAGGGGGTGTAGGATTTGGGAAGATTTTGGGGGGAAAGACGTTTCCAAGCGGGCTCTTTCCCTGTTTGTTAGACGTTTGATGGTGGCAGCAATAAAGTCCAAGGGCAAAAGGTAAAATAGTTTGTACCTTGGGGAAGTTTTAACCTAAGCTGGTAAAAATAAGCTTAGGGGGTTTTTCATGCAGGTCCCCACCTCTGTACTCTAGAGTTTCATAGATTCATAGATACTAAGGTCAGAAGGGACCATTATGATCATCTAGTCTGACCTCCTGCACAACGCAGGCCACAGAAGCTCACCCACCCACTCCTGCAAAAAACCTCATCTATGTTCAGAGTGGGGAAGGAACCTTGACATGGTGGCAGAGCGGTGGGATTAACTTGAAATCATTTTGAGCTCAATTTGAGATTTTTTGAACCAGAAGCACAGATTTTTTTAAAAGGAAATTTTTTTTTTTTCCTTTGGGCTGCTGGAAAGCAGGTTTTAAGCTGAAAGCAGTTAGAGGTTTTTTGTCTCTGCTTGGGGGCCAGAGCAGAGACAAAAGGGAATTGTCTTTTGTGAGCTGGAGTTTTCTCTACCTAAAGGCAGGGTAGTTAACCTCCTGCAGGGAAATTCACAAGTCTTCACAGACCTGAAGTTGTTTTGACCTAAGAGCAACTCGAGGGGTTTTCTGTCTATTTGCCTGGAGACTAAGGTGTTAGGGTTTTTTTTAAGGTTTAATTTTTCTGTAGGCTGACAGTCACGATCTGAGAACATCAGTATCCGGTTACAGCACAACCTCTCTCTATATATGTATATATATTTGACAAGCCAAGTTTTTTGTTTGTTTGTTTGTTTTTATTTCTAACTCTCGGGTGTAAAGTTAGTTAAAAACAGAGAGGCAAACATGACAGAGCCCAAGGCAGAAACAGCCAAAGAGGCTGCCCACAGGAGAGAACTGGAGACAGAAAAAAACCAAGAGGCTGCCCACAGGAGAGCTATGGAGGCAGCGAAAGAGGCAGAAAAACACCAATAGGCTGCTCACAGGAGAGCTATGGAGGCAAAGGAAAAAGAAATGGAGGCAAGGGAAAAAGAAATGGAGGAGAGGGAAAAAGAGAGGAAGCATGAACTGGAGTTGGAGAAGGTAAGGGCTGAGCGGAATCTACTGGATAACCCTAACAATCCTTCCCCAACAATCCACAAATGAGAGCGACTATGTCCACAGTATGATGAATCCAGTGATATTGCTGAATATTTTCTCACCTTTGAGAGACTGTGCACTCTCCATAAAATTCCTGAAGCTCACAAGATGACCACATTGGTCGCAAAATTAACTGGAAGAGCTCTGGACATATTCAATAA
Organism: Eretmochelys imbricata; assembly: GCF_965152235.1. Classification (NCBI taxonomy): domain Eukaryota; kingdom Metazoa; phylum Chordata; order Testudines; family Cheloniidae; genus Eretmochelys; species Eretmochelys imbricata. The sequence goes on from NC_135579.1 coordinate 1,764,603, forward strand.
GATGCCTATTGATGAGGCTTCTGACTATAATAAGTTCAAGGATTTGGTTTTAAAGCAATTTCAAATTACATCTGAAACGTATAGAGTAAAATTTCGAACCCTTAAGAGAGGGCCTGGACTAAGTAATGTGGCTTATCTAAACCAGATAAGGGATCTGTTAGATAAATGGGTCCAAGGAAGGGGTGTCACTAGCTTTGACGGAATGTGTGATTTGATAGCTCAGGAGCAATTCCTGAATATGTCCAAGGAGGAAATAAAACAGTGTTTATGGGATAAGGAAATGGACTCAGAAAGTCTTGCTTCTTATGCTGATCGATACGAGCAGTCCCAGACCACCAGAGAGGCAGGGCAAGCTGGTTAGCCTTCCCTTTATATTTATGACAGGGGTCATAAAGAATCACCCAGCTGCTCTGTTCCAATCTGAGCCGGTGATTTGTCAGCGAGAGACAGAGACCTGGCAGCAGCAGCAACGTAATTGACTCTAATAGAGATTTTGTGGAGTGACACCCCAGCCGGAGCCAGAGCCGAGTTTTGTTTGCACACAGTGCTGGGCATGTCAGACACCCACAGAGGCCATTAGTCAGACTTGGCCACCCTGGGCTGTCGACTGTGTACAGTGTTTCAGGTGTTGGGACACGTGAAAAGATGCCTGATTTGTCTGGCAAGGCAAGCGAACAGCCAGGTGAAAAGCTGAGCCAGCGACCTGATCAGGTGAACAACCTGGTCAACCGTCCAATCAGGTAAACAACTGGGTTAGCAAACGAATCTCAGTGCTAGCCAGGAAAGTGTTTAGACAAGATAAATAATGAATCGCTTTGTAACAATGTAGTTAAGGCAGCACCTGAACGAGGGGGTGCACTTGCGTTTAACCCTGTGCTGGGCCCTGTTTCAGGGAACTGATCGCTCACTGAAGCAGTGAATACACGACATACTTCTTCAGCTCCAGAGTCTGTCTGTAAACCTGGGCGATTTGGACAATCCTGCAGCAGCCAAAATGGGCGTGCAGGTCCTTTCTTTTGGGAGAACCTTGCCACCCTGCTGCTGCTGGCCCATTTTCTGAACTGATGCTAAAGCAGAGGGTTCGGCACCCCTGGGGCAGGGTCTCCGGCCTGAGCTATGCAGGAGGTGGGGCTAGATGCTCAGGCTGCTCCCTTCTGGCCTGGAGTCTGAATCCGTGCAATGTTTGGGGGCAGGTTTCCTCCCTTCACTGTGTGATGTCAGGATCGTCAGAAGGTCTGATGTACCTGGGCCTGCCCTTCGGGGATTCACAGCCCGACTGGAAGCAGGAAGCACCAAACATCTTCAGGGAATCCCAGGCATGGGGTGTAGATTTACAGCCACTGGAGGGGTCCATATTTCACTCCCCTTCTCAGGGCCACTCAGTTCTGCTCCCCTGAATACGATTTCTCAGGTTGCAACACTGATAGCAGCCAGGAGGAAGCTGCTTTGCCCCCTGGGATACTCGGAGGCTGGGGTCACCAGCGACACCATCTATCTGCAGTGAGGCCCTGAAAGGCTGATCAGACACAAACACTCATTTGCTTTTTAGATCTAGGTTTTGTCCCATGATGCCATTAGAACAGAGAAGTGGAAGTCAGGACTCCTGGGTTCTATTCCCAGCTGTCCCTCACAAGCCTGCTACCTGGCGTGAGTCACATGACCTCTATGCCTTTGATTCTCCATGTATACAATAATAGCTGGCCATGGGCAATCACACACTAGGGTTGCCAATGTTGATTGGATGTATTCCTGGAGATTTCGTCACATGACATAATCTTTAATTGAACCTCCAGGCCAATCCTGGAGGGTTGGCAACCCTATCACACGCTCCTCTGTTGTGATGCCTGCAAACCAAAGTCAGTGGCTCGGCAGCTGGTGCACTGTGCCTGCTGCCGCTCATTGTCTCACTATTCCCTTCCGCTCCTCCAATCCGCTAGATCGACCTTTGATCCTTAGGTGGAAGCTCTTTGAGGTAGGGGCTCCTGGGTCTGTGGATGTGCAGGGCCTGGCGCCGAGGGACCCTGCTCCCTGACTGGGGCTGCTGGGCACTACCACAATAGTGTCACTGACCCCAGGTGGAAGGTACTGGTGTTATCCTTAGACTGTAAGCTCAGTGGGGCAGAGCCCGTGTCTCTATTTGCCTTTGCCCAGAACCCAGCACCGTACAGCTCTGACCCTGACTGGAGTCCCCGACTGCTGCTGTCATACACGTGCAGAATTAAGAATCGTTATTCTCATTAATACTCCCTATTACTAATACTTTTTCTCCTTGAAACCCACGGGCAGGTTCCATGGTGCTCAGTGAAGCAAACCCTGTCATTACTGTGTCACCTGTAATTGCTGTGTAATTGATTCCCTCAGATTTGCCGCATATGCTCTGGGCTGTCCCCACACCATAGAAATGAGAGATTTCTGCCTGCCTGGCATCACCCTTTTGCAAACTCCTTCCTTGCGGGGTAAAGGCGAGTGTCACCAGGAACCTCTGCACACTGCTCCAGGGGAATCAGCCATGTTGGTGCCGACCCTAGGAAGTTACCTGGGTTTGACTGGCACACACACCTAGATTGTCCTGTGATATCCATGGCCGTGCACTGCCCTGGGAATATCTGCATGCAGGCTGGACTCTATTGGAGGGGAGACTTCTCGTCCTCATGGTTTTTACAGAGCAGCATGCGCCTTGCCTGTCTGTGCCATGCATTATTAAACAGATATACTGCAGCCCCTCTGTGTTTTTCCTGCCTGGGCTTTGCTGCACAGGAAGTGGGTTCTCTGAGCAGATATTTATCTCTGAAAGTCCCTGCTAAGCTCAGGCTGTGTATCTGGAATTGCTGCAGGTACGGATGATTCTCTTAACGGGTTTCTGACTTTGCAGATTTCTTCTAGGTTCTTTCCTTATTCCTCCCCCCACGGTATAAATTCCGTTTTCCATTAAAGAGCCGTAACGCTCTCAGCCCCGATGCTAGCACCAATGCCATGGCTTCTCCTGGCCTTACCCCAATTAAATCATCCCAGCCAGGGCTTTGTCAAGCCTGACCTTAAAAACTTCTAAGGAAGGAGATTCTACCTCCTATTAATTGGTCCTGCTTTGAGCGGGGGGTTGGACTAGATGACCTCCTGAGGTCCCTTCCAACCCTGATATTCTATGATTCTACCCACACAGCAGGTTCTTATGGCATTTACCTACCTAATGTGGTATATAAATGCACACTTACCCCTCGGCCAGCCCATCAATATTTATGGCAGGCGCACACATGCACAAAGCCTTGCAGGGGAGTCAGAGAAGGAGCTGTGAGCAGAATACCAGGAGCCACTTAGTTATCGCTCTGCATCAGACAAAGGGTTTCTCTGGAGACCTCGCACTGCAGAGCTCCTCTCCCACCCCCCGTCCTACCCCTCCGGTCCCCAGAACAGCTCTGAGATGCTTCAAACACCCACCGACATCAACAGCAAGGCTTTGAGATCTGTGGGAAAGCAACAATCCAGAAGGCTCCTCGGGTATGGATGGGGATAAAGTGCCCGGTTGACCTCGCTCACTTTGCAAACACTACTCATAACTCAGGCGGAGACTGTCCTGCTGGGAGGCGGATGCACGGTTTCTGCTCGATTTTCGTTGCCAGTGGGCACCCAAATGGTAATGGGGCCGCCACATGCCCTGGCCAGCTTCCGCCTCAGCCTTGGGGGAACCTCGCGGGGCTGCTGCAATTGGGTCCCTGTTTTACAGGTGACAAAATGGAGGTGCAGAAAGACGGGCAGTGACTTGCTGGGGATCATATGGCAAATTGCCAGCAGAGCCAGGAATGGTCACCGCCAGGCCCTTCTTGTCTTATCCCGGGCCAACCCCCCTGCTCTGTCAGAGAACTGTCCCTGAATCTGAGTGACCGTCTGAGCTGACCGCTGGGAGCTGAGCTTTGGGTTGGGACACACTTTGGTTTTGATGCCACCAGAAGCCATGTCCTGCCAGTGTTTTCCCCCACGGGCAGTGCAGGTAGCACAGAGCCCCCTCAGGATGGCTTCCGCCACATGACAAGGCATGGCAAGTCTGCCAGGAGGACTGGCCCCGGGCTGCCAGCTGCACGGCAAGGAAGGCTGGCCCAATGCTTAGCGTGCTAGCTTGTGGCCCGGAGCCTAACTGCTATGGGAATCAGTGGAAGTTAGGAGTCTAAGCTGACGTTAGGAACCAAACATCCGGCCCTTAGTCTTTCTCGACTTCTGTGGAAATGGGGATGATAGCAAGGCCGGACCCTTGGGGGGTGCCAGGAGAAATACACAAAGGGTTGTGCTCTCAGATACTTGGGGAATGGGGCCTGCTAAATACCAGGTACATGGGGGCCGCGGGAGCAGAATGGTGTGGGAGGAATGACACAGTTTGCAAAGGCAGTAGCAGGACCATGGGAGGGATGGTCAGATACTACAATGATGGGCACAGTACCATACCTAGATGGAGAAAGGGAGACCCACGTACAAGGGAAGGGGAAGGCAGGCAGGTAAATGCCGAGCTCACTGGAGGCCAAGAACTTAACAAGATCCCAAAAGGGACTGGCCGTTTCTATGGGTATCACAATGCAGGACAACAAGCATCCTGGTAGGGTGATTAGGTCACCTGCTTCAGGGGGTGTCATTCTTCAACTCTTGGAGACCTGAATGAGGGCAGGTTATCCCCCTCTGCTGGGGTGGGTTCTTAGACCTTCCTCTGCAGCTCTCAGTTTCACTTCCCTTGAAAATCACTGACTATGTCAGAAAACTGCCCTTCCCCCCTTTAGTTTTGTTTCGTTTTTGGTTTTCAGCAGTTTTGGGCCCCAAATATTTCAGTTTGGGGGTTTTCAATAAACAGTCAAAAATGTCCAGGGGAACCCCCCCCTTTCTGACCAGCCCTCGTGCTGCGCGAATAGAAAACACTCTAATTCTGGGGTGAGGTTCCATCACCAGGAGAGGAGAAGGAAGCCCAGGATTCCTAGGGGCCCAGAGGCCGAGCACTGATTTTGGCCGGGACGCCTGCTTTGTTGTTTTCTTGCTGAGCTCTGCGGTTCCCGCCAGCCCCTGGGGCACTGCGCTCGCCCTGGCAGACGACTGCACCTCGCTTCCTGGCATTTGTGCTTGTTGGTTCATTACTGGGAACAATGTTTGCAGGGAGAAGGATGGCTCAGGAGCTGGCTGGTTCCCCCGAGCCCGAGGGAGCGCGAGCAAGTTGCCAGCGACAGGCCGGAGAGTTGCATGCAGTGCAGGGGAGCACACAGGGGACTGGGGAAGCTGCCGTGCCTACCTTTCCGTGTCTCTCCAGCCAGGCGTCCGTTTGTCTTCGGGGCACTAACACGATGGCTCCTCGCTGGGGCAGAGCATGTCAGGGGCAGCCTGTGCCCTAGAGAGGAGAGAAGAGGAGGCCAGAGTAGGGGAGCTGAGCAGCTTCTCCCGACCCTCCATCTCTGGGACGGATCCGTCAGCCCCACACCACGGCAGGAGTGTAATTCACACTGTGTGCAAAGCGGCCCCAGGTACAGCAGCAGGCTGCAGAGCACATGTGGCTCCCAATTCGTGCTGTCTCCCTCAGGATGGCATCTCGTTATTTCCCAAAGCCGCCCCCTCCAGCCTCTCTGCCTCAGCCACCCTACCAGGCACAGGGCCCCGACTTTTGGTGGACCCCCCCCCCAGTTTATGTTGAGCCCCCTCCTTCTCCTAGGTCCATATCCGTGCCTTCCTAGAGATGGGAACTTGGCTTTCCCTATGTTAGGGATCTACTGCCAGGAGCCCCCGCCCCCACCCCACTCTCTCTCCCTCTCTCTGAGGGAAAGTCCCCAGCCCAGAGCACTCTGCTAAGCTGGAGTTAAAGCCTAGAGCCCGGCAGGTCTACAAAATAGCAGGAAGTGGAGAACGCTGGAGTTCAGATTCCATTCCGAAGGAAGCAGAGCCTGTGAAGTCTGGAGCGGCTGTGTTCAGATGGCTGCCCTCCCCGCTCGGCCCGGCAGTAACAGTGGCCGCCCCGCCCCGCATTGCTCCCTTTCAGACTCCTTGGAAGACCGGGTGAGTTCTGGACCAAGGGCTTTCTCCGAGGCCTTGAAGAAGGGGCAGCGCATCCTCAGCGTGGCAGGGTGGCTGCTCTTGCAGGGATGGCACCGCTGCCAACCTCACCTCTGCTCACCCTCTGCTTTCTCCGGGACCGAGCCATGCCCTGCATGTTACAAGAGCTGCAGCATTGCACAGCTTGTGGGCGGGGCACTGAGAAGGGGCACCCCCCCCAGCTCTTAGAGCGTTTCCAGACTCTACGAAGGGTGCCCAGCACTGGGAGCTTGGCACTGGGTTTGCTTCACCAGTTTCAAGCTAGGTAAGCTGCCTGGCTGTAAGTCCCACTGTCTCCCATTGCAACTGGGGATCTCCCTGCCCTGGCCCAAATATCCCCCATGGCGAGCACTAGGAATGATGCTGGATCACTGCACAGACTTTGCTCTTCTCTGGTTAAATTCTCTAATTTAATGGCCTGGACCTAGGAGAATTGCATTTGCTGTTATTACTAGTTCTGTGTCCAATTACAATTGTCTAACTGGTGGCACCGGGGACCTGACTGATGTGTAAGGAAGGATGGCTGTCAGGAGGCGACACGGCTGAGCAGGGATTGGTAAAAAGCCACCACAACCATGCTATGGTTGAGCAGAAAGCAGCCTGGCTTTTCTCTCAGTGATGAAGAGAAACAATCTTTAGTGATGGCCTTGGGTTTCACCCCATTTCTGGTTCTCCCTAGGGCAGAGTTAAATCCGTTTGGGCGCTTTAACCATGTATTTACAAACTCTCAAATGCTTGGGTTTCTTTGACATTTAATATTAACTCTGACTTTCCTGGCTTTCTAAACATCATTTTTTAAATAATAACATTCTTGTTAGTTTAAAAAAATAACAAGAATGTTGTTGCTTTTTAAAAAATAAAAACAACCCCCTGTATGTCACTGATGGGTCCTTCCTACTCTAATGCCAACTTCATGCAGATTTTAGTCTGTGAATTTCCTTAGGGCTTTTCAGTGTTTGTGACAGGAAGACGAGTCTTCACTGATAGGGATCTACAAACAGGCACCAAGATCCTGCTTTACAAGGCAGTTGTCATGCCCACCCTTCTCTGTGGGTGTGAGACCTGGGTAACCTTTGGAGGACATCTCAAGAGGCTGGAGTGGTTCCAGCAGCGTTGCCTCAGGAGGATTCTCAGGATCAGCTGGGGAGACCGACGCACTAACATCCGCGTTCTCTCTGCAGCCAACATCAGCAGTACAGAAGCGCAGGTCATGAAACACCAACTCCGCTGGGCTGGCCGCTGTGTACGTACGCCTCCCGAAGCAAGTGCTCTTCTCTCCATTAAGTCAGGGAAGAAGGGCTCGCGGAGGGCAGCGGAAGAGTTTCAAAGACGTACAGAAAGTGCATCTGACGAAGGGAAGCATCAGCCCAACACTCTGGGAGGACTCGGCGCAGAACAGAACATGGTGGCCCCGCACCAGACCCCAAGCCACAGCTCACTTTGAGGAGAACAGACGTGCTCATGAGACCGAGACGCAACAGAGGAGGAAAGAAAGGGCACAACGCTCCAGCCACCAACTATGTCTCCTCCAAGATTACACCTGTCACTTCTGTGGGAAAATCTGCAGGGCACGAATTGAGCTCCTCAGCCACTTAAAAACCCAGCAATGAACCCCCTTGGCAGACTCCATCCTCGCATCGAGGGACAGCCGAAGAAGACGAGGCATTTGTGACAAGCAGTGGGAGACAGGTGCGACAAAATGGGAATTTTTTGGTACTACTTTTTATGAATCCTGTGTGTGTGTCACGGGGCAAACACTGCAGTGGCTAGGTGAAGAGGCTCCTATGCCGGCAGGAGAGAGCTCTCCTGTCCGGGTAGCTAAGGCACCCCCCCGAGAGGCGGTTGCTATGGCGACAGGAGAAGGCCTCCTACTGACACAGTGCTGGCCACCCGGGGGGTTAGGTCAGTACCGCTCCGTGGCTCAGCGGTCAGGATTTTTCACACCCCGGAGCAATAACTTGAGCGTAGACCTGGCCTGAATTTGCTTGTGGGGAAGTGCAAGGGACATGGGGTGGGGGTGTCACTAATTGTCTGGGGAGGTCCGAATGGGTCATTGCAGCACTGGCGGAGGCCCACCCAGAGCAATGGAAAACCCGAGAAGACACCGAAAACCACGAGGGGCAGAACACTGACGCCTAGCAACCAAGGACCGAGAGGAAGGAGGTTTCCCCACCTCTCAGGAGGGAAGGTGAGCGGATGCCAGACTGGGAGGTGTCAGGGCACCGGCATCAGAGTGGGCTTTTGGAAGAGGCTCGACTGCTCTCACCTTGGTCTGACAACGGGACGGAGCCTGCATTAGAGTCTCCTGCAGCGTGGCTGGCGGGTTGCTCTGGTTTGGCCAGCTGGACTCTGTCCTCACCTGTATTTCTCTGTGCTAACCTACACTTCCAGTGCTGCCTTCCAGCTGACTCATAAACCCTCCTGTGTATTGAAGCCGCTGCCTGTTGCCACTACAGACACTTGTTGAGCTGCCCAAAGAGTGTAACAATCTCTGCCTGGGGGCCTGTCTCACTTGGGCTTGTGGGTCAGAGCTCATGGGGTGAAGCAGGAGGCGGCTCAGTCTGAGATGGTGAGGCCATGAGGCCTACCCTGAAGGAAGAGTGGGACCCCTTGGGGGTCTGCTCCACAGCTGGGGCTCCTCCAAGGGACTGTTTAAAAGCTGGGGCATAGCACAGATCTTGTGGCTCCATGACAACAGGCAGGAGGCTAGGCCCGGGGGGAAGCTCTGTTGGCACAAGGACTAAATCAGGGGGTTGACAATGTCTCCGGCTGGCACAGCCACGGCAGCTCAGAGCAGGTATTTGGAGCAATCATTTTGTGTCTGCTCCTATCTGTGTGACATTTGTTATGACATGACACTAAGAAGCAAGGCCAAGCTCTCTGCAGGGCAGCTCCCTGGTAGAGGGGATGGAGAGACTCAAGACACCAAAGGGGCCATCTGCTGCAGCCAGTGATAAGCGAGGAGCCTCGGCCTACACATTCATGTATCGCCAGTGAAACTGCTTAGCGGGGCTTGATTTCCCAAGGGCAGATGCTCAGAGCTCTCTGAGGATCAGACCCCTTTGTCGTGCGCCAGGCCCCATGGGCCCCCAAAACGGAGGTGCCTTAGATCACTAGGAACTCGGCCCTGGAGTGTAAGTGACCCAGAAGCCGCTGGCCCCTTTTCTGCTGAGTGACAATATGCTCAAGCACCGAGCAGCAGCCCACGAGCGGTAAGAGCAGCATGACTGCATGGCCCCGGGGACCTGCACCGTCACAGCAGCCTTTGCTCTGCACGGTGACAGAGCCACATTAAACGCCTGCCAGCGCTGATGGGCTTTTTAGCACCAGGAAAGTGGTAGGTGTCTTCACGTAAATGGGATAGTGGTTCCTGGAGCAGGGTTTTCAGCCCCACGGTGTCTATGGGCTGTTGCTTTCGCAGGCTCCCTGGGGTGGCAGGGCTGTAGGCACTGCAGATACTGTGCTCAGTCCCTTAAGAGGAGAGAGGATCTTACGTTACCCAGGTGGGACTCTGGCTGATGGGGAGATGGGCGGGGAGGGGCAGCAGGTGCTGATGGGAATGGAAATGAGTCACACTCAGCTGACGAGAAGGGAGGCTGTGGCCTGTCGGGGTTCATGGTGGGGAGTGCGGACAGGGAGAACTGCAGGGAGCCCATTCACATGGGATGCCTTGGCCGGGAAGGGAGCCCTTAATGGGATGAAGGAGGGGGGCTGATGGGGACTCCGGGATGGAAGTGGCTGGCCCCCTCTCTGGCAGAAGCAGCTAAGAGGCCAAGAACAGAATGGGTGAGGGAGTCCCCCGTTGCCCCTTTCACCCCAGAAAAGGCCCTTCCAGGGCAGAGCCAAGGTAGCTTCCTGGGAGGTGGGGGGTGTGTGTGTGTGAACCTCGCCCTGGTGCTGCCTGGGTTGGGGACAAACAACGGGACTCAGTCGCCAGGGCTGGCAATCCGCCACCTTCAGCCAGGACGAAAGTCAGCTTTAAGGAAAAGGGGAGGAGTTTGTGGGTCTCCAGGACCAATCTGGAGCTGGTTCCTCTCTTCCTTCATCGCTTTGTTGCAAAAGCGCATCATCACTGTGTCCTACCAACATCACCGCCATTACCGCAGCAACGCACTGTGACATCACCCGCCAACTGGTTCCCTGAATGCTATGCAGAAATCTCCCAGGGCAAAACACTGGCTTTTAGCAACTCAAAGCAGCCGAAAGAGGGCAGAGAAACAGCAAATGCCCAGAGTGGGGGGCCAGGCCGATGTTTCCACAGGGTTAGCCAGGTTCCCCGGGAAATGAAATATTCATCTGTAATACAGCAACAGTCTTCTCCCCAAACGGGGGACGGAGGGAGATTCAGCAAATTGTAGATAAACAAATGACCCAAGGGAGCAGAGGGAAAACACGTCTCAAAAGCTACTTCAGAGGAGCAATGGTGCTAATGGATAGGAGGCCGCACTTTTAAAAGCACTAAGGAGCAGGGAAGAGGTGTTACACTCCCACAGGCAGGAGACACCACTAACGAGCCAGGCACAGCCAGGGATTTGGTTACTGAGAAGACTCCATTGCAGCTCCCTGGACTTTCATCCGCAGGAGGTCAAATTACTGTGTATGTAGCCATGCTACAGAAGATGCTACCTCCCTCCTAGGCTCCTTTCATTGTCCCTAGGGACCTGCTGGCTGCGGCCTCTTCCCGCCCCCGGGGCATCTGCGCTTCAAAGCAGGGCGCGTTTGTCTTTTAAAACCTCTGCATTTTTAAAAAACTGCAGCTCAGGAAGATGTGAGCGAGGAAAAGAGGCGCATGAACCACACAGGCAGGAAAACTTTGCACAGGGTCTTTCGTGCCAATCATCTCCACAAAACGCTTCCCCCGGCGGCAGAACAAAGCTCTCCCAGCGCGGCAGCAGCAGCTGTGAGTTCCACAACAGCCGGAGCGTTCGGGTGTGGGAAAGAGGGTCACAGATCAGCTAAGTTCTGGGGAAATGGCTTCCAATTAAAACACACCATCTGCCCGCCCCATATCCAGCCCATCCGGGGCCTGAAATCTGCCCCCATTTGCAGCCGGGCTTTGATGTCAAGGGGCTGAATGGAGAGTGTCAGAGAGACGGTCAAACAGTTCTCACAGGCATTTGTGATAGGGTGCATGCGTTTATATGAACCTATCACATTTCTCTAGTCCCTTTCGTCTGGAGGGATCTCAACGCACTTTATAAACTTTGTACATTCAGCACCGCTTAAATGCAGCCACCTCTGGGGCCGAGCAGCGACCATAAAATTCGCAGTGCAGCAATGGCAGGGAGATGAAATTTTGGACAAAGACAATGGGCCAGCAGCAAGTCATATGAAAACGTGCCCTGGGATCATGAACGGCCACAGACAGCAGACCAAAGCTACGGGGTAAGGTCTCATCTAAGAGACTCCCAGGCAGTGAAGTGCCCGGGAGTCAGGCTAGGATTTCCCCTCTCTCGGGTGTCGGGCAACATATAGATCAAGGAAAGTGGGTGGCACAGAGGCAGTTTCCATACTAATGAAAGTTCCAAACTGTGCGGATGCTCTGAACAGCTGCCCCGCTGCTGGCACTCACCATATCAGGGCAGCTGCACTGAGTTCAATGGGAACAGAGGTAGGCCAATGCTGGGCACTTTTAAAAAGCCAACAAAAGGGACATGAAGCAGCAAAGACAAATATCCTTTCAGCTCCCTGCGTCTCTCCCAAGGACACTTCCGGGAGCAGTCATTCGATTTGCCTGACTTCTCATCTGTGCTGATAACTCTGACTTTAAACCCCTGCTTGTACCTGAAGTTCTCAGGGTTTTTTTTTTTCTTCTTAAAAAGGTTTGTGTTGTCTATACACTAGGAAATGAGAGGAGGAAGCTAAGTGATCTGTCTGGCTGATAAGAATCCCAAGTCACCTTCATTCTTATTTCATATTGATAACGTGGTAGCACCCAGGAGACCTGCTGAGGACAAGGACCTGGATGCGCTAGGCGCTGTACAAACATCAAGCTAGACACAATCCCTGCTTGAGGAGCTCACGGCGGTAACACAAAATAACGCATTGCAACAAGAAATTGAAGGGGTTGGTTCCTCCTGAACGTTTTGCTGCTTTCTACAGAATATAAAAGTTCCCTGGAGGCAGTCTGGCCTTGTGGCTAGGCACTGGCCTGGGGATCACAGGACCTGGCCTCTACTCCTGCCACTGACCTGCTGCATGCCTTGGGCAAGTCCCTTCACCTGTATTTGTCTCCTGCCTTTGTCTGTTTAAACTGGGAGCTCTTTGGACTGTCTCTTACTCTGCCCATCATTCCTGCCACACGGGAGCCCTGATCTCCGCTGAGGCTTCTCATGATTTGAAACTGTGATGTCATTTCTTTTCCTTCCCTGTGTAGAGATCCTTAACAAAGAGCACTGGGTCTGCTCGATCAGTGTGGCTGCCGGGGGCTCCAAATCAACACCAGGAGTAGTTAAGGCGTGAACTGCATTTCTCATCCCCCTCTGGGAGGTGTTAATAGCTGTGACTAGTTGGGATCATTTCAATACTAATGCTATCCCATAAGGCAATTGAAGAAACAAACGCTCAGCCCCAGCCAAGGCTGACTTTGAAACATGTTGTTATGTGTCAATCTGTCTTCAATGAACTTTCTCCGGCCTCTACTACACAGGTAAATGAGCCGCTGGATTCCAGCACTGGCCCAGCTACCCCGGGGATAGCACTCTGAGCAAGCTTTCAACACACACGAGTTCAAATCTTACAGCAGGGCTTAGCACTGAGACGCTGCTGGTGTACAGTACGGGGCTGATCTCTGTTCATAGCCATGCACTGTTCTGCAAGCAGGAATGGGCTGATGCCCCGCCAACCCAACTCCTTTTAACCTGCGTTAACAGCCTGCACCCTATGTCTTAAGCTCCAGCAGATAGCTCTGAAAAACCCAGCATCAGGCGCCCTCCCCAGGCCACCCATTCTGAAACTCAGAGCCAAATCCTGGTTGCCTTATTCACGCAAGTCAGCCCACCAATACCGATGGGCCTTCTCACGTGCGTTAGGTGGGCAGCTCACCTGCCTAAAGCACTTTGTGTTCACAAAACCTGCTTCTAAGAGCAGATGCTGCGACTTGGCTCCCACTGTGCACCCCGCTCCTCACTTCACAGAGGGGACTGGGGGAAGTGCAATGGAAATGATTAGGGGTTTGGATGGACTGGTTCGTGAGGTACAAAAGCTTAAAAGGGCTAAACAGCTGCAGCTTGGCTAGGAGACGGACAGTGGAGGGGCAGGATGAGTGTCTAAATAAGATGTTAAATAAGGAGGGAGAGGAATACCATGGGAGGCACAGGAGGGCGGGCAGGTCAGCGAGATAGCACTAAGAGAAATGGGGTGAACTAAGGAAAAGGAGAATATAGTCTGCATACTAGGGAACCGCCTAAGAACAGGGCCAGTGGAGACGTCTTGTAAGGTGCAAGGTCCATCAGCGGGGTGTTTAGGACGGACTGGCTGGGCCAAGGAACTGTAGATGCCTGTGCCAAGAACCCGAGCAGCGATGGGAGACATGTGATGGAGCAGGGGACAGACGACTCGCTTCCCTTTGACTGCTCTGCTCACGAGGGACCTGGTTTTTAGAAATGCCGGAAGTGTGTAGAGAGCCCCCAGCTGCCCTTCCCCAGTGTGTAAAGGCCTAATGCAAAACACACTGACTTCAGTGGGAGTCTGTCTATTCAGCCCAATGGGCTTTCTATCAGGCCACGATCTTATCATGGCCTGCCTGTTCTTGGCTTGGCAAGAGCCATTCATCACATGGCCTTTGCCAGCAACCCCTTCTAATTGCAATAGGCACATTTGAATTGCACTTTCCTTTCCTTAGCCATGGGACAGCCCCATTGCCTGCCTGGGCCCCTTCCACCTCGCAGTGCATACACCTGGCTTTATTGCGGGCAGCAGGAGCCATCCCTCCAAAGCCCCCCACCTAGTTTCAGGAGGGTTTTTTTTTTTTGGGGTGGGGGGAGCGTCCCCTCGCGGCTCTGCAGTGCCCCAGGCCTCTTTGCATGGAGCGGACAAGGATTTCCCCTGCTTTCCCTGTTCTTGGGTCTGCAATCCTGCTGGAAGCAGGCCCGTAAGCAAGCCCTGGCTGCAGGGGGAGGAAGCAGCTGTGCTGCCCTGGGGGTGGAGGGCGGGTTCCTGGGGGAATCCCGCATCATCTCCCCCCACCCCCGGACGCAGCTCGTCCTGCTCTCGCTGCTATTCTTCACCTTGCTTACATAAGAGGGCGGTGGGCGGGAGCCCCTTTTATTCATTGTTTCAGCTCCAGGGCCCTGCAGGCTCGGGAGCCATGGGCTAATTAAAGGCTCACACACACACACACACAATAACCCGCCCTGCTATGAAGAGGCGCGGGGAACGGAGGCAGGGAGATCCGCGCCGTGACTGGGGGGCTGCTGCGCCCCGCGGTAGCCGGAGAGCAGCCCCGAGCCGGCGCGGGGAGCCCTGCGGGCTGGGGCACGGGGGAGCCGGGCCCCAACCCGGACCGAGCAGGCCCCTTCCCGCCGCCGCTGCGGGGCTGCTGCTGCGGAAGAGGCCGGGGGCCGGGGCCGGGCCCGGTCCCCGCGGGGATCTCGCCCCGCTGGCTGGCGAGGCGGGGCGCGCCCGGGGCGCAGGGAGCTGTCCGCGCCCGCGGTGCTGAAGCCCGCGGCGGCGGCAGGCCGGGGCGCGGAGCGGGGCCTAGGCGGGCGGGAGGCCGGGCCGGGGGAAGGAGGAGAAGCGGGCGGACAAAGGGCGGTACGAACCTGGACGCCGGGCGGGGAGGCTGCGCTGGCGGCCGGCGGGGCCGGGCGGAGTGCGCGCTGCCGGAGTCCGAGCCACCCCGCGCCCCGCCTGCAAACAGCCGCCGCCCGCCCTCCGCGGGGCACGGGCGGCCCGCGGGGCAGCGCTCCCCGGGCGCGGGACGGGAGGCAGAGGCGGCTGGAGGCGGCCGGGGAGCCGCGGGTTCACGGCGCTGGCGGGCTGCGGCGCCGGGGCTGGCTGAAGTTTCGCCCGCGATGGGTTGAGCGCGGAGCTGCCTGGAGACCCGCCCCCTCCCTGGGACCTGCGGAGCGCACGGGGGAGGGGAGGGGGGAAGGGGGGAAGGGGCTCAGCCCCCCCAAAGCACGGGCGGGCCGCCTCAGCCAGCGGGGGTGTCACTTCCCCCCCTGGGCGGACAAGGTGAGCGGGGACCTTCCCCTGCCGGTCTCTCTCCACAGCCCCCTTTGGCGCAGTCAGAGTGGGGCGCTCTGGTTTGGGGAGCATTGCTGGGGCTGGGAAAGTGCGATGCAGAACAGCTGGGAGCGGAGGGCTAAGCCCTTCTTATTACCGGCACATTAATCAATAGACAAGGAGGAAGTTTGATCCAGACTCTGAAAGGGAACGTTGGTGCCCAACAGCTGGGAGAAGAAGCTTGGGAAGAGGTTCCTAGCTCTCAAAGCCAGCAGGGACCGTTGTGATCATCTGCAGAGCACAGGCCAGAGACCCACCCCCAAATAATTCCTAGAGTAGAGCTTTTAGCAAAACATACCACCCCCATTTGAAAATGGCCAGTGATGACGAATCTACCAGGCACCTGGGGAAGTTGTTCCAGTGGTTAATTACTCTCACCATTATCATTTGCTGTTGAGTTCTTTTTTGACTGTTGATAGCTGTGGCCAAAGGGCCTCTCTCCAGGGGGACTGACTGGCAATACAACTGTTTGCAGTGTTGTTGCCAATGGGGATCACATCCTGAAAAAAATCTTTCCTGAACCCTCTTCTTCTGGCCTTCAAACAATCCCCCAACCTTGCCAAGCTCATCATCAGAAGCAAGCTCCCCACAGACCAGGACCACTGCTACAGTGATCAACACCCCCCACAGCACACCTTTCAAGATCCCTGGGCCAACATGTGCCTATCACAACACAGTGTCCCTCATCCAGTGCATCAAATGGCCCAATAACAGCTATGTGGGTGAAACCAGACAATCACGACACTCTCAAATGAACTCAAACAGAAAATGATAAAAGACAAAATCACACTGTCGCCCATGGGCGAGCACTTTTCACAAAGAGATCACTCTCTAGCTGATCTTTCAATACTTGTCCTCAAAGGAAACCTGCCAAACATCTGCAAAAGGCAGATCTGCCAACTTGAATTCATAACTTTGCTGGACACCATGGACTTAACAGGGACCCTGGTTTTATGGCTCATTTGTAACACACCACACTGCCCGCTACCCTTAATTGCCTGCTTCAAACCCTTTCTACATAACAATCTAACCCACAACTGACCACTTCATTTCAAAGGACCACCTCCAACATGCGGTTCCCCTTCTGCTGGACAATTTGTCCCTAGGTGTATTTAGCTCTTCTTCCTTCCCCAGATGGGAAGCAGAGCTCAGTGCAGCTCGAAAGCGTGTACCTTCCACCAACAGATGCTGGGCCAATACAAGATGTGACCTCGCCCACCTCCTCTCTAGCAATATAGTGACTGTTTAATTAAACCAGGCCCTGTTAACTCCAACTTCACTACTGTCCTAAGGGCTCCCTTCCATGGCATCCGAGGAATGGGCTGAGCGTACAACTCTCAACCAAGATTAGAAGCCACCCCAGCAAACAGCTGAGATTCCTTCAGCAAGACTTCAAAGGGCTGCTGCTTTCACGGAGGGAGGAGGGGAGAGGGTCTTCACTTCAAGAATTGATGGGTTCTGAGCCTCCTTCAGAAGGGAGCGGAAAGGCTCTCTCCTCAAAACTGCTTAAGAGCCAGCTGCTGCCACCTTTACTCATGCAGAGTAGCACTGGACTAGGTGAGTAGTCCCACTGAAATGGATGGGGCTCCTCAAGGAGCAAGGCCCAACTCACGGTGAGTAGGAGTGGCAGAATCCAACCCTGTGCAATTACATGCGGAGATTTAAAAGTAAGAAATATATTCAAAACAAAATCCTCTTTTCTGTACCCATCAAGGCTGGAGATCAGATTCAGCATTTCCCTTGCTACGGGTTATGATCTTGCTAATGTCTAAACCAGAGTAAGGAGCAAAGCTCCTGGCATGGCTTCTGATACTAAGGATGCCACCAAATAACACAGTACAGGTCAGCAGCCTTTCACTTGACCTGAGGAAGAGCAGGAAGGACAGTGACAGGCACGTGTCACCCCGGGGCCAAAGCAGAGTGTGGATGCTTAAAGAAGACCTGCATTAGCTACTTAGTCTGCTGGAGTCCACAGTGTGACACCAAGGACTGGTCAAAGTTGGGAGTTGGGAACCAAGGTTATAAACACATGAAACAAGGACAATGGTACCAGCCCGGGATGGTGTCCGATCCCACCCGATCTTCTCTCGGTTATTGCTGTCGTTCCTAGGTGACAATGAATCAAAACCAATCCATTGCTGTGCAGTGTCAGACTATGCCCAAGACCTCTGCTCTGTCACTGGCTGTGATTCTGATTTCAGTCTTTATCGCTATTAAAGTAAATCAGAGCCCCATTGTGCTAGGTGCTGCATAGACACTAAGGGGGAGACAGTTCCTGCCCCCGGGCTCACAGTTAATCAGATAAGACAGAGAAAAGGTGGGAGAAAGAAAGGACAGTCACCCCTATTTCACAGATGGGGCACTGAGTGGCCAGTCTCAGTTCTAAATTGGCTGTAACCAAGCAAGAGATCATGGCGTCATTGCAGATAGTTCTCTGAAAACATCCACTCAATGTGCAGCGGCCGTCAAAACAGTGAACAGCATGTTGGGAATCATTAGGAAAGGGATAGATAATAAGACAGAAAATATCATATTGCCTCTTGTGACAGGGTCAGGCCAGTTCGCTACAGGAGAGTGATCCTATTGGGATCCAGGAACGGGCGGGCAGAAGCCCACCCACTGCTAAAGGGCCCACCCGCAGGCTAAGGGGAGGATCCACAGGCCCTGGAAGCCAAGTGATTCCGGGGGACAACTAATGAAATAACAGGGACAGGAGTGTGGATAGAAGGCAGATATATTAGCCCCAGGTTAAGTAGGTCCCTTTCCCCTGGGTAAGGTAAAAAGGGCAGTTCCAGAATAATCAGGAACTTGCTGGAACCAATTAAGGCAGACAGGCTAATTAGGACACCTGGAGCCAATTAAGAAGCTGCTAGAATCAATTAAGACAGTCAGGCTAATCAGGGCACCTGGTTTAAAAAGGACCTCACTCCAGTCAGTGAGGGGTGCGCAAGAAGCTGAGAGTGAGAGGGCTTGCTGCTGGAGGACTGAGGAGTACAAACGCTATCTGGCATCAGGAGGAAGGTCCTGTGGTGAGGATACAGAAGGTGTTGGGAGGAGGCCATGGGGAAGTAGCCCAGGGAGTTGTAGCTGTTACACAGGTGTTACACGAAACACTATAGACAGCTGTGATCCACAGGGCCCTGGGCTAGAACCTGGAGTAGAGGGTGGGCCCGGGTTCCCCCCAACTCCCTATTGGATACAGGAGGAGTTGACCTGGACTGTGGGTCCCACCAGAGGGGAAGGTCCCTGGCCTGTCCCCTGACCCACTAGATGGACCAGCAGAGACTGTGGGGATTGTTCTCCTTCCTTTTCCCCATGCTGGCCAGCGATGAGGTTAGCTGAATGAATGGCAGGTTTGAGCCATTAGCAAAAGTGGCCAAACTGAGGGCTGCCATGAATCTCTGAGGTGAGCAAATCTGCCAATAAACGCAGGACCCACCAAGGCAGAGGAGGAACTTTGTCACACTCTACATAAATCCGTGGTACACCCACGTCTTGAATCCTGCGTGCAGATGTGGTCGCCCCATCTCAAAAAAAGATCTATTGGACTTGGAAAAGGTTCAGAAAAGGGCAACAAAAATGATTAGGGGGATGGAGCGTCTGCCATGTGTGGAGAGATTAATAAGACCGGGACTTTTCAGCTAGGAAAAGAGACGACTAAGGGGGGATATGATAGAGGTCTATGAAATCATGACTGGTGTGGAGAAAGTAAATAAGGAAGTGTTATTTACTCCTCATAAAACAAGAACTAGGGGCCATCAAATTAAATTAAGAGGCAGCAGGTTTAAAACAAACAAAAGGAAGTTCTTCCTCACACAACGCACAGTCAACCTGTGGAACTCTTTGCCAGAGGATGTTGTGAAGGCCAAGACTATAACAGGGTTCAAAAAAGAACTAATGTTAATGGCGGATAGGTCCATCAATGGCTGTTAGCCAATGGTGTCCCTAGCCTCTGTTTGCCAGAAGCTGGGAATGGGTGATAGGGGCTGGATCACTGGATGATTCCCTGTTCTGTTCATTCCCTCTGAGGCACCTGGCACTGGCCACTGTCGGCAGACGGGCTAGATGGACCTTTGGTCTGACCCAGCGTGGCCGCTCTTATGTGAACTGCACACCCCTGGGAGGAAGAAATTCAGAATCTAGTTTAGCCAGATGAAGGCCACGTCTACACTGCCACTTATGGCGGTATAATGTATGTCACTCAGGCGTGTGAACAAGAGGTGACGTATGCTACACTGACCCGAGGGCCGGTGTGGCCGCACTATGTTGGTGCTCGATGGGGTGGGTCGATTCAGGTGGTGGGACCCTGTCTCTCTCCTGCTGACGCGGAGTGGCTACACTCGTCAGCTTACAGCAGCGTGGCTGCATTGGTGCCCTCTCGTGTTGTCACCGCCTAAGTGACGCACCCAAAGCATCTGTGGCAGAGCCAGGAAGGAAGGCCAGGTTCCTTGAGCCCCAGGCCAATGCCTGAGCATGGGGCCAGGTCATCTCTCGAGGAGGAGACCAGAGTCGGGGGAGAGGGAATGGTGCCAGACACGCTGCGGGCTCCCCCTCTGCGGGAGGGCCTGCTCTAAGCGGTGAGGCTGGCATTGTGCTTCAGGGAAAGAAGCTGTTCACTCATCACATCGATTATTAGACTGTCCACTCTTTGGGGCACGCACACGTTCTTTTCACCTGAGACAGGGCAGCACCTTGCACGCTGCTGGCTGCCGGGAAAAGTAACCAGCCGCCGTAGCATCCAGTGTGTGAGTCCCAGGCCTAGACAGCACGTAAATCCTGCCACAGCAAAGGGCCCTTCACTGAACATGCCCAGCCCCTCTTGTCTCAGGAATTCCAGCCGGGCATCGGATTTCCCGAAGGTGAGTCACAGCACGGGGACAGCCCGGGGAGCACAGAGCAGCTTGAGGACAACACATGGAGGCTGCCTTTTGTCTCCCCAGAGCGATGGCTTGTTGGTTACTTTGCTCACTGTGCAGGAAGAGGATTCCGCATCCTACCGTAGAGGTCTGTGACCCGCTGGCTATTACACTGCGGAACTGGCATCTCGTCAGTGGCAATAACATCAGTCGAGCAGGCGGCTGTGCTGGTGCCATGAATTATAAGACAATAAGGTGCTAATGGAACTAATCCTTGTTGCCCAGCTGGCATGAGACCTGGTCTGGGTCCTCCCAGACACCAATTCCTCCAGTAGATGAAGGCACATTTGGTGCCTTTCCTCCTAATAGGGGAAGCCCTTAAATCAAATGAGGTCACTGGTCGGGTAACGGACAGTGTAAGTCAGGCTGCCTCCTGGAGACTATCTTTCAGAAACCAGCCATTTTCCCTTCCCAGCACACTACTCCCAGGCCAGCAAGGTGACTTTCTACTGTCCTGTGCGTCTTTGGTGACAGGGATTTGCTGATGTTTCCTCACTGCTGCCTGCCTGGGTTTAGCTTCAGGTTTCCTGCGCAACTAGTCATACAGAAATGCTGATCTTCTGGTGAAGGCCCTGCCCTGGGACTCTGAATTCCTAGCTTTGCTGTGCACTCCTTGGGAAAGTCATCTGATCTCTCTGGGTCAGCTCCCCTTCTGGTACACCAGGGTAGTAAGCTACCCCTGCCTCACTGGGTGTTGTGAGGATGAATTCATTAATGCTGGGGGCTGCTCCCTTGCGGGGGTGTTGGGAGCCAGATGGGGACTGAAGCAGATACTATCAGTGGGAGAATTTACTACTCAGATTTCACAGACATCGGGTGGACCTTGCAAAACCCTACTGTAATCAGAGGATCCTAGCTAATGGGGCCAGGAAAACAACTGGCAGCTGGGTCACCAGCTCTGATTCCCCTGCATTCTGCTACTCTCCCGCTAACATCTCATCCAGCTGCTCTCGGAGCCCTGCAGTGAGAGGGCACGATGGACGGGCTGCTGAATTAATGAATCCCCACCAGCGCTGAGGCAGCAAAACCTGGATGCAAATACAGGCACATTCTAATCAGTGCAAGAGGGGCCTGGGTCTTCGAGCTGGCAGAACTGTTTTTTGTAAATTTCCCCAGTGTAGACGCAGCCCGAGCACCAAGAGCCGCCCAGAGCCAAGTGGGCAGCACTGGTTTCTTTAAAACCATGTTTTATTTATGACATTCAATATGCAGATTGACTTTCTCCGCTCTTAGGGGTTCACCAGCCTGGAAACGGGAACAGAAGCTTTGCTAAAAGGACGGAGAGCTTTGCCTGGTTTCCTTTTTGGTTCTCTAGGTAACTGCCCCGGCGCCTCTGCTGAAATGCTGTCTTGTAACTCTTTGGTGCTGTCTTTTAATACAGGATTGACTCAACATACCAGGGCTAGCCGCCATTCCTATGCCTGCCACAGGCAGAGCATGCCGGAGGGACGATTTCCCTTTTTCTCTGGAAGCGGAAGAAGACGCTTACATCACGGAAAGCTGTGGAATCAGATTCTGATCCGTACCAGTCCACCTCTCAGTACTTCTATGGGGCTTCCTCTGTACTACCGGAGCACCTGGTCCTTCAGCAGGTGACTAGTGGGAGGGACACAAGGGGGCACCAGCTAAAGGGGGGCACATGACCCCCCCCTTGTGACTCTTCCCTGTCCCCCACGTGACCCCCTCACGTGAGTCCGTCCCGCTCCCCACGTGAGCCCCCCCATGTGACTCATTCCCACCCTGCCCCTGCGCTCTCCCCATCCCCTCCTCATTCCACATTACCTGGCGGCGGGGGGGAGGGCTCTGCTCCAGTCCCCCAGCGTGTGGAACCACTAATGCACGTCCCAGGCAGCCTCCAGCCATACTGCCTGCCGGGGACACTGCCCGGTGCAGCACACAGCAACTGCACTCTATGGGATGTCCCAGGCAGGCAGCATGGGCGGAAGAAGGCAAGCTCTGGCCCTGCCCCTTCATCTCCCCAGCTGCCAGCCTTGTCCCCCCGCCCCCAGGTGTTTTGGGGAGAGTCATGTGACCCTTCGGGGGCCCCCCCTCCCCCACGGGTTGCCGTTGGCAGGGCCAGTCCATAATGTTGATCCAACCAGTGGGATGATGTTAAGCACATGTGGCAAACAGAGGCTGAGCCCCACTGAGGATGACCACGACCCTTGGTGTTGGTTCTAACCAGTCTCTGATCAACTCCAGTGAAAATGAAACGTTTCAGGGTTTTTTTTTAAAATGTAAATAGACTCATCCATATTGTGAACAAACCAAGTAACAAAATAAATAGGGAACCCAACCTGAAGGTAATTTCCACAACCCACTGCCTGTCTGTGCCAGAATGAGAGAAAGGATATTCTAGGGTGGCAAAATGGGGCAGCTTTTCTTTTCTTTTCTTTTCTTTTCTTTTCTTTTCTTTTCTTTGGGGAGATTCTGCACTTGCTTTACGATTTCACACAAGCTTCTTCATTGTACCTGGTGTGAAAGCAATGAGAAGCATAACAATACACATTTCTAGAGCCTCTTTCATCCGAGGAGCTCAGAGCACTTTGCAAGGAAGGGAGTTTTCTTAGCTCCATTTTACAGATGAAGCAGTTGAGGCACAGAGAGTTCAAGGGTGTCTCCCCACTGCAGGAAGTCCCATCTGCCAGCTGGCTTCTCTGCCATGGCTGGTGGCATCTGTGTTCTAATCTAGGCTACATCACTATTCCCTAGCATGGTACAGAACTACTGCACTGGCCATAACAAAGCATACAGGCCTCTCTAACTACAGTAGAGGACTGGACTAACTCAAGGGTCTTCTTGCTTTGAGCACATGCACTGGATGATTTGCCCCAGGTCATGCTGGGAGCTGGAGACAGAGCTGGGGGTAAGGTTCAGGTTTTAACTCCTAACTCCTCACTCTACGAACTAATCAATGTCTCCTCTTGCCTTTAGTGGGCACAGATGCATTTCTGTCCCTTCCCCTCTTGCCTCTACTCTGCCCTGGCACAAATAAATGCGATCATGTCACCTCGACCGCAGTCGTTTTAAAGCCATAGAAATGCTGGCTGATTCTTCAACTGAAACATCCATGTTTGGGTCCTAATCCAGCAAATACTCTTAAGCATGTGCTTAGCTTTAAACCTTGGGGTCTAAAACAGGAGCTGAAGTGCATTCCTGAATCGGGGCTTGGTCTCCCCTGGGCTGGGGTTTGTCCTGGGAGCTCAGGTAGGAATGGCAGTGACAGAAAGAAACACAGCAAGACAAAATACCTCTCCTGCAGCTACAAATCTCAGCAGTGAGCTGTGTACAAATTGCTGATGACCTGTGAAGGGCAATAGATAATCATCTTTCTTCCTAGTCTTTACCGTGCTAATGGGAGCCACTGGCCCTTTCATTTCTCTTTGTGGAGTGGAATTAGCAGGAACAGTCAGTCAGCTTCATTGTCTGGAGAGGTTTCTGCGTCTCGCTCTCTTGTTCATTCTCAAGGTTACTATCTGCAATAGCTGGTGGGTTCCAGATACTGACCACCTGCGGGACAGAAGGCAGGAGAATTTTTCCTGACCTGTTTCGGGCAGCAGTGGAAGTGGCGGTGGGCTCATAGTCTAGCCCCCACTGCATAGAAACACCCTGAGCAGGACTCTCTGGCTCAGTTCAAGGGGACTGGCAGACTCTGCTCAGCAGAGGCCCAGGACTAGAACAGCTGCAGGTGTTTGTAAAGGAATACCTTGGCCTGGGAGCACAGGTTGTGGGGTTTGTGGCTTATGGGAAATGTGTTAATCAGCCGGGCGGGTTTCTGATTTGTGTGTGAGCCTGATAAAAGATGTTCTGCTCAGCATCCTCCTGAACCTTCCAGGCCCTGCTACAGTCATCCCATGAGCACAGCCACGCTGCTGGATCGCCCCGTGGTCCCCAGCACAGGGTCCTGTCTGCCGCCAGTGGCTGGTGCCACGTGCTTCAGGGGGAATGAACAGAACAGGGCGATTGATCTCCTGTCAACCAGCTGGCATGAAGAAGCTCTTTGCAAGTCTAGATGCCCTGGCTTGGCCAAACTGAGTGTCATGATGTGAACTTTAGCCTTCCCCAGGTGAACTGGGAGGGAAGCCCAGGGTGCCTGTTTCTGCCAAAGTGGCCCTGTTTAACTTTGAATGGGTAGCACTGGAACTAAGTACCGGGCTCCAGGGGACTGGCTGGGAGATGACTGAGTGTTTTCCAGGACTGGCCAGAGGAGGGCTTGAACAAACCGGCTTCTTCATCGTAGGCTAAATGTTCCAGGGGCAGGGCACACGCGACTTGTACACAGGCTCTCTTGCTCCGAGAGCCAGTGCCTCGGAGAAGGCTCTGGGGCAGGAGCAGGCTGGGCAGCTCGGGGGATCGGGATGTGGAGCGTTTCACCCTAAGGCTGTCGAATCCACTCTAGCCCAAGTGGACAGTGAGTGTGAGCAATGTCTTGGGGGGAGCGTCAGGTGGGTCCCAGCCTAGCTCCCCCAGGATGGGCGCCCACATCCCGGAAAACCACTGCCACAACGGGCATTGACTGGCCCCCTCATGGGCAGTCCGGGCAGAAAGTTGAGGAATGAATGGGGCATGGAGACTGAGTTCTACTTTGCCCAGGCAAGGCGGGAGCACGTGGGCTGGGCGGCATGGGGAAGCTTGTCCTGCTGTTGCCCATGTCGTATCTATGCTGTGGATAAGGCTCAGACTTCGGGTGCTACTACGGTAGCTGGGCTAGTACCCGCAATAAATTCACCTAAACACCCAGACCAGCCAGCTATCATGCCCGACCTCCGCTTCGGTGCTTGGGACCGACCTCAGTCCTGGCCCAGCCTCACGGGCCCCTCTGAGCAAAGCTACCTCACTAGGACACCTCCACCAGGTTCTCCGTGTAGCAAGGCCAGGGCTGTGGGGTGCGGCCCAGGAGACAGGGAGATGCAACTGCCCTGTCGGTTAAAATGGCTTGTGATTGATCCTGCTCTTGGATTTTTCCAGCAGCAGCAGCCTGGAGAAAGTGAGAAAGAGGCAAAGGAATAAAAATCCCCCAATGGAGTGTAAGAAAGAAGCTATTTAAATGTTATCTCTGCAGCCTGGAGCTTCTGCAACGGGCCCTTTATCAGAAGAGGAAAGGCAGATAAACCAGCCAGTCCCTTTAGGCAGATGAGCTTATAATAATCACATGGCAGTAAAACCTTGCAGGAGAAAAAGACTTGTTCAGAGTGGAAGAATGGTGGGGGGAACATCTAAGAAGACAAAGCAGGAGCCCAGGGGGGATCGCTGGTCTGCTGGGTGCTGCAGTGATAATATTTAAGTAGCTCCTTTCTCAGGCAGGATGGCTTTGCCATGCAGATTGCAGTCCCTGGAGAAACGGGCAGGAGAGACTCTGACCATCCAAGTGGGTACAGGGTCAGGACATGAAGATTCATAACATGGTGGATTAAGGGGGTGGATCCATGTATCCAGCCCTCCGTGCACTGAAAGGCCCCCCCCAGTATTTCCATGGCATGGATGTGGACAAGTCCCCCAGGGCAAGGGGGATAGAGGAGGCAAGGAAAAGAGGAAGAGAAAGGAGGAGGTGGCAGGGAAGTCGTGGGCAAAGCCCACTTGGGATCCCATCAGCTCTGCTTTTCATGCCCCGGGCAGGGATCAGAGACAGGTTCCAACTGCTGTTAACAGGATGCTTTGATCCAATTTTCAGGCTGGTGCTTCTGCTCAGACTCACAGCACAGCAATAAGCGCTATCCCTGTACTGCGCCAACAGCCGAGCTTGCTAACAAGGGGAAAATAACAGGGGTAGTCCCGGGACAAGGTGGGTGAGGTAATATCTCTGACTGGGCTCATTTCTGCTGGTGAGAGAGAGCGACACAGAGTTCTCCTGCAGGTCTGGGAACGGTCCTCAGTGTCACAGCTAGATACAAGGTGGAACAGATGGTTTAACATAAGTAGTTAGCACCTACTCTAAGGGTCCATTAACACCTCTGAAGTCATAGGACAAACAAGGAAGGGTAGTGGGTTGCAGATCCTTGTATGGGAAGGTTTTGCTCTTTGAAAGACCTGGATACACACTTTAACACATATAAAACCGCCTTCACCAAACAAGGACAGGTCACCAGAGAAGTAGATTGCCTCATGGAACCGGTCACCCAAATGCCCCCAGAGAACCTGCTTCAACACAGAAAAAATAGCCCTGCCGAGTGCACACCCTGAGTTGTCACCTACCACTCTCCACTAAAACCCACACGTAATGGTCTCCACTCAGGGTCTGGTTGGGAAGCGTGACCTACTGGCTATGGCCAAAACTCTGGATTGCCAAGAGGGTTGTGGAGAGGGGAGCCTGGACACTCCCACTCCACTGGGCTCTGGCCCAGGGCCCTTTCAGCTACCAGTAACCTGGCAATCAAGACTACTAAAGGCTGTTGTCCCTGGGCCTCTTCCTCTCGTCTCCCCCCCGGGGTCACCTCAGTCCAAGGCCTTCGCCTGATGGGAAAATCCAAATCCTGAGGAAGCAAGAGGGAGTCACCACTGTCCAGGGCCACAGGACACTTCCCTCTCTGCTTGTCTCTGCGGAGGGTCCTCTGTTTCCTCACGTCAGAGCCTTTCGGTTTCCCTTTGCTCTGCTCTGCTGGAGCTGTGGGCTGCAGGTCTGCTCACCTTCAGCGCTGCTCACCAGCTGAGCTAATTTGCTGCCTTTTAATTCCTCCAGCAGATGGAGCATCTGCTGCAAGTGTGGCGGGGTGGGTCTGGCCGAGCCCCAAATGAGCCCTTGAGCCCTTATTGCTCAGTGTGGGGTATGTACACCCCATCACACCGTACTTGACGAGCACTGTATCCTGAAAGAAATCTTTCCCAACCCAGCTTTTCTGGTTCAAACAACCCCCAAACCTTTCCAGGCTCATCATCAGAAGCCAGCTCCCCACAGACCAGGACCCCCCAGCTCAAAGGGGCACCAGACACTGCCAGAACGACAGATGGAAAACCTGCAGACACATCTCCACTGCTATGATGACCAGTAACGCACCCCCCGCCCCCAACATGCCTTTCAAGATCCATGGTGAGACGCTGTATGAAACCTGGGGGACACTTTAGAATATTACGAATGCCAATATTGTAAAATTGCAGTGGGTTGTGCCAGATATGCCATGTGAGGTATCTGCCAAGCTGCCAAGGTATCCCAAGTACGATAATCTTGTTTCTATGTTTGTATCACCTTTGTACTGTGAGTTATAGATATGTAGGGCATGTCTGTATTTCCAAACTTGTGCTGTGCATCTGGGTGAAACCCCCAGACAGATTGGCATCAGCACTGCCTAGCCTGCTTGGTGGCCCATCAAGGGACATCAGTTGTACAGTGAACCCATTGAGAGACCAGGGACTGCCCCTGATAAGTCAGCAAGCCATGTAGGGGCTGTCTATGGACAGAATGCTATGGCTTTTCCAGACCATGTGCTGTGAAGCTTGTGTTTGGGGGACAGGAAGTAAAAGCCACATGGCAAAAGACTATAAAAGGCAACTGCATCATCTCCATTTTGTCTTCATTCCTGCTTCTTATCTCTGGAGCAACTTCTCTACAAACGAAGCTCTGAACAAAGGACCCTTTACACTTCCCTCCTGGGTCAGTCCCTCCAGCCCCTTCACCATGTCTGGGGCCTCTCTCTGGGCTGCTCCAGCTTGGAGGAGATTTCGCTGGGGCTGTGGATGTCTCACAGAGTTAACCCTGTTGCAGGTGGAGAGCCCATGGCTTGCTAACTGCCCTCACAGGCTAAGCCAGAGAAAGCCCCAGGACTGTGCCTGAGCTTGGAGAAGTGGGTTTCCCTTGCTCCTGGCTGTATGTGGCTTTGTCAATAAAATGCTCAGAAGGAGGCTGGTGTTTGCATTGTAATTAATTTGCTGATTAAAAAAAGGGAAATGACAATGGTAACGCTGTGACTGCAATAAACAGTTTATAAAAATTGTAAAAACAATTTGTAAAACCCCAGCCATTGGAATGGCCACTGTGAGGCTCAGGGCTGCAGGCTGGGCTGGGGGCAGGCTCTGGGGGCTACCCTGACCTAAGCCAAGAGCAGGGAGAGATACAAACATTTCCTCTCCCCCGCCCCCCCCCGGCCCAGCACTGCACTCAGCCCCCCTGGAGAGCAGGATCTTCCCTCTGGTGCACTGTGGAAATGGAGGTGAGTGGGGGAAGCTGGCGGGATCTGGACTCTGGGCTGGGGATCTGACCCGGAGGGGGGTGGAGCGGATTCTGCTGATCAGTTCTCTGAATTCCTCTTCTGCCAAACCTTTAGCGAAATCTCCCTGGGCCGCTGGGTGGCAGCCTCCCCCTCCCCGGGCTGGGCCTGGAGGAGCAACCCTTTGAATCTCCTCGATTTCAACGCCTGGCTCCTTGGGGAGACAACATGGTCTCCCTGCCAGACATGTGGGCACCTTAAATGGCACCGCTCGCAGCCACTCTTCTCCATGGAAACCAGCAACTTCTCAAGCCCACCGTGGCCCTCCCCCGGTGCAGAAAGTTCCCTCTGCCCCACATCTGTGGTGGGGTTTTCCTGAGATTTGCCATGCAGGAGTGACAGTCTGTTCTGCAGTGGGGAGCATCCTGGGGAACACTGCTGGGAGCAAGCATTGACCCCAAGCCCTCAGCGAATCACAAGCTGCTTCTCTGGGGGTCTCTGCCCTTGGCTGTCCGTGCCTCATGTGGCTCCTTGCATTAACCTCCTGGAGTGTTGGCAAAGCTCCTCGCACTGCCCAGCCTGAATCGGCCGCACTGCCCTTGGGACTGGGTTTCATAGAACCATAGAATCAT
The DNA here is from genome assembly GCF_965152235.1 of Eretmochelys imbricata. Lineage (NCBI taxonomy): Eukaryota > Metazoa > Chordata > Testudines > Cheloniidae > Eretmochelys > Eretmochelys imbricata. The sequence continues at coordinate 1,793,568 of NC_135579.1, forward strand.
AGGACTGGCAGGACCTCGCGAGGTCATCTAGTCCAGTCGTCTGCCTCCTGGCAGGACTCAGTATTATCTAGACCATCCCTGACAGGTGTTTGTCCGACCTGCTCTTAAACATCTCCAGTGATGGAGATTCCAGCACCTCCCTCGGCAATTTATTCCAGTGCTTAACCACCCTGACAGGAAGCTTTTCCTAATGTCCAACCTAAACTGCCCTTGCTGCAATGTAAGCCCATTGCTCCTTGTCCTACCCTCAGAGGTTAAGGAGAACAATTCTTCTCCCTCCTCCTTGTAACAAACTTTTATGTACTTGAAAACTGTTACCATGTCCCCTCTCAGTCTTCTCTTCTCCAGACTAAACAAACTCAGTTTTTTCGAGCTTCCCTCATAGGTCCTGTTTGCTAGACCTTTCATCATTTTTGTTGCTCTTCTCTGGACTTTCTCCAATTTGTCCGCATCTTTCCTGAAATGTGGCACCCAGAACTGGACACAATACTCCCGTTGAGACCTAATCAGCACAGAGTAAAAGGGAAGAATTACTTCTCGTGTCTTGCTTACAACACTCCTGCTAATACAGCCCAGTATGATGTTCGCTTTTTTTGCAACTGCGTTACACTGTTGACTCATATTTAGCTTGTGATCCACTAGGACCTCAGATCCCTTTCCGCAGGACTCCTTCCTCAGCAGTCATTTCCCATTTTGTGTGTGTGCAACGGATTGTTCCTTCCTCAGTGGAGTACTTTGCATTTGTCATTATTGAATTTCATCCTATTTACTTCAGACCATTTCTCCAGTTTGTCCAGATCATTCTGAATTTTAATCCTATCCTCCAAGCATGTGCAACCCCTCCCAGCTTGGTATCGTCCGCAAACTTTAGAAGTGTTCTCTCTATGCCATTATCTAAATCGTTGATGAAGATATTGAACAGAACCAGACCCAGAACTGATCCCTGTGGGACCCCACTCGTTATGCCATTCCAGCATGCACCAGTCTTAACCAGGCAGCTCCCCAGACTGCCGCTCATTCCCATGGATAATTCTGCCATGCATTCTGTAGCAGCTCTCATTGGAGGCTCTCCAAGCTGGTTATATCATTAGCTAATTAAGCCTCACCACACTCCCGGGGATGTGTCTGGATCTCTGAAGTCACCCCTGAAATGCAGCAGCTGCTGAACAGAGCCCAGCACTGTTAAGCAACATCTGGCAGCAACGTCCCCAGCTGTTAGGGAGGCAGGAAGTAATTACCCGTGTGGATGGCGTGGCCAGCGGCCTGGTGCTGAGGAGATTGGCCATGAGTGAGTACAGCGGCTCAGCACCTCTGGGGTAGGCCTCTCCTCTTCGACTAGGCCTCCACAGTGCCCCCCGCAGCACTCTGGGGCATGGGCTCAGGGTGGGTCTGCTGGGAAGAGCGCCCCTTGAATCACAAAGCTTGCCTCCTGCTGCTCCGTGGTAGCCAAAGCCCCCGCCTCGCCTGTCACCGGGGGCCCAGGACCAGCGGGCGTGCTCTAGCTGGAGCACTGTGTACACCGGGGGGTTCTTTTGCTAAAATCTCCCGCTGCTGTTCCCAACACAGCGGCTCCAGGGCTGGCAGCAGAGGCGAGGGCGCCAGAGCAGGGAGGTGCTGGGGCTTCACCCACCACAAAGCTCCAGCTGACATGGTGGTAAAAGCGCGACCCGGGTGCTCCTGGCGTTGCCATCCCCCAGGCAGCTGCATTAGCACCTGTGCAATGGCAGGAGCGTGCCGCCCGACACCGGGCAGACAGGTGTGTGCTGGCCCTGGCCCTGTCACGGAGCCCGTGCGGTGCCAGAGCCAGGCCGTGCTCGAAGGTCCCAGCGTTGCTGAGCTACTGCTGCACTGGGAGACCGCAGCTGAGCCCCGCCTCGGTTTCCCCTTCTGTGACTTGGGGCGAGATGTCTGGGTGAAAAGGGCTATCTAAGTGCTAATCATTACCCAGGTAATCAACCCACCATGAAGAACTAATAGGCCAGTGCTGTGGAAGGGCAGAAGGATGAAGAGGAACAGAACGGTAGGGAGTGGGAGGAGCTGGGGCCAAACGGGCCCAAAGAACGGGGCAGTGTCTTCCTCAGAGCTCTGGGGGTCACGAAAGCGTCTGGCAGGAAGCGTCTGTCCTGGCTGCAGATTAAGGGCGCCGGGCATGGCGTGGGATTTCAATGGGCCCAAGAGGGCTGTAATGTAGTCGGTTTCAGTTAGGCCCCTAATAGCATTATCCAAAGGTTGGCCGCTCTCTGCAGTAAAGTGTCACCTCGCGGTACGGGAATTATAGATCCTTATTACCCCTGACAGATGAGACTGGCTCCGCGGCTCCCGGCTTGGCCGCAGAGCTCTCCCTTTGCCAGGGCTCGCCATGCCGAGCCATTAGCGTGGCCAGTCTAGCCCCAGGGCTAACGCGAAGTCCGAGATCGGAGCATCTCTTAGTGCAGGGGCCCGGCCTCCTCCTTCCACACTGGCATGATGCCCCAAGCTGTTTGTGCCATCGGGCGCACTCGCCCCGCCCCATGGAAAGGAGCTCGGCCCATGGCAAGTAACTTAGCCTGACAACACTGAGCGTGACCCTGCCGCTGCATATAAAATGCATGCTGATGCGTGTGACTCTGGAGCATGTAAACTCTGCCTCGGAGACCCACATGGGTAACACCAAAGTGGTTCTCACTTATTTGCCCTTTGCTGTGCTCAGACCTCGTCTGTGCCCTACAGACCCAGCCTGCTTTCCTCTTTATTGCAATCCTTCCTCTGCCAGCTCACGTTAACCTATCCCGCTCTGAGCCAAAACCTACACCGGCCCTGCAGCATTAGCCATGCTCCCTGCCTTGCTATCACGCCCCTTGCAGTTCGGCTGCCTCACCTGGCTAATAAGGAAATTCCAAGGGACAGTCTACGGCCTCTCATTTATTCTCAACAGCCTAGCACCCCGCACTGCGGTCGGTACCTGTGGAGTTTAACTTTTCTGGAGGAAAAAAAAAGCAAATCAAAGAAATCAGGGCTTTGATTTTCATGTTTTTAATTTGTGGCTTCGGTGAGACAGGCAGGTGAGTTCTTGGCCAGTACAGCACAGGGATCTGCAGTGCAAGCGGCGGTGTCCGGGATGGAAGGGAGAGAGCCCAGTAGCTCCAGGAAAGGGCTGGCAGTCAGGACTCCTGGATTCTGCTCCTGGCTTGCCCGCTGATCCGTCGGGTAGCCTCAGATAGGTCACTCCACCGCTCAGTGCCTCTGTTTTCCCAGCTGCAAAGCGGACTAAGAGTATTTACTTACGCCACAGGTGTGTTTGTGAGGCTGAGTTAATGGATGTTTGCAAAGTGCTTTGGGGATCTCAGATACATGAGCAGGGCAAAGTGTCATTAGCTGCTATTATTGTTATTGAGTCCTGCCGTTGTTATGACCAATCCACTGTGATCACCCACCGGAAGGCCCTGATTCACTGTCCAGAGAGAAGGTGGCCTAAGACTCCACCCTGTCTCAGAAAAGAACCAGTAAGGTCACCGTGTTTGTCACGAGTCTGATCAATCACAAAACGATGCGACAGCTCCCAGGACTTGAGCAGTGGGCCCTATGGGAGGGCAGGGTGGGAGTGGAGAGTGCTCAGCAGCGCCCTCTACCTCCAGTGCTTCAAAGAGCAGGGCAGCTCCCTACACCCAGGGCAATTTATTCTGCTCCAGGGCCCCCAGGCGCTGGGGCAATGGAAGGGGGCATGCTGCCCGGGGAGGGAACTCGTTTCTCTGGTCAGAGGAGCTGCCAGAGGAAGCCTTCAAAGGCTGGCTCTGCACTGTGGGTTCAGGCAGGCTCTGCCGTTAATGACATACTGCTCTTATCCCCACCCCAGGGAGCAGCTGGCGCTGGCGGAGAAGGCAGGGTTACTCAGAGCAGGAGGGGGAAAGAGACACTTCTCCCTCTGCCTGGCAATGGCTCACTCACCATGTGTAATCAACCTAGCAGCTTCCTGCTAGACTAGGGGCCAGATCCTCAGCTAATGTCGGAGCTCCTGCAGTCTGACCCCGGGACGTCTGGCTGGCCCACGAGGGGCAGCGTTTGCCCGTCCTGAGTGGGAAGCCTGGATGGGGCAAGCCCAGAATGTCACAAAGGCACCAAGCGGAGCAGGAACAGCTGCCTGCAAACCGGACCCCTTGGGGCTCAGATCCCCCAGGGAGGAAGCAGAAGGGATGGTGCTTCTAGCTGAGCCCCGGTACTGTGGGATGCCTCCTGCTGCCGGAGACAGAGCTTGTGCGGCTCCTTTTCAGTTGGGCTGAAAAGCCGAGGGGCCTTGAGCCAGTCTGGTGGGTTGGTTCGAGGCGCATCCTTGGGAGGCTCCTACGGCAGATGCTGACGGGAGGTGCCTGGTGGATTCAAGGATGATCATTACAAATCTCACCCTGGGGAGGTGACTCCAGCTGCTGGCCCAGCCCCGCTACTGCCCCCCGGTCCGTCAGGGAGGTTCTTGCGCGCGGGATCAGACAGGGCTGGGCTTGCGAAGCATCAGCAGCAAAGCCATCTCAGTGCCTCTGCCCCCCGATAGGGAATGGACAGCAGGGCGCATTTAACCTCAGGTGGAAACGTTGCCAGTTTCATAGGCGAGCATGTTTCCCCACTAGCCAGGGGTTGAATGAAGGAGCTTCCCTGGGTCCTGAGGCAGGCTGCCTATAGTATCTACCCAGACACATCTCCCATATCCAATGACCATCTTCCCAGCAGTTAGGGATTCAGTCTCATACCCCCACCACCACCTGGGAGCGGAGCGAGTTGGCCAGCTCAGGGATCTGAGCCAGAGGGGAGACTAAGTGACTTGCCCGAGATCCCCCAGCAAGTCTGTGGCAGAGCAGGGAACAGAACCTGGATCGCTGGCAGCCTGGCCTAGCACCATAACCCCATGGCACCTCCCTCCCACTTGGTGCCCATTCAAGAGCCTTCCAACCCTGCTTTTGAGATGCTGCTCCTGTCCACACCTGGCAGCGGAGGGGAGAAATCAGGGCCCCTTTAATTTTTCTTCATCACTAATCACACATTAGATCATCACAGCGGAAGGCAGGGTACAAACCACGCTGGCTCTTGAGGCTGGCTGTGTACTTCCAGTGAGAGCAGGCTGGTTAGTTTCCTTCTCTGTCTCTGGTTCATTTCCCCTCTGGGCTCAGTGCCTTGGTGTGAGGGTTCCCAGCGCTGCTGGGGAGAGTTAAACAGCTACAAAACCAGCCAACACCCCGCAAGCAGCCTCCCCTGGGCTTTACCAGCCTGTCCCAGCGGTTTCTCCCTGGCTTCAGTCAGACTGAAAACCGGATTTGAGTCTTTTGAAGCAAACCTACATTTTGACCCTGAAGCCGATCAGGAACATCCCTTTCCTTGAAGTTTGACAGCATGAGGTACAGGGCTGTGAGCCGAGACTCGGCTTCTTCCATCGCATCTGCCCTTTGGGGATGCACCAGCCCTTTAAAAAACCCCAGGCAAAGCAGCCACTAAAGGATCTGCAATGTGACATCCTGTCTCCAACCTGTAATTGCCTGCAGTGTGCTCTGTCTATCACCAGGCTGGGGAGCGGAGGTGGCTGAGGCTGAGCAGATGTGCAGATGGGCTTGGGGGCCTGGCAAGACTGGAACAAATGCCAAGGGTGGATTTGAAAGCCATGAAGGGTGCATGAGCTGAGGGGACAAAGAAGTCTGCTGGGAGGCTGCCAGGAGTGGGAGGCTGATTTCAGTAGCAAGGCCTCAGTGTGTTCTCAGTAGCTATGTCAGCGGTGCTCTCATTGGTGTCGCGTCCCCTGCATCGCCTGGGGCGGAATTCACCAGGCCCTGTATTACTGATGGCACACAATGGCCAGCTGCAGGGCGTGGGTGTGCGTGTGTGTGTGGTGCGTGTGTGTGTGTAGTGGTGCTGGGGACACAAGTGGGGTTTAACCGCCTTTATATCACCCCCAATCTTGCAACTGGCTGACTGCTGGGCTGGTCCCAGGTACAAAGCGGAGCAGCCTTGGGGCTGCTCTATGCTGCACCATCTACCCCAAATCCCTAACCGCCAGTCCGGCCGTGGGCGATGGCTGGGACATCCAGCTGCCTTGACCACACACCTTACAGTAGGAGGGAGGTGGTGTACGTGCAGCTATAGCGGCTATATGCCACCTCAGGGTTCCTCCATGGAAGGCTGGATCCACGGGCTTTCTGGCTTCTTTGGGCCAGGATCCTGACCCCTGCCCAGCAGATACTCTCTGCAACGTTATGTGAGTGGAGATAATAAACATCCAACTTGCCAGGCATGAAATGGACAATATGCAAAGCTCCAGGATTCTTCAGCACTCACCTGCAGCAGCTCTAGCCTGCTTCACACCGTGCGCCGGGACCCTGGTCCTGGGTGCTGAGCCCTGGGAAGCCTGGCTGCAGCTGACCGTGAGGCTTTGCCGCTCGGCACGCTCAGAGAACGGCAGTCGCTATGGTCGGGGAGCAGCAGGCTGAGACGCTGCAGGCAGGTGGACTGACCCAGGGTGCTGGGAGATGATGGGCCCTGGTGTTGCCTGGGAAGCACCGTGGGGCGTTCGTGCCCCTGCGTCCCTTGGCTTGTTTGGAGTTAATGCTTGTTTGGAGCACGGCAGCCGCCGGGAACCCCGATGTTCCTTCTGAAGCACGATCAAGCCCCTCGCCTTGCTCCCCACATCGGGTTTGCGTTGCCCCGAGGAAGCCTCCTCTGCAGGCCTCTGAGGTTCCGGTTCATGATTTGCTGTTGCTCATGGCTCCTGGTTGCTTAGGTCTCCTGGCTCAGTTCCAGCTCCCAGGAAGAAGGCTTGGCCAGCGCCCAAGGGATGGAATGACTCCCGCCCCACCGCCAGCTCCCCTCGCTTGTCTCCTTCGGGCCGAAGCCTGGAGCACCTCAGTAATTTCACCCTTCCCCTGGGGTCATGCCTGGACACAGACGTTTGCAGGGACCTGTGATGGGCCTGATTCTGCCACCTTTCCTGTTGCTGAGCAGTGTCTCACTCCACGAGGAGCCCCCCAGATTTCAATGGGACGGTGCGGGGAGGAACCTTCCACGCAGTGTAGGTAAAGGCCGTCAAACTGGCCACTGTATTTGTACAGCACCTGATCCTGGCCAGGGACTCTGGGCACCACCACGTTCCTGATACCCGCGCCAGTACCGAGGGTACCTCGTCCTGCGCTCCCCAAAAGCAAAATCATCCAATCGGTTCCCAGTAGCCGAATGGTGTCTCTCCGCTGGGGCGACTTCCCCCGGGAGCTCCCGCGGCTTTTCTCTACCCCCTTGGGGAAATGGTCACTGCCCTCCTGTGCCGGGAGGGGCCACCCAGCTGCTTCTTGGAGCTCGCCTTGGTAATGTTACTCAGCTGGTGGGTTCCTGGAGCACCGCTGGGACCTGGCCACTGCAGGGAGTCTGCGGCTCCCAGTCTCACCAGAAATGGCTATGATCCGGGATGGGTCAGGACACCCAGCAAACGGGGGGGCGGGGGTTACATCCTGGTGCTCATGCCCTGTCCCCCAGAGACCTGTCCCTTCAGAAGGGGGCAGAGCGTGACTCCCAGTCAGCATTCCCCCCCGCCCCGACTTCTCCCCTGTAGATGTGACTCACGGCTCTTTGGAGCTGGGCAGGGAGGGCTGGTGGGTCAGGCCGCAGAGCCATGAAGCTCTCTCGTGGCAGATTCTCCGGCCCATCTCTGCCCAGCTAATGGAAGTGATTTTCACCTCCTTTCACCTGGAAAACCACCAGCAAAATCCCATCCCATCTCTGGCTCGTCAGAGATACATTTCTCCGTCTCTTTACTATCTAGAAAGAGTCTGCTGCCTTCCCCAGCCCCAGTGTGTGGGGAGCCCGGTGTGTGCAGGGGACAGATTCTGGGCAGAGGCGCGTCGTGCTGTCTGGAGATTACTGCCCATGTTCATCTCTTCTGAGAATTCCTCAGTGCCTTTCATGTGGGGCCCATGCCCCTTGGCCCCCCTCTTCTGCTGACAGGGGCCAGCGTCTCTCTCTTAGCTACCATGGCTGGAGTCTCAAAGGGGCCGGGGGGATTTCGGAACCAAACTCCTAGTACATGTCAGTGCTAGCTCCTTTGGAAACGCCAGCCCACATTTTGCAAGTGTGATGGCTAATGGGGAGCCCATGCGAAATGCAGACACGTCCTCTGGGCTGGGCGGCACCCTCCTGCAGCACACGGAGCGTGGAGCTCCTGGGGGGTCCCTGCTGTAGGTGCCCATTAAGGGAAGGGGAAGAAAGGTGCTGAAATTCCTTGAGCACCATAGCGCTGCTATGGCCAGGTACCCCGGGGCGGCAAAGGAGAAAGGGATGCGCAGCCTAAGGAACGAGGCCTTTACAGCTGGGCCGTTCCTCTCCCAGCCGCAGGGCTCCATCCCCTGGGCTCAGAGGTCAGGAGTTCCCCGGAGACAGACATTGGCAGCAACCTCTCCCCTGGGAGCAGGAGGCCCGGCTGCGGGAGGGAAGCTCAGGGCAGGGCATTGTCGAGAGAGAAACAAAATATTTACTCTGGTGCTGACAGCACCGCCCGGCCATCATCAGCTCATTCCGGGAGCTAATCAAATCCCTGCAGCCAGGAAGATGCTAAGTCTGACTAAGGTCGGTAATTCCCCGCAGACTGAATCTGTAACAGGACAGCGGCTCCGAGCACCTGAGACTAATATGGCAATTCAAGAGGGGCTGGATTGAAACACTTATTTGCAGGGGCACTTCAAAAACAACCCTCCCAAAGTAAAGACCTTTGTTTCACCGCCTGCAGCTCCCAACTGCCGGGGGTCACAAGTGACCCGAGCTCCCAGGGCCAGGTCTCAGCAGCGGCATCGAGCTAGGGAACTACCGGCAGGCTCTGGTGAGGAATGTGAGGGAAGGCAGGCTGGAGCCGGGGGTGCGCAGGAAAGAAGGAGCCCGGCGAGAGCAGGTCATGAGCTCCATGCTGGGCTCACGGGGAGGCATCCTCTGGCAGGGGCTGTCGCGGTCAGTGTAGAGTGGTCCCTTTTGGAATTAAAATCGGGGGCTTTGAAGCTCCGGGCATTTCCGAAGTAGTCTGCACGACTCCCCTGGGGACAGAGGTCAGGGCACTGGTAGTGCGTCAATTGCACAAAGGAGGACGCTGAGGCAGATTCAATGGTAGCTCCTAACCCAAGGGAGCAGGTGTCAGCACTGGGCCCAGAACCCAGGAACTCCTAGGCCTCTGCCCAGACACCCGCTCTGACCCTCCTGGTTACGTGCACTGGCCTGCACCTGAGTGCACCCCCATAGCTCCAGCTGAGCCGACCCTGCAGCACATGGGCCTGGCTTTGGAGGGTGAAAGCCGCAGGCGTGTGGGCTGGGGCCAGTGCTTTGGCGCTGAGGGCGAAGTTGGACCCATCGCGAAGGTTCCGGTTTCCCTTCCCCTGAGACTTACAAAGCAGCCGCCTCGTTTTGCCTCGGGACACGCTCTGAAAACCCGGCTGGCCTGGATCGCGCCCACCCTCCTGGGAGCCGCTTTGAGAAGGAAGCTGTGAATCAGTCAGCGCCCCTGAGCCCTTTGCTGATGCTGCCCGTCTTACTGGGACGTGCCCATTCGGGGCAGCTGCACTGGGGAACCCTCTGGGGAAGGGGAAGTAAAACCATCTTCCAGCTGGAAATACCTCCCTGTTATCTGCTGCTTCTCCTTCCTTCCAGGGACTGAAAGCCCTTCTCAAACGGGGATTAAGTAAAGCCCCCCCTGAGGGGGCAGGTATTAGGTGGTTAAACAGGGGCACAGAGTGGCAAAATAAACTCCCCTGAGGTCACACAGCAAGTCAGTGGCTCCCAGAGCCCGGTTCTATCTGCTCCCACTAGACAATGGCCCGTCTCATCGTGCAAGCGGCCTGCAGGTTGGCCGGGTGCTGGATGGCCAGGCTCCCGCCACACGGTGATGTGATACAGACGACTCACGTCCGGTCGCAGCGACACGGCTGCCACCGGCATGCGGCTGGGACGTGCCAGTCGGAATCACAATGATATTTCCAAGCCTCCGCTGGGGCTCGTATCCAGAGGGGAATGGTCCATCTCTTCCTGCGTGCCTGCCGCAGGGTGCTGGGCCGAGGCGCAAGGGGCTGCTTCCCCTCGGAAGGAAGCGGCACACCCACGGGCCCCATGTAGGGGGGCGTGTGAAGGCCTTCGGGAGTCGTGTGGGCAGCAAAGCGTCGCACTCTGCTTCCTTAGCCCTGGTCCAGCCACGGCGCTCCCGCGGCTCATCGTCTGTCCCGGGCCGCCTCAGAGAAGCAGCCTTCTCCGTCCAGCAGGAGAGTGTTCAGCCACGAACACGGCCGCTCAGCCTGGAGCTGACGAATCCCTGATAATCCCCCCCAATCCCCTGTAATGGATGAAAGGGAAGGGAGGGGATTTAGTTACTAATCCGAAGTGCGGTCCCTGGGCTGGGCAGGGCACTGACTCTGCGGAGAGTTTCCTGCCTGCGGACTGGGTGAGACAAGACACCAGCTTGCGCCGGGCCGCTGGTGTTAAACTGCATCGTCCCCCCCGCCCAGAACCGTGCCTCAGGCTGACCCCGGAAAAGCCCTCGCTGGGACGGCAAAGCTGCCCCCTCCAGTTATCGCTGATGAGTCATTCACAGGCTGAATCTGGGTGCTGGACGCACAGGCCTGGAAACCGAAGTCGTCTCTGTGCAGACGAGCTAGCCCACGGAGCAGAACTAGCCTGCTCCACGCTGAGGACCTGCCCTGTTGTCAGTGCTGGGTCCTCCCAAGCCAGGGCTGAGAACGGCTCCCTTCCTAGCCTGGAGAGGGCAGATCTCCGCTGGGCTCTGAGCCGGGCTGGAATGGGCTTGGCCCCGTGGAGGGGAGCTTTGAAGTGGTTCAGGGTGATGCTGCCCCTGCCAGTGTGGCTCAGTGCTGACTGGGAAAGGCCAGTGCAGCATGGGAGTGGATTTCCCATTGGCTCCTGGGCTCATCGGCTCAGATTTACCAACAGGGAGGCAGACACGCGTCCCTGAAGGACTGGACAAAGCCTACCAGCAAACTTACTTCATCTAGGCCACCAAGCTGCTAGCAAAGGGCTGGGTTTCAACAGGCAAACAGAAGGTGGAGTCTCCATAACCCATTGCTGTCCTGCTGGGCCAGACAGTCCCACCCTCTGTTGAGTGTGTGAATGACAAGGCTCTGGAGCAGGGAAGGAGACACAGAGAGCAGAGAACCTCCGAGCCTTTCAGTCGCCCCCCAACTCAGCTGAGTCATTTGTTGCCTGAGTTTTGCCTGCACTGATGATGTTTTCCCAACGAGCCCAAACCCTGTTTATCGTTGGTTTCCTAGGAGAGTAATCGTGTTAAAAAATTAATTACACACCTGAAAACAAAATCTGGCTGTTACAATGCACATTAGGAATAAATTGTGTGCTCCAAACGAGACAATTTACAGCTTGGCTAAGTAATGAAGAAACCTGACATGGCTGGAACAGGGAAGGAGAAGTGGAGAGTGACTTAGAGCACCAGGCTGCAGTGCCGACAAAGAGCAGGCTCTCCGGCCCCAGCTGGCCACAGACGGTGTGCGGTGGGCTGGGGGCGACCAGTTCTCTCCTCTCCGGGTCCTGATGCCCGGGGGGAAACCGCAGCCCCATCACACCCTCCCATTCCTGGGTTGCCTGTTTTCCTGAGGACAGGCTGAGGGCTCTCTTCAGCTCTCGGACCCCCGAGGAGACAAAGGTTTATCCACACTGCAGTGGGGAGATGTGACAGTAGCTGGTAACAAGGCAGCCGCCGAATGGCCACTGCGCAAATAAATACCCAGAGTCTAGCAGGGTGGGGGTAGCTCATGTGGCCACCATGCCCCCCCAGCTCCCTGCTATAGATACTCTGGCTAGCCAGGCCAAGGCTAGCTCGGGTACATCTCCACATGCTGCAGTCACTGCCGTGCAGACAGACACACAGGCACCCCCAGCCAAGGCCAGCAGCTCTGTGTCCTCGGGGCAGCGTCCCAGCCCTGGAGCTGGCTTGGGCAGGAAGGTCCCCTCAGGGCCAGACTCAGTCCTGGTGTCAGCCGGCACAATTCCCATTGACCCCTTGGGAGTTAGAGGGAGTCTGGGCTCCAGAACTGAACACTGCCAGAGGATTATTCTCTGGAATATTTTGTCCTTTAAAGAAATAATCCAAAAATTGAGTCAGAACATTATTCCCCTGCTATTTGTACAGCTTTAATTCTGATGATGGTTATAATTCCACACAGTTCTGGAACGCTCATTGCCTGGAGCAGCTTAGCGTCCCGTTTCTAGGACACGCCGAAAACAGCCTCCTCCTGCTTGATCCATTCCATACCTGGTTCTTAGCCGTAGTGTCCAGAGAGCCCTTTGTGCCGGCTACGGTCCCAACACAGTGAGAGACAGTCCCGGCACCAAACCGCTTATTGTCTGTGTAGACAAGACAAACACTGGATGGGAGGGCAACACCCAGATTTCCTGACTCGTATCCCTAGACACTAGACCAATGAAGGAAAATCTGGGACACACACATGCGCAGAGGACTATTGTTTAAGGTTTACAATCATACCTACAGATTTATAGCTTCTAAGGCCAGAAGGCCCTGGTGAGCCTCTAGGCGGGACCTCCTGCAAAGCACAGGCCACAGGACTGCCCTGAATGAATTCCTGGTGGATCGAGAGCAGGTGTCCTAGAACAATATCCAAACTTGATTCAAAAACTGCCAGTGTTGGAGATTCCACCAGTGACCCTGGGGCAGCCTTATTTTCAGTCTGAATTTATCTAACTTCAACTTCCAGCTAGAAGTTAGACCTTTGTCTGCTAGACTGAAGAGCCCACGATCAACAGTTGTTCCCCACATAGAGACTGATCAAGTCACCCTTGAGCCTTCTCTTTGTTAAGCTACATAGATGGAGCTCCATGAGTCTCTCACTGTAAGGCATGTTGGCCAATCCTTTAATCATTCTCGTGGCTCTTCTCTGAAGCCTCTCCAATTTAGCACCATCCTTCTTGACTTGTGGGCACTGCAGTGTTCCCGCAGCGGTCACACCCATGCCACATACAGAGGTAAGAGAACCGCTCTGCTCCTGTTGGAGATTTCCCCTCTTCATACATCCAGGGATCGCATTAGCCCTTTTGGCCGTTGTGCTGTGTTGTGTTGGGAGCTCATGTTCAGGTCTGGTTTGTTTGACATGCAGCCGGAGATATCTACTAGAGTGAACACACACACGCTGATCACATGCACAGTTGTGTACATTGTGTTCATAGTTGACTAGAGGTAAAGGCCAGAAGGGAGGTTAGAATGATCACCTGGTCTGACCCCATGGATATCACAGGCTATTAATTTCACCCAGATACCCCTAGGTCGAGCTTGAAGACTTTACTTAGACTAAAGTCTTTCAGCCCTCAGGACAGTAAACTCTGTGCCAGGGGCAGAGAAGGTGCCCCCGACGTCCAGGGCTCCTGGCTGAATACACAGCGCAGACACGCCATGCTCTCCTCTGAGACACGCAGCATTTACTCTGCAAGCCTGGGGCTGTCCAGGTGTGATCAGCAATGAGTTCTGTCTCTAGTGTCCAGAGCAGCACTCCGGGAGGAGACGGCTAGCACCCCCAGCCACGAAGGAGATCAGAGCACAGGCAGGAAATCATTCCGATCAATAAAGCCGTTCAGTCTCCCCCAGAACGAAGTGCACAGAGTGTGAAGTGTGTCTGGGGTCCTTCTGGGGGCTGGAGAGCGAGCGAAAGCAGGAAGGGGGAGTCTCTGCTTGTCACCAGCGCTAAGGGGCAGGACGGGACTCAGTGGGTGTGGGAGCTGGCGGGTTCCTCGATCTGCTCTAAACTGAAGCCCCCTCATCCCCCCAAATATCAGGACCAAAACTCCCTCTTCCAAGGGTTTGGCTTTGTTAGCAAAGAACCGGACAACAACAAACCATGCAATGCCCTGCAGCTCTTCCTTCCTGGCAGGGCTGCTCCTCCCAAAGGATTTCAGAGCCCAGACCTAGATCCTCCTCCGCACTGACGTGCCCAGATTCTCTGAATCCGGGGGTGTGAGGTCCATCACAGTGAGTCAACAGCACCCACTTAACCCCTTCCCAGCAGGGTGACCAGCTGCTAATGGGGGCGGGGGTGTTTAATGTGCAGCGCAGTTAAAATTAAAACCAGCGCTCCAGGCTGGCTGGGGTGGGTGCATTTTTCAGCCTTCACTACAAACTCTTTTCTTGGTAGCTAAAAAATAAAACTAAGATAAACAAAATAATGAAACTGCCCTTTAAGCAGGGCCCAGCAAGACCCACTGCAATAAGGGACATTATCAATGCCTGGGGCAGGAGAGACCTAGGGGCTCTTTGGGCCTCCCTTTCTTCCCCTCACTGCTCTGCCAGGGCTGCCCTCGCGAGCCAGGGCTGTGTGGGAGTTCTGGGAATGCGCTGTGAGAAAGGGCAGGCGGCCAAGATTTCGAAGGAAAGAAAACACTTTCTTGGTGTTTGCTTTTCTGTGTCCGAGCCCGTTTTGGGCACGCAGGGATGTTAAAGGGGGGCTGCTGAGGCAGTGCCAGCCAGTCCTGCGGGAGTGGGGGGGCCTTCCTGTGAGCCTGCTAGGGGAAGAACCCGGGCACCTAATCGAGCTGTGCCGTGTGCAGAGAGGCTAGGCGAGCCAGCATCACGGCCTATGGCCCTGCCGGAGCTGAGCGCCACCCTCCCCCCCGTCAGTGACTGCCGGGCCGGTGTGAAGCTGGGGAGTAGCCTCCTGCTTTGTACAGCCGGGGAAAGAAGGCAAAGTGAGCGGGAGGGAAGTGCCCAAGGCAACCTCCAACCCAGCTCGTCTGAGTCCCGGTCCAGTCCCTTTGCCATACGCCCAGCTCTCTTCCCCTGCACTGATGCAGGCAGCGTGGGGTTTCCAATACTGCAGCAGAGAGGTTACTCTGAGGAAAGCACCCTGCTGTCTTCACTGCAGTTATAAACCTCCCATTCCTGAGATCTCCCTCCTGTAGCTTTGGTACTAAGCTGGTAGCCTGCCCAAGGAAGCAGGGGATCTTGGGGGCCCATGAAAAGCTTTTATTGAACAATGACAGCAACGATATGCTGCATGAAACCACATTTTGTACTGGACTCAAAGAGACTCTAAACTCTGGCAGGCCCCCAGTCTCTCTCTAGCCCGCTTCCCGTTCAATCCCTGCCGGGTCCACCAGGTGGTGATCCGCCCCCAAAACCTCCACGCCACTAAAAATGCGCCGGCATCTTCTTCCACGCCGCAGAGACCAGCGTCCCCGCACGGGTTGGCGCCCACCTCTCTTCCTCCGCTCCACACCCACCTCTGCTGAGACGCTTACAGGACACCAGCCAGCTAATGATGCTAGGCTGCGGAGCAGATGGGGGAGCTGACGCTTTACTCACAAGTCATATATTAAAAATGCAAATAAATGTATGTACAACTTGTATCTCTTGGACTGGATCCTCCCACCCCCGCCCTTCGTATGTCACTTTATTTCTTAGCCCCCAAACCTGCAAGCTGCTCCTTGCACGCAGCCCCTGGGCCTGCACCGAGCACTGGTCATTGCCAGGGCAGGGCTTTGCCCTTGCAAAGCGGCTTGAAGGACGGAGGGAGGGCTGAGGTTGCAGGCTCTTTGGGGCAGGGACTGCATCTTCATTTGAATTTGTACAACAGCCAGCACAATGGGGCCCCAACCCCGACTGGGCAGGAGTCGAACATCACTTCTAAATAATAAGAAAGCCTAGCTCTGAGCCCATGAGGGGACGGACCGGCTCAGCGGGCAGCGTTAGCAGGGTCTGTGCCTAAACAGATCACGCTGTGAGCCCAAAATCCCAATCGATAACACAAGCCAGAGAAAGGCTCGGCCCGTGAGCCTGGACACAGACCCCTGCCCTCCCGAAGGCTTGTCCCCTTCGCCCCTACTCTGATACCCTTCCCCTGTGGAAAGCCAGGCGGACCCTACACTGTGGTTAACCCCTTGCTCACCAGGGATCAGGCAGAGCCCCGGCCCCCTGCCTAAAATACTTGGCCATGTTCCTCCCTTGATATTCCTGGAGCTATTTTTCAGTGGCAGCTGGAGAGGCGCTGGGTGCCTTTAGGGCATGAGGCAAAGGGATTGTGGGCTGGATTCTGCTGACTGCTACAGCCGCTTGGCCACGTGTAAGCAAAGATAGTCAGTGGTAAGGTTGCACCGGATGTTCCCACCCCGAAGGCAGGGGAAGGAAGGGTGTGTCCCAGGCGGCGGTGTGGGCTGGATGGTGAGGGGCCTGTTAGATCACCCCTGCTATGGTGCAATGCCTGTGAGGAGCCATGCCCCGGGGTGCGAGCTAGGGCTGCCCCTGTGCCCAGGTGGCTCTGACTCAGGGACCCACAACCAGCTCCCTCAACCTGCCCTCTCCACTCTGTCCACAGGGAGAATCAAGCCCAGAATCGGGTCAGATCCCCTTTAGCTGCCTCCTCTCTCCACAGCTCCCAGTATCACCTCCCCAGCCTCCATAAACTGCACCGTGCTCTGGTGAACGAATGGCAGCCAGACAAACACACTGCATTACGCTGCCCCGGCTTCTTCCCCCTTTGTTCTCGTTTTGCAGCATCACCAGGTGCCACTCGATTGTTCTAGAAAGCACGTCCCGCTCCATTGTGCTATTAAACCACAGCTTCCCAGCCAGGCCTGCAAGAGAGCAGATGGGGCAGGTTGGCTCAGCCGCTGATCTGGGGGCAGCTTGAGCAGGAAGGCTGTTGCACGCATCTGCTGAGAGGGGGGGCTTCTCTGACTGCCCTCCCCAGGGAGAGGGACATCCTGGAGTCACGTGACAGGATCCGCATCTCAGCTCTCATTAAACAACAACGAATTATTCCGCTGCGAGGCCTCCAGGAGGCGAAGGCCAGGTCTACACTACAAATGTGTGGCGGTCTGACTACACTGCTCAGGGGTGTGAAAGGTCCACCCCCATGAGTGATGTAGTTGAACCGACCTAACCCCTGGTGTAGACAGTGCTGTGCCGACAGGAGAGCTTCTCCCGCTGACAGGGCAACTGCCTCTCGGGGAGGTGGGGGAATCTCTCGCATCAGCGTAATAGTGTCTTCACTACAGTGGTGCAGCTGGGCTGCATGTAAAGACAAGCCCAAAGAAACACTGAAAACATGAATGGACCGTACCTGATGCCTGCCTGAGTCTGCAGACAGCCTGAAACAATAGCTCCAGGAGGTGTCGTCAACCTCATTCTTTGTAGCTCTTAAACCTGCTGCCACTACAGTGTGGGGGTGAGGGCCATTGGGAGCCTCCTGTGAGGTGTGTGTAGGGCATTGTGTTGCCTCAATTCAGCACAGGCTGAGCAGGGCCTCTCTAGGGCCACAGTGTAAGAAACCAGGCTGCGGTGCAAAGTCTTCAGGGAGCAGTAGGAGGGGCAGATGTTCCAGCAGCCTGTGGTAATGCTGCGTTCAGACAATCCCTGCCATTAACGCTCCTCGCTGAGCAAGACTGTCTAAAGTGTCTGGGAGCAAGACGCAGATTAATATTCATAACAAGAGAGCTGAGCATATGGAATATGAATAATGCTAATTGTGTCGGTATAGATTTGGTATTGGAGGCTTCCATGCATTAAAAGAGGGAATTATTCCCTCTCCAAAAGATTTCAAACCCATTTGCATTGGAGGAAGTGTGCTCTGATTGCAAAGTGGGGGTGTCTCTGCTCACGGGACAGCCCCAGCCCATGCAATGCTTGGAGAGGAGCAATGCTCCTGGCCAGAGGTCAGGTGCACCTGTGAAATGTGTGCGTGTGTGCATCTTGCTCCCAGAAAACCCACCTTAGAGCAGGAAGACATGAATGCTGGAGCAAATCAGGACACCTCTTTGTGCATGCAAATGTGGGTTCCTAATGGTGCAATGAGCACTTGTGTGCTTTTGCATGTGTCCCTATAGCTCTGTCTCGCTGTAGCTCTGTTAACACACACACATTACTTTCAGAGTAACAGCCGTGTTAGTCTGTATTCGCAAAAAGAACAGGAGGACTTGTGGCACCTTAGAGACTAACCAATTTATTGGAGCATAAGCTTTCATGAGCTACAGCTCACTTCATCGGATGCATACTGTGGAAAGTATAGAAGATCTTTTTATACACACAAAGCATGAAAAAATGGGTGTTTACCACTACAAAAGGTTTTCTCTCCCCCATTAACACATGAATAACACACATTAGTGTTATTCATGCAGCGTTAAGGCTCAGAAAGCAACACCACAAAAAACGGGGCCAGATCTTCAGAACTGTGCATGCAAAAATGTACTTGTGTGACTAGTCTGCCCTAGGTCATGTGTGCGGTCATGGCAACTGCACGTGCAAATGGGCCGTTGGGTGTCCAGCTCGTTATGTGCGCGGGCAGTCCCTGTGTTTTTTCATGCCCTCCCGGTAATCGTGCCTGTAAATTATAGACTCTGGAAGTTGGGGCCTCAAAAGTTAAGATTTCCATGGCAACTATAACTCATTCCTCTTGCACAGATGTACTGCTGTACTGTCAAGTATTGTTTCTCACGCTCGTAAAACTCCTGCCTTCGACAGCGGGCCCAACTTTCAATCTCGGATGCCAAACTGAGATCGCCCACTTCAGCTCCGATCGGCCCACAGGGGCCAGCAAGCACTCCCTGCTTTAACAGACCCCCCTGCAGATTTAGGGCTGCTGACTGGGGAAGCCAAGTTTGCAAATTTGGCTCCTCAGGTGCAAATGATTATTAATCGTGTGTGGCAATGTTACTGTGCTTGGCACGGGCCGGTAAGTAATCCGTGGCAAACAAAGCAAGTCTGTGCCTCTGAATGGGCCAGCCCCAGTGAACTCTGCCTGGCTGAGCCTGGCCTGGTGTTGTGGGAACCTTGTCAAAGGCATTCGGTCCCTTTGCCTCCCTCGCCATACCTGTGCTGGTCGAGAGGCCTGTACAAAGGAAAGAGAAGAAGGACGGGCGAGCACCCCCATGCGGCGGTGCAGGGTGTGGGCACGGAGCCCTGCGGGAGGTGCTCTGTCATGTACAGAAAGGCAGGGACGCAGTAAACGTGCTGCACACTCGATGCTTTACAGACTCCTCTTCCCTTTTGCCTTCAGTGTGCCCCCCCGTATTCAATCGAATCAGCTCCTGGCAGCCTGACGGGGGCTCTATTAAGGGCCAGAGGAGAATGCTGGCTTGCTTTCACCAATGGTAAACCCATTTGTAGACAAGAGGGTTTGACTGGAGCAGGCGACAGGCCTATCCCAGGCCCTGCAGAGCCCAGGGTGTGTATGTCCCTGCACAGGAACTCTGCCCTCACCCCATCCCATGACTAGCAAAGTCATCTGCCACTAGTGTGGGCTGAGGCTGCCAGCTTCATCGGTGTGACAGCTGAAACTCTTTGGCTGATGGCCGCCTGGGGGCATGAGTTCCCTGAAGGCACACACCTCCAGCGGGAACAAAGGGGGTGATTCAGACAGCTCACTTGCACTGTAGATATATCAAAAAGGCATCAATTAAATAGGATTGGGGTCACTCACTCCCTGGAGGAAACTGCTCTACCATCAAGTGAAACTCCCTCAAATTCCCTGGAAGAAAATGAGCTAATCAGGAGTTATTAACAAGTAAGGACTCTTCCTTAGCAAACTTTCCAGTCGTCGTGCTGCCCCGTGTAGTCCTTACCGTGCAGCTGACAGGCAAGATGTCACTGCTGTAGTGTGAACGGGCGGGGAAAGGGAAAGAGGGGCTTAGACTCTCTCACTTCTGTGTGCGGGTTCTGGGAGCACTCGTCAGAATTCAATCCATTCCTCTGGTAAAGTTCTACTGAAGGGGGAATTTTTTTTGCGGGGGGGGGGAAATCCTCAACTGCATAATTTTGCTCGGCTCACAGCAAACCAGTGTTTGTCCCGGTGTAATGGAAGCTGTTTTCATCTGCAGAGCCTGCGGTTAATTTGTGGGAAAAGCTGCAAAAAAACCCAAAACCCAACAAAAACCAAAGAAACGAAAAAACCCGACAACGGATGAACGGACGAAAATATTCTGCCAGGATGGGAATGTCTGGCCAAGGGTGAGTAATTTTCGCACAGCCCCAATGGGACTAGATACTCGTTTCACTGGGCTCCACAGACACACACAGCACGGCCCAGGTTGGTAAAGGTGTTTTCAGCATGCACGTGTGCATTCCAGGTGTGTGTATGGAACCCCACCTCTGGGCAAATTGCAAGTGTGAATAGCCCTTTTGCATGTGCTCCTGTGGGGTCTGGCAGGTCCAGCTGTTGAGACCTTTACGGTGTTTGATCCTCAGAGTTCCTCTCCCTTTGCCTCGTTAATAACACGGGATTCCTCCAGAGTGCACTTTGATCTCTTCGATTTTAGCTCCTTCTAGCTGCTGTCGAGGCACTAATCCCTCTGCAGGCTGCAGGAATCCACCTACACTTTGGACAGCAACAGCTTCCAGTCTCATAGCGTAAACAAAATCTTCAAACATGAAATTCATTAAAATCCTAATCCCTTACGTTTGAAGCCTCAGACACCTCTTCCTCTGCACCCCACATGGCTCAGGGTGGAGCAGGCAGAAGGTCACTGGAATATTTACTCACATCCTGGCTGATCCCAGATTAAACACACCCAGGCAGGTGTTTATCCATGATTTTTTCCTTTCCAGTGATCCAGATCAATTCCATTTATCCAGTTTAGGGGATCAAACCGGGTGACATTTGGAGCTGTGTTATTTAAAATGCAAATCTCCCCCCGCCCCCCCCCATTGGACAAGCTCCAGGGAGTGCTCGGACAGCGTGTCTGGAATGCAAAATCCACCGGACAGGGCCGGGGAGGGGGGGGGAACACTGCACTCACATTCTAACCATGCTCCTTCCCCAGGCATCAGTGCTGCTGTGCAAACAGTCCCACGGATACTAATGCTAATGGAAAGTAGCATCACGCTCTGGTGAATCCGCAGGCGGCAAAGCGAGACCACGAGGGCTGCAGTTGCAGCAGGAGCGTGGGGGAATCGCATTATTTCTGGGTTCTGGATGGAAAAGGGGAAATCAGGATGGTTGGTTGTTTAATACAAAAATGAAGGTTCTCTTTCTTGTCAAGCTGGTTGCCAGGTGTTTTACTGGCTGCTGTCGCAGCTGTATACATTAACAACAGCTCTCGGGGCTTCCCTCTGCTGCAGGGGACCAATCCCACTTCGGAGCAAGAGCGGGGGAGCCTGGGACTTTGGTTTCCCTTTGGGAACAGGACCAGGATCTCCCAGCCGCCCGGGACTGCAGCTGCTCCTGCCTTACTGAGATTTGCAGTCTAATGAGAATTAAATGGGGCACGTGCACTCCTTCTTTCCCTCCTCCCTCCCATCCAGCTGTCCGTCTGCGCCATGCAGCGCAATAGGCCCATGCACGCCTGAGCTGGGGCTCAGAATCAGGACTTTGCAGTCACTGGGGTGGAGGCTGCTACGCAGGGCTGGACTGGCAGCCGATTCCTTCCCTCCGCTGCAGCCAATAACCTAGATGGAGCTTCATTGACTGGCGCCAGCGGAGAAAGTGGCCCACAAGGAAACACAAAGCCATGCGAAGTGGCAGCAGCAAGGCCGTTGTCAGCCAAGGAGAAATCTTGGCCGCCAGTGCCATACCCTGGCTGTGACGCTGGCAGGCAAAAGCCACCATGCCAGAGCTCTTCGCCATGCAGAACGTGAATCCAGACGTACCCTTCAGAGCAGATGGCTGGGCCGTCAATGCTGAACGGCTGGCATAGACGTGTCCAGGGAGAGCTCACTTTGCTGTCAGCCTGGGACAGGCTGGAGATGGTGGGAAGGTCACACTGGCTGGCTCGGGGCACTGACAATGGGCCACGGACGTGTTTTTCTCTAGGGTGCTGGCTTAAATCCAGCCCTGGCCGGTAGCAAAGGAAAGTCAGCGTTGGCCAGTTGCCTGTGGGAGCCTGGTGGAGCGAGCTGGGGTCTCTGCAGAGTTCTAGTGTGACAATGGCCACTATAACTGGCCCCTCTGCTGGATCGCTCAGCCAAGAGCCAGACACTGCATGGGCACCGAGACTGAGCTCCCTTTCTCGCCCGAGGTGGGGTCCCTTCAGGGAAGCCTGGGGTGGTCACGCTGCACTGGCCCGGTGGATGGGGGTGCAGGCTGCCTGTCCCACAGCACAATAGTCACTTACATTGCACAGGAAGGGAAAGCAAGAGAAACTCCTTCCTGGAAGCCGAAGCTGGGAGGGTGAGGGGGCAGGGGATGGGAGCAAGACCCCGAGGAGCTGGCGTCTCTGTTCCCCGCCGGAAGCAGAAGCAGTGGAGGAGCAGTTTCTAAACCTGCTTTATCAGAGAGGAAAACATCCCTCTCAGTGCCCAGCGTCCTCACAGCTGGGTGGAGCAGAGGTGGGAGACGAAACCCTTCCCACCTCCCGTCCGGTCGTCTCCTGAGCTCGCTCCCTGGCCCGTTTGAACAGCCTCCCTCATGGCCAGCTCCCTCGCTCACACAGGAACAGTTCGACTAACAAGAAGAATAATAAAGACGAAATAGTTGAGTCAATTCTTTGTGCAAAACACTCTAGTTCGGAAGCCTTCCCTGAGCTGTGCAGCAGTGTTAGAGGGAAGGCGCAGCCAGGCTGGGGTTTTGCCATAAACAAAGATGCACGAAATGTCTTAAGGCTCATAAATGTGTTCCGAGAGAGAGGCAGGGATTTGGATCTCAGCTTGGATACATAATGTGCTTTTTCAGAGCCATGTTCCAGAAAACCAGCCTTCTTGGCAGGGACAAGACGGCTCCCCACACTACATCTCAGAGAGGAGGCAGCTGCCAGTTGAAACACAATGCGTTTCCACTTGGATTGGCCAAAGTTGCTTCTATCCTTCCTTTTCCCAGCCCCACGCTGCAGCTGCTGGCCACGCCAGGTGAAAAAAACCAGCCCAAGAACTTTGCTGCTGAGAAAGAACACGAGCGTTGTGGGGGAAAATAAGGCTCCCTTACTGGCTAACGGGAGCGGATGTGTGATGAATTCAGAGAGCTCGGGGCAGCACCCACAGAGTCACCACGGACAGCAGGCTTCTCATGTTTGTTGTAAGTTCAGGATGAGCCTCAGGCCGGCACCGGGGGGTTAACCTTGGTGTCCTGGCCAAATTCCAGCTCAGGTAGTTGCATTCTGCCTCCCTCTCTTTGTCCTGCCCTGGAGAACTGGCAGTCACGGCCCGTCCTGTGCATGGCTGTTGGAGCACTGCTTTTCCAGCTCAGGAGAAGGGCACTAGATCCTCAGCTGGCCGCTACTGATGGACAATATTAACACCTCCCCTACAGGGCGTGGGATGGGGGAGCAGGGCACTGGCTTCCCTTAGCTGAAGCTTTGTGGGGGAGCTCACCAATGTGCCCCCCCTGCTACCAACCTTCCCTTCCCAGGGGAGATCATTGCAGAAGTTTTGATGAAACAGTTTCTGGAGTGCTGAGATCACTGTGATCCCTCTTGGTCTGTTCTGCAATCCCAGCAACAGCCTTGTTCTAGCTGGTGGCCTAGCCATGGCTCCCTGTTACCATGGTATCTGAGCCCACATGCTCTCTGATGCATTTGTCCTGACAGTACCCCTGGGAGGCAGAGGTCCTGCCATGGTGCAGACCTGCGCCACAAAATGGCTAAGTGACTTACCCAAAGTCACAAAGAAAGTCTGTGGCAGAGTCAGGACTCCAAGCCAGGTTACCTGGCTTCTAGGCTAGTTCCCTAATCACCAGCCGTCCTTCCTATGCCCCTAGTAATGGACAAGGGTCAGGCAACTGCTGTGCATGCCAGATTGAACAACCCTGGGTGCCAGATACCTTCTCCCTCAGCGAGTATCTGCCGGGGAGAAGAAAACCAACACGTGATGTCACACTGGTTCCCTGCAGTCCTCTGTCTGTCTGCACCCGTCTGTTCTCTCTCACCATATACTTGGGTTGGAAGCTCATTGGGACAGGGTCTGTCTTTTTGTTCTGTGTTTGTGCAGCGCCTAGTGTCACGGGGGCCTGGGCCAGGGCTGGGGCTCGCAGGGAGCTACAAGAATACAAATCAAGAACAACGATCATTGACAAAGGCAGACCAAGAGCCCGCGGCTGGGAAGTGAAAATCGATCAATACAAACTGGAAATAAGGTTCAGGGAGGGGAACGAGCCATTGGAGCAGCTCACCCAGGGCTGTGGTGACGTGTCCCTCCACTGGCATCTGGAGGTCTCTAGTTCAACAGTGGGATCCCGAGCTGGGCAGGAGGTTCCCGGGGGAAGGCTCCGACTGGATGAGCACAGTGCTCCCTCTGGCCTTCCAGTCTGGGAATCCGGGCTGAGCTCTTCAGCTCTCTCAGCAGCCACGCAAGGCTTTGCACATCTGGCTGCAGAGCCTGGCTTGGGGAAACAGCATCCTTCTCGGCGGGGCCAGCACGGTTCCCTTGGAGAGGCTGATGTCCTGCTCGCACGGACTCCTGCCTCTGCTGCACCCAGAGCTGGCCTGCTGGAGGCATCCTGTGAATCCCCCGAAGGGCAGGCCCAGGCACGCTAGACCCCGTCCCAGCCAGAACCTGGAAGTGGAGACGAGTGTGAAATCACACAGTGAAGGGAGGAAACCTGCCCCCAAACATTGCACGGATTCATAGACTCCAGGCCAGAAGGGAGCAGCCTGAGCATCTAGCCCCACCTCCTGCATAGCTCAGGCCGGAGACCCTGCCTCAGGGGTGCCGAACCCTGTGCTTTAGTGTCAGTGCAGAAGATGGGACATGGTTCCAAGGATCTCACATTTGCTCTTCCCTAGTTGCTGCCCAAATTGCCCCATAGTGAGGGGCCTGGATGTCCCAGGGGATGGGCTATTGGCAGGGAATCGAGGATATTCAGCTTCCTGCTTCAGGGCTATGCTAGTCTCCAGCCATTAGAGAGCAGGATGAGTGCAATGTAGGAGGCAGATTATCCGATGGCTGCTCCTATGGGGCTCCAGCACCTTCACCTTGTGGTAGCCAGTCTCAGAGCCCAGACACAGGGCTAGCTGGACCTTGGCTCTGCCCTGCCAGGGTAGCACCCTTGGTCAATGAGATACACGGTTAGGAATTCAATGTTGTCTGTGCAGCCGGAGGCTGGTTGTGTGTGTGCCATGGGCTTTATATGTGGAACAGAGGAAACCAAATGCCGGCGGCTCCCCGCGCAGCCAGAGCGACATAGCTGTTGCGTCGGTTTGTGGGAGTGAGCCAGCCTGGGAGAGGGAACAAACATCTTGGCCTGATCTCCTGGGAAGAGAGTTGCTCCTTCTTCCCATGCTCTGCTGCGGTAGTCGTCAAGCAGGCTAGCCAAGCTGAGCAAATGTGCGCCTTGTCTCCCCCTGCGAGGGGCTGTGTGGGCTTGGAGCTGGCGGACGAAATGGATCTCAGGTTGACTCGGGGAAAGCGAGTGACATTGACATGGTACAGGCGGCTGGCGCGACTGAGAGGGGAAACCAGCCCACTAATAAAGAGCTGCATTAGCCAAGAGCTGGAAGGATCCTTCCTGACCCACGGTGGGGGCAGGCGGGGGGGGGAGCAGAATGCGGGCTGTGGAAGCGACGTGTTTACTTTACTGTAAGCGAATGATGCACACTGAGCACCGTCTACCCCTGTAATCACGCAGAGGCACATGGGCCATCAACCGCTTCCTCTCCAGCCTGCTGTTCCCAGGCGAGTCACCCCCTCCATCCTCCGCACAGAGCCCCTGCTGCCTTGTGCAGGGACAAACCCCTCGCACAGGGCCACCCTTTCACTGCAGCTGTCTGCGGGGGGCTTTAGAGCCACCGGCTCCTCCTTCTGCCTGGCCCTCCCGCAGTGCAGGGGTAGAGAGAGGTCAGTGTATCAGGCCGAGGCTGGGAAGCCGGGATCACAATACGCCAGGAGAGTGTGGCTGGGCAGGTGGCAAGCCAGGGCTGCTGCTCACTGTGCAAAGTGTGCTGTCCTTGGGCCGTGGGACTCGTATCGAGCCCATTCCTGAACGCTTCAGCCTGAAGGGGGGCGGGAATAGTGCCTGGGTCTGCCCAGGATAGGATCTCACCCAAAAGGAACATAAAGCAGCAAGGAGCCAACACAAGCCATTGGTGTGAACCGCAGAGGAGACTGGACCCTGGAAAACCGTCACTCCTTCTGGAAACGCGGCACGGATATGGAAAAACAAGGCAGGAGTGCTGGGCATTCTCTTTCCAAAGAGGGAGGGGGTAGAGAGAGGCCATGGGCTGCAAAAGGGGAATTATTTTCTGGGCTTGTTTCGTCTTGCTGCAGAAAGGCCGGGTTAGTTTCCGAGGGAAAGGAAAATGAAACAGAAAAATACTTCCCATTAAGCATCGCTGGGGCTGCTTAGCCAGGCTGCCCGGAGAGCTTTTCTGTATGTGAGTTTGTCCGGCGCTGACTTGAGCGAGAACCTGAAGGGAGCCAGAGCAGAATGAAATACGCCAACTGCTTCTGTACACCGCTGGGGCTGGAGGAGAGCAGCTCCCAGCCCGGCTGTTCCTGGGATGGCAGGGCAAGTCAAATCCA
Organism: Eretmochelys imbricata; assembly: GCF_965152235.1. Classification (NCBI taxonomy): domain Eukaryota; kingdom Metazoa; phylum Chordata; order Testudines; family Cheloniidae; genus Eretmochelys; species Eretmochelys imbricata. Next base: position 1,819,954 of record NC_135579.1, read on the forward strand.
TCATCTCTGGCCTGCTCTGGTTCCTGGCTCCTGCGGATGGATGACCTGCTAATTCATTCCCGGAAATTGAAGTCTGTTTATCCACAGAACAGGCACGGCAGCAGGAAGGGAAAGCTTTCCCCTCCCGCAATGCAGCTCTGCTGCGTCTTCGCTCTGACCTGCAGGCTGGCTCGAGGACCCAGTCAGTCCATGGCCCCTCCAATGAGCCTGCCAACCAGGGGGGTCAATTAGAGGCCACTGCAATGGGTATGAATGTTTTTCTAGGGTATTTTTGTTCCGTCCCCTCCTTTCCCTTTATACTCCCCCGGGAATAAGTCCTAACGGGGCACGTAAGTGTCAAGTTACAGCCAGTGACAATCCACAGCCTCTCTTGTCCCATGGGAACCTTGATCTGGGCCAGTGGCCTGTTTTCTGGTGGTTGCTGGCCTGGCTCCACAGAGGGGATGCCACGTCAGCTGCCGTCTGCTGAAGGCTGTGGGAGCTGGCAGGGTCTGATTTATCCTAGCCTAGCACTGGGCAAAGCACAGGCCTGGTCACTTCCGCATGGAGGGAGAACAGGATCGGTGTCACAGATGAGTGATCGCTGTGGGCTGGGCTGGCGGAGTTGTGGCAAAGCAAAGCAGCTGGGGGACGGGAGAACAAGGAGAAATCCAGGTGTTAGTAGAGGCAGCTGCTCATCTCCTTTATTTTTTGAATGCCCAGGACGAGCCTAGAGAGAGGAGGGGGAGGAAGAACAAAGTTGGCTGCTCCGGAGCTCTGCAGAGCGAGGGCAGCGCAAGGGTAAATTCACCCTGTGGGGAAATGAATCCCGCGCGCTGGTGCTATGCTTCATCAGCAGAAGTCGCCGTGCTCCCTCTGGGCTTCACGGGATTACTGTTCCCTTCTGCAGCCGCTCTGGCTCTGGGGTCCGCTGCTGTTTGCTTGTTAATCTGTGCGCTGATCTGTCAGAAGGGGTGTCTGGTGGGCTCAGAGCACTGGAAGGCAAACAGCAGCTCCGCAGCCTCTGCAGAGGGAGACTTTGGGGAGGGGAGGGAGGCTTGTTACGTTCAAAGCTCCGGAGATAGGTACCCGTGTTAGCACAACCCCGGGCCCCTTCTCCTCAGGCCTGGTCTACACTGACAGTTAGCTTGACCCGGCTATGTCACTCATAGCTGTGAACCCCCCGGCCCTGAGCGATGTACTTGAGCCGACCTAGCCCTGGTGTAGACAACGCTAGGTGGATGGAGGAATTCTTCTGCCAGTCTCGGGGCGGTGGATTAGCTGCACCAACAGGAGAACCCCTCCCTCCAAAGGCTCCTCTCCCCTTCCAAGAGCCCAGGGATAGTCAGAACGTGGTTCTCTCGGGAAGGCAGCGAGCTGCTGGTGGCCCTGCTCCCAGGTATTGGTGTCATTTCATGGGCCCATTGTCCTAGCAGGGACTGGCTTTGGGACCATAACTAACTCCAGCAGGCTGGGAGGGTGGAAAAGCTTCCTCCCAGGACCCTCATCAAATCAGGCAGCTTCTTTCTCCTACCACATCATCCGTCTTCCTCTGCACAGCCTGTGCGCTAGTCCGTGAGCTCGTAATACCCAGTTTGTGAGGAAAGAGGGGCCAGGGCTCCAGCCTTTGTTTTACGTTCATAACGGACGCAGTAAGTCCAGAGATGCCGGGGCTTTGAACTGCCAAGCTTAGGCTCTGCCCTGGCAAGCCCTGGCACAGATTAAGCCCGGGCAATAGCCCACCTCGACTCCTGCAGCCCTCCCCCGCCCCCTCTCCGCTCTCTGGGGTCACCTCCTACGTCTGGGCAAACACCACAAGAGACTTCCTGGGAGCCATGGTTCACATGGACTCATCAGTCGACTCCGGCCACCTTTCCCCCTTGTTGAGTGGGTCTCTCCCCATGAGCTGTCAGGCCACAAGTGCCCCAGGACTCAGTGTTTGTGGCTAGCTAACCCACTGTATTGACGTCTGGCTGAACTGACATAGCGACAGCCATGCCAGCATCAGCGCTGGGCCCCGGGGACTGCCCAGAGGTGTCGTCTTGACCGACAGATTCCTCCGCCCTGTACTGCTAAGACACTGCGTGGTCACTGTGTCTCCTCTCCCAGGGGTGCAAGCCAGAAATAGCTCCCCTGACATCAACGGGACGGCAGCTGTGCCGTGAGCGAGAGGGGACGCAAACCCACTGGATTCGCCGCGTGGCAGGGCAGCTTCCCGAGCCCCCTCACTTGGAGCATTGGGGTGTGAACTGCAGTCACTCCAGAGTCACTCCGCAAAGAGCCAAGCCGGCAGTGAATGTGGCCAAAGCAATTCTTTTAAGGCAGTTAATGAGTAGAGTTGGGTGTGATGAAGTGAGAATTTTCTGTAATATTTATATGAATCCTATGTGTGCATCCGATGCAGTGAGCTGTAGCTCACGAAAGCTAATGCTCAAATAAATCTGTTAGTCTCTAAAGTGCCACAAGTCCTCCTGTTCTTTTTTTAGTTTCCCCTGTATTTCTCAAGGCTGCTCAGTGTGGGGAAAGGGCAGTTTGCTCTCAGGGAGGCTAAGAGACATAGGTGGGCATTTGCCCGCTGTCTGAACCAGGGTGGGGTGTTGAAAAGGCCGACCCCATATCAATGGAGCATCCAAGACTACAATGGCAAACCCAATTGCCAGGACACTGACCCCTCGTGCCCCCTGCCTCAGAGGGAGATGGGTCTCCCTCCCGCAGCAGGGAAGCTGGGCACAGATCCCAGCTGGAGAACAAATGGTGGGGGAGGTGTGAGTGGGGAGGGGGGGTAAGAGTTGGCTGCTGGGAGGAGCCGGGACTCTCACCTGGGATCTGACCAAGCAGGTTGGACAGACACAAGCACCCTGACACTGGGCAGATAATAGATTTTCCAGTTTGCTGGCAAATCCGACTAATCCGGAAAAATATCATTTCCAGTCTAACCGAAAACCTAATTTTTTGAAACTTTTGATGAATCAAAACCTCAACCCCCTGCCCACCCCACCAAAGCCCATTTGGGGTCAAATGAACCATTTCTTTTGACTGTAAACTCCTTGTCTTGTGTTGAACATTTATTCACATCTATATTCTTTCCCCAATAAAATGTTTGAAACAAAATGTCACTTTGAGCCCCAGACTCAAAATGTTTCAATTTTTCAGATTTTTTAAAATTAAGAACATAAGAATGGCCATACTGGGTCAGACCAAAGGTCCATCCAGCCCAGTATCCTGTCTGCCGACAGTGGCCAATGCCAGGTGCTCCAGAGGGAGTGAACCTAACAGGTAATGATCTAGTGATCTCTCTCCTGCCATCCATCTCTACTCTCTGACAAACAGAGGCTAGGGACACCATTCCTTCCCCATCCTGGCTAATAGCCATTAATGGACATAGCCTCCATGAATTTAGCAAGTTCTCTTTTAAACTCTGTTATAGTCGTAGCCTTCACAACCTCCTCAAGCAAGGAGTTCCACAGGTTGACCTTGCACTGTGTGAAGAAGAACTTCCTTTATTTGTTTTAAACCTGCTGCCCATTAATTTCATTTGGTGGCCCCTAGTTTTTATATTATGGGAACAAGTAAATAGCTTTTCCTTTTTCACTTTCTCCACACCGCTCATGATTTTATAAACCTCTATCATATCTCGCCTTAGTTTCCTCTTTTCCAAGCTGAAAAGTCACAGCCTCTTTAATCTCTTCTTATATGGGACCCGTTCCAAACCCCTTGTAACGGTGCTGCCTGTGGGAGCCAGCTGAGGTCACTCAATCAGGGTGAACTGCAAACAGAACGGGGCAGACAAACCCCAAAGGCTGGTGGATAGTCCAACACTTAGATTTACCCAGCCAGCCCAAAACAGCTGCTATTGCAGCTCCCTGGGTACTCAGACGTCCAAATAATGCAATTCCCTTAAAGTGCCAGCCACAGGCCCCCATCCAGACACACCTGTCAAACATAGGATGATAAATTCTGAAAATCTTATTTCATCATATAAAAGAAAAGGTTCTCCTGACCCCAAAGGACCAAGCCCCACACGCAGGTCCAACTATAACTTCGATCTTACCCCGAATACACGCTTACAGTCAATTCTTATTAACTAAACTAACATTTATTAAAAAAGAAAAGAGAGAGAGTTAGTTGAAAGAGCAATATACAGACAGACTTGAGTTCAATTCTTGAGGTCCAGATACAGAGCAGAGCTGAGCTTGTAGTTGCCAGAAGTCCTTTTAGAAATAGTCCAGAGGTTACAGTCCAATGTCCATCTTCAGGGTGACTCCAGTCAGTGGCTGGGGATCTCAATCCTTATGGCTTAAGGTTTCCCCCTCTTGAAACCCAAAGCCGATTGGAGATGAAGAAGGATCGTGTCTCCAGGGTTTTTATACATTTCCAGCAGCCTTTTGGCCAGAGAAAACAATCGGCTCAAGCTTCCTTCTCCCAAACATCCTGGCAATTAGCACAGGGTCATTCATCCATTGAGCAGTTCAGACACCGGTTACCACAACCTTCAAAGAGACATATTTACAATAATACTATGGCCCTCCAGTGTCTTCCTAAATGTTAATATTCCTCTTTTGATCTTTGAATCAAAGCTGTAGCCATAAACGAGACTTGTTTGCTGATATCGCAAGACCTCAACAAACATCTACCCTTCTATCTCTAACAATACAGGATACATTTCAAAGCTCTATTGATTTACATCTTTTCCTAACCAGTCTTTAAAGTCCGGCCATGGATCAGGTCAGTCTGTGAGTTAATTAACTCTTTCTGGCCCTGTGTCACCTTTCAATGAGATATTATATTACACTCATAATGTCACACCCCTAATCATTTTAGTTGCTCTTTTCTGAACCTTTTCTAATGCCAGTATATCTTTTTTGAGATGAGGGGTCCACATCTGTACGCAGTTGTGAAGAAGTGGGGTAAATAGATCTTAATGTTTCCTCTGAATAGTGTGGGGGTGCCTCAGTTTCCGCTATGCAGTCTTAAGTCTCTAGGGGGTGGGGTAAGAGTGTATGATCATTGCAGAGCCCTAGAGGGCAAGTGTGTGCAGAGGTCTGGACACAGACAATGGCCGACACCCTGTTTCCTGGAAACTGATGGCCTGGGCCCTTCCCCCCTGCAAGGTGAGAGCTAAAGGGTTGGAGAAGAAAGGAATCAGGTGACCTCCTGGCCCGGGAAAGGGGAAAGCCCTGAGGAGGAGGGGCTGGAGGGAGCTTCACTTTGGGGCTGGCTGGAGACATGGAGTGAAGGGCAGATGGGGTTGTCTGGCTCACGGCCCCCCAAAATGGACCCAGCTGAGGGGTCCAGTTCTCTGCACCTACAAACTCTGTGTTAGACCATGTTCCTGTCATCTAATAAACCTCTGTTTCACTGGCTGGCTGAGAGTCACGTCTGACTGCGGAGTTGGGGGGCAGGATCCTCCGGCTTCCCCAGGACCCCGCCTCGGCGGACTGGCTGTGGGAAGCGCACGGAGGGGCAGAGGAGGCTGAATGCTCCGAGGTCAGACCCAGGAAGGTGGAAGCCGGGTGAGCTGTGTGTCCTGCAGACAGGCTGCTCACAGAAAGGAGACTTCCCCAGAGTCCTGACTGGCTTCATGGGGAGCAGTTCCAGAGTATCGCCTGGGGACTCCGTGACAGCAGTATTCAAGATGTGGGCGTACCATGGATTTATATAAGGGCAATAAGATATTCTCCATCTTCTTCTCTGTCCCTTTTTTAATGAGTCCTAACATCCCATTTGCTTTTTCGCCTGCCGCTGCACAGTGTGTGGACGTCTTCAGAGAACTATCAACGATGACTCCAAGATCTTTCTCCTGATTGGTTGTAGCTAAATTAGCCCCCATCATATCGTATGTATAGTCGGGGTTATTTTTTCAAATGTTCATTACTTGACATTTATCCACATTAAATTTCATTTGCCATTTTGTTGCCCAATCACTTAGTTTTGTGAGATCTTTTTGAAGTTCTTCACAGTCTGATTTGGTCTTAACTATCTCGAGCAGTTTAGTATCATCTGCAGACTTTGCCACCTCACTGTTTACCCCTTTCTCCAGATCATTTATGAATAAGTTGAATAGGATTAGTCCTAGGACTGACCCTTGGGGAACACCACTATTTACCCGTCTCCATTCTGAAAATTTACCATTTATTCCTACCCTTTGTTCCCTGTCTTTTAACCAGCTCTCAATCCATGAAAGGATCTTCCCTCTTATCCCATGACAACTTAATTTACATAAGAGCCTCTGGTGAGGGACCTTGTCAAAGGCTTTCTGGAAATCTAAGTACACTATGTCCACTGGATCCCCCTTGTCCACATGTTTGTTGACCCCCTCAAAGAACTCTAATAGATTAGTAAGACATGATCTCCCTTTACAGAAACCGTGTTGACTTTTGCACAACAATTTATTTTCTTCTGTGCCTGAAAGAATTTGGCGAAGCCCACCCAAATTTGCAAAGCGTCTCCGTGACACCGAATCGGCATTCTGCACCAGTTTAGTGAGGCACTTTACCCTGCTGTGTAAACGAGCCACCTTTGGAACAGGGGTCACCCAGGACATGCCCAGAGATGCTTTGGGTCATTGTGGTGATGGCAGAAAGTCATTGATGAGGATTGCAGTGAGCCCCAGGGTGTATTTTGGGGAGTGGGACATTGCTGAACTCAGCAGGGGGACAGAGCTCTCAGACCCCTTGTTAAAAGCGCCAGGCCAGGAGCTGAGCATAAAATGATCAAGGGGCTGCTTTGCAAAGCAGGATTTAGGAGCAGATAAAATCCCCAGTACAAACACACCCCCCTCCACCCCCGCCGATCCTGGAGCTGCTTTCCTTGCCAAGCCCCAGGAGCGGATTTGCTTCACTGGTGCAGTGGCTTAGCATGGTGGTGGGGGAGAGCAAGTCTCTGAGAGATGACACAAAACGACATGGCAGCAAACTGACTCCAAACCTGCCATGTGCCCCAGCGCCAGTGTGCTGGGTCCCTGCCTGTGTGATGCTCCTGGCGGATCTGCCACCCCACTGTCCCGCCGATCGCCCGCCAGGCCCAAAAGACAGATTTGTGCCGAGATTTCTGGGGCTGGCGTTATGGCCAAGGGGGACGATCAGCATCTCGCTCTGAATTAGCCCTGCCCGTGTTTTAGCACAGGAGGGGGGTAAGTCTCCTGTAACAGCTCTGTTCCCCTGCCTGGTGCTGTGTCGAAGTGCGTCTGTGGGCCCGGGACCCGGTAAGGTCAGGTCCTGCGAAGGAGAGGGAGGTGAGGTTTCACTCAGGGCTGGGACCCTCAGCTGGTGGGACCCTCCCCTCACGGCTGGGACCCTCCCCAGGGCTGGGACATTGCGCTGGTGAGATGCAGGGACTCCCGCAGGAACTGTGACCCACGGTGGCTTTGTCACTCTGTGTCGGCTGGTGCTGCTCCAGCCAAAGCAGTAAAACAAAGGAAGGAGAGAAGCAGGCGGCTCTGGGGGAGTTTGGGACCCGCTCTCCAAGTACCCCTAAAGGAGATGGGGGTGGGGAAAGCCAGTGCCAGTCCCATCAGGAACCAAAGCTGAAGTTTCTGTGTGTGTGTGAAGTTTCTGCCCCCCCTCAGCCCTGGAGACCGTCCTCACCCTGGGGGCCAGCGGCTGGACAGGTGCTCTGGGGAAGGGCTGTTGTATCCTATGATGGGGATGGGTGCGCTAATGGCAGAGGGGGGGCTCTGAGCACATCCTTCCCCCAGGGCAGGGAGAGGGAGCCCAGGCCTCTCGCTGGGCGTGATGGCAGCTCACATCAGTGCAGGCCGGAGCCGGAGCGAGTCCAGAGCAGCCGGTGCCAGGGTCTAGGCCCCAGTGCGGCGCAAGGTGGACCGGCGGGGGCGGGCTCCTGGCCGTGGTATGGCGTGAGTGTGAATGCCCAGTGGGCGAGGGAGCCGATGTGCGTGTCAGGGGACCCGGGCTGTCCTTTTCCACACACGTTGGCACCGCTCAGCTCGCTCTCAAAGGCTCATGAACTGAGCCAAGGGAAAGTGCAAGAGAAAAGCCTGTGCGAGACAGCGTGTGAGGGAGTGAGTGTGGACGGAGGCTGCTGGCTCTGTGAGTGTGTGTGAGAGTGAGGTGGGGGGGACAGGCCAGCATGAGCCGGGAAGGGTGCGTGGCAGGTGTGCCCACCCAGGCATGGGTAGCGCTAGTGAACGTGGGTGTCGGGAGGGGGCACACGCCTGCGCTTAGGAAGGAGAGGGCTGCTGGTGGCAGAGTTTTAATCAAAGCCGGGGCTGCTGCAGGGCCGCGGGAAGGGAGGGGAGCTGACGGGAGGAAAGGACAGGGAAAGAAGGATGCCTTTGGCAACGTGTGAGGTGGCTCCTTGCAGGTCCCTGGCCAGCCAGCTGTCTGGCCAGCAGAAACGCACAGGGCAGCCCCAAAGCAGTGGGGTCTTTGTTTTACTGCAACCCTTGGGAGGATGCCACCGCCCCCCTCCCCTTTTCGCAGAGCCCCCCGGTGAGAGCGAGCAAAATTCAGATGGCTCCGCAGAGGCTCTTGTATGTGCGCCAGGAAGCAAGTCATCACAGAGCCAATCCTGCGGGGGGCGTGGGGGGGCAGAGCCTAGGCTTCATTCATCCCATTGTCAGTCTATAGCCATCCGACCCCAACAGGAATGATTCGGGCGCTGCAGGAAGAAGGAGGCAGGGAAATAAACTGACCCCCTGGTAGCTACTTGTAAGATTTCAGATTCAAATCCCCCTCTCCCTGCTGGTGCCTGGGGCAAAGCCGATTCCCTGGCAGAGCCCAGCCCAGCTCCATGCACCCCAGGGACAATGGGCTTTGGCCATGTAGTTGCATCTGGAGGTTTTGATGAGCATGTGGTCCATCAGATTGCCCAGAACATGGGGAAAGGTGCAGGGGAGGAGCATCCCAGCCCAGCACATTGGGACCCAAACTGTCTGAGGCCCTGGTGCCCTGCAGAGCACTACATGTAAATCGCTGCAGAGCCAGACTCTGCGGGCAGGGGCTGGAACAATGGATCATGCAGAGAGAGGGAGGCAGAACACGCATTGGCCAGGGCGTTACACTCCCACAGTGTGTGAGATACTCATCACGGGACGGAGCCGGGCACCGAGAACTGACAGCACCCACAGACCCCATGGACAGCAGCTACTGCAGGCAGATAGCAAACCCCCTGGGTAAGTGACCCTGCAGGGAAGGGCCAAGGAGCAGAGCCCTCAGCATCCAGCCAGGGCACAGTCCTCTCTTCTGGGCCAGCACATAGCCTGCCATCGGGTCCCCAGCTGCAGGACCACCCCAGAAGTCCTAATGGTTTGGAGACCTGCCCTACCCCATGCAGAGACTGGATCTCAGAGGGGAAGCCTGAGCTTGTGCTGGTGATGTGGGCTCAGCAGCTGCTCACGTGGGCTTTCCCCCATGTAATACACTAGGGTGTGGGAGCGAAGGCTCAGCACAGCTGTGGGAGACAGATAGGTGCAGTTATTGACATGGGACAATGTCACCCACTGTGGCCAGGGTGTGAGGGACACTCCCCCGACCAGGGATGGAGAATGGCCACGTTCCCAGGGACTCTGGATTCTGCCTGGGTCTCCTTCTCTCCCCATTCTCCATTCTCCTGCCTGTCTGGGGGTTCTCTTATCTCCACAGCCTGTCTCTCTGGCCCACCTGCGGGGACTTCGATCCAGGTGAAGGGGCCACATTTCACACGTGGCTTCAGCTAACCCTGATTCCAGTGTATTTGGCTGGCCAGTACCCCGGGGGTCCCACCTGACCTGGCGCGTGGGTTTTAAACACCCCCCTAACCTGGTTGGGACCCATCCTCACTGGCTAATTTTACATGAATTGAATCAAGACTCCCGAGTCACTTTGCCCTGCTCCAAAGGGGCAAGTCCTCTCCCTCCTCCATTCCCTCTGTGCCTCTCTCACTCCCCTGGCCCAAGTTCTTCAACAAGCCAATGCGCCTGTGGGGGGTTGCGAAACATTGCCCAGCCCGGCTGTCTCTGCCTTTTGCTGCGAGTGTCTCTGGTTAGCACCCTTCAGATGACAAATGTCCCATCCTCCTGGCATTCCCGTCAGCTGCCCGGCGCTGATTACAACCATCAATCACGCTGAAAGGCAGAAGATTCATCACTGATATTTGCCTTCTTTTCTCTTCGTTGCAGGGGGACAATATATTTCCTTATGCCATTTACGACGAGCTTTGGGCCTATTTTTGCTGGTGCTGGGTGCTAGCCTGGCTTTACCCATAAACCTCCCTGGCTGGGCCTGGGCGAGCGGTCACCGCCCGCCAATGGACTCAGAACCCGAGCAGCTGACCAGGCAGTGGGACACGTCTCCCATATGCACCACATGGGTGACACAGCGCACAGAGCCCATGGACATTACGTGTAGCACTTCGTCTCAGACCAGCGACCCGGGGCAGCCGTTCTGAAGGATGTCGCCTGCAGTGATTGGCCGTCAGAGTGATGTCATTCATGGGGCGGTACTTCCTGAAGTGCCATCTTTTGTGGTGGGAGCCCCAGGAGTCCACAGCCTCTGGAGTGGGCAGCCTAGCTCATCTCTGTGTGGATCAGCTGTTGTGGAAGGGAACGGGAGCCCGGCAGTGGCTCGGGGGAAAGCATCCAGCTAGAGAGGTCACCGCATGGCCAACATGGCTACAGCACTGCAAAGGGCATGGAACGGTGGACGTGTCATGGGCGCGGGGGCTGCTTTCTCAGCGCATCGCTGGGACGGTGCCCGGCGCCCTCTGTTAAATGGATCCTAGCCCCGGTGCCTAAGTCACCATGACACACAGCACCTCACAACGGCTGGCATCTCGGACTGGCAGCACCTCCTAGCTCTCTTCTCTGCTGCCCCTGGAGAGCTGGCAGCGTGGTCTCGCCAGGACCACAAGTTACAAAACCTTTGTGTGAGACCCAGACCCTGGGCGAAGGCACACCTGTCTGTGCATGGCCCCCTGGGGCTGCCAGGGCGAGCGATGCTGGGGAGAGGGGATGCTCAAAGCCAGATGGCGTCTTTTCTGCATGCAGCAAATCCTCTGTGTGAGACTGCCTGAGATGAACTCTTCAGTTCTCCTGTCTTCTCCAGTTAGCGGCTCGCTTGCATGGCATATGCCCTTCATCCCAGCCCTCCCCTGCTGCCTCTGGTCACAGGGAGCGGGGGCGGACAGGCTCTCGGGAGGCACTGGCTACAACGTGTCTGAAGCTTTCAGATCAAGACCTTTTCCTGCTTTCAGACACTTTTCTAAACTCCCAGAAGTCACCCTCTCTCCAGGACGGAGTCTCCCTGCTGTTCCGTGGCTGCTTGGCTCACTTCCACTCTCCTGAGACCCCCCAGGGCCTGCTCCCTGTTCGGTTTCGCAGCGGTGGGTGGGTACTGCGTGTAGAGGCCTCTGGAGCCGGGAGTGCTGGATTACTGGGTCAGTGAGGTGCTGGAGCGGCAAATACCTGACTGGAGAAGCCCTTCCACTGGGTCACTCCGGGAATGATTGCCATTCGGCTGCAGAAAGCATTCACTTCCAGCTGCCGCGAGGCCTTGCTGTTGCTAAGAAAACGCTCCAATTGCATGGAGCGGCCCAGAGGCGAATGCGAGGGGGAATGGAAACACCCCGGGGCTCAGACCGGCGGGCTTTCCTCCACTTGACTTTCAAGACGGCTTCAACATACCAGATTAACCCCCCTCCCTCGTCCAGGTGCGCTCCAGACGTACTGGTCCCCAGGAGACCCCGGGGCTTCGGCTACCTTGCAGAATGTGCCATGTGTGGAACCTGCTTGTAAAAAATGATCTTAATAAAGTTCCAGTAGCGTGCTGGACAGGGGGACTTTTTAAAATTAGCTTTTGGAAATGGTTCTCCCAAGGCCCAGGTCTGGGAGAGGAAAAGAGCCCCAGGCTGGCAGGGCAGGCATGCAAGCTGCTGGATCTTTAGTGTCCAGAGGGTCAAACCGTTTTCACCACTGGCTGCAGCCAGCCTGGTAGAGTCCCGGTGGAGTCAGTGGGGCCAGAGGAGTGGAGCAGAGTTTCGGGGTGGGGAAGGGGACGCGAAAGGATTTGGAGGTCAGGAAGATGATGCTTGTGAATGGTCCCTGTTAGTCTGCACAAAGGGCCCTGGCCCCCAGCCCCAAGTATCCGACTGGCTTCCAGGCTGGGGCCATGCAGAGCAGCTGCTGCCTCGTGGGAGAGACAACCAAGTTCTCCCATGCCTCTCACTCCTAAGCAGGGCTCCTCACCTCACCCTCATTTGCAGACATGCCCTGGCTGCATTGTCTGTCACTAACCTCCCTGCTGACCTGATTGCTCTGGAAAACTTCCAGTGCATCTGCGCCCATCTCTTGCCAGCCCCACCATGCTCCCCACTCAGGGCCAGCTAAAAACGCCGGGTCCCTGCTTCCTGGCAGTGGAGGATTGGGCCCCTTAGAGCCAGTCAGTTATCAGGGAGGGTATCCATTCATTCACAGCGTTTCAGGCTAGCTAGTCAGGCCTTTGTTTGCCATCCATTCCCCACAGATTGAGCCCAGTAACTTGTGTTTGACTGCAGTACCTTCCATAGGGTGACCCGACAGCAAGTGTGAAAAATCGGGACAGGGTGTGAGGGGTAATAGGGGTCTAGATAAGAAAAAGTGCCAAATATCGGGACTGTCCCTATAAAATCGGGAGCTCTGGTCACCTTAACCTTCCAGCATGGCAGCCTGTCTGGATGTGGCACTGTCCAGACATGGAGAACCTACCATTTCCCTGGGGAGTTTGTTCAATGGTGAATCACCCTCACCCAGTGCTTAATCTGTGCCAGGGCTGAGCCCTGGGGTGGCACCTTGAGATTTGGCAGTTCATAGCCCTGGCACGTCTGGGCTTGGCGCATCCGTTGTGAGAGTTACAAATTAAGCACTGCCCTCACCCTGAAAAATGCCTGCCTCCTTTCAGAGCAGAATTTGTCTGGCTTCCGCTCCCAGCCACTGGCTCTTGTTCTGCCTTTTCCCACGCAGTTAAGCAGCCCTGCAGTGCCCACTACTTTCTCCCCAGGAGGGTCCTGGTACACTGTAGCCAAGGCACCTCTCCAGCTGATCAACTAACCAGCCTGGGCTCTGTGAATCACTGTCCAGCATTGTCTCCAGTCCTTGAGCAATGTCTGTGGCTCTTTTCTGCACCCTTTAAAAAATGTGGGCACCAGAGCTGGACGCAGCATTCCAGGATCCAGTTCACAGAGATAAAATCACCTCCCACCTCCTTCTCCTCCCCTGTTTGTCCATGCCAGGGATGGCGGCATTGCCTTGTGTATAGAGGACAGGGTCACAGGCATCCGTACCAACAGGGCCAGGGCCCAGAAACGTTCCCATGGGGCTGGTACTGAATCCCTGCTGCTAGGCCTGGCACTGTGAGCTGCACTGACAGGGCCCCTGCCAGGAGCCGTGCTGCCGATGCCAAGACCTACAGCTGGGGCAGGTGGCAAACCTGTAGTAATGGGCTCTGTGCTGGGGGGGGGGGGCGGTGCAGCCGCTTTGCTCTGAACATCAGGGTGAGCGTTCCAGCCTGGACTCCACGCTACAATGCTCAGAGCCCGCTACACACGTCTGGAGCCAAAACTTTCCAAAGCGCCATCTGTGCTTCCTCTGGACGACTCCCGGGCCTCTCCCTGCTGAGATCTGCCTCTGCTCAGGCCTCATCTACGGACCGCCTTGGACTATTAGCCACTACGCTCCTGTCCCTGTGCAAAAGCCGAGGGGAGGGACACGGCACCGGGGCTCCGTGGTTCATACGCTCAGGCTGGCAGGTCTACTCGCTGAGGCCAGCTTTGCCAGGGGCAGCCGGGACGTAAACTAGTGGCCTGTCCAGCCCGTGCTGAGTCGGGATGGACTCTCCAGGAACTGCCCAGGCGGGGCAGTTCCAAAGCCCTGCATGTGGCAAGAAGCCGAGACAGCGGACCATGGCGAGGGGCTTTTCTCCTTGGGTTTCTCCCCAGCTGGCCCTGCGGAGGCAAAGTTAATTGTTCCAAGGGTTGTGTTTCTTGCACGCTTCTGCCCCCTAGTGGCTCGCACTGTGCGCTGCCTCGCACCGGCGCTGGAAGGGGAAGGTCTAAGTGTCAGAAATGCAAACTGCATGGCAAACACCTGGCCAGCGGAGCTTGGGTTTGCTCGGTCCCAGGCCGGAGCTGGAGCCAGAGCTGGAGCCGAGCGATGACCTCTGCTTAGCTCCTGCCTAGCATTCTAAGGGAGAAAGAAATAACTCCTTATCCTTGAAAAAACAATGAGGAGGACTTGTGGCACCTTAGAGACTAACAAATTTACTTGGGCATAAGCTTTTGTGGGCTAAAGCTCACTTCATCAGATGCACGGAGTGGAAAATGCAATAGGCAGACTGGTAACCACACCAGCTCCCTCCCCACCGGGCCAGCCCAGTGGCCCATCTAGCTCAGTATCCCATCGCCCAGCAGCGGCTGGGGCCAGGTGCTTCAGTGGGAATGAACCGGACAGGGCACTTATCCAGTGACCAACCCCTGTTGTCCACTCCGAGCTTCTGGCAATCATGATTTTTCAGGCTCGGCACATGATTCTTGAATGCTGGGTGTTGCCAGTCCTGATTTGCAGGTATATGCCCTGTTGGCACATGATGGGCTGAAACCCACAAATTTATTTCCCACCCCCATGGAGCTTTCTTCTGTTGCTATTTTTATTTTAACAAAAGGAAACAAAAAGGCCTCGAGCCCAATGCCCAGAGGAGGAGCAGTTTCCCATACATACCATATAGTTCATACATTCCACACTGCCCATGCCAACCATAAAGCCTGTATATACCATAAGGCAATGCCAACCATATATGCCCTATGTGAGGTACTGACATAACCTGTGACCATATAGATCATTGTTGCAACCAAGGTCCTGTAGTGGCACCAAATCTTGTATAAAGGGGGTCAAGTGAGGTGTCTGCGACAAGGTTATGGTTGGCTGGTTAGGATTATGCTGTCTATATGTGTGTATCATTTTTGTTTAGAGTTATAAGTGTTGGCTCTATGCTGTCTGTATTTCAAATGTGTGCTATGCTTCTGGGTGATACACCAGACAATTTGGCATCAGCTCTGCCTAGCCTGCTTGATGGCCCATTAAAGGACCATCAGCTATACAACTGACCCACTGAGAGAAGGCAGATATGCCTTGTGACTCAGCCAGGCATGCAGGGACCTGCCTACCTTTGGACAGAACTCTAAGGCTTTCAAGCCAGGGCTGGGCAGCTTGTATGTGAGACAAAGGAAGCACAAGCCACATGGCAGAGGATATTAAAGGCCCCGGAAACTCCCCATCTTGTCTTCAATCCTGCTTCATACCTCTGGAGGGACTTTGCTACAAACTGAAGCTCTGAACAAAGGACTGAATGACCCATCCCAGCTGTGGATGTTCTCCAGAGACTTGATTTGAACCTACCATTTATTCCATCTCTGATACAAGCCTGAACCAAGAACTTTGCCATCCCTGTATGTCATTGATTCCATGTAACCAATTCTAGCTCTCATCTGTCTCTTTTTCCTTTTATAGAAGAACCTTCAGATTTTAGATTCTAAAGGATTGGCAATAGCGTGCTTGGTGGGTAAGATCTAACTTGTACATTGACCTGGGTCTGGAGCTTGGTCCTTTGGGATTGAGAGAACCTTTTTTCTTTTACTGGGGTATTAGTTTTCATAACCATTCGTCCCCATAACAAGTGGCACTGGTGGTGATACTGGGAAACTGGAGTGTCTAAGGGAATTGCTTGTGTGACTTATGGTTAGCCAGTGGGGTGAGACCAAAGTCCTCTCTGTCCGGCTGGTTGGGTTTGCCTTGGTGTGCAAAGGAACCCCAGCCTTGGGCTATAACTGCCCTGCCTGAAGCAATTCGTCCTGAATTGGTCCTCTCCATTGGGTCCCACCAAAGCCAGGCTCATTATAGCCTACATGCCATATAGCCTATGACTGCCATACAGCCGGTGCAGACCATAATGCCATGTGTGCCATACTGCCCATGCCAGCCACCCATACCATACTCATTGCTTGGCAGAGATTTCAGAGCTCCCAAGCTGCTCAGCCCCCAGACTCATCTCCGACCCCCCAGCAGTGCCAGGATCATGTTCCGTGAAGCGCCCTGGGGCTGGCCCTGTGGCAGGTCCGGCTGCCGGAAGGGAGCTGTGGTGGAGCTCTTCTTCAAAGAGGCCAACGCTTGGAAACAAATGTCAGGGTCTTAAATCTTTTCGGAGGCCCCTAACAGCGCTGGCCAAAGGGGCTCCCGTCACTCCTCCCCGTCTGTCCGCCTCCCCCGTGCCCACCAGCATGGATGGGAATGGTGCGCTTGAGGCTCGGTTTCTCTCTCGCTTCCCACCCGGGAGCCTGGCTGGCCTCTGGTGTCGGGCCACTCTTGTGAGCAGGGCTGGCGTTAGGGAGCACAAGCCGCCGAAGGCCAGGTGCTTGCGCTCTGCTCGGAGCCACGGCGCTTGGTACTTTTCTTGACCTCCAAGGCCAGCTTCCAGGGCCGGCTTGCTCTGAGCTCCCCGCATGGGAACAGCGCCATCAGGGTTATTCGGGGTGACTCTGCTCCCTCCCGCCGGCACCACGCTAACCCAGCCACAGCGCCCTCCTGCTGGCGACGAGGAGAGTGGCCGGCAGGTGGGCCGATGGCTACGCACTGAGCAGTGAGCAGGAGGCATGAATGCAGCCGGACGTTTGGCTCTTGGGAGGAAGCCAGGAGGGCAGATGGGCAGACAGTGGCTGGCGCAGATGTTCCGCATGAAGGAGCTCGTCCCCCCACCCCCCTTCCAGCCTGGGGAGTATTAAAATTAAAAGCAGCATTTCAAAATTGGTAGCTGTTCTCCAAGACCTTAATTAGCGAATCTCCTCCCCCCAGGCTGTAATGTAATAATCAAAAACCAAAACCAATCCCTTATCTGAGAGATTGGGAGCAGCTCTGCATGCTTAGGCTGGTAATTAAACACTTCAGTTGCAATTATTTTTGCAATTAGATAAGTCTCTAATTGTTATCATAGGTGGCAGAGTTGGGGGTTTTTTGTGCTTGTTCCAGTGAGCTGTTCTCCAAAGGCTGGGATCAGCACGGCTGCTGCGGGTGTAACCCACACACCTCCTGGGTGTGGTGTTGTCCCATCTAGCGGCACCGAGACTGCTGAGTCTGTTCTACAGTCTTAGCTAACAGCCAGTTGAGGCTCCCACACTAAGCTCGAGTCCCAGGTCTGATCCCGCCCGCCAACGACCAGGGTCTGTCGGTGTTACATGGGCGCTTCCGGTTCCAGCCCTTGCTGCTTTGCCCAGAGAATGGAGATCCTCGCAAACGTTCGGGGGCCCATTGCAGTGGGTTGGGGCATCTCTGTGCAAAGCCCTTGGGGGTGCAGTTCTCTCCTAGAGGATCCCTGCAGGTCCTCGGTTGCAAGGTGGTGCTGTGCCCGGGGACGTGAGGGATCCCAGAGGAAGAGTCTAGGGCAGTTTCAGCTCTTCTCTCTCTCAAGTTCAGTCCTGCTGTGCCGAATGCCCCTGCAAGGCACTAGTGCCCTCAGCTCCACCAAGTAAGGCGGGGCGTACAATTGGCATGTGCGTGGGAGACTGGCAGCCACATGTGGCTCCAGCCCATGGCGTGTAGAGGGCCAGAGTGGGGCTTTCACTGCAGACAGCTCCCACTGGGCTTCCTGGCCTGGCCCTATCTCCTCACACAGCCCGTCTCTCAGCCACCCCCGAGCTGCCCCGCGGCAGAGAACACCAAAATAAAGCCCCAGCGTGGGGCCCGGCTCCCAGAGCTTTTCCATCAGCCATCTCCGCCGGCGCCCGCCAAGCTCGAGCTCTGACCCAGGGACCCCAGCAGGAGCCTTCTTACACCCCACACTTTTCTCTAGGCCGTCTGCCTGGAAGTCACCTAGGAGCTGGATTCTTTCTCCTGCTCTAGGCGCCTACCCACTCCCAAAAAGAAAAGGAGTACTTGTGGCACCTTAGAGACTAACCAATTTATTTGAGCATAAGCTTTCGTGAGCTACAGCTCACTTGCTCACGAAAGCTTATGCTCAAATAAATTGGTTAGTCTCTAAGGTGCCACAAGTACTCCTTTTCTTTTTGCGAATACAGACTAACACGGCTGTTACTCTGATACCCACTCCCAGTAACTTCCTCGCCCCATTGAGCTCTTGCTGGACCAGCTGTTCTTCAGCCAGCACCTGACCCCCAGCCCTAGGTGGGGCCAGTCACACTGTGACAGGTGGGTAAAAGGACCTAGCAAGAGGTTATACCAGCTCCCTCCCCATGGCTCCCATGTGTTGCAAAGGTAACCCTGGCCCTTCCATCTCCTCCCTCCCCACCCCGCTGGCTGTCAGCTTCATGCTGGTTTCAATTTAGTTTGCGCTATGAGCTCCCTGGGGCATTTGTCTGCAAAGTGCAGGGGCCAGCTCTGGGCTCGGGGACAGATGAATGCTAGGAATCCATTCCAGAGACAAAGCAAACACTAACGACAGTTAGGGTTGGGCTGGCCTTTTCCTTCCTAACCCTTTTTCCCCATGGAAAATTGGGGTTTTGACGCAACAAAAATCTTCATAGCAAACGTTGGCTTTGCTGCTGTAGTAACCATGCAGTGCTGGGGGCTGGCTCAGCACAGCGGCAGGCTGCGTCTGGGCTGAGCAGGGCTGATTTATGTCTTTGGACCGTATGCACCCAGCACCGCATCTTGTGTGTCGTTTACCCCTGTGCAGTGTGCAAAATGCTCCCAGAGCAGCACAGGTGTGTCTTAGCCAGGCTTTGCCCAGGTGCAAGTGACACGCCCGGCGCAGAGCAGCCGTGCAGGACAGCTACTTGGGGATTTGTTGATAAAACTTTTTTTGGTCAGAAAAACGCTAATTTGTTGAAACTAAAACTGTCTGTGGGAAAGGGTCATTCTGAAAAATGTGGGGGGGAGGAGAAGCTTTGAAATGGCTAAAGAGAAAAATTTGGGGGTTTCTTTGTTTCACGATAACTTTGGGTTTAGAAATTGAAGCAAAAAACGAAAAAAAAAATTGAAACGAAACATTTCAAAAATGTTGAGACAAAAGCTTTAGCTTGACCCCAACTGATTTTTTTTCAGCTTATTGGTTCACCGAAATTTCTGAGCTTGGGATTCTTTTGTCCTGATTTAGGACTGGAATTCTGTTGGCAATCTCGATTTTCCCCCCAGGACGTGCAAACAGTTTCCCACATGGGAAGCGGGAGCCCTTTGAACTCTGCCTGGCTAGAGCTGAACTCTGTGCTAGGCTGGTGGCTCGGGGGAGGAGTTTTCAGGGTCACTTGATCCTCATGGGGGGAGCTGGGCAGCCTGGGGCAGCTTTCAGAACCCAGGCCCAGGGCCCGGGGCCAGGAGGAGAGAGGCCGCCTGATGCCTGAATCGGCTGTGCCGGGGCAGCAGGTAGGTGGCGCTCTCGCACCGTGCTCCTGCTTCACGCTGTGCTCCCCAGCTCCCCGAATTGTGCAGGGACAAGGTGGGTGAGGTTCTAGCTTTTATTGGCTGGGGAGAGCCAGACGCTGTCGAGCGACACAGAGCTTTGCAGTGAGTTTCCTTCTCTCTTCGGGACTCCTTAGGCGTGTGATGTGGCATTACCCGTTAGAGTCTGGCTGGGCCGGCCCTTTAAACCCCGGCCCCCTCCCCAGCTTTTGCAGCCCTCTGCCCCCTGCAAGATGTTTCGAGGTCTGCGCTGAACTGGGAGAAACGAGGGCTCTGTATGAGGAGGAGGCGGAGCAGCCCAGACGTCCCATCCAGCAGCTTTGCCAGGCATCATCGGCGGCCAGCGCCGGCTGGCAGGGAGCTAGTGGGGGAAGGACACGAGAGCAACTAAGTCTGACTCAGCTGAGAGTCACCACCATTGTTATTCCCTCCAGTTCCGCTTGGAAATGGCCATCAGGAGGAAAATAACCTTGTCCCCTTCGACGGCATGTCGGGGCCGTGGGGGAAGGGAGCAGATTTTGGTCGCTCACTACGGGAGGTGAGTCTAGGTGAGGGAGCTGTGCCATTGACTCCAGCTGCCCGCAAGCCCCAGATCCGGCTGAGCTGGGCTGGGCTGGGCTGGGCATGGCACTTGGGGGTGGGAAGCATATGCCAGTTTAGCACTCCCCCGTACCAGCGCTGCCAGGGGCTGACGGCCTCAGGGCTGGCTTCATGCTACCCAGTGATTCCCCTCTGCCTGGGGAACCCTCAGGTGCCCTGCTGGGGTTGCTTTCTAGCCCCTGGGTGCCACTGGAATGTGCCAAGGAGCTAGCCCTGTGACACCAGCTGGACCTGTGGCTGCTCCGTCTCCCTGAAAAGCAGCCTCCAGGGGTCTCCAGCTGGGAATCCCCCAAACTGAGACCCCTAAACTTAGTGGCTGCTTCTGGCCCTTCTGGCCTACGCTGTTCCCAGGCCCAAGGTGCTAATTGTGAGCTGACAAGTCAGAGACAGGCTTCAGAGTAGCAGCGTGTTAGCAGACGTTCTCCCTTTCTGTTTTGCAGACTTCTCTCCTTCCGGCAGCGAGCGGCTGGACATGAGCCCTGCCTGGGGCGTGCTGGGGCCGGAGCAGACTCAAGTCGCCTGGCTTGCGGCAGATAAGCTGGGACCGACCCTCGCATGCCTCAGGAGCCCTGGGAGTGAAATGGGGAGTTGCTGCCGAGCTGCGAGGCAGGGAGAGTCCTGCTCACCCCGCCCAGCGGCTGGGCACAGGAAGAGCATGTGCGCTCCTGCAGGGAGATGCCCAGACCCCACAAGGCAGTCGCATCCTCACTGCCACACACTGCGCTGCACCCTGTCCAGAGCCCGGGCGCCAGGCCCGGCTTGGGTGGTGACATCCCTGTTCTGCCACAGGACGGGTCAGGGGCCCACACGTCTCCGCAGGGGAGAGCAGCCCAATAACTGACAAACGCCCTGGGAGCCTCCTCCCAGCCATTGGGGTCCTCGCAAGAGCCCATTTCCCGGGCACCCACAGGGACCATTTCAAGAAAGCAGGCGGAAAAGGCCCAGGGTGGGAATGGCTGATGCTACAGCCAGTTGGGAACTCTGCTTTAGCCTTGGCTGCACCATCCCCTCCTCTAACAACCGCCACCCGCCTGAGGCTCACCTGAGAGCCGGGAGCCCCCCTCAGCCCCGCAGGGGAAGGATCCGACATCAGCACTCACTGCAGGACAGGAGCGATCAGCTTTATTCATTGGAAAGGGGCCTCTCTTCCTAACATGGAGCGGAGAGGTAGTCCCCAGGGGTTCCCCCTCATGCTGGCTCTCTGGCCTGTGGCTTGTTGCCATGCAGGACGGCCTTGGGACGGATGCAGGGACTAACGCTGGCCCAAGGACAATGCCTTCCACACACACACACAAGCACACAGGAGCACACGGGGGAAGCAAGGGTTTTCAGCCCCCTGGGGCTCGCACAGGTAGAGAGCAAAGGGGGAGGCGTTCTACCCTTGAGACCACGTTGCGGGCCTGGCTCGTTGCTCGGGCCCTGCTCAGCCAACACCCATCGGCTCAGCAGGGCCGGGTTTTGCGCCAGGAGCCCTTCAGGATGCACCTCACCCTGGGACTGAGCTGGAAAATCCCCGCAGCCGGGGAGGAGGGTTGGCATGGCCCTAGGGCGCCAGGTAGAGGCCTCGCTGCCGAGGTTGCACATGGTGCTGCCTGGACACCAGGCCTCAGGCTATCAGGAGCGATGAACAGCATCTCACCAAACAGAGACAAGGGGAAACGGTGCCCGAGCCGGGGAACCAGAGACGGCATCGTGATATAACGCCGTCTGCACGGGGGGGACACAGGGGGTCCAGCCCCAAACACCCCATCCCAGGGGGTTGTACCCGCCCTGGCCCAGCCCCAAGCGTCTGGCTCCTCCTTACTCTTCCGCACCGTGTGTCCAGCTCACAACATCTCATTGAATTGATCCAACACGGTCCCTGCCCCCGCGAGCTCCCAGGCTGACCTAGCTGCGGCTAGCTGGGTGAGGGGGGTCGGGTGGGGAGAAGGAGAGGCAGAGAGCAAGGGGCAGGGGGTGCCGTTCTGGGGAGAGGGTCGTTTCCCCAGATGTAAATAATTTAATGCCCCCCCCCCAATTTTTTAATTTAATAAAAAAATATATATTGACCTTTCCTGATCAAGCACATCAGAGTGACAGCTGTCAATCACTCCCCCAGCCCCCTGATCCCAAGCCTTCCCCTCTTTCTAAGCAGGTGTAGACGTTCCCCTTCCCCTCCATGCCCAGCATGGCCAGCAGTGCCCTGCCCCAGGCCTTCGCTCGTCCAGCCCCACAGAGTGGCTCGTTTGGGAGTCAAATGCAAGGTTGTCGTTGCCGGGCCTGGCTGGGAGACCGGGTGCCTGGCCCAGCATGAGATGGGTTTGGTTTTTCGGGGCAGTGGGGGGTGGGGGGTAATACTCTTTAACAGTATCCTGCTGACAGCCAGGGCAGCTCCGCAGACGCCTGGCCTGGGAAGCTCGATTACCGCACAGCTGCCCTGGTTTTGCAATCCAGGTCGGCTGGCAGTGGAAGCGTCTCCCTGTGCACGGGGCACCTGGGGGGATTAGAGCCATAAACAACAAACAGCAGCCTTCTCCAGCACAGCATGTACCCACGGACAGCCCAGGGTCTAAACACTGGATGGACCTGGCCGAGTGAACAAAGCCAAGGAGGGCACGAGCCGACACCTCGCCTGGGGCCCCTGGCTGCATTTGTTAGTGCGGCCCTGGTGTGGTGAACTGTCAGGTGTAACATCCCACCACTGCCCCCCGGCGCGGGGCACTGACCCCTCCCGGCTCACGCAGCCCAGGAGACAAGAGGCCCCTACAAGTTCTAGACTCAGGCCGGGGTGCAGAAGGGGAGGGGGAGAAGCCGGGTCTCCCCAGGTCACAGTTACCACCAGCCCTGCATACTCCGTCCAAAAGCAGACACAGGGAGCTGGGCATGCAGCAGCATGTATGTCCCCTTCATCGCGCTGGGGCCCTTGCCGGAGCGAGGACTGAGCAGAAGGCCTTGGAGTGGGAGGCCCAGTTCTCAGTCCCCCGGGAAGGGCCCTGGGAGGACCTGAGCGCTGGGCAGGCCGGGCGAGGACAGAGCTGATAAACGACACCCAGAGGCAAAGACACAATCACGTGTTGCCACCACGAGCTCCCTGCCCCAGATCTGTCATCTCAGGCACTGTCCAGATTGGCCCTTTGCCGGTTGCCTCTTGAAACCCCCCCACCCCAATCCCCCTGGGACTCAGCCCCGTCTGGGCCTGTACTTCAGAGATACCCGGCTGGGCTGCTGTGGACACAGCAAAACCCACGAGCAGAGCTGATGTCCCAGTACCGTGCAATGGAGTCACGCCCCTCGCCCCCGCTGACCCTTTCATCTCTCTGCCCCCCAGCTCCAGGCCTTCTGCTCTGGGATCCACTTCCTGGGGCTCTCGTCCTGCCTCTGTGTTCTCCTCCGACCCACACTCCTCGCTTGGCTGGGTGTGTGAAGCCAGGACACCAGGGGGTTAGGCCGTGGGGAGACGTGCAGCTGTTCAGGGTGCTTGGGAGAAAGGGACATTCGAATTAGACAAGGGGAATTAACGCAGACATCAGGAGACAAGGACAATGCGCTGATGCGGGCAGGGAGAGCCTGTGCTGGCCCCCAGAGCCCGCTTTGCTGGGGCACATGCAACGGGGGTAGGGTCTCTCTTCCCCTCCTCTCCTGCCACTCTGCCCCACATTTGGGGTGGGAACAAGAACCAGGGATCAGATGGATCCAGCCTGCGTGGGGAGGAGGCGGGCGTGAGCCCTTCCTTCTGCCCGCACCCTAGTGCACCGGCGGGTTTGTGCGTGAGCACAGAGCCGTGCACGTGTGCACACACACACAGCTGTGCCCACACGGGGTGCGTACAGACAGACCCCTGTGCACACACACAGCCATGCCCGCACAGGAGCACACCCACACAGAACGGTGGATTGTGTTACAGATCCAGGTCGCTGGGTTTGCAAACAGCCCCCCGTGATCCGCCTGTGGAGAGCGAGATGCTGGATGTGGTGCTTGGCTGCGTCTCTGGGTCCTGAGCAGGGCTTGTCCGGTATTGATGGCATTCAGCGCTCCGCTGGTCCATCCATCCTGGCTCAGGAGAAAAGACAGTAAATGACCCTCGGGGACGCTGGGGGCTTCACCCTCTTCTGCAGCTCTGTCGCCGGCTCCTCACACCGCGGGATCCACATGTCCCTCTTGGGAAGGAACTTGGCCAGCCAGAGGCCTCTCCAGCAGGCCAGGATGGTGGAGGAGGTCGAGCCACAGGATGGGGTAGGACTCCTGGGGGGGGAACAAGGGTGGATCTCACTAGATCTGCCTGACACATGCTACGGCCGGTGTTTAGTTTTACCTCCTAGCTCCCCTGTCTGCCCCCATTCCCAGAGCCCCTTTCCTCGGTTCAAATTGAAGGGGAGGTTGCAGGAAACCTTGGGGAACGGGCAGCGAGTGCAGGAAAAGCCAAGGGCAAGTTCTGAGCACAGCATATATTAGAGCTCCTGGCAGCTTCAGCCACCCATCCGAAGCCATGGGACAGCAGTGGGGACCAGGGATGCATGGACATAAAGAACAAGGCAGGACCCTCAGCATCACACACGAACAACAGCAAGTTACCATCCCCAGGCCCCTGAAAATGGTCCCTCCGGGGTGTCCCCTCTCCGGCTGCCTCTAGGGGTGTTCAAATTTATGGGGTCGGGGGTTGGAAAAGGATTCAATTGGCAACACTGTATCTAGTTGACCACGGTGGGGGGAAATGGGGGAGTTTGGGGTGTGTGTGTAGGGAAATCCCAGCTTTCGGAGTTGGTGCTTTGGGTGCTGGGGCCAGAGGAATGGCTGTACCCCCTTATGAGACTCGCTGACCTCCCTGGCCATTCCCACGCTCCTGCCTTGCAGCAGCGGAGGGGGGCCCAGGCTGGGGACACCATCAGGAGCACAGTTCAGGGCGGGAAGAGCGATGCGTGTGCCGAGTGTTACCATTGCATTTTGACCCCCCTGGGAAGGTGTGGGAGTGACCCGGCGCCATCATCTGGCCACTGTGCCAGGAATTACGGATTCACTGAACTTTGCTTCTCTTTCTGTCCCCTGGGCCTCTGTCATTCTAAGTGAGCCGGGACTTTCCAGCTCTACGGATCCTGGCGCAGATTCCGGATTTGAACGCCAACGTTTGCCCTGGGCTGGCTAACAGTGGAACGTCACAGGGTGCTGTTCCTGTTCCCTGACTGGGTGACGGAGGTTTCCAAACAACCGCCTGTGAATAGCTGGCCGAAATCAAATACGCAAGCTGGTGCCAGCTGCGACTCACAGGGGGGACTCCTGCTGTCGAGCTCCAGACTGGGCTACGCCCAAGGCAGGTTTCAGATTGGTGTGAGTGCATATGGCACTTCCCTTCGTCGCCCGCTCTGCTCGGAGAGGAAATCCTTGGCCAAGTGAGGAGCTCAGATCTGCTCCCGCTCAGGTCTAAGATCTCCTTCCTTTCAGCGTGATGAGTTCATGTCGGTTCCAGGTCTACGGAGGGAGGGCTGGTAGCTTGGCCTCACTCCCAGAAGTCAGACCTGGTACAGCGGGCACTTGCTACACGGAGGGGGAAGTACAAAACAGCCACCTTCCAGTGGCTCAGCTGCTTTCCATGTACTGCAGGGAGAGAGCTATTAGGAATTGAGTCTAGAGGGTTTCGAAGAGCAGATCTGAATGACTCTGGCATCTGCACTAACAGGGTGGGAGGGGACTGCTCAGGGAGACCCAGCCTCATGTGTCAGGGCTGAGCATATTACGCCCTGCAGCCTAGGATTGTGCAAATGGGCTTGACACCTCCCTGGCAGCATTTGGCCTGGGGCTTTGTCAGGGAGAGGAGTCTACACGGTCGGGCCATTGGCCTGCTTTGCCTTGGCATTTCCCAGCTGCGTGCCATGTCCCGTTCTGTTACATTGCACTGAGCAACTCAACAGGGGGAGTGTCGCCTAGTGGTAAGAACCAGAGATGGGAACTCGAGACATCTGTAACCTCATCCTAGCTCTGTCACTGATTCAGTGTGTGGCCTTGAGAAAAATCACTGAACCGCTCCATGCCTCAGTTTCCCCTCTGTAAAATGGTGATAATTAATGACACTTTCAGCGCTATCCTCCCATGAAAGGCCTTAGAGAGATGCCAAATACCATCCTCCCCCTTTTCAGCCTGTGCTTTGCACTATAGCATAGTCTGGGGGGAGAGATGGAGTGGATTTGTTCTACCCACTCAGGCCATAATCAACAGTCTCCTTCTCCCAGGCTGGGCACTTTGGGGTATGTCTCCTGCAGCTAGTGCCCATGTCCTCTGCCGTGCGTCTGCCAGGCTCTGGGTGACAGGCTCCCCTGGGAAGGGAGAGAGAGAACAGAAGGCTAGGGAGGAGGAAACCAGCAGCAAAAGATGGACGGAAAATTGCTGGAAATTTATTTTGGGTTAAGATCCAGCAAAGCCCAAGGGCGGAAGCTGCAGAGCTGGAATTGGCTTCCTGCCAGAGATGTCTCCTGTAATTATGGAGCTTCAAGCTGATTGCTGGACTCCAGGTGTGCTCGGGTGACTCCCTCGAGCCTGTTGTTCCCCGAGCACTCAGTGCTGTCCTCCCCCTCGAGGGAGCAGGCGCTAGCTTTCAAACAGTCAGCAGAGTGCCCCGCTCCTGGCGGAGGTGGGAATCGGCTGGAGGGGCTGAGCAGAGGCCTCAGGAACTGCCCAGCCGGCCTCCTAGCCAGAGCGTGGGGTTGGCGATTTGCAGCAATTTTCAGCGCTAGCCTGTCCCTGCTGTGCGTGGGCCTCTGGGCGCGTGTGGCCTTGACACGCTAAAGCTACACTCAGCTAGCTGCCCCCGCACATCCAGCAGCCGTTCCGTGATTCCCCAGGTGCCCTGCGGACAAGTGGTCCTTGTGGCAAAGCCCTAAGAGCCTCGGGCACTGCACTTGCCCAGCCTGCTTGGCTTGCTAGCACAGGGAGGGAGCCCGTCACCAGGCCAGCTGCACCGTCCCTTGGGAATCAAAGCCCGGTCCCCTGGCACAGTGTGACCATGTCCAAGGTTACAGGGGCCTGGTGTGGAGCCAGCAGAACCACCGTATCTAGCTCTCAGCAGACAGGTGACCCCGTTGTTTGCCTCGCGACACAGTCAATAAAGCAGAGGCCGCATTATCAGCAGGCGGCCGTGTGGGACAGCTGGCAGAGGTGACTGTGACCTTAGCTGCCGGAGCCCTGCCCAGCTTTTCCAATGGAGAAAAGAAAGTAAAGGAGTAAAGGAGTAAAGAAAGTCTCCTGCTGCAAATGTCTTGTTTTCCATGTGTGACCCAGCCCCGCTTTCCGCGGCGTTTACAGGCATCAGCATGCACAGAACCGCAGGGGCCAGCTGTAAACCCTCACCCCACAGCCGGGGAGCATGGGAGAAGGGCTAATGACGGCAAAATGCAGCCAGCCCGCTGCGCTGGCATGGTTCCTAAAACCATTGCGCCAGAGCTTCTGGTATCTTTATGCGGCTGGAATGGGCTTGGAGAAAGGCAATCATCCCAAGTGCTCCGCAATGTGATTTCTTAATGCAGCCACTTCTGGGGTTGACAGCGTCAGGTCCCATTATCCAACCGGGGTTAGCCCTGGAAATGAGGCAGAATAGCCTGGTGCAGGCCCATTGGATAGTCAGTGGAAAGTAATCAGCCTGCTGGAAACGGCTGAAGACTCTTCCAGCGCAGGCGGGAGTTGCAGGTTTGTCAGTGGCTGAGAGGGGCAGCTGTGCCCTGGTGTCGTTGGCAAAGAGATCCATTCTAGGCCTGTTACCAGGAGACGGAAGTACGTGAAACTGATTAATCTGGCCTGTCAACCAGTTCCACCGGGTGCTGATCTACACTAACCCGTCCACCAAGACAAGCCAGGAATAGATCTCCGGGAGGAAGGGGCCTGTGCTCTTCTCCCCTTTCATATACAGAGGCAGAGCCCGCCAGCCCCAGACTCAACACAGCTTAGCTCCCCTCCTGCTTTCTAGCCCGGCTAGACTAGCCCCTGGCACGCAGAGCAGTGGGGGTTGTGGGCCAGTTGGGGGAAGGGAGGAAACGCAACCGAAAGCACACGGGAGAGCACGTGTTAGCCCTTTCCAAGCTCACCCACTGCGCATCGCTGTCCAGGTACTCACCCAGTGGCCCCCACCTCTGCCTTTAGGCTTCCCCCTGTGGCAAATCTAACTGTGACCTTCTAACGTTTGTCCTCGTTGGCTGTTGGAGGAGGGCAGCCAGGAATCAAAGGCTGAGTGCGTGTCCCAGAGCAGAGCCTACAGCAGCGGGCTGGCCAAGACTCAGGGAAAAACTCCAGCGCTGGAGAGGATTCAATTAAAGACGAAAAATAAAAAAAATCACTCAGTCACTCGGCGACACTCGGTGTTCCGCCGAGGCTCCGGGCTGCTGCCTCTTACTCGCCCGTGTCTCTGCGGCACCAGAGCCAGAAGGGCCCCCGGCGCTCTGGTTTGCATCACCTGGCGCCGGGAGAGAGTGGAGCAGGCTGGAGAGGAACCAGGATGACAGTGACTGCTGGGCAACTCAAACCAGCCCCATTTGTGGCCGGTAATGTGGTTATTTCCCCAGTGAAGGAGCATTTCTCTTCCCACGTCTCACAGGTCACCACATTCCCCCGAGTGCCACGGAGCACGCTGGCCTGGCCTGCTGCAGGGAGAGGGCAGGGGTCTGACCGCGTGTTGGTGGGTGTGGGAGGGTGCCATTCGCTAGTGTGGCTGGGCTGTTTGCTACCTGGCCTCTCTCCATTCCTGGTTGACATTTAAACCTTTTATACATTTTTAACCTCACGCATATCACTGTGGATGTCCCGTGAGCGATAGAAATGTCCAGGCCTTGTCCGAAACGGTTAAGCTTTCGCCTCGCTAGATTCTAGTGGCAGGGAGTTCCAAGTGAATGATGAGCTGCGTAAACGGAACAGCATTTCCTCTGACCAGTTTTAAATGAGCTCCCTTTCCTTTCCTCGGTGTTTAACGAGAGGTGAGGAGGAGGTCCCTCCTCTGTCCCACTCATCATTTTCCATATCTGAGTCATGTCGCCTTTTAGTCAGCTCCTCTCTAGCCATCCCAATCCTTCCCCTCTCGTCTCCTGGAAATCTCTCCAGGGCTCGAGTGATTTGTGTCGCCTTCCCCCTTCTCTCTCTGTTTGCAGATGGAGCGGCCAGATTTGAACTCTCTGTTGCGGCTGGTGGCATCCCATTGAATGGCATCATTGTCGGAGAACACGTGCAGCATTTGCTGATCCATTCTCGATCTCTGCCCTACCGTAGGCCAATGGGCCACATTTCCAGCGGTACCCAGCACGCCCTCTTGAGACTGATTTTCCAGAGAGCCGATCCCACTCGGGCCCTGCACTGAACACAGCAGAGTGTCCAAATAATTCAGCCCCAGCAGCTCCAATCAGCTGAGCTCCTTTTCTTTAGGTGCCAGACTGGGAGCTGTGGGGGGCTGATCCCTTGGGAAAAGGGGTCTCTCTTATTTCGGGAGGTTCTGAGTTTAACAGAGTATCACAGATGTTGGTCTCTCCTGCTAATGCTCAGCTGTGACAAAGAATCCAGCAGACTGCAGGGGAGTGCACTACGGCCAGGGCAAAATGAAACCATCTAGTTTTGAATTCAGCTTTGGACCAATCCTGGTATCTGTATTTCCGTGTTCAGATAAATAGGATGATTAGCTCCTCAGTCCTGTCCCAGTTAGAACAGACCAGCTGCGGCTACAAGGTCATGGAAAGTGGCCCCTTTGCTAACACTGCACTCTGCTCTCTGCTGCACCCAAGCTAAGAACGGCCAGACTGGGTCAGACCAAGGGTCCATCTAGGCCAGTGTACCGTCTTCCGACAGTGGCCAGTGCCAGGGGCCCCAGAGGGAATGAACAGAACAGGGAATCATCCAGTGATCCATCCCCTGTCGCCCATTCCCAGCTTCTGGCAAACAGAGGCTAGGGAC
Source organism: Eretmochelys imbricata (assembly GCF_965152235.1). Taxonomy (NCBI): domain Eukaryota; kingdom Metazoa; phylum Chordata; order Testudines; family Cheloniidae; genus Eretmochelys; species Eretmochelys imbricata. The sequence goes on from NC_135579.1 coordinate 1,849,796, forward strand.
ACCATCCCTGCCCATCCTGGCTAGTAGCCACTGATGGACCTATCCTCCAGGAATTTATCTAGTTCTTGAATTTATCTATGCCACTGAAGTCAGCAGAGTTGCATCTGTTTAGACCAGTGGTCTCCAAACTGTGGGGGTGCGCCCTCCTAGTGGGGTGTGGTGGGGCCAAGGCCAGTCCCCAGCTCTGGCCTGGCTCCTGTCCTGCCCCCAGCCCCGGCTGTAGCTCCAGCCCCCGACCTTAGCTCCTGGCTCCAACTGCGGCCCCACTCCCAACTGCAGCCCTGGTCCCCAACTACACTCCTGACCACAGGTCCCAGGGGGTGTGGACAGATTCCATTGGGGTAAGGGGGGGGCACGGCCGAAGACGTTTGGGGACTACTGGTTTCGACCATTGGTGACCATTCAGAATGACCCTGGGGCTGCGGCTGCTGGGGCTTTAGTGTGCAGTTTCCAGTGCAGGCCGTGCTTTCTAGACCAAGACATTGCCACCCGGCTTTTGAACATCCATGCAATACAGAAGGTGTGGGGAGGGTGCCTGCAGGGGTGCTGGTCCCTGCTCTGCACCCCTCTCCCAGGCCAGGCGCTGCAGTGCAGCCCCCCGAGATGGGGAGACGTTTGCAGCGTTCAAGCTCTGCTGGAGCATCTCCCCCGGGTGCAGTGGGGCACGGGTGTCTGTCACCATGGAATGCCCTCCCTTGGGAAGAAGCAGGCTCCCAGCTCTCGGACGGAAAGACCCACATCCCCTTCGAAGGGGGCACCAACACAGCTAATAACTGGCCCTCTCTCCAGCGTCCTCCTAGGAGACCACGGCTCCTTGGGGCTCCCGTGCTCACTGTTACTGGCACTTGGTGCCAATTGCCGGTCTACTGCTGGGTTTTCTTTTGATCCTCGGTTCGCCCCCCATGCCTGGTAGAGATGGGACCATATTGAGGGAGGGGGCCACACCCCATTGCGACAGAATGTGCCAAGAAATCCCAGCCCATTGGCCCTAGCTCTGCAAAGAGCTCCCCCCGCCCCGACACCTGGCTTTTCTACCACCCGTGGAGCTGGGGGGGGGGGTCCCTGTCAGGGCCCCTCGTGGGCTGCCCCTAGCCTGTCTGCCCTGCAGCCTTAGCATGTACCAAAACAAGTGCCCCAGTACTGGCCCAGCCCGCGGTGTCATTGGGGCAGGTGGGGGATGGGAGATTTGGACTGGAGCACAGGGCTGCGCCCAAGCTTAGAGCACCCCCCGGCGAGACACAGTGGGGCCTGCAGTGCAGGGACCAGGCTGGCAGGGCTCGGCAGCACTCAGTAGGGTGCTGAGCTGGGGCTCTGGAGGCTCCAGCCCTGCTCCTGAGCTCACCCCCTTCCACACGGAGGTACTGCCACGGATGGGGACCACTGCTCCTGCTACGGGTGGGGAGAAACGAGGGGAGAACCAGCCCCCCCCGTCCATTCCTCCCACCGCCAGAGAGCCAGGCACCCTCTTTGTCAGTAAGGGGGAGGTGGAGAAGGCCCCTGGATGGGTGAGTGGGGCTCAAGGGAACCCCTCCTGGGATGGGGGAAAAAGAGAAAACCCAGCGTGACTAGTGCTCTCCCATGCAGCGAGCTGCAGGTTGAGTCTGGGCTCAGCTCCTCCTCTTGTGGTTTCACATCGATCGCACCACTTCACTCGCCCGGCAGCAGCTTGTTTGAGGTCGATGGTGCATTTCAAACAGGCTCTGGGCTCTCCCTGGGATGGCGGATGGCCTTAGTGCTGCTCTGTCAGTTTCAAGCTGGTGCTTTCATGGTGACACTTTTCTTCTCTCTTGTGGGGATAACCCAGAAAGAGACTTGAGAAGACCAGGCCAGAATATGTTACTTCAGGGGAGAGTCTGTCAGGGGGCTGGACCGGGACTCAGGGGCCCTAGGCTTAGTCCCTGCCTCTGCCAAAGACTCTCCTGGTGAATCACCAAATCTCACTGTGCCTCACTTCCTCATCTATACAATGGGGATAATGATACTTTGTTAAACTCTTCAGGGCAGGGCCTGTCTCTCACTCCATGTCTTCCCAGAACCTGGCACCTTGGAGCTGTGATCTCACTGGGGCCTCTCACGATGCTCTGGTCAGATACAAAATAATAATTAATAACTCTACAGTACCACGACCCGGCTGCAGCTGAGCTCACACCCAGCCTTTGCATCCTGATGCAGGAAACCTGGGTCTGCTGCTGCCTCACTGAAATTTACCAGGGATCGAGGTCAGGTCTCAGAGCCAGCCAGGCTAGTCCTACACCCTCCACATGTTTCAAGAGCAGCATCTCCCCGTGCAAATAAACCAGCACTATCCATTCCCTGCCTCTCTGGCAGCTCCAGTAAGCAGGAACCAATCTCCTCCCAGCTGGCAGGAGCTTTTCTTAGCCCAGTAAAATTTCCTGAGAAGTGAGTCCTTGCCAATCTCACGCCATAGGGAGAGCAGAGTTCACTTTGCTTTCCCAAGGGTACTTGGGTATCTTTATCCCTGCCCTCCTCTTTTGGCTGGAAAATTGGGATTTCTGGCATCTCAGCTCCTTTTCTTTTAGCAATCCCTTTGTTGCGCTTCTGCCTACAACTGGGGCTAGTTCCCATCATGCTCAGGCCAAATGCTGGCTAGGGGAATGTATGTGTATTTGAAATCAGTGCTCTCGCTCTCTCTGTGTGTAAACACGCGTAAGCATGTGTGTTAAACAGGTACCTTCATTTTCAAAAGAAAATGTAGCCAGAATTTTCCAATCCTGATCCCCTTTCAGATCTGTCTGTAGCCATCCAGCCCAGACAGCTTCCTGGCATCCAGGCCTCCCGGCTACCTGAGCAGGAGTGAAAACTCCTCCCCATCCTGCTCCAAGAGAATTCAACAATGGAAAAGCTTCAAATCCTATTTCCCTCTGTGATGAGATCTACTTGATCTCCTGGAATGAAGGGTTGAGAGATGCTGAATAGCTCCTCCCCTTTCACCCTCGCTATCAATAATTACCTTAGTGCACAATGGAAAGCCATGAATGCAGAGGGACCCAGACCTGCCTGCCTCCACGGCCCAGAGCAAGGCCACTAGGCCAGACAGAGGGTGGCTGGGATCCGGTATCTGCAAAGGAGACAGGCAGGAGTAGGGGAAATGGGAGTTGGCTGCTCCCACAGCTTTCAAAAGGCCATGGAAAGGAGCGAGCCTTGACCCTTCTCCTCCAGCTCCTCCTTGGAGGCGACTTCCCAATAACCAACTGCAGGTGGAAGAGGACCTCCCTTCCCCCTGGCTGCGAGGTCTGTGACTCTCTGCCCTGCCTTCCCTCTCCTGCTCTCAGCACCGCAGAGGGCTCTGCCCAAATCGTACCAGGGAAAAGCACCGATCAAAGTTACATTAACAAGCGAATTAAAATCACGAAGCTATTACAAATAAACAGAGTGCTCCTTGCCTGGAAGCAGAGTTTCCTCTCCCAGTTCTGCTTGGCGGAAGAAGGCCTTTCAGAACCGGCACTCACCAGAACCAGCCCTGTAAAGCAGGTCAGGCTGCAGAACTTTGACTACATAGCAGTGGAGACCCGGTGCAGATCCCCACTCCAGACGTCTCAAGGTTGAGCTTGCTGTAGGCAAGAGCCTGCATCAGTTGGGACCAAAGGAGAGCACGGACGCACTGGGCTGAGCTGGCGGTGGGAAGGGGATGTCCTACAATCACAGCAGGTGCAGTGGGCCCTGGGGCTCTCAGCAATGAGGCACTGGTGCTTGGGCCAGCTGCTCCTCCAGGGTCTCTTTGCGAGGCTACCATGCTGGGTCCAGCTTTTTGTACCTTCAGTGGGTGCTTGAGGACATGTACGGAGCACTCTGGGACAGGGGTGAGCAGCATCAGTCCCGGCAGAGGCTGGGGCAGGGCGCGGCCCCGGAGTGATACTCTCCAGCCATGGGCTAGGAAACCTGCTCCCCGCTTCTCCACCACCAGCGCCAGCCAGGATAAAGCCAAGAATCGGCCCTTTGTTGGCGCTCCCAGGAAAGGCAGCGGGGAGCGTACACACTATCTGCTGCGTGGAACGTTTCTGAGCCGCTTATCGGGCTGCAGCCCAGGGGTCAGATGAAAGGCCTGCAAGGAGCAGGAATCACTCGCAGCGAGGAAGGAAAACAAGCTGCATTCTTTCCTTTTTCTCTCTTTCACAGGAGTGGGAAGATCAGCGCTCCCTCCATCCCTTAGACTCCCCTCCCCGGGCTCTGGGGAACAGAGGAGCTGGCAGGGCCTGGTTCAGAGCTCACACCTGTGGCTCTGCCCAGCGCATTGGTGAAGCCTCACAAGGTAACCTGCCCTAGCCTCTCCTGGTTGCAGCAACCTTAGGACTTTCCAGGCACCGCTGCTCAGGCCCCCCCTTCCACTGCTCGTCCGGATCAATATGGAAGTGATGGCGGTCAGTGTACGGGATGGGGCTCCGAGTCAGAGATGCGGAGAAATGGCCTAATTTGCATGAACATTTGCATATTAACCAAAAGAAAAGTCAATGCACCCCGCCTTAAGTTTAGCTTGTACTGGACTCTTCTTGGAAACATAAGCAGAACTCGCTTGTGGATTGAACTCACCAGCAATAGAAACCTGCACGTGGAGCACTGCGGGCTTGTGGTTAAAGCAGCTTATCGGAAACAAGAGCCCGTGACATCCCCATCTTTTGGCGTAGCTCCTGCCTACGCTGACGCATGGCAGCGGCTGCAGCATTTGAAGGGTAGCCAGATCTGAACGTGCAGAGGAGAACTCACCCCCTCCCTGCGAGGCTCATTCAGAGTGTCAGTAAAGTACATCGAGAGCCTCCAGCAGACGGCACTGTAATGTGCAAATGGTATTTTTACTGGTGAGCACCTTAGCTGGCAGGTGCTACGGTTTTAGGGTGACCCGGTGTCCCGATTTTATAGGGACAGTTCTGATATTTGGGGCTTTGTCTTATATAGGTGCCTATTACCCCCCACCCCCGTCCCCATTTTTCACACTTGCTGTCTGGTCACCCTATATGGTTGCCTCTTGCATTATTAGCATCAGCTGCTGGGGTACATTGGAACGTGGTATCAAAGTAAGGCTGAGGGATCTCCTGGCCCTGCTTGCAGGCAGGGGGCTCTGAGAAAGGCACGGGAGCTGGGTGGCCCAATTCCAGCAGGAAAGACCCAGCGTAAAGCAAGGTGGGGGGAGTTGTGCTTCTCTGTTTTAGGGAGCAGCCTGTTTCCTCACTCTCTGTTTTGGGGTTCTCAAGCACAGGGTCACATTGCAACCTCCCCGCAAGACTATTCTATGTTTGATCTAACTTCTTTATACATCTGCTGTGAACATGCCAGCTTCATCCTTGCCCTACAGGTAGGGACTCGGATGGCCATGCTCTGGGCTCCCCATTCTGTGGAAAAGCCCAATTCTCTTCCAAAGCCTTGTCCCAGAATTGAAGGAGGTGCTGCAGGATGTCTCTGCCCTGGAGATACACTCTCCCTCTGTCCCGCTGCGCTGCTTGAGGCACCAGTGTTCATGCTCTAACCACGGCAGTAGATGCTGCTGCCACTCCTGCTTTAAGATGCAGAGCATGAAGAGAGCTGAAATGTACCAGAGGCAACAAACAAAAGGGCTGCAAGGGAACACGCAGCCAGCTGTCCACCCCCCCTGGAGCTAAACACGGCTCTTGAGCTAATCCTAGCTAGTTCCTATTAGCCCCCATCCTCCCCATCTTCTCCAGCCTATTATCCAACTTCACATGCTTGCGGGAAGGGGCAGAGGGACTGAAGGGGTCATTTCACATTTGCTCTTGTAACAAATTGGCTATTACCACTGTCCTCTGGTGGGTGGAATCAGAACTGCCCAGCTGCGTGTCCATGGCCCTATACTGCACACTACAAAGGGACTATTCTCTTGTCGCTCACGTGCTAGCAGAGCAAGGGGAAGTGAGTTCTCTCCCTGCTGTTACCTGTGCCATACTGTGCATCCAAGCCTACTGGGTATGTACCCTGTGCTTTGGGCATTGCAGAATCAAGTCTAAGCCCAGAACTAGTTTGGACATAAAGCTGAAGCCATGTGATGTTCCTGTCCCTGCTCTCCCCTGCCCCATCCCGGACCTCCCCACCAAACCAACGTGAGGAAGCAGCATTACCTTTCCATGGCTTCTTGAGCGAGTGAGTTCTCCTTCCCGTTCCTCACCTGCATCCTCAGAGGCTTATCTTCCTGCACGCTCAGTGCTTGCTTGCGGGCTCTCCCCCTGGAGTGGGGCAGATGTGTGGGGGTGAGGGGAGTGCTCCTGGAGAGGGGCCCCACCCTTCGACAGTGGAACAGGCGCTGGTAGGCTGTCCGGAAGTCCCTGTTCAGAGCAGCGTACAAGATGGGGTTCAGGGCTGAGTTGGCATAGCCCAGCCATAAAACTATGGACTGGGACGTCTCATCCACCTTGTCCCCCTCCATCCCTCGGTAAGTGAACACTGTGAAATAAGGGAACCAGGAGATGATGAATGCCCCCAGCACGGCTGCTAGCGTCACGGTGGCCTTGTGCTCTTTCACAGTGAGCAGCGCAGGGCTGACGGCCTTGCAGCAGGTGGCGTGGTTGATCCTCTTGGCTTGCTCCCTGGCGATTCGGAATATCCGGTAGTACATGATGCACATAATGACCAAGGGAAGGTAGAAGGTGAGCAAGGCGTCCACCAGCCCGTACACGGCATTGACCGCCAGCTTGCACTTCGTGCTGTTGTTCAAGCCTGTGTTCTGCACACCAGTGCCGTTGGTGTTCCAGCCCAGGTGGATGGGCAGGAAGGAGACCATCAGTGAGACCACCCACGTGACAAACATGGCCACGGCCACCCGCAGAGGGGTGACCAGCTGGGTGTAGCGGAGCGGGGCTGTGATGGCGTAGTAGCGGTCTATGCTGATCATGAAGAGGTTGAGGATGGAGGCCGTGCACAGCATGACGTCCAGGCTGATGTAGATGTTGCACAAGGTGGGGCCGAAGTGCCACTCACACGTGAGCTCGTAGATGGCGGAGAAGGGGAGCACCAGGAGGCCCAGCAGCAGGTCGGTAACGGCCAAGGAGACAATGAAGCAGTTTGTCAGGCTGCGGAGCTTGCGGTTGAAGGAGACAGCCAGGCAGACGACCACATTGCCGCAGACGATGACCACAATGAGTACAGTGAGCACGATCCCAATTAGCACTGTCTGTGGTTTGCAGCCCAAGCCTTTCAGAGCAGCTGTGCCATTCTGACATGGATCCATGGCAAGGAGGCGTGGGCAATCAGTCCTCTCCCATCTGGGCTACCATGATGTCCCAGTTCTGTCTGCGCTCTGCAGCTGTTTGGATAAAGGGTCCTACTGGAGCCCACAACGAATGTCCCCAGAGCCCCTCTCAAACCAGCCTCGCACTCGGGCACCCACGCTCTGGGCATAGAGATTTGTGTTCACTTTTTTGCTCTTTGTCTCCGTAAAGGTGCCAGGAACCAGTCAGGGACTCTGCACCCAGAGCTAGGCGAGGGCGTGGGCTCTATGCAGAAATAATGCCCATAGATCATGCCCATGTATCGGCACCAGCTGGGGATCAGTACATCAGCTGCCAGGCGCCTCTCTGGCAGCTGCCTTTGAGTCTCAATCTCTCCCTCTTCCTCGCTCTTCTCCTCCTCCTCTCTGAGAAATTAAGAGGGGCTGAGTCATGTAGGGTCTCAACCATGCCTGGTTCCGTCCACATGGTCAGGCTGGAGAAGGTAGGGAGGGAGATTCTTCTACATCATTCCTTCCGGCTGGTCCATGCCTCTGGCCCTGGGCTGCAGCCACTACTCATCGTTCAGACTCTGAAAGGAAAGGGCAAGATCAGGCCTGCAGTCAGTGCAATGGGGACATGGCAGAGGGTCTGCTGCAGAAAGCAGCAATGGCTACTTGGGGGTTCCAGCCACCCCAGGAACATCAATGGCTGTGCCAAGCGAGGCCCCTGAAGCCAACTCCATGGCATTGCTCTGCTCGCCTGTCCCTCTCGGGGACTCAGATCAATCCCCTTGAGAAGGGAGGGACAGACGGACCAGAAACCAAACCCACACCTCCCGCCTCCCGCTGCCGGCAGCTTGGGAAGTGGGGGGACCGGGGGCCGGAGCCAGTGCTCACTTATGCTGCTGTTAGCTGCCGTGATCCGAAGTCAACGGAGCTGCACTGGTATCAAATCAGCGTAAGACAGGGGAGACTCAGGCCTGGCGGCTGGAATCCAGACCCCAGATCTTGCTCTCCGCCCTACACAGCACTAAATGGCAGGTTTCCAGGCCGGCAGCAGAACGGACCTTTGTGTTAAGGGAAGGCTGGTCTTTGCTCTTGTTTTGCTCTGAGCAAGAAAGTTCATCTTTAAGAAGCCAGGATGTTGTCCCTGGCTGGTTCTTTGAACCATCACCACCCAGTAACTTCCCTGCACTTCCCAAGCCCTGAGCTGGCGCCTAGGAGCGCCCGACCCAGCACCTCTCTTTAACTGAAAACAATTCCCTTGGATCTGCATGGCATATTTCTGGGAAGTTCTGGGTAGGAGACAGGCACGTTAGTGCCTGCACTCCCGAGGACACGTCTCAGAGAAGGAAACTGTAGCCTATTTGTGCTTGGAGTGGTCTCCCTCTCCAGCACTGCTTCCAAGAAGGCTCTTCTGCAAAGCCTTTCAACAGCGACTCTGACAGATGCCCGGGCACCCTCCTCCAACACACACACACACACACACCTGCTGCCCTACATGTGCCCCTCAACTAGTCTGTCCAGAGGAGAACAATAAAGTCCTTTGGGAGAGGCGCTTCCATTCTTTCCTTGTGCCTTGCCAGCACACCATGCATACCAGGAACAATCAGCTTCTCTTTGTAACAAGCGAAATCATTCTTCCCTTCCCCTGCAGGGCTCAGTCAGTAAGAATAATAAGTGTGAACTTAAAAAACAAATTGGATTTCCTGTGAACCTAATCAACCCTATCAAGTAACTATTCCCCTGAGACTCACCCTGGGCGAATGGACTCATGCAGTGCTAAGGTGGCTCCTGGCTGCATGGATAGTCTGCATATGAGGGTTTTGTTACCTGCAGTGGGGGCAGCCAAGTGCTTATTTGCAGGTGTGTGTGTGAAGATATTGCATGGAAAAGCTGACACCGCTGGGCAGAGCCATGCACCAGGTCCGGGAGGCTCGGAAAACTCCTAGCGTTCAGCAACCCGAAACGAAGCCACAGAAATCGTGAGGTTGGCTTAAAAATGCTAAATCTGGGGGGCCTTGTTGTTTGCCTCCTGCCTTGAGGGGTCACATTTTCAAGCTTTGTCCAAGAACACTAGGGCAAGAAACGGCCTTAGTTAAAAACGAAAGGGGAAATTCTCCCATCAGCCCACGGCGTCAGCAGCTGGGGCTTGAAGAGAAACACCAAGTGTTGCAAGAGTTGGCCACCCCGCCTCTCCCGGTGCACTCCAGTCGTCGCTTGCAGCTCCCACGAGCTGGATCATGAGCTCTCTTGAGCAAAGGCTACCCGCCTGCAGTAAACTCCCCCCGGACACGACCGCATGGTATGGAGACACAGCACGAGGCACGGCAGGCTGGATTCTGCCTCTGAGTTGCACAGGTGTGAATCAGGAATCATGCTGTTGGAATCAATGAAGTTACACCGGTGTATCACCCGTGACCACAAGAGCAGAACCAAGCCCCCAGCTTACAATCCCGTTAATGCCGCAATAACGGCACATAGTTAGAGACGACTGTAACTTCTTTTAATAAGAGTCATGTGGTTTTGTGATGTGGTCTAGTGAAGTCCTGCCAGTGAAATGGGTAAAGTCTTTTCCAAACAGTTTCTGACTATTCCCAGACTATCGCACTGAGCAGCACAGCATGGGGAGGAGGTGACCAGCCCTCTGTGGAGAAAGAAGTGGTTCGGGACGATTTAGAAAAGCTGGACGAGCACAGGTCCATGGGGCCGGATGCGCGGCATCCGAGGGTGCTAAAGGAGTTGGCGGATGTGATTGCAGAGCCATTGGTCATTATCTTTGAAAACTCCTGGCGATCGGGGGAAGTCCCAGATGACTGGAAAAAGGCTAATGCAGTGCCCATCTTTAAAAAAGGGAAGGAGGAGGATCCGGGGAACTACAGGCCAGTCAGCCTCACCTCAGTCCCTGGAAAAATCATGGAGCAGGTCCTCAAGGAATCAATTCTGAAGCCCTTAGAGGAGAGGAAAGTGATCAGGAACAGTCAGCATGGATTCACCAAGGGTAAGTTATGCCTGACTAATCTAATTGCCTTCTGTGATGAGATACCTGGCTCTGTGGATGAGGGGAAAGCTGTGAACGTGTTATTCCTTGACTTTAGCAAAGCTTTTGGCACCGTCTCCCACAGTATTCTTCCCAGCAAGTTAAAGAAGTATGGGCTGGATGAATGGACTATAAAAAAAAAAAAGAAAGCTGGCTAGATTGTCGGGCTCAACGGGTAGTGATCAATGACTCCATGTCTCGTTGGCAGCCGGTATCAAGTGGAGTGCCCCAAGGGTCGGTCCTCGGGCTGGGTTTGTTCAATATCCTCATTAATGATCTGGAGGATGGTGTGGATTGCACCCTCAGCAAGTTTGCAGATGACATTAAACTGGGAGGAGAGGTAGATAAGCTGGAGGGTAGGGATAGGATACAGAGGGACTTAGACAAATTAGAGGATTGGGCCAAAAGAAATCTGACGAGGTTCAAGAAGGACAAGTGCAGAGTCCTGCACTTAGGACGGAAGAATCCCATGCACCGCTACAGACTAGGGACCGAATGGCTAGGCAGAAGTTCTGCGGAAAAGCACCTAGGGGTGACAGTGGACGAGAAGCTGGATATGAATCAACAGTGTGCCCTTGTTGCCAAGAAGGCCAATGGCATTTTGGGATGTATAAGTAGGGGCATAGCGAGCAGATCGAGGGACGTGATCGTTCCCCTCTATTCGACATTGGTGAGGCCTCATCTGGAGTACTGTGTCCAGTTTTGGGCCCCACAAGACAAGAAGGATGTGGATAAATTGGAGAGAGTCCAGCGGAGGGCAACAAAAATGATTAGGGGTCTGGAGCACATGACTTATGAGGAGAGGCTGAGGGAACTGGGGATGTTTAGTCTGCGGAAGAGAAGAATGAGGGGGGGGATTTGATAGCTGCTTTCAACTACCTGAAAGGGGGTTCCAAAGAGGATGGATCTAGACTGTTCTCAGTGGTAGCAGATGACAGAACAAGGAGTAATGGTCTCAAGTTGCAGTGGGGGAGGTTTAGGTTGGATATTAGGAAAAAACTTTTTCACTAGGAGGGTGGTGAAGCACTGGAATGCGTTACCTAGGGAGGTGGTGGAATCTCCTTCCTTAGGAATTTTTAAGGTCAGGCTTGACAAAGCCCTGGCTGGGATGATTTAGTTGGGGACTGGTCCTGCTTTGAGCAGGGGGTGGGACTAGATGACCTCCTGAGGTCCCTTCCAACCCTGATATTCTGTGATTCTATGAAACTCTATTATGATTAAAAATGAAACAAGAATTATACTCGGATGAAAGATCATTTCTGCTGGCGTGTGGCTATTTTATAAATAAGTCCCCACAAGAGTCCTGTCTGAGCTCAGAAATACCATTACCATGAAAAGGAAACAATTTGTTTTCCTTGCGCTGTCTCGTGTAGTAAAACAGAAAACAACCTTCTCTTACTGAACTGTCCCCTGGGAGAAGCCAGTAGAAGGGTCTGTGTCTGGCTGGCTTGACAATCTCTAAACAATGAAGTGTCCTTCACTTGGAGAGCAGAAATAGATAGGGTAAAGATAACACTAATAAACCCCAACAACACAAAAGAGTGCTTGGCAGCTGATCATCATGGGATTTGTCTCCAAAGCACTTTGAAACTTGAGCTAATGGACCCTTGCAATCCCCTGAGTGGCAGCCAAGCAGCATTATTTATCTCCCTCCAGAAGGGGAAACTGAGGCACCGAGGCAGGAAGCAGCTCCCATTTGTCCAAAGCCACCGAGGAAGTCAGAATCAGGATTAGAACTCAGGACTTCCCAGTTTCCAACCCTAGGATTCACCTATTTCCCTCCCTCCCAGGAAATGGTTTGTATCACTGAATATTTAAGAGAGTGGCTCTCAACCTTTCCAGACGACGGTACCCCTTTCAGGAGACTGATTTGTCTTGCGTATCCCCAAATTTCACCTCACTTAAGAACCACTTGCTTACAAAATCAGACATAAAAATACAAAAGTGTCACAGCCACTATTACTGACAAATTGCTGACTTTCTCGTTTTACTGTATAAAAATAAAATAAATCTACTGGAATATAAATATTGTGCTTACATGTCAGTGTATCGTACACAGAGCAGTCTGAACAGGTCATTGTCTGTATGAAATATTAGTCTGTACTGACTTCGCTACTGCTTTTTACGCGGCCTGTTGTAAAACTAGACAAATCTCTAGATAAGCTGATGTATCCCCGGAAGACATCTGCATACCCCCCAGGGTTATGTGCACTCCTTTTTGAGATCCGCTGACTTAAGAAAAAGTGAACGTGTGATCTCACGCATTGCGCAGTGACCCCCTTTCCTCAAGTCTTTTCAGACGGACTGGGTTTGAAGAGGACAATACGTCCTCCTTCCTTCTCTCCCCAGATGGGTATGTTCCACATGGAAACGACCAGGGGCCTGGACAGACTTCCACCTGCGGACAGAATGAGAGACCCAGGCCTGGGTAACTCCACTGAAGCGGACAGAGTTACCAAGTGCAAATGGGAAGAGGCTCCCTGCAATCCATGCACATGCAGAGAGCACAAAGACCTGGCCCCAGAACCCCGGTTACTGGAGAAGCCTTGGAAAGTTACTGCAGAGATGAAGCAAGAGCAGTAACTCCAGGTGTTTAAATGTGCTAGATCAGGGAGATGATTGAGGTAAATTTTCATGCTCCAATTCAATCTCTCTGCCAGGAAAAAACAAAACAGATCCAATTAAAATGTAAAATTCATAAAGAGATGCTTTATAGCACTGGCAGTAGGTCAAAAATACCAGAGCCAAGCACAGGGCGGGGTTTGAGAGATAAGATGAGTAAATAATTCACAGATTTCCTGGTGCTGCATGATGGAAAAATGGAGGCCGAAGCAACGAGCTCTGGGCTAGGGCGCACATAGGACAAGCGTGCTGCACCTGTGGCCCAGCTCAGCGTGGGCCACGTCCCCGTTCTCCCCAGGGAAACGATCTGGCTGTGGGGAAGACGTGGAAGGGAAGATTCTGTAGACGTACGAGAAGGTGATGAATGGGCCTGCATGGCACAAGAGTGGGAGCTCAGTGCATCGAGTGAACCTGGATGCGAAGATTAGCCCTTTCATCCCAGAGACACACCAGGGGCGTGGCAGCAACACCCTCAGCCCTTGGGGTGGGGGAAGAGCATCTCTGATCATGTTTCAGCAGCTGTGCTGGTGAGCGACCAACGTTCATCGTCACAGCTGCTGCAGAACCTGCCATTCCAAAGAGTTTTATGGATGTTGCTACACAGCTATACACGGTGAACACTTCACCTGCCACTGAAAAGCAGCCTTCTCTAGGTTGGAACGCTGCAGTTTTTTAACAGCGCATAGCAACAGCATGCAGTAAGTTTAAGCAGGAAGCAAAGCACTCTTAATAACAATCTACCTGCTGACTGGTGGGAGGAGGAGGGTGGCTTGCTCCTACCGAAAGGTTTTTCCAAGGGAAAAGCTTGTTTTCCCTGCTACCAACAACCAACTGGCAGTGGCAGGATAAGTCAAATTCAGTGTACCACACTGAAACAGCATGTATATGTGTCACACCCCGTTATCCACTAGAGGATAATACCCTACTACTGCTAGCAGCTAACAGATTTACTCCTTCAGCTCAAGCAGGAGAGGGTGGTGCTGAAGGGACTGAGTTCAAACCCCGCGGATGACCTGTGCAGAAGCCATCATTACATCAGTGCCATGAAGACAATTGACAAGGAACAGCTAGACTCTGAATATCCAAGAGGCCTGTAATTAGTTCAGCAATGTGGGGAATCCAGCCTAGGCTTGGGGAGGCTAGATTAGGCTGGCATGGGGTAACCTCCTCCTTCCCAGACCAACATTTCAACTCCACTCGCCCTAAAGCTGCAGCTCCATGGACCTATGGGCTGCTGACCTGGCTGTTAACATCTTTTAACAGGTTCATCTCTGGTGCTTTGCTAATTAGTTCAGGATTACAAACAAGAAGGCGAGTCTCCTTGCTTTGTTAATTACTTTCCTGCATCAGAGTGGGAGCAGAACACATTTCACAATGCAACCAGGAAGGAGTTGGGTCTCTTTAACCTAGGGGAAGCCAATATCCCTCTCTGCTACATGAAAGCCTCAAAGGGCCAGGATGCCAGCTAAGCATGCAAAAGTTCAGGGCTCTCGATGTTCGCAGTAGGGATGGGGTAGAAAGCACCTCTCCCAGGCACAGCTGCTGGGGGCCCCCGGTAGGTAACAACACATGCAGGAGCGCAGGGGAAAGGCACTGCACTCACTGGTTCTTGTGCACTGCCAAGCCTTGGATTGCACCCAGCCCTGGCACAGAGGTGCAAGAGGAAGGGAAGGCTCCATCCACCCTGCGGCATGAGCACAGGCCTGCAGCGGGTACCCGAATCTCTTCCGCAGGGCAATTTCCTGAGAATGGGCTCCCTGTCAGAATGATGGGGAGAGTCTCTGCTCTGGGCGGGGTCACAGCTGTTTCCCATCCCAATGACACTGGAAAACACAGAGCCAAAGAAGAAAAGGGAGATTCTGGAATTCAGCGGGTGTCCCAGGAAAGCGATGGGGCCTGGGCAGAGTTTGGGCCAAGGATATTTTCATTTCAACCCTCCTCTGCATCCCTACAGAACCTACGGATCTCCTGGCTTGAACCTGGGAAGCTGGACTGCAAGCACCGAGCCATCACCTCCTCAATTCAAAGGGCCCAGCAAAGAGCAGGCAGCTTGAGCCGTCCTCCAGGGACATGGGAGTTTGCAGGATGCAGCTGCTTGGAGCTGTGAACCCCAGGGAGGAAAGCCAGCACAGGAAAGGCAGCCTCTTCCCCTCCCTGCTGTGTGATCACCCTGTAGCTGTTCCCCATGACTCTCCCTTTGATCCAGGACAAGTCACTGAACACTCCCGGCCCTGCGCACACAGGGTGGCTTTATGGGGGAAGGGGGTCAAGGAGAAAAGAATGCAGCTGAGGCTGCCAAATGCGAATTGCTCACAACACATGCACTTAAGCCACTAAGTCAGGTATTATTTGTGTAAGCAGGGGACAGTCCCACTATTGTGGGGAACTTTCCTGGCTTCTACACTACGATCTGAGTCCTCGCTCCCCCTTCCTTTACCCAGAGCCCTGCCTGACCTCGAGGGCTCCCCTCCCACTCTCCTGTGGGCAAGAGTCCTCGTAACCCCAACAAGGCTGGGCCCCGGATTCCTGGGGAGCTCGACCCCCCACCTTGTCACGGTCACTTAGAGCAGGGTATAGGGTGTCCCCACTCTGGGTGCTCTCTCTGCACTGGATGCTTCCCTGACCCGCTGATCATTACCTACAGCTCTAAGCAAACACAGTTTACTAAACAGCAATCCATGTAAAAAAATAAGGGAAAAATGGGGAAGGTTAAAGGAAAATCCGTCACCCCGCTCTGTGGCCTGGGGACGTCACAGCCAGCATCTCTGGGATGTCAGGGCAGTTCAGACTGTCCCTCCCACGTCCCAGGCCCCTGCCCAGGCCCTGGCCGTGCTGCAGGGAGGCTGCGGGTCGGACACTTGCTCTGGCGGTGGCCACATGCCCTCAGGCTCTAGCTGGCAAGACTCTTCTTCCCAGTGTCGCCCCTGTCCCGTCGGGGTTACGATCCCCCCCAAGTGTGGCCTGCAGAGCCTCTTGGCTGGGGCGTCTCCCTGCGCTGGGCCTGCTGCCCAGGGTCCCCCTCGCTCTCCCCAGCTTCTCACCACACCCAGCTCTGGATGGCTCCAGCCCCAGCACGGCGGCGGCTGCTGCTGCTCTGCCTCCAGCCCCCTGGGCTGCTTCTCTGGCCCCTCTGGCTCTGGTTGCTACAGCTCTGCTCCCAGGACAGGTCTGCTCTGTGGGCTGCTTCTGTGACTCCACTCCCAGCACAGACCTGCTTCGTGGGCTGCTTTTCTGGCCCCTCCGGATCTGGTTGCTACAGCTCTGCTCCCTGCACAGGTCTGCTCTGTGGGCTGCTAATGTAACGCTGCTCCCAGCCCTGACCTGCTTCCTGGGCTGCTTTTCTGGCCCCTCTGGATCTGCCCAAGCTCTGCTCCCCGGCTCAGCTCGGGCCCCTGCTCTCTCCTTAGCTTGGCCCCACTCTGACTGATGCAGACAATTCCAGCTCACAGGGAGGATAGGACCTCCTGGCCTCCTGACTCCCTCATTAGCCTGCCCGCCCTGTCTATCAGGCTTAGGGTGACCAGATAGCAAGTGTGAAAAATCGGGACAGGGGGTAGCAGGTAATAGGAGCCCATACAAAAAAAGGCCCAAATATCGGGACTGTCCCTATAAAATCAGGACATCTGGTCACCCTAATCAGGCTAACCTGGAGCACTGGCCTCTCCCCATTGTTCCTGGGGACTGTCAGTCTCAGGGTCTTGATTTCCCATTGACCCTTCCCCTTTCTTTTGGTACTGGGAGCCAGCAACCAAAACACTCCACTGCCTGTTAGTAAGGAGACAACAGCCCCTCACATTTGCGTGGTTTGGAGATAGAGGGGGAGCCTTGGTTTCCGAGTGCAGCAGGCTCCCTTAGGGAACCCTTTTCAGAGCAGCAGGGCCTTGGCAAGTTCTCCAGCTCACTCAGAGGTTCTCTCCCCCACTGGGCTGTGCCAGGCTAGTGGTTAGCTGTTGCCGGATCAGGGATGGTGAACTGGACAGGGGAATCAGACTTCAAGCACAATGCATAGCCCTGTCCTGGGAGGATGGTCCGTCCCTGGGGCAGAGACCTGCGGGGTCGGTCTTTGGTGTTGCACTTAGTCAGTTGCACATTTTTAAGCAAGGGTCATTAACCGGGGGCATAACCCAGGGGCCTTGTGGATACTCCCTCCCTGGAGCTCTGTAACTCTCTTTCTAATAGACCAGCTCTAGCTCAGCCAGAAACGATTGGGCTGGTGGCAGGAATCCGGGGGTGAGCTCCCCTGGCCCGTGCTCTGCAGGAGCTCAGAGTGGGTAATCACAACAGTCCCTTCTGGCCTGAAAGATTGAACTGACCCCAGAGCGGTGACTTTCCGTGGGTCTAACAGGAACCCTTTGACAGCACTGTTTCCAGCTTCCCGACCAAACCCTTTGTCCTTCTCACATCTGAACAAGACTTGAATTTACCACCACCAAGAGATCTGAAAGAGGATGTCAACAAAAACAAAGTCTCATGCAGCTGGGGTGGAAACCACTGTCTCCAGCTGGTGGTCAATGTCACAGGGTCACCTCCACGCTGAGCCCTGCTGCACACATTCTCAACTGCCCCAACCTGCGGCCTTTTGGCAGAAATCCGCCAGAGGGGCTTTGTCAGCTCCCCTCCCTTCCACTGCTGGCCCACGTCTCCCCATCGCTGCTCAGCGCAACTTTCCTGCACCCCCCCACGGACACTGTGCAGCTCATGGCCCCGCCACAACCCAGCTCCCCTCCACGTCCCTTCTGCATGGCCACTCACCCCACCGGTGCTCTCTGGGCAGTTCCTGCATGGTGAGCTGGGGAAAATGGAGTGGGGCAAGAGAGGATGAGGAGGGAGCTGGGGTGGGGGATGATCTGGGACATGCTGGAATCTCCCCCCCGCCGAGCACCTGCACAGCGGCAATACACCCCCTCCCAAGTCTCTCTCTCCCCCACCTGCTCAAGCCCCTCCTCGGCAAGCTCTGTGCCCCATAGGCAGGGCCACCCCCCCGGCCCCCAGAGACACTGCAGGGAGCCAGGGCTAGAGCAGGGCGAGGTGCTCAGACAATCACAACACAAAGAAAAGCAGAAACAAAACTCTGCCCCGTTCCTGTGAGTACATCACGGGGAACAGAAGTGGCTGCTGGCTTGGAGCAGCTCCCCTCCTCCAGGGATCCCTGGCAGTGCCCGGGGGAGGTTAGCAGGATGCCTGGGCCCGACGTTTGTTTCACCAGAGGGCTGTTGTGGGCACCCTGGCCTTGGCACAATGCTCTAGGGGAGGAGGGTCCCAGCTAGCGGGGGGCCAGAGGACCCCAAAGACATGGGATGAAACCCCGGCCAAGTGTCTGTTTGAGCCGAATGTTCGGAGGGCTCCTCTGCCCAGGGCAGAATCGGTTTGTCGTGGACAATGCTGCTGTGGCCAGGGGGAGACACAGCTCAAAGGTGGGGCGTAGCGGGGGGGGAGGGGGGTTAATCTTGCTCCATGGGCAAATCTCAGCCCAGCCGTAAACTAGAGTCGGGGCTGATGCCACCCTAACACCCCCATGGCAAGCTCCCCTCCCGGGGCAGCTCTGGGAACTCCCTTTGGGGCGCTTGCCGGGGCAGGGGCACAAGGCGGGGGGGGGGGGGTCCAGGCTGCGGGACCCGTCTCTGGGGTGTCGCAGGCAGCGGTACCCAGGGGTGCAGAGCACCAGGCTCTGCTGGGCCAGACGTTGGGGGGTGGCTGCGGAGCTGGGGGGCTGATTCTCCGGGCGGAGGGGGGGGCCAGAAGGAAGTGCAGGGTCCCCGGCGGCGGGCTCCGTCCTCTCCCCCCGCCCCGGGCCGAGCCCAGGGCTTTGCCCGGCCCCGACCCGCTGCGGCCCCGATACTCCGGGGATGGGCTCGGGGGGCGAACGGGACCGAGCCCAGCCCCCGCTGCAGCGCGCACCGCCCCGCGGAGACCCTACCTGGCTGCCCGCGGACCCGGGGCGCTGCTGGCCGGCCCCGCAGCCGGCGTGGGGCGGGTGGGAGCGGGGCGCGGAGCTCGCCGGGCTCGCGGCTCCGCGGCAGGTTTGAACTAAGCGCAGCGAGCCGCGCTCCGCCGGGAGCAGGGCGCCTTCCCCGCCCACGTGATGGGGGAGAGGGGCCGAGCCGCTGAGCATCCAGCAGTGACAGCAGCGCCCTCGCCGGCGGATCTCCAAGCGCCGGGCAGGCAGCGGGCTCCCTCTCGGTCCCAGGTGGGTCTGGGTCTGCCCGGCCCAAAGCACAGAGCTCCCGGAGACTCCTGGCGCACGCTACCGCGCGGAGCTGCAGCTCCGGGCCAGGTCTCACCTCTGGGCCAGCTGAAGGATAATGGCCTACTACTGCTGAGAGCTGAAGCAATTCCTCCTGGAGTGCAAGCGGGAGAGGTCGGGGCTGTGGGGTTGAACCCCTGGTGGAAGGGGGCATTAGAGCGGGCAGTGCCAGGGAGAAAGGGTGCGATGTGCCAGCAGAGTGTTAAGGTGATTAGTGTGTAATCCTCAAATGCAGCCCCTTTGCCTGATCGTTCCCCTGCCTTTTCACCAGGCCTGGCAGCTTGACTGGGGTTTCCTGGAGAAATAGACTATTAATCCCCATGCAAAAGTGTCACCTGCAAAGCCCCCCATGCTGGGGTTTAACACATTGTAGGCAGCCCCGGGGGGTTAAGGCATGCCACTGCCTGGCCTGCGGTAGATAGGAAACATGAATATACTGACCAGATTCCTTTGTACAGATTGCATCACCAAGTCTGAGCTGCAAAGCAAAAGACCCCGTGGGACACCCAGTTCTCAGCTCCTCTGTTCCTTTGCTCAGCTCAGGAACCAGAGGGGTGTGTGGCTTTAGGCTTTGTGCTCCTCCTCGTCACTGAGTAGGCAGGTGCCTGCCTGGCCCCCAGCATGTTAGAGAAGCCTCAGGGCTGCTCTAACCCATGCTTATCATAGAATCATAGAATATCAGGGTTGGAAGGGACCTCAGGAGGTCATCTAGTCCAACCCCCTGCTCAAAGCAGGACCAATCCCCAATTAAATCATCCCAGCCAGGGCTTTGTCAAGCCTGACCTTAAAAACTTCTAAGGAAGGAGATTCTACCACCTCCCTAGGTAACGCATTCCAGTGTTTCACCACCCTCCTAGTGAAAAAGTTTTTCCTAATATCCAACCTAAACCTCCCCCACTGCAACTTGAGACCATTACTCCTTGTTCTGTCATCTGCTACCACTGAGAATAGTCTTGGGCTGCAGTGGACCCCCATTGGTGAACAGCTGCACCACAGAGCACTCCAGCCACACATCCTCCCCCTTCCTGCCCACCCCTGGTATGCCCCCTCTGTCGAAGGCCGGGGGAGAGGTGTGGCAGAGCACCATTTGGCCAGTTCTAGGCCAGGTTTAAGGCCCTTGGGACCCGTCTCTGTCACACCCACTAGAAGGATTTTGCCTGCAGGGAGCTGGTGAGGCAGACAGCGTGACCTTGGGCTGGGCATGAGCTGTGAATTCCAATCGAAGGGCAGAATCTCCGTTCCATGGGAGATGTCGACATTGCAAAATGTCCTTTCATCCCAGATTGGAACAGGCCATCAAACATTTGACATTTCCCACAAAATTTCATTTAGAAATTTAAGGGAGGCTGGGCCCAGCCTCGCCTGTGACAGATCAGCTACCTCCCGAGTCCCAGCAGGGACTGATCAGGTAGGGAGCAGGGGACTGGAAAAGCCAGCATGTGGCCCTGTTGGGGGAAGTGCTGCCAGGAATGGAGAGGCTGTGGCAGGAAGCCTGTGGGTAAAAGGGGGAGGTACAGGAAGCAGGCTGGCTCCTGTAGGAGGCCCTGGAACAGGGTGACTCACAGAGAAGTGGCCTGTAGAGTGGAAACCGATAGGCCCTTGCAAAAGACCCTGTGCAGAGGGAAGGGAGGACTGATGTGCTGTACTGGCTCTATTGGGAAGAAATAAAGCTGAAGCACTGAGAAAGGGGCCTGAACTGGATGCTGGGCGCAGTGCCCCTCTCTCCTGGGCCGAGGGGTCAGGCCAGCAGCCACGGGCCAGATGGAGACGCTTCTTTTGCTAAGGTCGAAACGCTCCATCAAAATGCTTTGAAAGTCTGTCATCGGATTTCGATGAAATCGATCCACTCCTGCAAACCGTTTCGAATTCAACAATGCCATGGAGCATTTGCCAGTGGAAGAGTGTTCCCTGGCCAGTGCAAAATGCTCGACACACTGTGCGGGTTGTGGGCAGAGCAATGCCCTGTCCAGGAACCCTTCTGACACGTAGTCCTGAGAAGCTGCCTTTTCTTTGGGAGCCAGGCAGTCACTGCTGGCACGAGTCCCGCCCAGTCCCGTAACGGCTCCTGATGCCCTTGGAGTTGTGAAATAATGTGGCTGTGACAATGGCCTGCAGAGATGAAGGACCATAAGGCTCGATCTTCCCTAGCCCTGCTTCAACTCCACAGCTGTTTGCAATGCTGGGAGACCTAGTGATGGCTGGTTTTCAGCTGAGGACCCTCCTTTTAAGCTGTGTTGACCCGATTTGTTCCCAGCAGGATTAGCAGTAAACCACAGCGTTAGCCTCAACGGGGTTTTCAGCTGCCATGATCTTGTGACAAGGAGTTCCACAGGCTACTTTTGTGTTGTGCAAAGTATTTTCTTCCATTGGTTTTAAGTGTGCTGTTTTTCTGGTTGTTCTTGTGCTAGGAGAAGGGCTTCAGAGGAGCATCCATTCATTACTGTCAGTCCCTCAGGTATCTGTTCATTTCCTCCCTACTCCAAGTAGTCCAATCTTTTCAATCCCTGGCCCCTTGGTTGTCTGTTATAGCTTTCCCTGAGTCTGACTGGCCAGTCTCTAGAGGAATTAGATGTCCCTTCTCAGGTGAGAGGTCCTTTCTACAAGTTCTGAGGTCCTGTCTGCTCTGGAGTTTTTACTGTGTTTAGGAGCCATGTTTAATCGGGGGTCAGAAGGTCCTAACAGGCTGGGCTGGCCTGGGTGGGGCAAATCAATGCTTGCAAGTCATTGGCTAGCCTGGAACTGATCTAGAATTTCATTCCAAACCAGCTCACTCTGGCCAGCCAAGCTGGGCTAGCCAACCAGGTGAATGTGGCCACAAGAACAGTACACAGGGTGCTTGGGCTGTACCTTCAGTAGGCAGCTGGTGAGTTTGTATCATATTATTGACTGCTGCTAACACAAGGCCTGGCCAGTATCTTCACCTGGAGCCCATTCAAATCCCGTCGTATCCAGCTAGACATGGGAACCTTCCTGAGAGCCTCTCTTCATGGCCTGGCACAGGCTGGCTTTATGAGACCAATGAATTGAGGATGCCTGTTTCCTTCCCTTACTCATCAGTACGCTCTGTTCCTTGAAACAGGAGCCCCACGGCCCCACTCGAGCCCAGCATCACCCTACAGCGCGGGGGACGGGATTACAAGCCTATGGGGGGGTGGGATATGTTCCTGGGCAATTTTGTGCGGATGGCTGCTCTCTTGGGCGGGAACAGGCTGCAGGGTTCCCAGCTCACTAGCTACGAGGGATGGCTGGAGCTGGGCTCTGGTGCTGCTTTTCACTACCAAGCAGGTGAACCGGACACTGGAATCTCGTCTCCAGCCGCCTTCCTGGGACAGGCTCTGCAGGGCAGGGCAGCGGCTGGCTGGGCGTGGGGCAGGGTCATGGCTCACGAGTTTCTAATAAGCCGTACAACCCGGTGGAGTCCTGAGTCTGATCTCTCTCATATCCAATAGTGTATAACCCCTGCTTTAGACCAGTGCCAGCTAGAGGAGAACCTCACGCTGTCTGGGCTGAGGTCTGCTACCCGAGGAGGCCTGATTCTGGCCAGCTCAAAGATCAGCCCCAACCCCTCTTTCCCCAGTTATAGAAGATCTTCCACATTGCTCCTCATAAACCAGAGGCTGCTATGATCACCCCAAGCCCCAGATCCACCCCCACCCCGCCAAGGATCAGACACTCAGGCTGCTGGACAGAAAGTTACCTATCCTTACTGGGTCCATGGAGTTTGCTTCCTTTTAAAGCCATTAGCAAAGCCCCAGCCAGCCACAGCATCTGGGCTGAGCACTAAAAAGGATTAACAAGGTGCTAGCCAGCAGCTCAGCTACAAAGCTGCAGGCAGGGCGCATCCCCGCTAGGTGTGGGAGCCAGCAAGAAAGGCCAGACTGTTCAATCAAGAAGCAGGCAACACACGGGCTGGTTAACTGAATAACCCCTGCTCCCCGCCAGGGCCTGTGCTGTGCAGCATGCGGCTTCTGTTCTGCTTGGCACGCGAGTGACAGGCGTGGCTTGGAGGGGGCTGGAAGGGCAGTTGAGTTCGGGGGGAGAATTAAGGAAAGGCTCTGCTGAGCCCAGTCAGAGCTGAGCTGCTGTTGGCTGTGGCATTGTCAGACTGTGAGGAGTTTCTGTGATGTGGGCAAATGTCCACAAGGGAGAAGGGTAGGATCCACCAAACTGACAGGTCGGGGCTATCCAGTTAGTGCACTGAGGTCTGGGAATAAACCCCAGTGAATTCAATGGGAGTCTGTCCACTGAGTTCGCTGGGCTTTGGATCAGTATCCTAACTGTACCACTACATAGATTCATGGATTCCAAGGCCAGAAGGGACCGCGGTGATCATCTAGTCTGACCTCGTGCGTAACAGGCCAGAGACCTGCCCCACCATAATTCCTAGAGCAGAGCTTTTAGGAAAACCCTTGATTTAAAAATGATCAGTGACAGAGAATCCACCACAACCCTTGATAAATTGTTCAGGTGATTATTTACCCTCCCTGTTAAAAATCTACACCTAATTTCCAGTCTGAATTTGTCTAGCTTCAACTTCTAGCCATTGGATCAGTCTTTCTCTGCTAGATTGAAGAGCCCAATACATAAATCTGTTCCCAATGTAGATACTTATAGACTGGAATCAATTCACCCCTTAACCTTCTCTTTGTTAAGCTAAATAGATGGAGCTCTTTGAGTCAATTGCTATAAGGCAGGTTTTCTAATCCTTTAATCTGTCTCCTGGCTCTTCTCTGAACCCGCTCCGGTTTACCAACATCCTTCTTGAATTGTGGGTACTAGAAGTGGACCCGGGATTCCAGCAGCCGTTGCACCAGTGCCAAATGTAGAGGTAAAATAACCTCTCCACTTCTATTTAGATCCCCTGTTTTTATGCATCCCAGGATGGCAGTTGCCCTTTTGGCCACAGTCACACTGGGAGCTCGTGTTCAGCTGGTTCTCCACCATGACCCCAAACTCTTTTTCAGTCATTGCTTCCCAAGAGGGTGTCCGCCATCCTGTACATAAGACCAACATTCTTTGCTCCCTGATGAATACATTTAGCCAGATATTAAGACACATATTGTTTGCTTGCACCCCGTTTACCAAGTGATCCAGTGACCTGTCCTCCACATTATTTACCATTCTTCCAATTTTTGTTTCATCTGCAAACTTTAGTAGTGATGATTTTATGTTTTCCTCCAGCCAAGTTAAATAGCGTAGGGCCAAGAACCAATCCCTGTGGGACCCCAGTAGAAACACAGCCGCATGATGATACGTCTCAAAATGTAACTATAAGCAGAGAATCATCAGCCAGTTTTAAATTCATTTAATATGTGTCATGTTAATTTTTTACAGACAAGGAGGGTGAGGGAATATCTTTTATTGGACCAACTTCTGTTGGTGGGAGAGACAAGCCTTCAAACCACACAGAGCTCTTCTTCAGGTCAGCTGTGTGTGGCTCAAAAGCGTGTCTCTCTCATTGACAAAAGTTGGTCCAATACAAGATATTATCTCATCCACCTTGTCTCTCTAAAATCCTGGGACCGACATGGCCACAACTACCCTGTATACAACATATGTTAATTTTATATCATTCTCATTTTTAAATCAAAATTTTGTGTGGTACCATGTCAAATGCTTTACAGAAATCTAAATGTATTACATTAACACTATATTACCTTTTCCAGCTAAACTTGTACTCTCAAAAAAAAATATATATATATATAATCACGTTCATTTGAGAGGATCTATTTTCCCTAAACCTATGTTGATTGGCGTTAAAATTACATTACCGTCCTTTAATTTTTAATTAACTGGTTCATGTATCAGCAGCTCCATTATCTTGCTCAGAATCAATGTCAGACTGACAGGCCTATAATTACCTGGGTCGTCCCGTTTACCCTTTTTAAATATGGCACAACATTAGCTTTCTTTCAGTCTTCTGGAACTTCCCCAGTGTTCCAAGTCTTATTGAAAACCAGCATTAATGGTCCATGAGCTCCTGAGCCAGATCTTTTATAACTCTTGTAGGCAAGTTATCTGCACCTGCTGATTTAAAAACTTCCCTTAAATGATGTGACTAGCTGCAGGTATTTGAGCACCTATGGATAACTTCCCTATGTGCAACATATATGTTTCATCTTATGTTCATTGTGTATCTTGTATCCATTCAATTACAATTGTGCTTGCAAAAGAAACCCAGGGCTGGAATTCACTATAAGCAGGTAGAATTCTCAGAGTGGCCTTGTACAAAGGGGTGCCTCAGGCTTCAGGGTTGACCGGGCGAAGTGATAAATTGCAAAATATTTTCTGCTCCCTATCTTCCAGTATCTGGAACCAGTCCAAAACCCTTGGGCTGTGAATTCTCCCTGATCAATTAATTATTGCAGATAGAGAATTTGCTAAGCAAGAAGTGGCTTTTAATTTGGAGCAGCTACTCACCTATTCCTTGCATAGCTCTTAATCTGGAGAAAATGCAACTGATCAAAATTAGGAGGCTTGAAACAGATGATCTTAATTTAGAGGCAATGTTTGCTGGTTTGACAAAAAGAGGAGTGTGCTCTCTTTTGAGAGAATGCTTTCTGCAAAGCCCAACAGCTCGGTGTCAGAAGGGACCGTTCAAGAACAATTCGAGTAATGAGAGACAGCTTTGCAAAATTCTCGGAAAATTCCTGATAAATATGCTTGAGATAATCTAGGCAATGCTGATAACGGTATAACAATTTATTTCCCCATCGCCCGGCTGAGTGACCCTGTTGGCCTGGTGCTACACTGTGTACGCCTGCGATCCCAAAGCTAAGGAGGATTTGGCTGGGAGCCTGCTAATGAGAGCCCAGCTGGTGGGTGGGAATGATTTTGGCGATGCCTGCTGAGTGCAGTGTTACGGGTCACTGTGCCGCTGGAGGTGCGGTCTTTCAGTGACGATATGAAACCAATGTCCTCACAGGCTGTGGTAACTCACCGTCTGACAGTGTCATGTGCAAATTTTGATCGAGACAATTATTTTCTCCCCACATGCAAGTAGTTATTATTTCCAAGTGTGCACAGTGCATGACAGACAATTAAACAGGCAAGTCCCTGCCCTGAGGAGCTTGCAATGTAAGGCCAGATTCTGTAGCCCATGCTCACGGTGAGTATGCGAGAAGTCCCACTGAATATAAATCAGATCAAGGCCAACAAGAGATAGGAACAGGAGTGTATGTGAGAGTTGGAAGTGAGGGACTTGGTGTGAGAAAGATAAGGGTTAGAGCGGTAAAGTTCCCTAGGTAAACTATTGTAGGAAGCCCACACGCTTTGAGTTGTGTGCACAGATCTAAGATGTTTCTAGCGTTTTCTTAAATAAATGGACAACATTACATTAACTGTGAGAGGAGTACAGTCTGCCAAGAGAGCGGAGTAATAAAATGGAGATCAGTGTTGGCAGAATAACCAACAGGCTAATCTTCTCTTCCTATGCTGTACCATTATTGTGTACCGATAAAACAATTGCTGGGTTGCATCCAGAAGTGGCTGCACTTCAGTGGTGAGTAAAGTGATTGTAGTGTGTAGTTTTGGGGAGCAATATAGCTCCAGGGCAGCATCGGATCCCCTTTAAAGTCTGATACTTGTATCAATCAGAGAGAATTGGACACCATGTGGCGGTGTCGTATCACGCACATTCTCCCTTCAAGACCAAATGCCTCTTCCGATAGCCCCAGGCAACAGCTTCGGCCTTTACCAGGAGGTCCCCACATGGCTCGGCCTCAGAGCAGCACAAGGTACTTCTGTAGCAGCCTCGGAGACAAGCACCTGGTCTGCAGTTTGTAGCCTGAACAGCTCCCGGTGCCCTGCCGTTGCTCCTCCCTCTGCAGATTGGTCTTGCCACATCTCCGCAATGGGAGAGACGATCACCTAAGAAAATGGGTTCGGTCATTAGGGATTCCAGGGGCAACAAGCACCATGGCTTGGGAAGGAGATCTTTAATCAGCACCACCTTCCAGTCCAGCTGCACTCCAGCACTGGGTCATTCAGGGCCTTTCTACACTGCAGCTGAAGACTGTGGCTGGCCCGTGCCAGCTAACTTGGGCTTCCCAGGCTGATTGATTGCAGTGTAGACGTTTGGGCTATGCCTGCGGCCTGAGCTCTGAGACCCTCCCACTTTGCTGCAGCCTACATCTACACCGCCATGAGACAGCTCCTTAGCCCGAGCTCCATGAGCCTGAGTCAGCTGGCCCAGGCCAGCTGTGGGTATTTAACTGCAGTGTAGACAGACCCTGCGTGACTGACGGGTGAGCTAGTAGCACCAAGCACTAGTCCTGGGTGCATCTGAAATGCACAAATACTAGAACAGGTCAGGAAGGTTCTAACGACCCTTCTTTTCCTCACTGAAGAATGTTGACTTGTCAAAACCAAAACTGCCAGTCACTTTTGACAAATCGCCTACTTCAAAAAAAAAAAAAATTAAAAGAAGTTTTTAAATGGTCTAAATGCCCCATTTTGACATTTTGGACGTGAAACCTTTTGTTGTCTGCTTCAAAAGAACTTTGTCTCGAAATGTCAGTTACAGTTTAGTTACAGTGGGAAAAAAAAGTCAAGTTCAAAATGTTCAGAAGCCAGCAAAACGGTACTTTTCGATTGACGTGGCTCCGCATGTTTGTTTGTTTTTTCCAGATTATCAGGTTGCGACAATGTGAGAGGTTTTGCCCCAGTTCAGGAGGGGAAACCAGTTAGAAATCTCAGATGCTCACAGGCTGGGGAAAGAATTTCCTGCCCTGCTCTAATGCATCTATCAGAGACATCCAAAAAGGGGAAAGGGCCCCCGGGGCCTTAGCCTGCTGGTGCACACGAGGCGAACACACCAGAAGGAAATCTTGCTCTGTTTGGAGACTGGGGTCAGAGGACGAGGAGCCCAGTGCTGAGGAGGCTCAGCTGGAAACAATCCAACTTGGTTCACTTTGAAAAAATACCCTCTGCAGAGTGCAGGTAAAACCGGCCGACAGGGGAAATTGAGCTATTTGGCCTCTAAAATTCCCGAGGCCTCTCAAGCCCATTTGTCCCTTCCTAAAGCTTCCTCTCCGCAATACTCAAGCTATCCTTCCCTTCAGCACTTTGCTGCTTACAGTCCTCTAAGCTGGCCTTAGAAATGCACGAGAAGTGTAATCAAGTGTGGAATATGTCCAGTGATGGTATCGTTTGCTCGCTGCAGGGAGTCTGAGTGATTCAAAGGTATCATGCCCCAAGTGAACAAAATGACAGTACAGCTGGAGCCTACAGTGGTTGTCAGTTAGAAATGGGACCTGCTGTATGGTCATAAAACCATTGGCTTAGCTGATTACCGCATGCTACGGGCTCAGCTTTGCACTGATGCAGAGCGGGGGCTTTTGCTAGAAAATCTCCCAGGAATTCGAGGAGAAGAGCGAGAGCTACACGTGAAGCCAAGATGAACAAGGCTGGGGGATGAGGAGGTGCATTTCAAACGCTCCTTCAAGCAATGAAACATCAGTGCTTTTCTGTGAGCATGAAGAGCCTTGTCTGCATGGGAGGAGGGACCCTTGCATGAAGGACAGCTATTCCCCTCAGCCGCGCAGACAAAGTGCCCCAATCCCACCAGTCTTCTCAAACAGTGACTAGGAAGTGTGCAGTGGAATGAGGGGGTGAGAGAGCCAGAGGTGTTGATCCTGTCACTGTAC
This sequence comes from Eretmochelys imbricata, assembly GCF_965152235.1. Lineage (NCBI taxonomy): Eukaryota > Metazoa > Chordata > Testudines > Cheloniidae > Eretmochelys > Eretmochelys imbricata. Next base: position 1,878,520 of record NC_135579.1, read on the forward strand.
AACCACTGAACAGTTAAACGAGGTTCGGGGTTTCAAGTACAGAGACCTTGGCCTGCTTCGTCCCATGGCAAACACATGAGAAAACTCATGCCAAAGCTTGGAAATGTATTGATTAGGATACATCAAAGGAAAAGAATCCCAAACAAGGCATAAAGCATTTTGGAACTGGAACCCAAGGGTTAGACAATACACACTTCATCAAAACCGATCAAAGTCCTTTTCAGAGAAAGGCTGTTGGTTAGAGTTCCTTATTTCATCAGTTTTTCAGGGTGGGGAAGAAAGGGTTAGTTTGTGCCGTTGGATTTTAACTCAGCTCAGCTGTAAGATTTACGGTCACGCCTGCTTTTTGGGTGAAATGAGACCATCACTACACTCTTGAATGAATTCACTCAGAAAAATGGTAAAAGACAAACACACCCCATCACCTGTGGGTGAATACTTCTCACAAAGTGATCACTTCATATCTGACCACTCAGTCCTCGTCCTCAAAGGAAACCTGCACAACACCTTCAAAAGACAACCCTGGGAGCTTAAATTAGAAACTCTGCTAGAACAAAAATAATGGATTTAATAAAGACCCTGGATTTAGGGCTCATCACAATGATCTGTAACCCGCTAGGCCCCCTTTGTCCTGTGACTGTAGAGATGTTAACAGGCCACTTCACCTTGGTCTCTTGCAACATGTGATAACTCCTTATCTGTTCCACCTCTGTCTAGTGGTGACAGTCCAAGTACCTTTCCCAGATCTGCAGAAGAGCTCTCTGTGGCTTGGAAGCTTCTCTCTTTCACCAACAAAAGTTGGTCCAATAAAAGATCTCACCTCATCCACCTAACAGACAGACACAAAAGGGTTTGGGGATGGGGGAGGAGGTGCAATATCCTGAAAGAACTTCATTGAATTAAATGAAACTTTACTGAATTAAGTTTAGCATCTTTGGCGTCCATTGTATTTAAAATGCAATGGTGTTCTTGTGGAATTGTCTGTATGTACCTGCTCTAGGAGACTGACTAACGCAATTTTTGGAAGGTCTTAGGAACATCAAAGGATCTCTACCTGTAAAGTGGATTTCCTAGGAAGTACCTGGGGAATGCAAATGACCCACTCCTGGAAACTCCAGATCAAAGAGTCCTGAACTGTATCGAGGGTGGACTAACCAGGTTATGAGCATGCCTGTTCTGAGTTGAAGCTGTGATGAAGAGAGAGGGACTTACGTCTCCACCCAGGAGCTGGCACCCTGAGAGCTAGACCACTGATGGGAAATACAGGGGCAGTTGCCCTGAACTGTAACAAAGGCGAAGACTCAAAGTGGCTGGTCAGTCAGAGACGGATGCTGTGGGCTGGCAGGTCAGACACAACAGCTGTTGCTGTGGACCCTGGCTTGCTTCCCCAGTCTGGGACATCATCTGGCTGGCCTCAACAGGTCCCTGTCTCTCACCGGTCCTTCCCAGGCTGAGCAGAATGGGGTGGGCCGGCCCTGCTGGTGCCAGGAGATGCAGCTGGTCTCAGGATCAGGTCAAAAGCTGCAAGAGAAAGGATACAGGAGGAAGATTGAGGTGCGGGGGGGACGGGGACGACAATAGAAGGGAACATAGGAGGGAAGGGAAGACAGAGGACAGTCTCATGGATTTCAGCCTGGGGTCCTCACTGGGCTGGCAAGCATGGCAACCACTGGTGTGGAGAGCTTTGGCTCTCTCGGATGATCCTTGAGGCTCACCAGTGAAGGGCAAAGTCTCCTGACCAAAGCGGAGGCCTGTTGGCCTTTCCCCACGGACTCCTTCAGTTGGCCACATTTTTGCTCCCCAGAGTCTCTTTCTGAAGGTGTCCCAAAAGTGTGGAATAGGCCAGCACCTCACCCTCCTGCCCACGAGGCCCCGTTTCTGCCAGGCCATTTGTGATCCTTCATTTTCCTGCTCTAATCCCCTCTTGTTGACAAGACACAACCTCCACACAGCCCTCGGGTGAGGGTCAGGGTCAGGGTCAGATCAGATCAGATCAGGGTCAGATCAGGAGCCCTGGAGCCTTTTCCTGTTTATGTGACTCCAGCCTCTGTCTCCTGGTCATGCCTTTCTATTGTCCTGGGTTATTGTAACATCTGCTGGACTTTCACCTAGATTCCAACACCTGAGGTCCCAACCAGGGTCGGCCTCCTAGACCTCGGTCAATTTAACAGTAGGAACATGGTCAAACAAGGCACGTTTGCAGCATCTGACTGGCTCTGGGGCGAGACCCCAGTCAGCTTGCAAGCTGAAAACACCACACAGAAATAAAGGAGGGTAAAGCAGAGCAGGATTATCACTCAGGAAAGAGATCTTGGAGTCATTGTGGATAGTTCTCTGTAAACATTCACTCAGTGTGCAGCGGCAGTCAAAACAGCAAACAGAATGCTGGGAATCATTAAGAAAGGGAGATATAATAGGACAGAAAATATCATGTTGCCTCTATTTAAATCCATAGTACACTCACATCTTGAATACTGTGTGCAGATGTGGTCGTCCCATCTCAAAAAAGATCTATTGGAATTGGAAAAGGTTCAGAAAAGGGCAACAAAAAATGATTAGGGGTATGGATCGGCTTCCATATGAGGAGAGATTAATAAGACTGGGACTTTTCAGCTTGGAAAAGAGACAACTAAGGGGGGATATGACAGAGGTCTATACAATTATGATGGATGGAGTGGAGAAAGTAAATAAGGAAGTGTTGTTATTTATACCTTCTCATAACACAAAAACTAGGGGTCACCAAATGAAATTAAGAGGCTGCAGGTTTAAGACAAACAGGAAGTATTTCTTCACACAATGCACAGTCAACCTGTGGAACTCCTTGCCAGAGGATGTTGTGAAGGCCAAAACTATAACAGCGTTAAAAAAAAAGCTAGATAAATTCAGGGAGGATAGGTCCATCAATGGCTATTAGCCAGGATGGGCGGGGATGGTGTCCCTAGTCTCTGTTTGCCAGAAGCTGGAAATGGGCAACAGGGGATGGATCACTTGATGATTCCCTGTTCTGTACATTCCCTCTGAAGCACCTGGAACTGGCCACTGTCGGCGGACAGGCTACTGGGCTAGATGGACCCTTGGTCTGACCCAGTCTGGCCGTTCTTATGTTCTTAGGGTTTAATAGTGATCTTTATAGGTAGTTTCATGATTTTTTGTCTGCATTTCTTTTTCTTCTCAGTCTTCACAACCTAAACAGGGTTCGGCTTGGGCCATGTGTGGATGGGAGACCTTCCAGGACAAGCACCTCCTACAGGCAGTTATTCAGTAGCTGACGATCCCCAAGGCAAGATGATGGGGTTGCTCTTTTCTGCAGATGATGAAACCAAGGTCCTGGCCGGCCACCCATCCTCCAAGGAGGGCCTTTCAAATACAAAACCAGGCAGGTGTTCAGGAATTAGAGTGGGGCGTACCCTGTTCTAATCGGGCTGGGATGATTCTTCCCCCTTTTTCCAGGGGGGACAGTAGCTGGCAGAAGCTGGCCCATTGCTAATAGCCTGGCCGGGGTGTGGAAGCCTATAGAGGTAGCAGTGTTCCTCTCGGGCTATGCGAGGTGCAGATTTGGACTGGAGTGTATATTTTTATCTTGTTCCCTGGTACTTCCTTTCTGGCAGGATCTGTGGGTATGAAGCGCTGTTCAGTGCCATGTCTCAGCCAGTAGATTAATGACAGTGTCTTGGCTTCTATTCCATGCTCAGTAGCAGACAGGTTTTGTTTTAAAGTCAGGTCGTGTCCTAAGTTTGTCGTGACAAAGCAGAAATAAACAGCACCAGCCCTTCCCAAGGCTGGATTTGGTCTATTTTTACCCCCAAAATTTGCTGGGACAGGGTGGGAAAGGATCATGAAACGCATGCTGGACTTGTGGTTCTTGGAGTCCCTCTGACTGGTCCAGGATAGTGCTGGAAATGGAAACCTGAGGTCAGTCTGAGGGCATCTTTCCTCCAAACAGTGCAATGATTAGACCAGGGGTGGCCAGCCTGGGGCTCCGGAGCGACATGCAACTCTTCACAAGTTACTAGGCGGCTCCTTGTCTAGGCCCCGACTCCGGGGCTGGAGCTAAAGGTGCTAACTTTCCAGTGTGCTGGGGGGGTGCTCCTTGCTCAACCCCTGGCTCTGTCCCCACTCCACCCCTCCTTCCCATGCCCTCCCCTGAGCCTGCCGTGCCCTCGCTTCTCCCCAGAGCCTCCTGCACACCATGAAACAGCTGCTCGGGAGAGAGGGGGAGGCGCTGATCGGTGGGGTTGGGAGGGGTGGGAGGCTCTGGGAGCGGAGCGGGTTGCTGATGGGGGGCTGCTGACCTGTTACTGGGGCTCTTTGGCCATGTACGTTGGTAAATTCTGGCTCCTTCTCAAGCTCACGTTGGCCACCCCTGGATTAGAAAAAGGCCTGAAACCCAGTCCCATATCCAAAATCTTCAAAGCTTTTAGAAAAGTTCAGCTCTGGAATTTGCAGCTGTTGCCTGATTCCCCAGTGATGTGCTCATGGCTGGCTTGGACCCTGCTCTCTCCGCAGCCAGCGAGCGTGCTGCTATTCGTTACAGTGGAAATGTGATCAAGCTTTAATTAGAAAGAAGAGCCATTTTCAGACTGAGAAGTGAGTCTGATGGTGGTTTGGAGAGCAGTGTGATGCCTTTTGCCACCAGTTCTCTTCTCCCCTGCTGCAGGTCCATCGCTGGTCCCCCTTCCCTACACTGGCCGGGCAAGGGCTGCTCAGTTGAAATCTTCGTTCACTTGCCATTGGGGGATTTTTGGGACTTCCTGCCTAGAGTTTTCTGATGAAACGATTTTTCATTGGAAAAGGCTGACTCAGTAAGATGGAAATGTTTTGCAAGATCATATGTTCGCTGTTGACAGGACCATTTTATCTGGCCAAGATTAGCATGTCTGGTTAAAGCCAGAGAGGAAGCGAGACCCCCCGGAATAACCATGTGCCGAGTGACTAGTGAGTCTTGGGTTTCTCCAAAGGTCTCAGTTTCATCCTGATGCAAAATGGAAATATTTTGAAAATCTCCAAAGCGTTCAGGGGATGGGAAAACCGTTTGCGGGACAGCTCTGTGTCTGAGCACGTCTGGAGCTGTGCTGGGGGACAGCTCAGGGCTCTGCAGCCTGGCTCCTGGAGGGGGAACAGCAGGTTTCAGTTCCAGCGGGCAGCGCAGGATTCAGCCGCTCTGTGTCTGGGATTCAGCCGCTCTGTGCAGCGGGGGAGCAGCGAGGCAGACGGAGCCACTTCCACCCCAGGATTTCCGCTAAAGCCGGAGCGCTGCTGCAGGCCAGGCTGGGGCATAATAGCCAGCCGCTAAATTTATACTTCTCATTTTTTGGCCAGAAATTGTCACTTAAAGATCTTTTGCTTTATAATAAATTCTTTGTCCTTACAAGCCGACACGCTCCTTCTGTTTCTAATTCTCCTTTTCTTTTGTTCCTCCCCTGCTTGGTGGGTGCTAATCACAAGCTCCCTGCGATGAGCAGGCTAATCTCAGCTCAGCATCGCACATTAGACACCTGCCAGCCAGCGAGAGAGGGGCTGCCTGAATAGCATGGGCCGTGAAGCTGGCGCATTGGGCTGCACCCAAGTATCTCAGACAGAGCCAGTTTTTTGGAAGCTGGCAGTGCCGTATGCAGGGGCTCTGGATCATCAACCGAGATCTGGGACGCTAAGCAGGACAACTTCAGAGAGGAATCATAAGGCTGGGAGTCTGGCTAATTCTGGCCACACAGCTTTGGGCTCGACTGTGAACTAAAGCCGCAGCCCCAAGCTGGAGTGGGGTGTGTGGGGAGTTGGGCCGGAGCCGGAGCCCCTGGGGGAAGGTCTGTCCCATCATCTCTGACAGGCTGAAGGGAGGGTGCGGCGCACGGCCCGGCTGTCTGTGCTTGCCAGTGTGGGCGTGCAGAAGGCAGGGCCTTGTCCTGACCCTACCCCTCCTCTTCCAGGCATGTTGGCACTGGTACCCATGTGCAGTGTGTGGGCTTCCCGGCCTCCCTGTGCCCACCCCCTGTGCAGGGTGCACAGGACGCTGGAGGCATGGGAAGGCTCTTTCCCCTTGGGCACCAGGGAACACTAAAAGGGACCTATGACCCCGTGGTTCTGAGTGAGGATGAATTAGCTCATTGCCGTCACAAAGCCTGATCCAAGCACTAATAGTCAGTACGGTCCCCCACCTATGCACTGGACTGGCCTCAAAGCTGGATGCGAACCATCTCTGAGGTCTTCTCTTCCCTGCACCCTCTCCATGCACTCTGCCCCTCACTTCTCAGGCAGGAGGCTCATCAGTATGTGGGGGATGAAGAAAGCCAGTGCCCTTGGAAAAGCAAAGTGAACTCCGCTCTCCCCATGATGTGAAATTGACAAGGACACACTTCTGAAGAAGTCTGAGAAGTCCAGGAAAAGTTCCTGCCAGCTGAGAAGCGATCCATTCCTGCTAACTGGGAGGAGATTGTAGTCTGCTGACTGGAGCGTGAGTGCCAGCAAGAATGGTGTGGACAGTTTGGTTGCAATGAGACTGAGAGCCTGCCCTTGAGAAGTGCGGAGTTCCGAGGAATAGTCCTGAGGGGCTGTGGGGACCTGACTATTTGCAGCAAGCCCTTGAGACATGATCAATTTAGTTGAGTCAGCAGCAGCTCCAGGGTTCCCATTTAGGCAAAAGCAGGAACTGGTTTAGGTTTTTTTGTTTTAAATCCAGCCTCTGAACTCTGCTCCTGCAAGGCACCACCGCTGTAGAATGATTATTGCTAGTAGTTTTAGGAGAGCACCAAGCAACCCCAGCCGAGATCAGAAGCGGATCGGGCTGGGCGCTGTACAAAGACTGTCCCTGCCTGAACGAGTTGACAGTCTAAACCAGGGGTGAGCAAACCTTTTGGCCCGAGGGCCACTTTGGGGTGCGAAACTGTATGGAGGGCCAGGCAAGGAAGGCTGTGCCCCCCAAACAGCCTGGCCCCCGCCCCCTATCTGCCCCACCCACTTCCCGCCCCCCTCAGAACCCCTGACCCATCCAAACCCCCCTGCTCCTTGTCCCCTGCCCCAAACCGCCCCCCCCGAGATCCCCCCTTGCTCCCTGTCCCCTGACTACCCCCTGCCTCCCGACAGGCCCCCCAGGACTCCCACACCCTATCCAACACCCCCTGTTCCCCAACCCCTGACCGCCCCACCCCAGAACCTCCGCCCCATCCAACCTCCCCTGCTCCCTCTCCCCTGACTGCCCCCCGGGACCTCCCGCCGCTAACCGCCCCCTGCTCCCTGTCCCCTGGGACCCGCCTACCTAACTCCCCCACTGCCGCATGCCCCCTTACCATGCTGCTCAGAGTGGCAGGAGCTTGCGGCCCCACTGCCCACGTGGCGGCGTGGCGGCGGGGGAGGGGGGACAGCAGAGAAGGGGCTGGGGGTAGCCTCCCTGGCGGGGAGCTCAGGGGCTGGGCAGGACAGTCCCACGGGCCGTAGTTTGCCCCCCTTTGGTCTACACAGACAGAGGGGAACAGAAAGACAGAGCAAGATGGAGTCTATTCAGTTGCAGACCATCATCCCCTTATTTATGGTGCAGGGGCTCGGGGAGAGCTGAGAAGTGAAAAAGTGTAAAATCGGCGTGGTGACTTGGCTATAAATGGGAATGAGCACAGGAAAACCACAGATCAGTTTCAACTTGCTGAATTATTCAACATTACAATGCACATGTAGGGAAGAAGGGTTTGCTTTTGGCTGGATCTGGGATGGGAAGCAGATCTCCTGACCTGCTCTGGGACCGGCATGGCCTTATGTGCCCTCTGGTGCTAGCTTTGTTACCTCCTCTGTTAGCTGCAGAGCTTAGCTACTCAACACTGAGCCCTGCCCCAGAGCGGCGTCTGCCTTTTCCTTCCCCCAGAGTATTACGCAGGTCAGGCTCGGAGCTATAATTGCTCAGCATGTGGAAAATGGCCCAAAGTGACCATTACAAGATTCTGGATAATATGCTTTTTTCAGTCCCATTAGACACAGGTCCCTGGAGGCATCCTCTGGGATGAGGCGCCATCCATCGTGGGTGGAAGGGGGGGTGGCAAGCATTGTTTCCAGGGGGTGTAGTGACCGTGGGAGCTGTCATGCAGACATGCTAACCACCATCTCACGGAGACCAGTTGTGTGCAGGGTGAGGCTCGTCACCCTGGTGCACGGTCTATCCTAGCTCTTCCAGCGGCTTCTGGTATGGGCTTGAGAGCCGCAGCGGGGCATTTTAAGCAATACACGAGTGTCAACACAGTCTCTGTGACTGGAATACCCACGCAGACAGGGGGCCTGACCCTGTGCTCCTGTCTCTGGCCACGTGCCCAGTGAGTTCAGAGCAGGACACGGCCCGTAGTGCCACCCCACTATCACGTATAAACAAGAGATTAGGTAGAAGTCCGGAGTGCTCAGGGAAGGACAGAGAAGAAGGGCTGGTTATTCTGGACAAAGAGGGAGTGTTCAGAGGTCAAGCTGGTTTAATGCTTCACACTTCAGACCCAGATCTGAGTGAGGTTTTCTCAGGGGCTTAGCTGCAAAATTCCCATTTACCATCATGTGGTAAGATCTTATTAACATTGAGGCTGGTGAGTGGGAGGAGATCAGTGCGGTAGAATAGCTCTGCCATGCAGGCTGGGGAAGCAGAAGGCTCCGGGGACCGGGAGCTTGGTAAAGATCCTTCGCTTCCCACCGTGCTGGTTCAGAACTGGCCCAGGGTTACAGCAGTGTAGTGACCAGTGTGAAACTAACTACTGGCCGCAGTCCACATCCTGCAGCACAGCTGGTTGGCTTGTCAGCTGGTTTAGCACTGAAGGGAACTCGGAGACTGAACTATTCAGAGTCAGTGGGGTGAGGGCTCAGACCCAGAGGCAGGAGAATATGGGGGTGCTCACACTGCCACTCCAGCTGTACTTGTTCTGTGCACGGAAGGCCACATTTAGCCTGGCACAGAGGGCCAGCAAAAGGTCTATGGACCACACGTGCCCTGGAGGAGACATCTTCATGGAAGATGGGCTTTAAGTGGTCCCTAGGCCTTGTGCTAGCCTCTGCCCCATGAGCAATCTGGCACTTTTTAAGGGCATTCAAATATTGCTTTCGATATAGCAGAGCTGGGAGGACGCTGGATCAGCAAACAGTATCTGCCAAGAAAAGAGGGAAGGAGAGGGCTTTTCAGAGGGCCGCTGAATTGTCGCTCTCTGATGCAGGACGTCACCGGAGTGATGGGCATCGGGGAGCTCGGATGCGTTCTGCCTGCCTCCCAGGCATGGGAGTAAAAGCAGGCTGGCTGGCTTTGAAGACACAAAGATGAATCCAAAACTTCCTTAGCTTAAGAAGACCAGTGACAGGGTTTGGAAGTTCTGTGCAGAAGAACAACTTCTGTAATCACAGTGTCCCGGCTGAACAATGGCAAGGACCATTAATCTTCACACTTCAAGGCATAAACTGATCATTATCTGGGGTCAGCAAGAAATTCTCCCTCCTAGTACAGTGCCTCACCGTTAGGTACATTACAGGGGGTTGTGTCTTTCCTCCCAGGCACCTGGGACTGGCTGCTGCTGGAGGCAGGGTATTAGACTCGATAAACTGTCGTCTCTGGTCTGGCAGTGACTACAGGATGTTTTGTTTATTTAAGCTATGAATATTGCATGCACTATTTGAAAGACAGGAGCTGTTGCAGTCCAGAGGGTAAATACTGAACATAAGAGGAGAACTTAACAAAGAACCTCCCAACACCTGCCTCGCCTTTAAGCAGCAATTCTGTTCTATACACGGTTCTATTCTATCCCGGTTCTTATACCACACCCATCACTGCAGTATCTGAGCACGTTCCATCGTGCATCAGGACTGCTAGCAGCTGTTGCTGCCCTGAGTCTGACCATCTCCAAAGCCAAGGCAGTCAGTGTCAGGACTGGTTTCAGAGCAGCAGCCGTGTTAGTCTGTATTCGCAAAAAGAAAAGGAGGACTTGTGGCACTTTAGAGACTAACCAATTTATTTGAGCATGAGCTTTCGTGAGCTACAGCTCACTTCATCGGATGCATACCGTGGAAAATACAGAAGATGTTTTTATACACACAAACCATGAAAAAATGGGTGTTTATCACTACAAAAGGTTTTCGCTCCCCCCACCCTACTCTCCTGCTGGTAATAGCTTATCTAAAGTGATCACTCTCCTTACAATATGTATGATAATCAAGGTGAGCCATTTCCAGCACAAATCCAGGGTTTAACAAGAACGTCTGAGGAACAGTGGGGGGAGGGGGAGGAAATAATAAAGAAGGGGACATAGGTTACTTTTGATAATGACTCAACCATTCCCAGTCTCTATTCAAGCCTAAGTTAATTGTATCCAATTTGCAAATTAATTCCAATTCAGCAGTCTCTCGTTGGAGTCTGTTTTCGAAGTTTTTTTGTTGAAGGATAGTCACTTTGAGATCAGTAATCGAGTGACCAAAGAGATTGAAGTGTTCTCCGACTGGTTTATGAATGTTATAATTCTTGACATCTGATTTGTGTCCATTTATTCTTTTACGTAGAGACTGTCCAGTTTGACCAATGTACATGGCAGAGGGGCATTGCTGGCACATGATGACATATATCACATTGGTGGATGTGCAGGTGAACGAGTCTCTGATAGTGTGGTTGATGTTATTAGGCCCTGTGATGGTGTCCCCTGAATAGATATGTGGGCACAGTTGGCAACAGGCTTTGTTGCAAGGATAGGTTCCTGGGTTAGTGGTTCTGTTGTGTGGTATGTGGTTACTGGTGAGTATTCGCTTCAGGTTGGGGGGCTGTCTGCAGGCAAGGACTGGCCTGTCTCCCAAGATTTGTGAGAGTGTTGGGTCATCCTTCAGGATAGGCTGTAGATCCTTGATGATGCGCTGGAGAGGTTTTAGTTGGGGGCTGAAGGTGACGGCTAGTGGCATTCTGTTATTTTCTTTGTTGGGCCTGTCCTGTAGTAGGTGACTTCTGGTTACTCTTCTGGCTCTATCAATCTGTTTCTTCACTTCCGCAGGTGGGTACTGTAGTTGTAAGAATGCTTGATAGAGATCTTGTAGGTGTTTGTCTCTGTCTGAGGGGTTGGAGCAAATGTGGTTGTATCACAGAGCTTGGCTGTAGACGATGGATCGTGTGGTGTGGTCAGGGTGAAAGCTGGAGGCATGTAGGTAGGAATAGCGGTGAGTAGGTTTCCGGTATAGGATGGTGTTTATGTGACCATTGTTTATTAGCACTGTAGTGTCCAGGAAGTGGATCTCTTGTGTGGACTGGACCAGGCTGAGGTTGATGGTGGGATGGAAATTGTTGAAATCATGGTGGAATTCCTCAAGGGCTTCTTTTCCATGGTCCAGATGATGAAGATGTCATCAATGTAGCACAAGTAGAGTAGGGGCGTTAGGGGACGAGAGCTGAGGAAGCGTTGTTCTAAGTCAGCAGTAAAAATGTTGGCATCCTGTGGGGCCATGCGGGTACCCATAGCAGTGCCGCTGATCTGAAGGTATACATTGTCCCCAAATGTGAAATAGTTATGGGTGAGGACAAAGTCACAAAGTTCAGCCACCAGGTTAGCCGTGACATTATCGGGGATAGTGTTCCTGACGGCTTGTAGTCCATCTTCGTGTGGAATGTTGGTGTAGAGGGCTTCTACATCCATAGTGGCCAGGATGGTGTTGTCAGGAAGATCACCGATGGATTGTAGTTTCCTCAGGAAGTCAGTGGTGTCTCGAAGGTCGCTGGGAGTGCTGGTAGCGTAGGGCCTGAGGAGGGAGTCTACATAGCCAGACAATCCTGCTGTCAGGGTGCCAATGCCTGAGATGATGGGGCGCCCAGGATTTCCAGGTTTATGGATCTTGGGTAGTAGATAGAATACCCCAGGTCGGGGTTCCAGGGGTGTGTCTGTGCGGATTTGATCTTGTGCTTTTTTAGGGAGTTTCTTGAGCAAATGCTGTAGTTGCTTTTGGTAACTCTCAGTGGGATCAGAGGGTAATGGCTTGTAGAAAGTGGTGTTGGAGAGCTGCCGAGCAGCCTCTTGTTCATATTCCGACCTATTCATGATGACAACAGCACCTCCTTTGTCAGCCTTTTTGATTATGATGTCAGAGTTGTTTCTGAGGCGGTGGATGGCGTTGTGTTCCGCACGGCTGAGGTTATGGGGCAAGTGATGCTGCTTTTCCACAATTTCAGCCCGTGCACGTCGGCGGAAGCACTCTCTGTAGAAGTCCAGTCTGCTGTCTGAAAATCCCTCGTTCATTCCTTCTGTGACACTGCAGGGCTCTGAAAACAGCAGGGGCCTTCGGCGATACCAGCACCTAGGCGAAGCAGTGGCATGTAAAGGCTTCTCATTCTTAACTGACCCTCCTTGTATCTGTGGGGTTATCAGGCCCTTCAGGGTCTTTCAGCATCACATTCAGCCCACATGCTTCTATATGTTCTGCAGGCACACGCAATACATGTACCCGGTATGCACCTCGAGGGATTGCATTTAAACAGAGCTAGTTCTTCCCCCCCGCCCCCAGGAGCAGAAGAGAGGGACTTTGTCATCGCCCTAAAGGTCAGGTCTTGCTGGTTTTCCGGTGTGGTGGGGAGAGGCTTATGCAGAACAGCACCTGCATCATGCTAGCTTCTCCAGCGTCCGTAGCGGGCTCTCCAGGGCTGGTGTTCGAAGTCTGGGATTGCACCAGCCAAACTGGGAGCTGTATGTGATTCTAGGGTGGGTCCCAATAGTGTGGGACACTTCCTCCTTCAGATATAAGTAGCAGACTATGGGCCAAGTCCTCCCCGGTGTAAATGAAACCAACGGATCTGCATCGATTGACACCAGCTGAGCATCTGGCCCCACTATTCTTCAGTGTAAACTATGGGTAACCTTGTACAACTACCACAAGGTCCTGGTGACCCGGGAAGCGACTAACTGGGCCTGCACTTTAGACCTCCTTTAACTTCTTTCAAAAGCTTCCATGTCGACCATTTGCACGATTTTTAACACGTCTTGCAGATGAAACAGAAAGACTAAAAGGCTGTTTGGGAAGGGCCATTGAGGGGTGACTGAAGTCTCACACGCACAGCCCCACCCTTGTATCCACACAAGCATACAAAACTCCCTCCCCACACACAGTCAGTCACACTCTTTTTATATTCCACGGCGCCCTTTCTGGGTTGGGTTGTAGCTCACATGCCGTGACAGCAACCGGGAACCTCATTAGAGACGCCGCATGTGCAAGTCATACCGTGAAGGTCCCCTGTAGCCTGGAATAGATCATATCTCCTGCCATTTACAACTTCAAGGCTTTGAGTCACAGGCTATGAGGCTATTAAAAACACAAGAGTGATTTCACTGAAAAAGCCTGCTCTGGAAGACGTTTCAGTGATTCGAGAGCAAATGAACACCTGGGGCCAGACAGCTTCTGGCTTTAATTTGATCAGGGGGCTATTGTGAACGCAGAAGTCAGGTGATAGGAGATTCTGCATCATATCACACAAGCCACAAATGCTGCCAGGCTCAGTGGGATTAAAATGCATGTCCAATCAGGGTCTTATTAGAGCTGGTTGAAATTTAGTACTTGGAAACAGCTCAAATTGAAGGTTTCCATGGGAAAATGTCATTTTTGATGAAATTTTCTGATTTTCCATCAGGAAAATGGAAACCAACAAATTCATTTTGAAAGATGTTTGCTTGCAGACAACCTAGAAATGGGTCATTTGGAATGAACATTCTGACTCAAAACGTCAACACGTTCCGTTGCAATCGAAAACGTCGACATTTTTCAGTTTAAAATTTCTGTCTTGAAATTTTTTGAAACTTTTCCTTCAGTAAAAGTTTTTGATTGTCCAACTTTCTTGTCTCAACTCCAAATGAAAACAAACATTGAAATATCAGAATTTCCTGTGGGGTGGAGATTGTGTTTTTCAAATAGCTCTAACCCAGGGGTTGGCAACCTCTCAGAAGCGGTGTGCAGAGCATTCATTTATTCACTCTAATTTAGGGTTTTGTGTGCCAGTTAACGTTTTTAGAAGGTCTTTCTCTATAAGTATATTATGTAACTAAACTATTGTCATATGTAAAGTAAACAAGGTTTTAAAAATGTTTAAGAAGCTTCATTTAAAATTAAATTAAAATGCAGATCTTCTCAGTTTAGTGCAGTGGTTCTTAACCTGGGGTGCACGCACCCCCTGGGGGATGCCCTTTCTGGGGGTGCGAGGCATGCAAGATTTTTTAGACGGTAAATCCTTGAAAACCCAAATTAAGCACAGGCCCATAGGTTCGATGAAACAAAGTCGTTGTACTTATGTATTTATTAACATTATACATTTTGGTAATGATTACTGTAATATACAAAGTTTTTAAGTTTTTCAGCTAATTGTAGTGTAATTTTTGTTAGGGGGTGAGAGAACATGTTTTGAGAACTCCAGACTGTCAGCGGGCTGAGCAGTGTCAGGTGCAGTGTATTAAATTGCTCCCCATAGGAATGTGCTACTTACGGTACACTACTTACACGGCTGCCAGTCCTGATGGTAAGTTCGCAAATAGCACATTCCTACGGGGAGAAATTTAATACACTACACCCGCTCCTGCCAGCCTTGGTCCCGCCTGCTGGCCCCGCTCAGCCCGCTGCCGGCCCGGGGTTCTGTCCGCCGGCTCCTGCCAGTCTGGAGTTCCGTTCACTGGCTCCTGCGAGCCGGAGTCCCGGCCGCTGGCCCTGCTCAGCCCAGGTTTTCATTCACCCAGGCCGGCAGCGGGCTGAGCGGGGCTAGCGGCCGGGACCCCGGCCGGCAGCAGCGTCCAGTAAAAATTGGCTCGCATGCCACCTTTGGCACGCGTGCCGTGGGTTGCCGACCCCTGCTCTAACCCATACAAGCCCTCAGCTATAAGCAGCTAAAAGAGTCTCTCCTTTCTGCAAAGAGATATTTAAAAGGTTAAATAGCGGTAGGAGCCAAACTATAAGTAACAGGTTTGTTATAAAAGACATTCCTTCCCACTGCTACCCGTCTGCATGGTGTTATTTAGAGCTCTGCGGGAGATCTGACATTTTAAGTCTGTGACGCCGGCATGACTGCGATCAGAATTTGGTCCTTTGAACACGAACAGCTGCAGTTAATGCACACTAGGAAATGACAAAGGTTATCAAACCCTCCTGCTTCATGGCAGAAGTTGGTCACCAGCCCCTGGGAGCAGAAGGAATTGGTGGAGTGTAGCTCTTCGCCATTATATCTTCCCTCAGAGCATGGAACTGGCTCCTGTAAACAAGACCCCAGAGAACTGGTCTATTCCGGTGTGGCTGTTCTTATAGACTTGGCCAATCTGATGCGCTGCTCAGCTGTCGGTTTACCTCCCAGCCTTCCCAGTTCTGGTGCTCTGGAGACTTTCAGGCCATTCACTGACATAAAGTGGCAGAAAAGCCTGTTCCGCTGATCTGTGACATAATCATTGTCCACTTCCCTCAGCCTAGGATGGAAGAGAAGGAGCTGACTGGGAGGCTCAGAAGCTTTGCAAAAGACCCAGAGATCTGGAGACCAACTCATGGCCCATTGGACTCAGTGGGCAGGGCTCTCCCAACTTCCAGAGTTCCCAGAGATCACCACTGAAAGCAACAGTCACGACGCAATTAACTTCTTTTTGTTGCATTTTAACTTTAAACACAGCTGCCATGCTCATCCCCAGAGGTGGCTGCATTTCAGAGGTGGGTGAAGTGATTATTGAACACAGTTTGTTCAATCCAAGTGCTGTAGGATCCCTTCAGGAGGAAGAATTATACTGCTACCAAGGTAAGTTTTGTTGTCATTCGGAAGATAACACACAGAGTAGCCAACAATGTGTGAAGTTCTTAGCCTGAGTAAGCTCTGCTCAGTAGGAGTAAGGTCTGCAGAACTAGGCTCAGAGATGTGGTTACTGACCTTAGCCCTGCAGAGCCAGAACCACAGCTGCGGAATGGATTGGCTGATACATGAGTCACCAATCAAGCTCTGAGTCCAGGATTTGAGTGTTGGTGGTGAGATAAGAAACAGAGAGAAGAACCACTGGGTTTTTCAGGCCCTGAGCTGAGCTGGCAGCTGGAAAAACCCAATGGAGACTGTAAAACTAAGCATGTCTCAGAAGTCAGTAAGAGTGAATGGCTGCAGAACACTCAGGCAATATTGCAGCATTTGCACAGAACTGGCGAGCTTGGGATCTCCTGATAGACATGAATTAAGCTTCACAACACCCTTGCATCAAGTATCGTTATCTCCCATTGTGCAGGTGGGGAAACTGAGGCAGAGAGCACTGACATGACTTGCCCAAGGTCACACACACCAAGTCAGTAACGGAAGTAAGACTAGAACCCAGGAGTTCTGGTTTCAGTCCCCCAGTCTAAGCTCTAAACCCCAATCCTTCAAAAGCTTTCAAAAGGATGCCACATGGATGCAGTGTACCCAAGTATTCATACCCTTCTTGACCTCACCCCGAGAGCTACCCTGAAGATTGTACGACACCGTATGCCAGGACTGGTCTGTTCATTTGTTCAGTCTGACTCCTGCATGCCACGCAGGCTTAAGCAACCAGCTTCTTGCTGTCGCTACCTGTTTCTAGAGCGGCTCTCATTCACGGAATGCCGTCTGGGGGCATGGAATCCTACTGGTTTCTAAGTCAGTGCTTTAGCCTGTAATCAGAACCTCCCTGACCAATGAACAGCCTCAGTGCACGGAAAGGAGCGATGGCTGGTTCTTCCTCTGTCTGCGGAGGCAGGATTCCTGACAGCGTGTGCTCCGGAAGTGCTTCCTTAACGGGATGGGCTCTCCCCTGTGACCCCACAGGGCGGGGGTCACCTGGGAGCTGGGCTGAGGGCCCGTGCATAGGCCCTGAATTCTATTTCAGCCCCGAGTCGGGTACCGAGTCACAGCGCAGCAGAACTGGGCAGGAGGGTTTTGCTATGTTGCTTGTTGGCACTTGCGGGACCATGGCACATAGCCGTCCCCTGGTTTGCGTCCTCTCCCAGCCTGCTGGAAGCCAGAAAGGACTCTGGGGCTTGTTAGCAAGTGTCCCGGTTACCTTGCTCCTGTTTTGAAATCTGTTTTGTGCCCCAAGGAAAGGGAGTGAGTCTGAACTGGAGGGTGGGGCTTGATTTTCCCCGTCACAGCTGCTGTATCTGCCCCCCCTGGCTTGCACAGCCTGTTTGTGAGTGTAAGCAGAGTCCGGATGAGCTCTACCCTGACATCTGGTGGTGAGTCATGGTGGGTTGTGGAAAAGAACTTCAGGGGCTGATCTCATTTGCATAGACACACCCACCCTGTCTAGATGGTCACTTTGGCTTCTGTAGGAGCCCCAGTTTCTCTATTATTGGGGCAGGAATAAACTGTTATTATCCTGATTTTGTGAATCAAGGGCAGTGGAACTGTACTTGGCCTTTTGTTATGATGGAGGGACTCACCATCAACTAAACAGCACTCGCTAGGCAAGGGTCATGGGTTCCAAAACCTAGTGAATGGAGAGAGGTTGGAGACAGATATTAATGGTTGGTGGATTGGGCCCCCCTGGTGAGGGCTTTATATGCTAATTGCACTTCCTCTTGTCTCCATTGTGGAATATCAGAGCTAATTTTGATTTCATTAGGAGTCTAGTTACAGGCTGCTGAGCCAAATTCACTTTGGGTTAATGGTGCACCAGCACTGAGGCTCCCCTACTACAAGCTGAAATCACTGAGTGTTGTGTTAAGTAGTGGGGGAGCCTGAAGATCTATTGTGGAGCAGTTCGTGGGACAGCTGGCAGAACAGAGCGGCTGGTGGAACGGAGCTGTTTGTCAGATGCCTAGAGCAGCTCATGGGGGCGGCTGGCAGAGCGGAACCCTATGGAGAAGTGGGGTAATCAGCTTTGGACCACATAAGGTGCCCCATAACCCCCTTCTCATCTCCGCCCAGGTTGGGAGGTTAAACTCTGCAGATACACTTTTGAACTCTGGGGCTGCCCTGACCAGGGACAGAGACTTTTGGGTCGTTGGACTTTTGGGACTTTGGGTGATTTTGGGTTGCTGGACTCAAGAACCAAAGGGAAAGGACATGCCCCAATTTGCTTGGGGTGGGTTTTTTTTGCTTATGGGTTGTGTTATGAATCCTGTTGGTGGTGTTTCCCCAACATAATGCCACATTGTTTCTCACTGTTATTAAAAGGCTTTTTGCTACATTCAGACTCTGTTCTTGGTAGAGGGGAAGTATTACCTCTTGGAGGTGCCCAGCGGGGGTGGTATATATTTGTCCCAGGTCACTGGGTGGGGGCTCGAGCCGGTTTTGCATTGTGTTATTGGAATGAAACCCCTAGATACTGAACCCGGCCCTTGTTGCTGCTAACTCTGATGGGCAGAAGGGTTACATGAGGGAGGCTGAGGGGTGTAGCCTCCCCCCAAACTAGAGTTGGCTCAGTTCATGGGATGGGAAGTCACTGCGTGGGCTGTGAACCCAAATGGTTAGACCACAAAGGAGCGAAAAGGCTGCACAGCACTGTGGGGACCTGAAAATGAAACAAGGCTTCTAGAAATATTGTTGCGAGCTGCAAGCGTACTGGTGTGTGTGTGAACATGTGATTTCCTTCCTGGGTTGGGTTAGCAGAGCTACCTCTCTCTGATCCTCTTCCTGTCCACCCGACTTTTCTTTCTCTTCCTCTCCCCTGAAAGCCCTTTAAACCGAGCTGCAATTAGTACAGATGCATTTGCTTGCAAAATCCCAGGCCAAATTAAAAGTCACCCCACCTACAAGCAAAGAGCAACTCTAAAAGTCTGTGCCCTGTAGTGAGTTTGCTGGGACCTTCTGCTGGGCAGAGGGCCCCCCCTCTGTGCTCTCTTTTATAGGGGCTGCAGCTACATACATGGGGAGAGTCACAATAATCAAGGGTGCTGAGCAGTCCAAGGTCTGGTTATCTCCGGTGGGAGCTGGGGATGCTCAGTGCTGCTAAAAATCAGATGAATACATTCTGCGGGCCGCAGCGTTTCATTGCTAGATGTGGCTTCTGTTGGCTGCCCCTCATGAGAAAGTTGATCTGTTTCCTGTGGCTCAGTAACAGATTTTCATGTATATCTAATCAGCAACGCTAGTGTGCAGGTCGGTGCCTTCAGGGCGGCCTCTCCTGCAAGCAGATGTTGGTAGTTAGAGCCGGTTGTAGAAGAGTTAATGTCACAGCTAGTAATTACTGCAACCATTCCCCTGCAGGGATACTAGACATTGCCCTGAGCTGGCTAAAGATGTTCGGAGTTTGCCAAGTCCTTTAGTGCATGTTTGGCATCCCACTGTTGCTATTGGCTGGCCAGTTAGATGGCCTCTGTCACCCAGGACACAACGGTTACTCGCCTGAATCTGCAAGGTCTCTGCATATGCTTTCCACACACTGGGTTACTTCTCAGTTCTGCTCCTAAATGACAAAGGTTTCTTCTCGGTTCAGTCCCCCACATGACCAGGGTCTGGTCCCAGCCACAGCGGCGACTTACCCTTTGCTCAATAGATTTTGAAGGAGCCCGAATGTTTGATGACAATAATTATCAGCAGGTGCCAGTGAAGGCATGGAGGGTTTGGAGCCATGCAAATGCAGTAAGCTCTGCTCAAGCAATGCCATGATGGAACAGACCAACAGCCCACCTTACGTAGCCCTCGGACAGCAGCCCAAGCCCACTGCTTCACAGGAAGCATATGATACCCCAAAGAGGGAAATCTCTTTGACACCTGCCCCCGCCCCCCGTTCCAATCCTTGCTGTGGTCATGCAGGCTGGTGCCATGACAGTGCTGACTGCGTATGGCCCAAACCCTTGCCTTACGGTAGCGATCACTGGGGAGTATTGCTCTGCACCCATTGGATTGCCAGCACTGTTCCCTCTAAGCTGTGCGCGTGTGCACACACGGATCCTAAACCCTGGGCACTCAGCGAAACACCGCGCACACAACAATTTGCACAGAAGACATTTTTTGCGCACACGGCCTGTCAAAAATTAGAGGGAACATTGATTGCCAGGGATGGGTACAAGCCTGCTCATGGCTAAAGCCCCCCTCCCCCGCCAGCTGAAGGGGAGGAGCCCCTAGACTCAGGCATCAGAAGAGTTTAGGGGGAAACAAATGATAAAACAGGGATGGGAGTGACGATCACAGGGTCATAAGCAGGGAGCCAGAGGGGGACACCGAGCAGAGAACCCTGGACAGTGCTCACTGCTCCTGGAAGGTGTCCAGGGAGCCAGTGGACATGGCCCAGAGGAACTCTGCCCAGAGAGGCAACCAAAGGGAGGATTGGAAATAGGTCCCCACAGTTACACGGCATCTCCCTGTCGCTTCCTATTCCTGGTATAGGTGCTGGAAGGAGCTGGCAACTAATACAAACTGGCTCACCGGTGCTCCTCACCCGCCACTTGGTGTCAGGGCGGGACACGAGGGTGAGGAAGTGATGAATATGGAGAACGAGCGCGTACAGCTGTTTCCTTGCCACGGTTCAGAGATGGATCAGCTGCAGGATGCACAGCTGGCTTGGGTAGTGCGGAGGGGGTGGCTGGTGGGGGGAAGGGGCTCACAGGGAAGGGGCCCGAGGGTGAGGTCCTACAGGATCTGCTTGAGGAAGGCCCAAGAGGTGGGCAGTAAGGCTGCCCTTACCTCCTGGGATATGTACCAGGGACACAAGGGGTGGAGAGCCCCATGCACTGGCGGAGCACCAGGGGATCCACCCAGTCCAGGAGGTCTCCAGTCCTGGTGTTACATGCCAGGACCAACCTCCGGCACACGGAGTGGGACTCCACCACCTGCACATGGAGCTGGGGGTTGTGTAGCAGGGGCTCCATGAGGAGGTCCTCCCCCCTGGTGGCCGCTATGGAGCTGGTTGCTGAGCCCAGCTTCCGGGTCTGGAGAAGGTCCTGGTGGAAGACTGGCAGCTCGGAGAGGTCTCGCGGAAGACCCCTGGGATGGAGGTAAAAGAGCTGCCAGTTGCCTCGGAGGCGGTGGAGGAAGGCGTGTGCCAGCACACTCCACGCCGGAGTCCCAGCCTGGAGACAGAAGACGTGGACCTGACCCTGGAGGCAGAGCAGGTCCTGTCCTGTCTGCCTTCCTCCAGAGGGAAGTATTGCATGGTGTGAGAATCAGCCACAGGAAGTGGGTGAGCATGCGTGGAAGGTTTCTTCACATTTTAGGATATTTCATCAACAGTCTGGTCCCTACTGTGGGCTGCCTTCCAACCCTCCGGGCTGCTCCTGTGACTGAAAACCAGCCAGATCTCCCCACCCACAAATCCCCTTGATGGCAGGGCTGGCAGAACAGCCCTGCACTCTCCCCCAGCCCCATCCGCGGTGTGATGGTCCCTGGGGCAGAAGGGGAATAGCCAGGGAGGCAGAGGTTGGGGCCAGAGTGCACTGCACCCCTGCTGTTCTGGGCAGGGTTATTACCACCTTTGAAACGCAAAAGAACCGGCACCCCCACTCCAAGAAAGCCCATTGCAACCCCAACCACAAGGCAACTCCCCAACAGTCACATAGAGTGTCTAAAGAGAGAACACAGATAGATCAGACTGGTACCATCGCACATACAGATGTGGTCCCCTTATCTCAAAATAGATATACTGGCATTAGAAAAGGTTCAGAAAAGGGCAACTAAAATGATTAGGGGTTTGGAATGGGTCCCATATGAGGAGAGATTAAAGAGGCTAGGACTTTGCAGCTTGGAAAAGAGGAAACTAAAAGGGGATATGTTAGAGGATATAAAATCATGAGTGGTGTGGAGAAAGTGAATAAAGAAAAGTTATTTACTTGTTCCCATAATATAAGAACTAGGGGCCACCAAATGAAATCAATGGGCAGCAGGTTTAAAACAAATCAAAGGAAGTTCTTCACTCAGCGCATAGTCAACCTGTGGAACTCCTTGCCTGAGGAGGTTGTGAAGGCTAGGACTATAACAGGGTTTAAAAGAGAACTGCATAAATTCATGGAGGTTAAGTCCATTAATGGCTATTAGCCAGGAGGGGGAAGGAATGGTGTCCCTAGCCTCTGTTTGTCAGAGGGTGGAGATGGATGGCAGGAGAGAGATCACTCGATCATTACCTGTTAGGTTCATTCTCTCTGGGGCACCTGGCGTTGGCCACTGTCGGTAGACAGGATACTGGGCTGGATGGACCTTTGGCCTGACCCAGCCTGGCAGTGTTATGTTCTTGTGTGCGTCTCCTCACTCTTGTGTGACTCACGCGGTGCGGTGAACGTACCTGTTGGCGGGCAGCCAGCTGCTGCGCTTTCGACAGGTTCGATCGGTTATCACTAACCCTGCTGAAGCGGGAACGCTGCTGCATCTTTAGCTGGACACAGAAACTTTTACCAGTCGCTAGCCCAGTGTATTGGGATCAGAACGCAAATATTTAGACCCATGACCAAAAAAAAAAAAAACGGCAGATTAAATTATTTTTCTGGCAACTGGCAAATGCATAAAAAACCCAGCCAGGCTGGTCAAATCCCGGCCAGGTGGTAACTAATTCTGGGCTGCTGTATGGCCCGGTGGTGATCCAGCCACAAGTAAGAGGAACCTGTGGGGGAGAGTCAATACCAGGAGCCAGATTGACCCTGGCAGGCCCAGAATCCTGGAAGTGCAAAGCTGGCATAAAGCCAGCTGTCCCACCAGCCCTTTGAGAGGCCTGGCTCAGAACTGGGGTCTTCCAGTCCAGGACCCCCCATGAGGGGGGGGAGAGAGAGACCCCCCATGAGAGAGACCCGCCATGCCCAGCAGAGAGGTCCGCTGAGAGGTGCAGAACCAACAAGGAGCTTGCTAATTTAATGAGCTCGCGCTGTACTGTCATTCCCCTTCCTTGGGCTACAGCGAGGCTGGAGCTTTCCGCGAGGCAGGATACACCCGCCGGGCCTGCTCAGCCAGCGCAGGGCTGGCAATGGCAAACACCACGAAGAGCTCGGGAACGGAGGTAACTGGGCTGCAGCTGGTGTTCTCCCCTCCCCCCATCCCAGGCCCTTTGTTACAGCTATTTCCTGTTTGCGTTTGGGAAGGGGAAACTGGGGATTAATGAGGCTTTGGGAGATTGTCGAGAGTCCAGCTGCAGAGTCGCATTTGCTGGATCCGGCTGATGAGAGCACAGGGAGCAGATTTCCCTCTCCCCCAGGGTGTTCTGCACAGGGAACAGGGCTGGGAACACGCCTTGTTGGAGGGGCAGTACAGGGATGCAATGAAAACAAAACTTTAAGCAACTGTTTGCCACTGCTGCTAGGTCCCCTCTGCCCTGCTCCCTGGCATTCTGGGAATTTCCAACCCATGGAAAGAAAGGCCCACCCAACCCAGCACTGGAGACGTGGCCCTGGGCCAATGCAAGACATGCTTGGAGAAGGGGGCTTGAAATGGGAGAATAGAGTTTTAGAAATAATTGTTCGGTGACCAGGGCGACCCAATGGCAGTTCTCCAGCCTTTGCCCCAGAGGAGGACGGGCTGAAGTCTCCAGTGCAGCCTCTGGGGCCACAGGCTTCCACTTCTGAGCGGCAGTTTGGGTCCGAATCCTGATGGGAAGGTCGGCAGGTTTCTGGTGCAGCCCGTTCTGAAGACGGGGCCACTTGCAAAGCTGAGGTGCAGACTGGGATCGAAGCTTCTGTATATTTGACTCTGGGGTGCTGAGTCAGACATGTCTCTCCTCTAAGCCTTTGAGTGCCGGCCTCATAATGCATCTAGTGCCCCAGAGAGCAGCTCAGCCTCCCGCTAAGAAGCTAGAAAATATTCAAAGAGCCTCTTCACCTCCCATCCTCACACAGACGAAGTAAATAAATGTAAATCAAAATACACAACCCGAATAATGGGTTCTGGAATGGAACTCGCATGCTGCCGTGGAGTTCCCCAAGCGTCACTTCCCTGCCGTTCGAAGAAAGACGGGCGGGGTGCGGCCGGAAGGGTTATGTTCAGAACCAGAGATTCACGTTATTTGTTTAGAAGGGTCCAATGATCAGACCCAAAGCAAGAAGCAGGCAAGGTGTCTTCTGGGTAGAGGTGGATTGCTGGGAGCCCACCTTCCTCCAAGTGTCTGTGAGAGAGCAGATGACACCAGCAGCTCAGCAGGCACCCGCCATACTTGGAGACGTAGGTCGCCTCTGGAAGATTCCTGGTTTGTTTTGTGCAGCTCCTTGTAGTGTCTTGAGCAGAGAGGGGCGTTTTCCTCGCAAACAGCCTCTTGCCCGGCCAGGGAACAGCACTCCCAGGTGAGGAGCAGGCCTGTGATAGCTCAGGAAAGATCAAGGCAGGTTGGAGGGGAACTTATTTAGAGAACTTGCAAGAAGATAATAATTTAGCACAGACCTGAGGCTGCTGTATCTGGCTTGGCTGCATTCTCAGTCTCTGCAAGTGGTTCTTGTCTCCAAGGCTTAAATAGACTGTGAGAGTCAGCAGGAAGTGCAGTGTCCTGCCCAACGTGGGGCAAATCTAAACTTCCTGCTGGAGTGTAACCCACCAGGCCTGGGGGCTAACATCGGTTGACTTGAAAAATTCCCTTGAAATTGAAATAATTGCAAATAACAAACCAATTTGGTAAGATCCAAGAGTGTACGGGGGCGAAGGGTGAAATTCATCTCATAACTTGTTCACCAGGAGTGGTTCGCCCAGTGCTAGGGTGAACACTGAAAGGGTTTCGCATGATGGAAAGCGGCATTCAGATGTTGGCTTGTTTCTGATTGTTAAAGATGTAATTGTGTGTTTCCTAGCAGTGGGGGTGTTAA
The DNA here is from genome assembly GCF_965152235.1 of Eretmochelys imbricata. NCBI lineage: Eukaryota > Metazoa > Chordata > Testudines > Cheloniidae > Eretmochelys > Eretmochelys imbricata. The sequence goes on from NC_135579.1 coordinate 1,903,147, forward strand.
CGCCTGCACCTTGCCGGATCCTTCTGTCCTCCCCACTGTTGTAAAACTAAAAGGTTCAAAACACATGAGTCAGGCCCCAAAATATCACGTGAGTGGCTTAGAAATCAGGAGATGGCTGGGCCTGGAGCCTTTGGGGTTCACATTTTCAAGTTTTTCTCTGCAACCAGCAAGGCTAGAAACTTACTTTAAAAAAAATGAAAGCTGAGCTTTTTACGCTCACGTGGCAGCAGGAGCTGGGGCCCCTGGTTCTGCATGGCCGTCTGTAAAACAAAAGAGACGGCCCAGAATCCACCAGCCTATGGAACCTAAAGCCCCTCTTCATCTTTGCATTTCACCCCAAACAATCAAAGCTCTGGCTTCCATTGATTTGTTTGCCCTAGATAGCAATATGAATGTTCATGGACCTGAAGGTCCTTGCACAGAGTTCATTGGAACTGAATATAGTTGGAAAACAATAGTCAAGACATTAAGAGAAAGGACTTTTCCAAAGCAAACACCGAGCGGGAAAGCGCACAGGGCTTTCAGTAATCTGCGTGCGTCGGTTCTGTAACCTGTGCGTATGCTATCAGGAAGGTCAAAGTCATAGATATTAACAGTCCCCAGCAGGTTCTGTTTTTGGCTTCTCTGTTTCTAGGTCTTCTAGCCAAGTTTGTTCACAGGAAGCTAGTGTGGTGCTCATTCAGGACCACGTCGCTGGGTGATGTAAAATTGGCTTTCACCACTAACATTCCAAATCTGACCATACAGCCTCGGCGATGCTCCTAGGAAAGGAATCATATGTTTTAACTGAATTATTAACATGTTTACATGACTAAACTGAGTAACCAAGCTTACTGCTGTAACCCTCATAGCCTTCCTCACCTTTCCCTCCCTAAAGTGTGTTACCCCATCTAATCCATCATGTCCCGAAGGTGACTGTAAGCTCACTAGGGCACGTGCTTGTCTGTCTGTCCACTCTGTAATGTGCTATCAAAATAATCATCATTCTTCTTTCTTGTGGCAGGGAGTTACACAGTCTATGCTCAGCTCCTCTAAAAGTTCTGCCTCCTGCTCTGACGACTCTCCCCCATTGCTCGGCAGTAGTTTCATTGTCCCACTGGAATGGAGCTGATGGAGATCGGGATCTTGGAGGGGAAGGTGTTTCACAGGCAGCTCCCACCATTCCCACAAAAGGCTTTGAAAACTGGAACAAGCCTTGAGCTGGACTCCCTACGGTGCGGAGCCTGTGCAGCGAGCAGAACATCCGGGTGATGTGCCCTCGGTGACTTGGGCTGCTAAAGAGGTGGGGTACTGCAGCTTATGTGGCGGGTTCATTCCTAAATATTACGCATCATAGTAATCAAGAAATGGTTCCATTTCTCTAGGGCTCTGTGCACCTCTGTGCAATTCAGTGCCTCAGTTGATCCTCCATTTTATGTAATTCTGGTAATTCAGTGTTTCTGAAATGTGCAGCCTCCTTTGCCTGATACATCTCAAGTGATCTGCACGTCACAACCGCCTTCTTCCCACGCTCAGGCTCCCTGCAGACTCATGAGCATGAGGACCAACCTTAGGGCAGACTGTTAGGAACTAGGGCACAGATTCCAAATTGGTTGTGAGTTCTACGCTTAGATTTCCCTCCTGAGTATCAAGTGTGAACCCCTCAGGCACTACTACAGCCTTCACATGGAGTCACGGCCTGTCCCCTGGGGTGCTCCAATCGGTCTTGCTGTCTGGCTGAGCCTGTCTTTGTGATAGATGGTCCCTTACACCAAGAATCACAGCGATATTCAGGTTAAGCCTAGCCCTAAAGGATCAGTCACTTACCCCAGGTCAGTCAAACCACAGAACTCACACCAAGGATGCTTGTAGCCAACCTTATAATAAACTATATAAAGATGTATTAAATAGGACAAGGAACAAGAGAGTTATTTACAGGGTTAAAGCAGGTGAACATAGATACACAAATGAGTTACAATCTTAAATTTCAAAAGGTAACATGAACTTCTGTAATAAACAAACTCTATATGTCTTTTAGGGCTAACCCAGGTTTAACAGCTGGGGACCTCTTGCTTATGCCTAGTAAACCTTGCCCTCCATTGTTCAAGCAGCATAAAGTCACAGTTCCTTTTTGTTAGGGGTTTTTAGTCTCTTCCCCCCAGGTGCTCTGAGCTGCAAATTCAGCTGTTGGGAGGAATCCACTTGCACGACTCCTCTTCACAGGGGGAAGGGCAAAACAACAAATGTCTTTTGTCCTCTTTATCGTCCCACAGTAGTCCATCTGGTGTTGATGGACCTTTCCTGTTGGTCAGGACTTAACATCTTCTGTTGAAGACCAGCTGTCTTTCTCCTGTCGGTGATTTACACAATCGCAGAGGCTTACAACACAAATGCTGAAATGTTACCTTACAATATGGGACACAGCTGTTAAAAATGAGATTAAGGAAACTCAGAGGCATTCAGTAAAGTGTAAACACTAAACACATTCTTACAATCCTAATAACTATTTTAACAACACTAACACATAGGTGAGCCAGACTGATTCCCTCTGTGTATTTGTCAGTCTTCATTTGAGACATGGGAAATTGGCATGAGCTGGCACCTGGTCTGCCAGCATCACACCCACCTCTCCAGTCCAGGTAACCTTGGATATTCTGTCTTTCCCAAGAGCTTGGGAGGTTTACAATGTGTCACCAGTCTAAGGTGCTAAGGCTTTGATGTCTGATTGCGTTATTTAGTTTGCTTCCAAGCTAATATTTGCTCTAGTCCTCTTGAAATGTGAACAAGACCAGTGTTGCTAGCCTTCTGGAATTATCCCTGTGAATAAGGGTTGCAGAAATGGATTTAAGATGATCACCTTTCAGTTTTCATGAAGCACTAAATACTGAGCACAGGTAAAATAGCTTTGTATAATTACATGGGTTCCACAGTGTAAACAGTTGTCCGCCTTCAAACCCCTCCTCAAAACTCTCCTTTGCCACGATGCCCATAAAAAACTTGGCAATACTCAGGCTGCTAGGTGTGATGAGAGCACAGTCGATGACGCTGACCAAATATTGTCTTGTTTCCTTGTATTCCTCTGCCTGTCTGTAACCATCTTGCCTTAGGTGCTATGGTAATATAAATAATAACAATTGTTATTCAAAAGGAGGGAGTGGGCTGAGATGGGTGTGACGGGTTCCCCCCGGGATGCCACCTGGAATTGGGGTACCACTGAGCCCCCCGACCCACCAGCCTGGGCTCCCTTTACACTGTATTGCTGTGACCAGCTCTCTCCAGGCTCCAGCCTGCATGTTCACCAGCACCCATACAGACAGGGATACACCCAGCTGTAGTTACATGCAGATGCTGTGATCAGCCCTGCATGGGAAGGCTCCAGCTAGGGAACTTCCTAGCTACTCAAGCATGCACCCCCTCTGGAGTGTAAACACAAAATTATACTGTCTAGTGTGGTACAGGGAACTGTACAGCATAAGCTCATAAAATTCACTCCCTCCCTCAATGTGGAGAGGATACACAACCGCTTTCTGCCCTGAGTTATGGCTCCCACACACTGGTTTTAGACAAAGCAAAAACAAGTTTATTAACTACAAAACATAGATTTTAAGTGATTATAAGGGATAGCAAACAGATCAAGCAGATTACCTAGCAAATAAATAAAAATGCAAACTAAGCTTAATATTCTAAACAGATAGGATATGAATAGCAGATCCTCACCCTAAGTGATGATACAAGCGGGCTGCAGATTCTTAAGGGGAAAGCTGCACTTGCTTACAGCTTAGAATCCCAGGTGTTCCATTCACAGGCTAAAAATCCCTTTAGCCTGGGTCCAGCACTTCCCCCAGTTAAGACTTTGTTCCTCAGGTATTTCCAGGAGTATCCTTGGGTGGGCAGTCAGTGCAGAACCTAGATGATATCACTCCCCTACCTTATATAGCTTTTGCATATGGCGGGAACAGGGGCGCCATTTCAGGTTTGGGGGGAGGGGGCGAAAGGGGGACAACTTTAACCGTGATTCCAGGGGCTACTTAGGCACCTGAAAACTCCAGGTTTTTTTTGCAGATAAATTATAAATTAGCTGATAGGGCACTGTATCTAATTCCTATATAAAAAAAGAAGATTAAATAAATATTAGACCCACTCAGCTCTAATACTAACATGTTCTCACATCTTATGTCAAGTCACTTAAGGGACACTGGTTTGGCTTCAAATTGTAATGTATATTCTTTGTTACTAACTCTGGAATACAGCAACTGAAACAACTGTAGAAAAATCTAGAGAACTTTCTATCACTTTTTTGCAGTTCCTCAAGCTTGGACTAGATCATTTAATGTTGGAAACATCCTATTAGGGCAACAAGGCCCAGTGAGTTTAAACTGCACCTGCCTGGGGCTCTAGGGGTGTTACCCCACTACAAATAACAGACTAGAGACTGGCCTTAAACAGGCGTGAAGGTGACTTTCACAGGGTCGCCAACCCCAAATGTTCAAAAATCAATGAGTCAGGCTCACCAAAAATCATGAGATTATGTAAAAATAATAGATTTGGGGATCTTTCTATTTGCCTTCTGCTGTTTGAGCCTTTTGGGTGCCCTGGGGTCACATTTTGATGCTTTCTCCACAGCCAGGAGGGCTAGAAACTTCATTTCTCTTTAAGAATGAAGGTTGAAATCATCACAGATCACTTGACTCCAGGAGCTGTGGCTTTAAGGAACATAATTATCATGAGACTCATGACAAAATCATGAGAGTTGGTAACATGGCTTTCCCTTCTGTTGAAAGGCTCGTGACTTTCCAGAAGGCTCTTAAGCACAACATGACAGCGACTGGAGTTGCAGCTCTCACAGGAGAATATTTAAAACCAAACACCAAGAAAATTCTATATTTTAAAGTTGAGAAAAAGCTGAGACTTCTGAGATATCTCAGGGCCACTGCAGGCAGGAAAGGGAAATAAACAGGCACAGGAGCTCTGGGCAGCTCTTCCTCTTGAAAGAAAGTTGGAGGGTCAAATCTTCTAGTGCTTAATCCAGTAAAACTTCGATTGCCATCAGAGCCTCCACTCACCGATATTAACGTGTGCTGAATAACTCTACACTTCATACTTACATGTCTGAGCCATCTTATCCAGGGCTACACATTTTATACACATTGGCTCAGGGACTACATCTTCTGGCATATTCTGAACAGTGCTGAGCACACAGATGATGGCCAGTGAATAATACAAATCATGACAATAATAGCCAACTTTATGGACTCTGTGGATGCAGTTTCTGTTCTTTGTTCTGGAATTGGCCTGGATACAGCTGAAACCCTACAAATTTGAGACACAAACACATGGGATACTTATTTGACACTTTCTCATTCCTTCCTTTTCTCAAACTCAGAACAAAAAACGACCAAACACAATGGTTTTCAGTTAAAATGTAAAATTGCCCGGCAGCCATTGCTCTACAACCCAGCATGGGGCGGAACCTGCCACCGCTTGGGAGTTAAGTGATCGCCTCTCATCTGACTCTCATCCTCCAGCCTTCCTGATCTCTGTGCTGCTTTTCATGCTGTCAACCATGACCTCCATCCCGACCTCCTGTCACCGTTTGCTGGAGTCTCAGAGCCTTGCTTTTCCTCCCATCTATCCTCTTTTTTTTGAAGCATGCAGCAGAGAGAGTGGCTGGTCTGCTAGATAGGGAGGTAGCCCTGAGAGACCTGGATTCTGCTCCCTCCCCATGGACTTGCTGTCTGACCTCAGGCCGGTGCCTTAGGGACAGAGTTTCAAAGGTTTTCAGGCACCCAAAAATGCAGCTAGGTATGCAGTGGGGTTTACAAACACCGAACCTTCTAGGCACTTCTGAAAATCCCACTAGGTGGCAAATACATTGAAAATCTGGCCTTTAGTCTGTGTGTGCCTCAGTGCCCCACCTGTACAATGGAGATCTCAGCCCTGCTGTACTGCACCAAGGGGCTGGGAGGAGAAATAAGTTAGACCTTGTGAGGAGCTCAGATATTACGGTGATGGGACCATGCAAGTACCACAGGTAGAGTGGGAACATCTCTATACGCTGCTATCTCTTCCCTTGGTTTTGGCCCCTTCTTTTCACCTTGCCCCCAAATCTCCCCCTTTTCTGAGCGTAACCTTGGCTCAGAGGGCTTGGCTGTTCTTTTTCTGTTTCCTCTGTGTTCTCTCTAAAACAACCCCGCCTCCCTCCACAGAGGGATTTCTCTTTTAAAGGCTAAACTTCCAGATCCTTAATTTAATCACCAGCCCTTTCTTATCTTAATCACCCTGCCTCTGTTTGTAAACAAAATCCGGACTCCCTGTCCCAGGGCCACCCCTCCCCTGCAGCATTTACATTTCGCACTAAGGCTGGGCTGTAGTTAAGAGGTCCATCTGGGAGCTCGCACACCTCCTGTGTGAAACTCGGGGGAGGGGGGGAACGACACTCCTGCCCCTCTGCCCCCCACCCACCATTGGCACCCCTGGGCGGGAACCCTTTGTTTCAAAGCTTGGCTCCCATGCCCAGTCAGTGGAAAAATACTGATATCGCAAGATGGAGTCCAGCGCCAGGTGACCTGGTCACATGTCCCTCTAGTGTCACAGCAGCCATTACTGGGAGGCTGTCTGTAGTGTCCTCAGGAAGGCACCCCAGGTGGGAAATAAGCTTCTTCTAAGGCCTATTGTTTTCTCTAATGGCCCTTCCCCACCCAGCTTTTCAGAATGAAAGCATCTTGTCTAGGGGGCGTTATCCAGGTGTAAACACGTTTGTAATACAGATACATAGGCAATATTCCTAACTTCAGATACAAAAATGATACATGCATACAAATAGGATAATCGTATTCAATAAGTCAGAACCTATCCAATGACACCTCACATGACCCATCTTGCATAAAACACATCATAATTTTGCCATAGGTATATCATAATAATATCACTATGAAGAATATGGGGTGCAATGCCACAATGTGCTGGTCCATTGAGATTTAGAGGAACATCCCTTTGTTTGCTGGCAGTGTGGAGCCTAAATCTGGGCAGAAACTGGAGTTTTCATTTCATGAGCAATTCCGTGATTTCAGAATTTGACATGTTCCAATTTGGAATGAAAACAAATTCTGAAATGTCCCCCAAAGGCAAATGTTGGGGGGGAAATCATTTTGGGTCAATCAAAATGCTTTGTTTTAATTTTGACTTTTAAAAGTTTTATACTCTATTCTAAGTTGGAATAGAATATAAAATAAATTTTGAAATGAAAAGTCTTTTCAAAATGAAAACGAGACAGAGCATTTCAACGTCATCACAATGCTTTGCTTCATTTTTTTCAATTTCATTGAAATTGACACTTTCCTGCCAAAAGATTTGATTTTGACGCAATGGTATTTTTCAGCAGAAAAATCCCACTGGAAAACTTTCGCCAGTTCTAGTGGAGCCCATTGATCAACCCAACATGCAACAGAAATGTGGCGACAGATACTTTGAATCAACACGGTGTTACTCTCCCTTGGCAAAAGGACTCACTAAGTCCACGATCCTAAAGAGATCTGCATATTACACAATATTTGTTTCATGGAATTTCACATGCATTTTTGCAGTTCCATGACCCCATTTCCCCCTAAAATTTAAGTGAAATTCTATTTTTTTCATTACAAATATAACATTTTTGCTTGGTTTTGCCACCTTTCTTCCCCGAATAAGCACCTTTTCATAGCTTCATGCTCACAAATGAGGCTGTTTTGCTCACAGCTTGCCATGGCATCACTGTGAAAATGTCCCTTTGGTGCTTGGAAGCTTGCATTGGGAACATTTTCTTTGAAATTGGCCCATTTTCAAATTTATTAATAATTGCAAAAAAATACCCCTTTGGATCTCAAGCAGTTTTGCATTTCAGCACAAATATTTTGTACCTCTGTTTAAGAATACCATTCAGCATGCCTCCAAAACTACTTTCTGTGGGGCCTGGGTAATTCCTGGGGAACTCTCATCCAAGTAAAAACTGGCTCAAGCTTGTGAAATCACAAGCCCAGAGGTGTTCTGGACTGCAGGCTTGCTTAACTTCTGGTTTCATTATTGCTCACATTACAGAATTTATGCCCAAACCCAGTCAAAATGGGAAACTTTCTAAAATCAGTACGATGATGCCTCTGGTGTTTTGTGTGATGCTTGGAATAGCTTGGCATCTGGACGCAGAAGATAGAGACCTAAACCAATCAGGGGAAACTGGCTGGATGAGTTTGAGCCCGTGTGTGCACATAATCATATTTAAAACCCTTTGGGCCCTCTCCTACCCAACTGCTATCACATTCCAACACACTCAAATCTTTTATTTTCACCGTTGCTTTCAGCAGGTCATGGTATTCGAAGTGTTGTCTGCATTACCTGGAGCCTGTCAAGACTGTCTGACCAGCTGCAGTAGAACCTAAGAATGGCCACGCTGGGTCAGACCAATGGCCCATCTAGCCCAGAATCCTGTCTTCCGACAGTGGCCAATGCCAGGTGCCCCAGAGGGAATGAACAGAACAGGGAATCATCAAGTGATCCATCCCCTATCACCCGTTCCCAGCTTCTGGCAAACAGAGGCTAGGGACACCATCCCTGCCCATCCTGGCTAATAGCCATTGATAGACCTATCCTCATGAATTTAATCTAGTTCTTTTTTGAACCCTGTTACAGTCTAGGCCTTCACAACATCCTCTGGCAAAGAGTTCCACAGGTTGACTGTGCGTTGTGTGAAGAAATACTTCCTTTTGTTTGTTTTAAACCTGCTGCCTATTCATTTCATTTGGTGAAATTTTATGAGGAGTAAATAACACGTCCTTATTCACTTTCTCCACATCACTCATGATTTTATAGACCTCTATCATATCCCCTCTCAGTCGTCTCTTTTCCAAGCTGTAAAGTCCAAGTTTTTTTAATCTCTCCTCATACGGAAGCCATTCCAAACCCCTAATAATTTTTGTTGCCCTTTTTTTGAATCTTTTCCAATTCCAATATATCTTTTTTGAGGTGAGGCGACCACATCTGCAGGCAGTATTCAACTGGAACACAATGCTGTGCGATTCATAGACTTGCTGTTAAACTGGACACCTAAAGATTCTGCTCTGTGTATCGGCTCCAAGCCTACATAGGGTTCCACTGTGTCTAATAACGGTTAGATGGCAGATGCTGTTGGTGTCACACCTCAAACTTCCACAACACAATTATCATTTTAAACAACCTTTCAGGTGGAATTTCTGCCAATATTGCAATGCCAAAAAGCTGGGAGCTCCAACTCATTAGTAGTAATTGATGAGACATTTGGAGAGAAATAGCGACGGGTATGGAACATGGCCATGAAACACCAGTAATCGAGATTTTAAAAAAACCCAAAGACACCAAAGCAAGTAGCAGGGAGCTGGCTGGTCTGTTACCAAAGCATGGCTAACTGCCCATTTTGGGGAAGCTTTTATCTGCTTCCACAGCAAAGCACACGCTGCATGGGCATCCAGTATGAAATGAGGGGTCTGTTTACTGATGGGACTTACTTGCAGCTGGCAGATGCATCAAAGACAAGTGTCAAATATGGCCATGGGGAATGCCCTGCCGGCAGCTGCATATGCTCAAAGCATATTCTTCTACTGGGGTTTGCTGACTTCACACTGTATTGTGCATGCCATGAAAGGGATATTTATCTGTCACTATCTGCTCCAAGGAATAGAGCACCACCGGTCAGCTCTCTCCATGTGCCTCAGAGCTCTGTGGCCTTACCAGCCCAGCATCAGCAGCAGGGAGAAAGGAATCAGAAGTGCCCCCCAAATCCCTGCCAACATCAAGGCAAGATGAGAACACCTCGTGGTCAGCAACGTGGGAAACAACTGACAGAGCTAATAACGTCATCTGGGGACCTGATCTCCAATTGTCCCCAGGAGCAGATCACCAACCAGTGCCGCTCCCAGTCCTCAACCCAGACTGACAAGGGCCAGGGAAGTCTGAGAGATCTGCACAGTTGTTTTGCCATAGTCTTTTCAATAAACCCAGCCAGAAATGGGGAGTGGATGGGTGGCAATCATTAGCCAGGCTGCCAGTGATAGGCAACTTGTTTCCAGGATAGTGGCCCAGGGTGTGTAGGGAAATTCCAGCCTCTCCCCAGCTGGCTTTCCTGGCTGGGTGGTGAGATTGCATCTCCTGGAGAACAAGACGGTTGCAGAGGAAGGTCTTGACCCTGCAGGCAACTCCATGTGGTCAGATCCTTACGGCCATGTGGAGCTCTGCTGAACTCAACAGGAATCACTGGAAGTGCCAGGCTGCTCCTGGTGATTTGATTGCAGGGTCGCGTCAGTAGCTCAGCTGCAAGAAGAACCTAGGACACTCACAGCCCTTGGTGTTAAGCACTAGACCAGGGTTCTCCATTTTTTCCATACTCTGACCCCATGCTACAAGAGAAGAAACTTGGGGATCTTCTCCCATCTAGCTGCAGGGTGGTCACAACCCCCCTGAAATCTGTCTGTGACTCCTCTGAGGGGGTAACCCATGCACTAGACCATGCAAAGACTGTGAGAGGGGCTGGTGGGCATTGATTATACTGCCAGGGATTTATCTTTCCTGATAACAAAGCATAGTTTTATTCTTTATCTGGTTAAAAAAACCCTCCATGCTAGCTGGAAGAGGTGCATGTTGATGGGCCCAGTGGGTTTTAAAAGCCATCTGGAGATTTGCTGGAGTTTTCCTGGCAAAAGAGTTCTTCAGTGCCAGACAAACTGTTAACTGCTAGGCAGGCATATTGCAGGGAGCCCAAAGATCTATAGGTGGCCAAGGAATTTAATGTCAGCTTTCCCATTGACTCTTTAAATCCAATCATCTAGAAACAAATTTACCAAAACAAACTGGCCCTCAGTTTGTTTTCTGATGGATTTTCTAGAGAAGAGTTGAGTTTCGATTTGCTTCCAGGGCTTCGATCATCTCAGGCTAAATCTAACAAACATCAGCCAAATGCCTGAAAAAATAGTCCCAAACCACCCAGTTGGGGGCTTGGGGAACTGGCAATGGACTACTGGACCTTTCATGTCTAAGAACCTGGTTCAAATCCAGTCCAAATCACTGGAGGCCAGACATTATTGGTAACTTTCAGCTGTGCAGTGCTCTTCTGTGAACATGGTTTGTAGTCTAGGTCGGGTTCCCTTTAGAGAAGTCTCAGGATCACAGTAGCTTTGAGTCTTGGAGTGAACAACTGAGCTGGGGGTGCCGAGATGAGGTCTCTGTGGGTTGGCAGGGAGATAATGGGGAGCTTCCGCTGCTGTTGTTGCTTCTGCTACACCTGTTCTCTGGATAAACAGACCCCCTCCTTCTGTTGCGTAGCACCTTTCACAAGCATGACATGCACTGCAATGACAACCCAGCAGTGCACACCCTGGGGATCCGTGGAACACAGACTTCCCCATTGCCAAGTCTTTATCACTGAAATGGGATTAAAGGAAAAGAAACCAGAACTGTCAGTGTCATTGATTTTCCTTTGGGCTGTGGGGGAAATGGTCAGATGTGTTTTACTTTGGTTAAGTCAGGCTGTTGTCAATAAAACTCTAAACAAACCCTGTATTTTCAGTCTATTTTTGGATGGCCTGGCAGCCTAATTGCAGCCATTCACTTGCCTCGCATTCTACCTGGTGAAAGATGATGGGGCTGTTACTTGCTTTGTTGCTTTCTTTCCTCCGCATTTTTTTAATCTGTTGAATTATTTATTCACACATGTCCTAAAAATATAGATTCCAAGGCCAGAAGGGACCATTGTGATCATCTTGTCTGACCTCCTGTCGAACACAGGCTGGAGACCTGCCCCCAAATAATTCCTAGAGCAGAGCTTTTAGAAAAGACATCCAGTCTTGATTTAAAAATGGTCAGTGATGGAGAATCCACCATGACCCTTGGCAGGTTGTTCGGATGGTTAATTACCCTCTGTGTTAAAAATTTACACCTTGTTTCCAGTTTGAATTTGTCTAGCTTCAACTTAGAGCCATTGGATAACGTTAGGCCTTTCTCTGCTAGATTGAAAAGCCCCATTACTAAATATTTGTTCCCCTTGTTGATACTTATAGATACATTTATATTTAGTCATATTATATCGCATATTATTTGCTTGCACCCAGTTTACCATGTGACCCAGATCGCTCTGTATTGGAGACCTGTTCTAGTCATTTATTTACCAGTCCTCCAGTTTTTGTGTCATCTTCAGACTTTATCCATGATGATTTTATGTTTTCTTCCAGGTCATTGAGAAAAGTATGAAATAGCGCAGGGCCAAGAACCAAATCCTGCGGGACCCCCCTGGAACCATGCCAGTGCAATGATGACTCCCCGGTTACAATTGCATTTTGGGATAGAATCAGAATCAAAGTAAGAAAGTTGGAAGGTTGAAAAGAAAGATAAACAGCTCTGCCGGCAGAAGAGAGCATCATAAAATGAGTCTCTAACATCTTATCTTTATTACATCCCAACACTGTACTAAGGCACAAAGCTTGCTCTGACAGCCAAATGTGCTGCAGAATAATTTATGCCTCTACACAGCTCCATCAGGTATGTATCTCTGTCTTCAGTTGGTCTCATTTATATTTATGGGGCCCTTTTTTGTACAATAAAGCTGAGTAGCAATGGCATACGTGTGCTGGGTGCCATACACCAGCTAAGCCAGCGGCTGCAGCGGGCATTGCAGGCAGAGCGGGGATCAGAACTCAGGGTTCCCTGAGCACGGGGCCCATGCTTCTCTCATAAAAATGGTCCCATTCACATTTTTAAATGGGCGTTTAGGTTTTCAGACTCATGCAGAAATATTTACAAGTAGCAAGTAGGAGATGCACCCGCTTCCCATGACTCACCACTCTCTGGGGCTTACATCTCCTTCTTTAAACTATGTTCACTGGGGGAAGGAGACCAAATCCCTGAGGTAAGTGGGGACGTGGGATACTGGGAGGAAGTACGAGCAGGAAAGCGCAAGAGGGGAGGGCTCCTGCCTCATACTGAGAAAGCCGGGCGATCAGCGGGTTATCTCAAGTGCCTATATGCAAAGGCAAGACGCCTGGGAAACAAGCAGGGAGAACTGGAAGTCCTGGCACAGTCAAGGAATTATGATGTGATTGGAATAAGAGAGACTTGGGGGGATAACTCACATGACTGGAGTACTGTCATGGATGGATATAAACTGTTCAGGAAGGACAGGCAGGGCAGAAAAGGTGGGGGAGTTGCATTGTATGTAAGAGAGCAGTATGACTGCTCAGAGCTCTGGTATGAAACTGCAGCAAAACCTGAGAGTCTCTGGATTAAGTTAAGAAATGCGAGCAACAAGGGTGATGTCGTGGTGGGAGTCTGCTATAGAACACAGGACCGGGGGATGAGGCTTTCTTCTGGCAACTCACAGAAGTGACTAGATCGCAGGCCCTGGTTCTCATGGGAGACTTCAATCACCCTGATATCTGCTGGGAGAGCAATACAGCGGTGCACAGACAATCCAGGAAGTTTTTGGAAAGTGCAGGGGACAATTTCCTGGTGCAAGTGCTGGAGGAACCAACTAGGGGCAGAGCTCTTCTTGACCTGCTGCTCACAAATCGGGAAGAATTAGTGCGGGAAGCAAAAGTGGATGGGAACCTGGGAGGCAGTGACCATGAGATGGTTGAGTTCAGGATCCTGACACAGGGAAGAAAGGAGAGCAGCAGAATACGGACCCTGGACTTCAGATAAGCAGACTTTGACTCCCTCAGGGAACTGATGGGCAGGATCCCTTGGGAGAATAACATGAGGGGGAAAGGAGTCCAGGAGAGCTGGCTGTATTTTAAATAATCCTTATTGAGGTTACAGGGACAAACCATCCCGATGTGTAGAGAGAATAGTAAATATGGCAGGCAACCAGCTTGGCTTAACAGTGAAATCCTTGCTGATCTTAAACACAAAAAAGAAGCTTACAAGAAGTGAAAGATTAGACAAATGACCAGGGAAGAGTATAAAAATATTGCTCAGGCATGCAGGAGTGAAATCAGGAAGGCCAAATCACACCTGGAGTTGCAGCTAGCAAGAGATGTTTGTGACAAAGTTCCTCCTCTACTTTGGTGGGTCTTGCGCTTATTGGCAGATTTGCTCACCTTGGAGCTTCACGGCAGCCCTCAGTTTGGCCGTTTTCGCGAACCCACAGTCCAGGTCGACTCCTCCTGTGTCTGACCAGGAGTTGGGAGGATTTGGGGGGAACCCGGGCCCGCCCTCTACTCCGGGTTCCAGCCCAGGGCCCTGTGGAATGCGGATGTCTAGAGTGCCTCCTGGAACAGCTGGGCGACAGCTACAACTCCCTGGGCTACTTCCCCATGGCCTCCTCCCAACACCTTCTTTATCCTCACCACAGGACCTTCCTCCTGGTGTCTGATAACGCTTGTACCCCTCAGTCCTCCAACAGTCCGCGTTCTCACTCTCAGCTCCTAGTGCCTCTTGCTCCCAGCTCCTCACAAGCGCACCACAAACTGAAGTGAGGTCCTTTTTAAACTCAGATGCCATGATTAGCCTGCCTTAATTGATTCTAGCAGCTTCTTGATTGGCAGCAAGTGTTCTAATCAGCCTGTCAGTCTTAATTGTCTCCAGAAGGTTCCTGATTGTTCTGGAACCTTCCCTGTCACCTTACCCAGGGAAAAGGGACCTACTTAACCTGGGGCTAATATATCTGCCTTCTATTACTCTCCTGTAGCCATCTGGCCTGACCCTGTCACAGTTAAGAGTAACAAGAAGGGTTTCTTCAGGTATGTTAGCAACAAGAAGAAAGTCAAGGAAAGTGTGGGCCCCTTACTGAATGAGGAAGGCAACCTAGTGACAGAGGATGTGGAAAAAGCTAATGTACTCAATGCTTTTTTTGCCTCTGCCCTCACGAACAAGGTCAGCTCCCAGACTACTGCACTGGGCAACAGAGCATGGGGAGGAGGTGACCAGCCCTCTGTGAAGAAAGAAGTTGTTCAGGACTATTTAGAAAAGCTGGACGTGCACAAGTCCATGCGGCCGGATGCGCTGCATCCGAGAGTGCTAAAGGAGTTGGCGGATGTGATTGCAGAGCCATTGGCCATTATCTTTGAAAACTCATGGCAACTGGGGGAGGTCCCGGACAACTGGAAAAAGGCTAATGTAGTGCCAATCTTTAAAAAAGGGAAGAAGGAGGATCCAGGGAACTACAGGCCAGTCAGCCTCACCTCAGTCCCTGGAAAAATCATGGAGCAGGTCCTCAAGGAATCAATTCTGAAGCTCTTAGAGGAGAGGAAAGTGATCAGGAGCAGTCAGCATGGATTCACCAAGGGCAAGTCATGCCTGACTAATCTAATTGCCTTCTATGATGAGATAACTGGCTCTGTGGATGAGGGGAAAGCAGTGGACGTGTTATTCCTTGACTTTAGCAAAGCTTTTGATACAGTCTCCCACAGTATTCTTGCCAGCAAGTTAAAGAAGTATGGGCTGGATGAATGGACTATAACGTGGATAGAAAGCTGGCTAGATTGTCGGGCTCAATGGGTAGTGATCAATGGCTCCATGTCTAGTTGGCAGCCAGTATCAAGTGGAGTGCCCCAAGGGTTGGTTCTGGGGCTGGTTTTGTTCAATATCTTCATTAATGATCTGGAGGATGGCATGGATTGTACCCTCAGCAAGTTTGCAGGTGACACTAAACTGGGAGGAGTGGTAGATAAGCTCGAGGGTAGGGATAGGATACAGAAGGACCTAGACAAATTGGAGGATTGGGCCAAAAGAAATCTGATGAGGTTCAACAAGGACAAGTGCAGAGTCCTGCACTTAGGACGGAAGAATCCCATGCACCGCTACAGACTAGGGACCGAATGGCTCGGCAGCAGGTCTGCGGAAAAGGACCTAGGGGTTACAGTGGATGAGAAGCTGGATAGGCGTCAACAGTGTGCCCTTGTTGCCAAGGAGGCCAGTGGCATTTTGGGCTATATACGTAGGGGCATTGCCAGCAGATCGAGGGACGTGATCGTTTCCCCCTATTCGACATTGGTGAGGCCTTATCTGGAGTACTGGGTCCGGGTTTGGGCCCCACACTACAAGAAGGATGCGAAAAAATTGGAAAACGTCCAGCGGAGGGCAACAAAATGATTAGGGGACTGGAATACATGACTTATGAGGAGAGGCTGAGGGAACTGGGATTGTTTAGTCTGCAGAAGAGAAGAATGAGGGGGGATCTGATAGCTGCTTTCAACTACCTGAAAGAGGGTTCCAAAGAGGATGGATCTAGACTGTTCTCAGTGGTAGCAGATGACAGAACGAGGAGTAATGGTCTCAAGTTGCAGTGGGGGATGTCTCGGTTTGGGATATTAGGAAAAACTTTTTCACTAGGAGGGTGGTGAAACACTGGAATGCGTTACCTAGGGAGGTGGTGGAATTGCCTTCCTTTGAAGTTTTTCAGGTCAGGCTTGACAAAGCCCTGGCTGGGAAGATTTAGTTGGGGATTGGTCCTGCTTTGACCAGGGGGTTGGACTAGATGACCTCCTGAGGTCCCTTCCAACCTTGATATTCTATGATTCTCTTTTGGGGAACATGAAGGCTGATTGCTTATTTTGGCAGGGATGTGAATATTATTATAGGAAAAACATACACTATTAATCAGTGTTATCTGTCACCGTTAGGTCAGTAATAAACCATAATTAAAAGTCCCTCTGTAACACTATGGCTTTGACCCTCTGACCTGGGTGGAAGAACGTCTTTATTTGAATCATCTAGCAGCTTACACTTGCTTCCCTAGGAAGAAGCAGGACACTAGGCAATGGGCATTTGCAAAGGGAAGCTTTCATTTAAAAAGTTCTAATGGGCTAGGAGTCTATAAACCGGATATCTAATCTCAAATTCACCCCTTGGGGCAGCACACGGATTCTGCAGCTCACAACAAAACATCTGGGGGAGTTTATGTCTCCAGAGTCCATGGGGTTGATAATCCCAACCCCACATGTCTACTGGGAACCATTTTCCAGTGACTTTGGTGAAGCTGGTAATTATCTGGTAAAATTACCTGGAGCTTAAAACAGTTTTACCGCCAGTAGGTGATTGTTACAACACTCTTCCCTGATCTGCACATACTAATTAGAGACACATGCAGGTCACGCACCTGGGTTAATGTTGTTGTTGGGATGTCATTTTTTGCCCCGTTGAGGTTTTTAACTTGGAGTGACATGTAACCTCTAACCTGTGTAACCTTTTAAATTGTGTGAGCTTTACAATGGATAAAATGCAAACTGTTGTATTTAGTTACACACCTACACCTATATACATAGTTGTGTACACACGCACACACACAGAGTTGCATTTAATTATATATAAACT
Source organism: Eretmochelys imbricata (assembly GCF_965152235.1). Classification (NCBI taxonomy): domain Eukaryota; kingdom Metazoa; phylum Chordata; order Testudines; family Cheloniidae; genus Eretmochelys; species Eretmochelys imbricata. Next base: position 1,920,430 of record NC_135579.1, read on the forward strand.
ATATAATTATACTTTTATATATAGACACACACACACACACACACACACACACCATTAACTACAACTTATTTTAAATGGTTTCGAGGCAAGATAATGATTGTAATTAGGCTGCCATGCACTACAAAAATAGCCTCCAAAAACACAGAAAATTCATTTAATTAGAGATTAATTGGGAATGGATTGATTTAAGAAAGTATAATAAAAAATCTTAAAATGTCCCACACACCATTATGAAAATCAATGACATGGAAACGTCTGTGTTCATTTCATTCTGCACATGTATAGAGAGAGGCTAGAGCAATGACCGATTCTAAGGACTCAAAGCCAGCACTTGTTCTCCTTTCTCCAAGTGAGGGATGCTGGAGAAGCTGCTTATTAATAAGCTTGTTCAGAGAATCAGGCTTCAATAACAGCCAGCCTGCTTCTTCCTTCTTGAGTTCAGGTCTTCCTGTATAAGAGGATCATTCTCTAGGGCAAAGAGTGGCAAACCAGATAAATAAATAAAAACAGCAATTCCCAGCTTCACAAAAGTTAAGAAGGCCAAAAACCCTTGTTCAGTTAAAGCTCATTTGTTCCCCTTATTGCCTGCTGAGCGCAATGCTAATGGTAATCGATATGTGGCCACCAGCCGAGGCCATAAGCTCTCTTCAGTTCCCATAGTACCACATTCTTTGGGTGACCCTTAGCCCTGTGCACTGGTACCACTTTGACCTCACTCAGAATATGACTATGTGAGAAACTGTCAAATATTTACAAAGAGCTTAATTCAGCCCTGGAGCTCCATATGGAACCGACACAGAGACGGAATCCTTAAATAAACAGACACCCAGTGGAAGCAAGGGAGACTGAGAAATAAAGCCAAGATTTATTACCGAGCCAGTCCTGATGTTGATATTTCAGCCATGGAAAAAGCATTCTTGGCCAACAAACCCAAACTGAAGCAAGCGGATTCTTGAATAACTAACCAAATGTTCTTTGAAAAGGGGATTGATTCTTGCTGCTCAGCAAGCAAGCGAATGCTCAGAAAATTCTTTGGGACATTGGAATTGCGGTGTCCGATCAGAACAGTCATCCTTCAAGGCCAACTGTGACTGGCATTGTCAGGAGTTTCCCAGGAATTCTGCAAGAGAACCCTTGGGTCTGCTGGGCTGTCATGAAATGAAGAGCAATTAAAGAGGATAAGGACATTGCGGAGAAGCTGATTCTCAATGTGTTATTTTTTTGAGTAATAATCATCAGGCATCATCAGGGACTGAGGTCTCAACGCAGGAGGTGCTGAATTGGACCAAACTGAGAACCTAGAGAAAGCAAGAAATCACCAGCACCAGATGCTAAATGTTCAGGAGATCTAAGCTGCTAACAAAAAAATGCAACGTCTCCCTAAAACCAGTGACTCCTATCACAGAGGACTGCAGGGTGGCAAAGAGAGGAACTATCTTACTAAAAGGCTGTCAGGATTTTCCTGGGGATTTCAGACCTGTGAGCTGTACTTCAGTGCCAGGTATATTGGTTGAAATTATAATCAAAACATAGAAAGATGTGGATGATCATGACAGGGGAAAACCAGCTCCGCGTCTGTAGAGCAAAACAGGCCCTCTCGGCGGAAGTTATGGGAGCAAGTTGGGCAAATAGGGCACAAAGGAGAATCAAATGACAGAATTCATTTGCACTTTCAAGATGCTGGAATAAGGCAAGGGTTCGGGTTCGGGTGAAGTTCCATCATGGATTAGAAGCGGCTGAGACCGAAAACAAAGAGTTGGAATAAATAGTCAAATTTTCAGTATGGCAAAAAGCTGACAGTGACGGTCTCCTAAGCTTCCTTGCTAGGACCCAGTGCAGGTCAGCACTTGAGCGCATGATTGACGTTCAGCACATGCTCAGGTGCTGTTCTGAATGGAAGGTCTCGGACCACCGTGTTTAATGCATTTCTCAGTGGTCGTGAAAAAGACCTGAGAAGGGAAGTCACAGGAGCGGAGTGTCTCAGGTCTATTCTGCCCAGATGCCTGCACAGCCCTCCTCACCCTCTGAGCTGAGGACCCGCAGCACAGAAAAGCACGAACAAGTACTGGTCCCCAGTGTTTGGAACTACCCCTTCCGCAGGGTGGTGGAATGGAAGGCTCTGGGGCAGTTCAGACGCATACCTAATACAGGTCTCCTTGTGAAAGTCTCTTTTCAAGCCCCTTGTAGCTTCGCTGGGTTCACTTGCAAATGTTAAGAAGCTACGCACATCTTCTCTGGAGGGCTGAGGAGCTTCACGTTTCTCTTAAAGCAACTCACTTTGAGATTCAAAACCAAAATTCCTGCCCCAGCCTTGGCAACTGCTGAGGAGACAGTTTTCACGCTCTAGCTGAATGTTTGACAGATGTTCCTCAACACAGTCGTTTGCAGAGGGAAGGAAATTTTTGCACCACATGCCATTTCCAGTTACATTTTTTCTCCTACTTTTCTGCGGGCAGGCATTTCTCTGAAAGCACATCTACATAATAAAGCTGATGGGGCTCTTGCCAAGAAATTAGCCATTTACAGGAATGCGCTTGCTCCAGCTATAGGCAATGACTAATTAGGCATGTTGCAGGAATACCAGTTTGCAGGGATATTTTTAATCTTTCGCCAGATGTTCTCCTTGTCTCGGTAGCTACATCTTGTCTGAAATAAAGCGGTTGTTGTTGGAGTGTTCCAATTTATTCCAAATGGATTGTTCCAAACTAATTTCTAATTAATTTCTCATTCCCATCATATCTGATTTGTGTGTCTGGGTGGAAGCCCAAGGCTGGGTTGCTTCAAGGGAACTGTGTTTTGGCTTCAGGGTAACCAGTGAGGTATTATAGAAGCTGTTTTGTGCTGGTTTGGTAAATCTAAGTATCAGAATATCCTTCAGCTTTGGGGATTGTCTGTCCCATTCCTTGCAGTTTTCCCTAATTGAGCAACGTGAATGTGGGTCCCCTGGGACCCCGGTCACACCAGGAGTCAGAGCCTGGGCTCCAGGCCAAGCCTGAACATCTACATCGCAATTTTTAGCTCCGCAGCCTGAGCCCTGTGAGCAGAAGTCAGCTGACCCCAGATCTGCAACTTGCTGCCATGAGTATTTTATTGCAGCATAGACAGACTCTTATATCCCCCCATCACTACAGTGCTTGAGTGCCTCCCATGTACTGATCCTCACAACAGCATCATGACCCCCTGCTTGCAGAAGGGGACCTGGAGAGATCAAGTGACTTGCCCAAGGCCAGGCAGGAGGTTTAGGGCTGAGCTGGCCCTTGAGCCCAGATCCACTGAGTCCTGGCCTAATGCTTCAACGACAATACCATTCTTCCTTGGTCGAGGACGCAGGGCGTGCATTTCATTCGGCAGGTGTGGAGTTCCTGGGTAGCCTGATCCCTCCTAGAAGTTAGTTCAACAGCCCCGGGCCAGCTGGTGAGAAAGTTCTGTGTCACCTGTGCTGAGGATGCTCACGCCCGCCGCTGACCGTTCCATTTATGTCACTCTAAATATATCTATCCTGCGCCTACGTGCCTGTTCGGATGTCGTCTTTGGGCCAATGCCTGCACTTCCTCCTGGAGCTAGCAGGAAAATCCTGGACCTGCCACTTACAGCTAACAAACTGCTTCAGAAAGAGGCATTTTTGAAAAATGGAGATGGATCATGCTAGGGATCATAGAGAGTAACAAAAGCCAGGGCAGCTGTGCATGTGCACCACTGCCTGGCCCGTGAAACGGGCTATTTCCAGATGCTCCTTGGAAGTGATCCCGAAGCAGGACATAAGGGTAGAACATAAGTCACCATCTACATTGGCCAAGAATATGGAAGCACTTGAAACTCTGCACCAAGAGGCAGTAGCTGTGCATTCCATCATGCCTGGCAGTGGGCGGTGAAATATTTCTTCCGTTAACTAATTCCTGGGCATTTGAGACCAATGAGGAGAGCGGAGGAGAGGAGAAGCAATTTACACCTAGCTGATGGCTCAACTGGAGGAGCTTGTGGCAAACTAGCTGGTGCAAACATGTTCCCCTCAGTGTGTTTACTGCCATTCCCTCTTGCAGGGCCTGATCCAGAACCTACTGGAGTCAATGGAAAGACTCCTGTGGATTTCAGCAGACTCTGCGTCAGGCCTTTTATGCCATCTAGCTGCCATTTGCAACCCTATAGCATGCACTGAACCAAACTAAAATGCGCACTCTTCCTGAGGAATGAATGATATCTTCTCCCTTCCCCGGTCTGGAGGGCGGACCCAGAGCCATTAGTTCTCTCTGATTAATGGAGCAGACACACTTCTGTTTGTAGCTGAGAGTGATGTTTATGTTCAGTAAGTGCCTCTTGTAAACACCGCAACTTGCACATCTCTGTTCCCTGTGTAGCTTTGGGATGTATTAGTTTAATTTAGCAGCAAAGCCAGATCATTTCAGCAGCACCGTAGGCCCAGACTGCGGATAGAGGGTCTAGATTCTGTCATGCTATGGCTGGCGTTAAAAGAGCTCTTAGCTGCCTGCCTTGGGTCAACAGCCCCTCCCTGGGGTTTTACATTGCGTCTTTCAGGGAAGAACGCCTAAATCTTTATTTGTGCTACATTTTTCAAAGCAAACACTTCATCTCTCTCTCTCAAATGTCCACTGCTCATCCTTACAATAACAAACTATTGTTCATGTTTTGATAAAGGAAATGATATCCAATTGTCAACTTTCCAAGAGTTCTGATCAACGGGGCAGGAAGGAAATGGTGCTTTTCAGCATGAAAAGTACCTGTGGCTGCTAAATTCTGATCCCGGAACGCTCAGTAATGGCAATGTACAAAGCAGCGCGAATCCAGCTTTGTTTTCAGGCACCATGTTGAGCTTACAAGTGCTGGCACTTCCCCAGACTCTTGTTTTGTCTTGCACGCTGAATGAGTTTGACATGGTAGTGATGGACATTAAACACAGGCAGAAATGTTGGCAGAGCTGATTTTCTGTCTGCCATGACTTCAGAGCAGCGAGGATGCTCCAGCCTCCTAGAGAAGATTATGTTGTTTTTGGAGAGAGAAATGGAGTTGACAGAGACACCCCTGGCCTTCGCTGGAATCTGATACAGACACACTCCTGAGCAGAGATATTAGATAGGAACAGCCAAAACACAGTTTGGATCTCACACCCGCTTCAGACAGCAGCCCTGCCCCATTCTCCAGCCAGACCATCATTCTGTTCAGTTCCTCTCTGACACTGTGTGCAGCCCAGAACGCCTTCAACACCGTTTGCTCACACCAGCCTCTGAAAAAACCACACCCTATTCTAATGCAAGGTAGCCGTCAACATTGTTCACAGACTGCGGACAATGGGCCAGATTAATTTCTCATGTAACCCAAGAGCTGGCCACAGATTTTCTGTCACTACAGCGATATGGATGCAAAGCGGACACAGAGTGGTATAATGGTGCTCATAGCGTTGTAATTTGTTTGTTTGTTTATTTGCCAGGGATGCGTTTTGCACAAGATGTTTTCATCAGTGGTTAGATAAAGAGGAACTATTTGAAGTTAAAATGCTTCCAAATCTGTGTTCGTGCATTTCAAAGGGACGGTCGCCCGTGCTGTAAGGCGACGGGTGTTGCAGGCTCCCAATCTTGGAGTTAAGTGGGTATTTCCATCTAAGGGCTGAGGGAAATTTGCATGGATTTAGCTATGCCAGGACAAACCCCTAATCCAGACGTGGGATGTACTGGTGTGACTTGCCAGGGTAAGGAGTACTTGTAGCTCACGAAAGCTCATGCTCAAATAAATTGGTTAGTCTCTAAGGTGCCACAAGTCCTCCTTTTCTTTTTGCGAATACAGACTAACACGGCTGTTACTCTGAAACTTGCCAGGGTAAGTTATTGTGTTCTCTAGACTGGCTCTAAGCAGGGTTAGATGATACAGTGGTTCAGTTGTGGGTAGCCTGTAGACACTCGCACTCCCACTATTGATGGTACAGCTGGGACTGAACATGTGATGGCAATCAGAGGAGGAGGAAAGAAAAAATGCCCAGTGTACACACTGCCTGAGTGGGAAATGTATTTCGTACCTGTGCTGTGTGATTCTGGCTGGACCTGCTGGCCTCACTTTCTACCAGTTTTAACTAAGGGAGCCACAACTGGTCTGAAGTCCACAAAGTGAAATTCAATAAAGACAAGTGCAAAGTACTACACTTAGGAAGGAAAAATCAAATGCCCACATTTGAAGTGGGGAATAATTGGCTAGGTGGTGGTATGCGGAAAGGAAGCTGGGTGTTGCAGGGGATCACAAAATGAACATGTGACGCCATTGTGAAAACACCCCAAATATCGTTCCGGGGTATATTAACAGGAGGGTTGTCTAGAAGCCATGGAAGCACTACTTGGTGCTGGTGAGGCCTCCGCTGGCTTTTTGTTTCTTTGCCTTCTTTCTAAACTGGTTTTTATTAGAGCTGTTCAGAAAACAGAATTGACGTTCTGCAGGAAGTGCTGATGGAGCAGAACTTTCCGTCATTCCGAATTAGACCGAGAAGCTGAGATTTTGCATTTTTCCATGAAATGAAAATTGAAAAAATTTCAGTGCCTGACCATTGAAAAGCTTTGTTTCGATAAAATAAAAATGTTTCCTTCTGATAATGTCAAAACATTGTACAGTCCTATGTATTATGTGTACTGTCAGATCGAATATCATTATACATTGACAGCCTATACAACCGTAAATGAAACAAACCGAAATGAGAAAGTGGAAACTATCTGGTCAGACTTTCCTGTAGAAAATGTAATCAAAATTGATGTGGTCCCACAAAACAGATTTTGACAAAACTGCTTTTTCTGTAAACATTTTGTTTTGGACCAACTCTAGTTTCGATTTAGTCTCTTACAGCGAATGGAAGGGAAAATTCACATGAAGCAGAGCAGGGGCCTTGGGACTGGTCTGTAGAAATGTCTGGGGAAGGGCTTGTTTAGTTTCAAAGTCGGAAACTAGAACCTCACACCAGGTGAAACGGCTGACGCGGACACAGCCCAGCCAGGCGCCGGACGTTGGCCCAGGAGACAGAGAGTTGCTCACTGTGGGCCAGAGGCTTCAACCCTTGCTCCGGCTGAGTAGCAGTGCTAGGCACCCTGCACCCACAGTCCCTGCCTCAAAGAGCCGTTAGGACAGACGACGTCTGGGAGAGAAGGGCTCTGATCTCTCCATTTCACAGACGAGGCACTGAGGGAGTAACCGAGTTGCCCAAGGAGCCGGCAGTAGGGCCAGATGAATCCCCCAATTTAACCCCACGACAATCCGTCCCCTTGCGTCACGGTTCCTTCCTGTCGGGCGACTCATGCAGGGCTCCTCTGTCGAGCCTTCACCCTCAGTCCAGCCCTGCTGTGCCCTGCAAAGCCAGGGTGGCAATGCGGGCAGTCCCGGTGTGGCACATGCTCCCCCTCATCCCTATGTGTAGCTGCTGCAGAGCGAGGAACTATCCAGCCTGATGCGAGAGCGAGGGCAGCCCTGTCTCTTTGCAGCTAGTACCCACGTCACACTGTGCTCCCCCCATGTCAGGGCACTTGGTCTGACTGTGCTCTGCTGGAATGAATGAGCCGTTTTCGTCCTGATTGGTTAAACCAGTGTCATCTGTGAATGATTCATATTGCCCTATAGCCCCTTCTACCCGATCACTCCGCCCACCCCTGAAATGCAGCAGCTTTTAACAGCCCACACAGTGCCAGGGCAAGCAGCGAAGGGGAGTGCTGCGGCCAGAGGAAATCACAGGGAGAATTCAGTGCAGCTGCCTGCCTGCTGGTGCATCCTACTCCTGGCCGCAGCACTGCACAGCCAGGGCTCACTTAGGGAGCAAAATGCCCTGCACCGGTGCAGACTGTCACCCCTGCAGACAGGGCGGTCCTTGCAGCCCGTTGCTCCTCCCCTTGCCCCAGAGGAAGCAAAGGGGGTGCAAAGGCCAGGAGAGAGTCAGTGCCCATCTGGGAGGACACAGAAGAGTGGCTGGCTTTTGTGGAGGTAGCAGACCTGCGGAGCTCAGGGAGGGGTCTCTGCAGCCCCTCGCGCCCACCCTGCAGGCCCTGGAGCCAGCTCCAGAAACTCTTTCCTCTGAGCAGAGGTCAACAGGGCAAGCTGCCTGCTGTGCCTTCATCTGGTTGGCTGCTCCAGCCCCTGGAGATGTGGCCCAGCCTCTTCGAGTCAGCTCTGGCCTTTCTCCAACACCAGCTGCCTTTCCTCCCTGGGCACTCTGTGCCCTGGTTCCCTCAGAAGCCAGCATATGGCAGGAGTGAATCTAGCCCATCCTTGGCACCCTGATTTCTGGGTGAGGGATGATGGACGAACCTCTCGTTTGCAATGCTCGCATTCAGCTCTTTTGCAATCTGAGCACTTCTGATCCCAGAGTAGGGTGCTGGGGCAGGCTCCGCATTTCTCTGAGCTGCAGCTCACGTCATCGGATGCATTCAATGCATCTGATGAAGTGAGCTGTAGCTCACGAAAGCTTATGCTCAAATAAATGTGTTAGTCTCTAAGGTGCCACAAGTCCTCCTGTTCTTTTTGCGAATACAGACTAACACGGCTGCTACTCTGAAACCTTTCTCTGAGCAAGTTCTTTCCCTGGCAGAGCCCCGAATGAGGCAATGCAGCCCAGCCCAGAGTCCTCTGCCCGTCAACTCCTCCATAGTGCTTAATTACATCTCCTCACTTACAGGGGAGCTGCAGCCCCCTTTGCCTCTCTTATTTAGCTGACTGGCTGAACAACCCGAAAAGCTGTGGGAGGGGAGCAGTGGCAGAGAGGCTGACGACTCAACAGTGTTCCTTCTTGAGTATTGACAAGCCCTGTTTCCCCACCTAACTGAGTCATTTAAATTGCATTCATAGCTCCCCTGGACAATAATTTTTGGAAGTGCTACCCTTGGAACACCAGATGAAAGGCTGCAGCTAGTCAGACAAAAACAGAAGCCATTTGCCACCTTCCTTGAAGTACAATTTTGTTCTTTCCCCCCATTTAGTGTGTCAGATTGCTGGTGATGTGAACAGCATTATAGGGACTTGGCGAAACTAACTGAAAAAAAGCTCAGAAAAGCAAACCTGGCTCCTAGCAGGGCGCAGAAAAGCAAACCTGGCTCCTAGCAGGGTGCAGACATGGAAGCAATTACTAATGAGTTCTTATACAACCTCCTGAACCAGGGAAAACATTCGAAAGGGCTCCCCTTTGTCTATCTCGGGCTTGAGGGGCGCCATCAGCCGTGGCACAGATGTACTTCAGTTAAGGACTGGATTAATGTGTAATTCATAAGGCTGAATTAGAGATGAATTTCCATTTGGTCAGGAAGCTGGTTTCTGGGGTAATTCTCCAGTGAGCGAAATTCACCCTTGCGTGGAAGGCCACCTGTGCACCATGTAAGTCCTACGAAGAGCTCCAAACAGGGTTTACAGGGCCAATGCACCACTTACAGACTCTCATTTGGGCTTAATCCAGACTGAAGAGGTGCACAGGTCTAGTACTGGCTCTGCACAGGAGTGAAATCACCCAGACTGGAGTAGGGACAAGTTCTGTTCCCCAAAGGCTTGCTGTGTGTTCCGTCTACACTGAAACTCCAGAATGCCCCACTTACATTGGCAGTTACCTCTTTTCCCATACTACATGAATACATCTAGGACCTCACAGCGTGGGTTCACCTGGGTTGTGTTGAGCAAGAATCCATAATTTGCAGTGGATTGAAACTCTGAGTAGACATAGCACTGAGCCTGCCTTTAGTCTCCAGGGACCTGATGTTTGCCATGCTGGGTCAGCTCCTCCATAAACAGTCAAATTCTCTGGTTAGAGGTGGGTGATACTGTCTGGATAGGACATCTGCTGACTAACGTTTAGCATGCCAGAGGCTGGCATCGGTTTGCATTCTACAGTACCACACAGATTCCCATAGGTGGGAGCCATCTTGTGTTGGTGCAGAGCCTTAGGTCTGGTCTACACTAATTAGCTTGACCCAGCTACGTCGCGAAGGGGTGTGAAAATTCCACCCCCCTGAGTGATGTAATTAAGCCAACTCCTGGTGTAGACCGTGCTAGGTCAATAGAAGAATTACTCCATCTGCCTAGCTGCCACTTCTCGCAGAGGTGGATTACATGTGCTGATGTAGAACCCCTCCCACTGGCATGGGTAGTGTCTACACTGAAGTGCTGAAGTGTTTCAAGTGTACAGAAGCCCGTAGACACTGGTCACCAGTGCAATGAATTTGCAGAGCAGTGAACGGTGAGAGGGCTGGCTGCCTTTCCCGTCTAATTCCTCATCATGCACTGGACTTTGGGGCCGACGCACTCAAAACGTCTCATCGTGCTGTAAGACTAAAAACTGTCGAGAACCAAGGGATTTTGAGTGTCCTGCTCCCTTAACAACGCCCCATTAGACATATAATAACCCCTTTTATCCAAGGCTCTCAAAGCAATTTACAAGCACCAACATTAACAAGCCCCTGTGAGGCTGCTATTGTCCTTCCATCCATGTTATAGAGGAGCAAACAGAGGGTATGTGACTTTCCCGCAGTCACACACAAGCTCTATGGCAGATCTGGGAGAAGACCCCAGGAGTCGTAACCCCCACCCCACTCCCGATGCTCCAGCTGGACGCGTTTTGAGTTTCATTGTCTTTAGAGCTTTTGTTGGGGTTTCAAAAGCATTTCTCTGGCACCAGCATTTTCCAAGGGAAACGTCATTAAAGACGGACCCAAACCCATGCTGGTAGCACTGAAGCACAGGATACTCACGGAGCAGAAGGTTTGTTTTGCAACTAACTCCTGCCCAGCATACAAATGAAATGCTATTCGGGGCTTACAGTAAAAAGGCAGGCAGAAGCTCAGAACTCTGCTTTTGCCTGAGCTCTCCCAGCGCAGCTCAAGCCCCAAAGGTAGCAAATCTTGTTCTAAAGCCTCACCTGGGTTTTGCCTGGTTCTAAAATTGCCAGGACTAATTAGCTGGTAAAAACTAAACTGCTCTGCCAGCTCCCCCACTAACTGGACGGGCACAAGTGAGCCCTGCAGCTTCAAAGCCTTTGCGAGTCCAGGACCCTGGACTCGTCTGAATTAAAGGTAGCAGAGTCAATTCTACCAGGTGCCTCGCTCAGCCAGTTTCCAAGGTGCCCGTACAGCTCGGAACGCTTGCAACTCTTAATAGCAGCAAAAAATCAGAATCCTTTTCCCTCTTGCCAATCACATCAGAGTGCAATTTCTCCCTGACCACAGGGCAATCTATGGTTCTTACATGGCCTCTGTTACCACAGTCTCTGACCACCTTACAATCTTCAGCGCAGTTTTCCTCCCAACCTCTGTGAGATAGGGAGTGCAATGTTAATGGCACAGAGAGACCAAGTGACTTTGCCCAAGGTCACACAATGACAGGGAGTGTATGGCAGGGAATTGAATTCAGATCTTGCCAGTTCTGGGCCAGTGCTCTAACCACGTGGCATCCTGCCTCTTCATGCCACAGGCTGTGAGAATGCTGGGTAAATAATGGTTGGGGTTTGGCATCTCCATTTCCTCCTGCATGTCAGCCCTCTCCGGGCTCTCCCTCTACCAGGGCAGCCCTTCCAAGCCTGCTGATCCTGCTCCCAAGAGGGCAGAACCTTGCCTCTGTGCTAGGCCCTGACACCTCCACTTTCAGTGTTAGGCTCCAAGCCTGCAGTCAGATCCCCATGCCTGAGATCAGTGAGGCTGTGTGTGCACCAGTCTGCCTGTGAGGAACCAAAGGTCCACGTGGGCACAAGGGCCTGCCCAGATGGCCCCAGCTGTGGGACTGGGGCCTGCCTGCGTTTGCCAGCACCGCAGCCTGGGCAGAGGGGAAGCCAGGAGTGTAATTAAGGGTTGTGGCTCATGACATTTTTTAATCAGGGTGCAGCACAGAAAGAGGCAACCAGCATCAGTGCACAGCCAGGAGGATGACACGCAGCTCACCTGAGAAACAGAAATTAGCGGGGCTGAAGGGAGAGGCACCCTATTTTGATTGCATCAAGGCAATTGCAAGACACCTTGTGCAGATTTCCCCCAAATTTCTATTTAAATCTAAAGTCTCCAGCTGCAGATCCTAGAATGTTGCCAGCATCACAGAAAACAGGAGGTTTTTAAACACAACTTCAAACTCTGGCTATCAAAATGTTGTAGTCCAACAGCAGCCCCTAGTGGCCAGACATGACCCAGCCCCTCTTTCAGTGCATTCAACGCCCTCCCGTTTCTTTGGGCCGCACACTGGAGGGTCAAAGTGGAGGTATCTGGGTTGAAATGCTGCTCAGGGGGGTGAAATTCACCCGTGGGCAGGGGACCAGCCCAAAGACTATGCACAGCCAAAGTCACCCAGTTCAATGTCTGGGCTCAGCGGTGTCCCAGTGCCGGGGCGGACGGGAGGGGTTACGAGGCAGGATAAAAAGGGGAATTTGTTTCTGCCGAGTGAAGCTGAGGGTTGCAGAGGAACCAGCCACCCGTGAGTCCCACTGACATTTGCAGGAGCTGCAGGTGAACACTCAGGCCATTAGCTCTTGCTTCTGTGCACAATGCAAAGCTGATTCAGTACTGAGTAGGCCAGTCTTGCCTCTTCCCAGTAAAGCGCCCAGGTTAAAGTGTGCGGGCCTGATCCCAACCTTTGATACACCAAAGCAAAATCAGGGGGGCGATTCTGCATTTTTACTGCTGTCAGGGAGGTCAGAATTGGCTCTTTTGAATGCTAAGCCGGTCATTTCTTCCCCAGTGAGCGGGGGGCGGGGGGGGGGGGGGCAGTTCCTCCAACAGTTTTGCTGACAGCTCGTTAGATTTCCCCCGTATCCCAAACCAAAGGTCACACTCACACCTTTCAACTGGAAAAGACGAGCCGTGCAAGCGGCTGCAATGCTGTCAGGTTTATTGAATGGAGAATATCTATGAACCGATGAATGGTGCAGCAGGACGGTGCAGTGGCAGCCGTGTGCGTCTTCATCGGGAATTGTCACACGCCCACTTCTCTGCCGGCATCTGAGCAGAGGCGGTCAGTGCACGAGGCACTCAGCACATTCCTCTCTTCTTTATGCGAACATTAGTTTGCCTTTTCCTGAAAAGACAGGTTAAACGTATCAGGGCAGCTTGAAACCCCCTGGGCAGGGAAGACTCTCCCACTCCAGGGAGAAACATCAGGTGGAAAATAATAATTAAAATGTCATTTTAAAATTACACACAGTCATAGGCTGATCCCAGGTCTTCTCGGCAGGCAGTTCGGGGTGAGGGACGGGGGTTATTAGGGACATGAGTTAATTAATTCCTGTAAACCTCCGAGCTAATACTTTCTGACATCTCCTGTCAGAATAAATTACTTCATTGTTGCAAAGCAGACATCAGACACCTGCTGGCAATCAAGAACCTGCAACTCCTGCCTAGCTAAACTCAGCCCGCGCTGCGATGTTCTGTGCAGGGGTTTCACATGCAAACACGCCCCACTTTGTCTCATTCACATTTGCACCTGCCCCACATGACTCTTTGCGACTATTTTAATGCCACAAGCAGGGAAAATGCAGATATGCACTTGTGAAAAAATAACAGCTTTGTGGGACTAATTGACTCCAGATTGGTTCAGTTTTCTCTTGAAATACTCATGTTCATCACCTTGGGAAACCAAATCCATTTCCCAGGTGTGCATAGAAATTCCAAAAAACAACAACAAAAAGCCGCAAGCAGGTGTGGATTTTTATGAATATTTTGCACCCCAATAACAGCGATCTAATGAAATGACACCAGTGCAAGTGAGATCAGGACCAGTGACTATTCCACTAACCAGTTCCGCACTCCCAGGTATTCCTTACCCACATCTCAGTTCTGGCCTTCAGCACACCTGCTAGGCTGCTGCTGGACCCCCGTCTCACACACAGCTCTGCTAGCACCCCACAATCCTACCGTGCAGCCCCCCTGTTATTCTAGCCCTGGGCTCCCCTCCTCCACCATTCTCAGACCTCTGCCAATGCCCCTCGGTCCTGACTCTCAGCTCCCTATTCCTGCAAACCACGAGATGAGACGTTACAGAGACCAAGGACAGGGTTCTTATCTCTCATGTAATGCTGATAAGGAGGCATTTTGCATGGGCTTTGAGGTCTAGATCAACAGCCCTGACACACTGTGCGAGTGAAACCACACGGTGTTTCATTTGAACTTGTACTCCTGGAGCTCCCAAACTAACAGAGGACTGGTAACATCATTTATTTCCCTTTTTTAAAACCCAGCCCATCTTTAGGGGTCCCTGCTGGCTGCACAAATTAATGGGCCCCTGAAAAAAACGCTGCAGGACCAGCGCCCTGTCACTGCAAAATGCAGGCCAGTGTCATTCTAGTTCCCATCAACTTCTCCAGCCTCCCTGAATCCAGTTCCTTCCACCAGGGACTCTCCCCACCTTTCCTCTCCAGCCCCGTGTGCCCCTGCTCCCCAGCCTGCTCACTGTGACCCTCATCCCAAGCCCCCTGAAGTCAGTGGACAGACTCATTCATCTCCCTGGGATCAGGCGCTCTGTTCCTCGGACCGTCACCTCTCCTGTTCCGGCAGCTCTCTGCGGGTAGGGAGCACTTTGTTCTTGCACACCCCCTCCCCACCCCCCCGCTCATATCTCCTCCTTCCTTTGCTCTGGACCCCTCCGCATCACTTGACCCTCTTTGAATCTCACTTGAAAACTCTCCTCCTCTCTTCACTGTGGAACCAGCTCTTGGCCCAGCCCTTAGTGACGCTGCGGATTAAGGATACTACACAACCCTCTCCCCTGCATGTATCGTATCATCTAGCAGTCACTGGAGACCTTTGGAAGTGGAGGTGGGCGTTGTCTTTAGACAATGCTGTGCTGTAGCAAACCCTGTGACAGCCAGACACAGCGACCTAGGACAGCGGGCTCAGAGTAGCTGCTCACTGAATCTCAAAGGGATGTGGTGGGGGCCCCAGGACAGCTGGGTCGTTGATCCCGGTTCCCTAGCTAAAGTCCCATCCACTGGTGCATTCTTGAATCTATGTTGTACTCCTGTCTCCTTAGAAACTCTCCTCTTTGGCCTTCAGATGTGAGGAAGTCACCATAGAGCAGACTACTGGGGATGGCCAAGGCCACCTAAGTCTTTTCCATCTCACTTTTCTATGGGACAAATTCTGCCCTCAGTTTCACCAGTGAAAATCAGGAGGAACTCCGCTGGAAGATGGGCCCAGGAGTCCCTTCTTGTGGAATTCTCTCTGAAACCAGAAGTTAGAACTGGAGCTCTAGTTGGAGATTCCCGCTACCCCTGCCAATGCAGTGCGGGTTCTCATACGTCTGGTCGGCTCATTGCTGGGTTCAGTTGCCATTCAATTGATGCAATGCACCTCAGAAGAACTGTCTCCATCTTTATCGGCAATGGCACTGGCCCAGACCACAGCAGACCATGAGGACTGCAGAAAGCTGGGGTCAGCTAAGTCTTATTTTCTTTGCAGCAGATGTGCTGGAACAACTTGGCTTCCCTCCGCTCACACACCTGCCTACATGCTCTGATCCGAAATGGGATTCCCACAACGCACAGATTCATTGAGAGCCAGCCCCAGAGCCCACTAAAACCAGCGGAAGTTTTGCTATTGACTTGGGCGGGCTTTGGATCAGCCTCTAATACACTGTGTGCATCACTTCCACTGGTCCAATGTTGTCTCCTTGTATTCCCCCATCAGCCTGTCTGTCTCTTGTCTCTTTGGGGGAGGGACTGTCTTATTGCTCTGTGTTTGTACAGTGCCTAGCGCAATGTGGTCCCAGTCCACCACCGGGACTCCTAGGTGCTATGATAATACCACAGCTAGCAGTAAGCATGGGACGAGCCGGTGAAGATGGCTCTAGTGTTACTCTAGGCCAGTGGAAGAGAGCATCAGCAGGGAAGAGGGGAATGGCAAAATTTATCCCCGAAAATTGCACCAAGCCAAAAGTCATGGCTTTCTGCATGAACAGGGGACTTATGGCAGAGCTCCGCTGTACAAGGCCCATGTGAAAACAGCAGCTTTTGAAATATTTGCACTCAAAAGCGTCCAGATACTCACAGGTTCTCAGCACACAACTCACACTCATTGGGGTACGTCGCATTGTCGGTGCCACATACAGGGTCGAGGATTTTGGGGCAGCCCGGAAGCATATATCTGCCACAATCTGGCTGTGTGAGTAAAGGGGAGTATTAATGTACCTTACACAAGGCATTGCTGAAAAGAACTTCATGTTGAAGGGGATGCTTTAGGCTGGTGGGGAACTGCAGAAATTAAAATCTAATGGTCCTGCAGGAGGACTAACTGAAGCTGTACCAGGCTCTCAATTTCTTCTGCACTTATCCCATTGTGACCAGTCCTGCTTGCTAAGAGCTCCACTTGGAGAGTTCCGAAGCAACGTGGGTAGCTGCCACTGTGCGGGTTCATTTTAACTTTCATTCTGACAATTGGGATCTTAACGGTGGTGTTAGCTTGACATTTAAGACGATTAATCAGCTCTTATCTAACACTTTTCATCAGAGATCTCACTGCACTTTGCAATGGGAGGGCAGCAACACTATTCTCATTTGTCAGGTAGGGAAACTGAGGCAGGGAGGGGGGAAAGTGACTTGCCCAAGGTCACCCAGCAGGTCAGTGACAGGGCTGGGGCTAGAACCCAGATCTTCTGACTGTCACTCCACTGCATTATCCACTGGGCAATGTTGCCTCATTGTTTTTAGCAGTATTGGCTTTCCACGACACTGGGACAGAATGACTTCGGCAAAGAAGAGTATGCAGTTAAATTGCACAGAAGGAGTCTTTACCTCTTTCCCTCCGTCAGAAGCACCACCCGGTTTGGCATTGCCTAAAACACATGGGGGGGAAAAGGAAACTCCTTAGATCAAGTAGGCTGTTGGCTTCTCCCAGCCTGCTCCTTGCACAGGTCCAATAGAAACTCTCCTGCTGCTTCCAGGCCCCCAACCCTACGCCTGTGAGGAGGACCCCATTTGAGTTTCCTCTCCGCTCCCCTTCCATGCCTCTGACTTGGGGCAGCCTCTTCCCCCCTCAGCTTCCTTCCTTCTTGATCTCACTCCTGTTCCTGCTCTGCTCACCTGCCCTTTGCCAGCCGGCAGAGCCACCTCCACCCCGCTCTGCCTTTGTGCCTTGACGAAAACCCACCGCGTCCACAGCAGGCTCCTGACAGTGACCCAGCCCCGTGACACTGACGTTCCCGGCAGTTCGCTCAAGCTCCACCTGGTGCTGCCAAGGAACAAAGGGACCTTTGATTGCCCAGAATCGGTTATGGGCCACAGCCACAGTTTACAAGCCTGATTATGGTCTCGCCTGTGCGGGTAGCGCAGCTGATCTCAGCGGGGTCAGCAAGAGCTGAATCAGGCCCCATGATGACAAACGGCTGGTGACCTCGGAAGCAGGCAAGGAGGGAGTTCCCTTGCGCCTGCCGGATTCTCCGTGGAGCCACATCGATTTACACCAGCTGAGGCCTGGGCGCAGAGTTCCCTGCTGTGGTATGGTGAACTCGGGTAGCGCGGAGGGAGAAGGCAACTGTGTGAACTCCTCTGGGACCCACAGAGAGCTGTGCAAGCCCAGGGAGTTGACTTGCTCTGTGTGCGGCGCTCGATGGAGTACTGAGTCAGCTGGGGGCTGAGAATCGCCGGTTTGATAGGAAGGGCTGGACTTTCACCCCTGTGGCTGTACGGACTCCCAAGGCGCAGGGACTGTAATTCAACGCGGCATTGCTCAGCTTCACTTCCAGGCATTGCTGTGTCCCAGGAATAGACTGGCTCACCTGCGGTCTGGCTGCAGGCCTCTCGCTCTAGCGCTGAACACAGAGCCTGACCCTCCAGCCATCTGCTGCCGTCTACGAGCAGGTGTCAGGCTCTGTGCTCTTCAATGCTGAACATTGAAGAGGTTCCCAGGTTTCTCGCCCTGATCCCCACCAGCCCAGTGGCTGCTTTCCCGGTCTGGACTGTCTGCATGTGGGAAAGTTTAGAGGGAGCAGGAAAAGCAGCTTCTGACTGACCCCATCACACTCACCTGAGCAGCAGTAAAGCCCCACGCCGAGGAGCAGGAAGAGGCCAGCTGCCTTCATGGCTGTTTATTGCAGACGGAGTCAGAATCTGCCTGTCTCCAGGAGATCCTCTCTCAAGAAGCCCACGCAGGGAGCTTTCTTTCTATCCAATATACGGCTCTCCAGGCCCTGCCCACTTTGTGCTGTACCCGCCCAGGTCAGCCCATGGCTCTACGGGACTTGGCACAAGCCCAAGGTGTGGACAACAACATTCAAAACGCTAGGAGGACTCTGAGTCATGGCTGGATCAGTCTGGTGCGTCAGGGCAAAGAGCCACCCAAAGTTAATGGGGAAACATCTCAGCTCACAGGCGGTGGCCACAGGTGTGGAACAGAAACATCCTCTTGCAGGAAGGGGGATCCTGGACCTCTGTGCAAAGCCAGAGCAAAGGGGCTTTGTGCAAGAAACTAACTCATAGGGGTGGGGGCAGGTGGATTCCTGCCCCCTGCACCAGCGTGGAGCCTGACTGCACCCACTTGGGGCAGCAGCTTAGCTGGGGCTTGGGATCAGTGGATGGATGCACTTGCCTGCAAGGGGTGAGCTCTGTCAGCAAAGCTCGGGGACTAGCCAGCCCGAGCTCCAGGCAGATTGATGGGTGCCGCCGAGTTGTGGTAGGGTCGCCTGATTGGCTGAAGGGAGCCAGCAGGCCTGCGGGTAAGCTTGGCAGCAGGTCACTGGCTGCCCACAGCTACAATCACCCTGGGGCCTGCCTTGTCCCCCCAGTCCTGTTCCTACCCTGCTCACTCCCAACTCTGGCTCTGACCCTTGACTCTGGTTCCTGGCGCCCGACTCCTGCTCCAACCGCTAGGCCTGAGCAGCCATTCATCACTGCCGCATCTTGCAGATAAACAGGGGAAGAAGAGGGAATAGCTCAGCCCTTGCACATTAAAACCTGCATCAGAATGCAACCCAGACCCAGTATTATCCTAATACCCAGTGGAGCTTTAACCACAGTACTGATTCTAGGGCCGGGTGGTAAGCTGTGAATGAAAGGGTGAGCTAAGAACTCCACGCATTAGCCATCTATAGGATTTTTATCTTACGGAGAGATGGAGAGAGATGGCTGGAGCCAACAAAACCAGTTCTATATTGTTATTAATAACTTGTACCGAAGTAGCACTGAGAAGCCCAAGTCACGGACCAGGATCCCGTTGTGCTGGGCGCTGTACAAACACAGAACAAAAATACAGTCCCTGCCCCAAAGAGCTTCCCATTGAAGTCAGACCTGGAGATCATCATTTGGGGTTTCAAACCAAGGAGCTGGTCCCGTAATGCCTCATTTTATACCTATAACTCATCCCAATGGCCCCAGCTGAGCTAATCACATGTGTAAAGTGACACGCTTGTCTAAGAGTTTGGAGGATCAAGGCCCAACTAACACTTACAGTGGATTTAAAGACCCTTCAATGGATCACTGCTCTGGCCCCGGATGTCAGTTCTATATCCCATCCTCTGAGAAGAGGCGACTCCCAACATCGATAACTGCATTGTAAGAGAAGGAATCGAAGGGAAGACATTGTGTGTTCTTGGAGAGGCTGGTAGAAGAGTGTTTTTTTAATGTCCTCACAGATATTATAATAGAGGCCAATAGGCAGGACAAACCCCAGCCTTGAACCCAGAAATAGCTTGCTACGGCTCACTAAGTACATTGTTTCTGCACCCAGACACCCTCTATCTTTTCCCCTCCTGGGGGCTTGATATTTGCTACTACAGCCGATAGGAACCTGGTTTTGAGGCTCATCATAATGTTCAGGTTTTGTTCCTAATCTGAGCAATACCTGCGTACATGTCACCTGGATACTGATAAGGAGGTAATGAAAACGAGGCCAGTAAATTCCAGGCGCAAGATGGGCCAAATCCAATCCAGGTGTAAACCCATGGCATTGGTGGAGTCATATCAGGGACAGGGCTGGCCCCTTGGGTTTATTTGCTAAACGAAAGACTCTGCACAAACAATGGTTTGATTGATAAGAGGAATTCCTGTTAAGCCTTCCCCTCTCGCTCACTTAACAGGAATTCCTCTTACCAATCAAACCACTGTTTGTGCAGAGTCTTCCTTTAGCAGATAAACAAAGTGCCCAGATAAACAGTGCCCAGAGTCAGCAAAAGTGGCTTGGGGATGAGGGCAGGGCAATAAATACGGGAAGCTTAGGAAGTTGACAAGAATGTCTCCTCTCCTTTTATCAACACCTCACCCAGGGGTCCCATCTGCTCAGGGCGGCTTCACATAGGAGATTAACTAGGCCCTGTCTGGTTTAGGACAGAGGGTCAAATTCTGCTTTCAGTCCCTGAAGTTAGGCATCTTCCATGAATGGAATCACTGGAAATCAAGGATCTCACCAGCTAAAGCACCATTTCCCAAACACACTCCCGGACACTTCCCCTCCACAGCCCTCTGCCTCCAGCTGCCTGCCTGCAACCATCCTCGGCAACACGCCCCTCTGCTTCTAAGGCACACCCACATTCAGTGGCAACCTCAGATTTCTTAAACATAGGAAGAGACTTTTGAAATAGACGCAGGGATATTGAAAAGACATCTTCCGCTTGCTGAGGTTGTTACTGAGGTTCTGTGGATGAATGCGAGTGGGAGGAGCTGGATGTGTGGGTGCTCAGAATCACATGAATATTTCGTGTTTATGAGCTGGCGTTTCTAACGCCCTAGTGTCCACTGGGTCCAGGAATATTCCTGCCAGTAACTTCTTTTCTGAGGCTGTTAGCAGAAAGGAAACACTCAAAGAGGTACAAACACATTGAAATCGGTCTATCTGAAAATTCAGATAATATTTGTGGAAAATTTGCTGTGATATTTGCCCAGTTCTGGTCATAGTGCAACATTTCATGTCAACAGTGGCTGCACTTCTGTCTCTTCACACAAGGGGGCACCATACAATCACATTGAATGAATCATATTTTTTTACAATTATTCATAGATTCACAGATTCCAAGGTCTGAAGGAACCACTATGATCATCTAGTCTGGCCCCCTGGGTCACACAGGCCAGAGAACGGCCCCAGGATTATTCCCTTTGAACTGGAGGAGATCTTGTAAAAACATTCCACAGTTGGCCTAATTGGGTGATAAATTCTTCAGGTCCGGAATGCTTTGGTGATGCCTCTTGTCTGGATTTTAAGTTTTAAAACCTGGGACAGGCAGACGGATCCGTATCCAGCTGGGAAAAACCACTGATCAGTTAAAGAACAATTTCCCCCTTGTTGTAAACACAAACAAATCCCCTGGCGCTGACAAACTCCGTGGAGAGAATTCCATATGGAGCAAGGCCTTTGCTGCTGTCGTCTGGAGCAGCCCTCAGTGCCCCTATACACCAGGCTGCCTCCCGCTCTTCCTCTTCCCTCCTTACAGCCTTTTTCACAGTGCCTCCAAGAGCCGCCCGGAAGATCCGGCTGTTACAATTCTAAAAATGCATGAATCAGAAAATAAACCAGAGCTGAGGTTATGAGTGGCCTTAGCCGTCAGCAACCTTACTCTATGCACCCGCCATCTCCAGCCTCCAGCCTTTGTCATTCTCAACATAAGGGCTTCATGTGGACATCTGCATGGCGCTCGCTGCTGGACTGGGGCCAGAGAGTAAGTTAGTTTCGTAGGGAAGGGAGTGTGACTTCACATCTCCCTGGAGAGTCCTACACAAACCTATTGCACTGGCTACACATACACTTAGCAGTAATAATTACATGGCATACTCATATACCTGTCATGGAGTCCCCAGGCGATGCTGTGGAACTGCTCCCTGTGAAGCCAATCAGGACTCTGAGGAAGTCTCCTTTCTGGGAGCAGCCTGTCTGCAGGACACACAGCTCACACAGCTTCCACCTTCCTGAGTCTGACCTTGGAGCATTCAGCCTCCTCTGCCCCTCCGTGCGCTTCCCACAGCAAGTCCTGTCATGGAGTCCCCAGGCGATGCTCTGGAACTGCTCCCCATGAAGCCAGTCAGGACTCTGGGGAAGTCTCCTTTCTGCGAGCAGCCTGTCTGCAGGACACACAGCTCACCCGGCTTCCACCTTCCCGGGTCTGACTTTGGAGCATTCAGCATCCTCTGCCCCTCCGTGCGCTTCCCACAGCGAGTCCACCCAGGCGGGGTCCTGGGGAAGCCAGAGGGTCCTGCCCCCCAACTTCACAGTCAGACGTGACTCTCAGTCAGCCAGTAAAACAGAAGGTTTATTAGACGACAGGAACATGGTCTAACACAGAGCTTGCAGGTGCAGAGAACAGGACCCCTCAGCCGGGTCCATTTTGGGGGGCAGGGAGCCAGACAACCCCATCTGCCCTTCACTCCATGTCTCCAGCTAGCCCCAAACTGAAACTCCCTCCAGCCCCTCCTCCTCTGGGCTTTGTCCCTTTCCCGGGCCAGGAGGTCACCAGATTCCTTTGTTCTCCGACCCTTTAGCTCTCACCTTGCAGGGGGGAAGGGCCCAGGCCATCAGTTGCCAGGAAACAGGATGTCGGCCATTCTCTGTGTCCAGATCCCTGCACACACCTGCCCTCTAGGGCTCTGCAATGATCATACACCCTTATCCCACCCCCTAGATACTTAAGAATTGCATAGGGGAAACTGAGGCACCCCCACACTATTCAGAGGAAACATTAAGAACAGTCCCACTTCGTCACAATACCTAACAATAATACAGGCAGGCCACTAAGCATTCAATTGACCTCTGTGGACATTTTTTATTTTGACCACCACAACACATTTCTGTTATTCCAGGCATGCAACAGAAACACCTTGGGTCAAATCACCCGTCTCCATCTGGAGACTCCATCGTAGGAAATTACTGGATTTACGTCAAATTGATGACATCAAGAAGGCTGAGGGGTTTGTTTTGTTTGTTTACTTTGTTTCAGTCTTCACTAAAAAGGTTAATGGTGACCAGATAATTAACAACTGATATTAACAACAATGGGGAAAGAACACAAGTCATCTTAGGGAAAGAGCAGGTTAAAGACTATTGAGCCAGGTTAGCTGTATTCAAGTCCTCAGGGACTGACGAAATTCACCTTAGGGTACTGCAGGAACTGGCTGAAGTAATCTTGGCTGTTAGTGATTTATTGCTGAGAGCTTCCGGAGGCTGGCTGAGGTCCCAGAGGACTGGGGAGGGGCAGACGTGGTACCTGTCTTTAAAAAAGAGAACAAAGGGGACCTGGGGAAATACAGTCCAGTCAGCCTAACTTCGATACCTGGAAAGATACTGGAACAAATTAAGCCATCGGTTTGTAAGCACTGGGAGGATAGCAGAGTAATAAGGAGCAGCCAGCATGGATTTGTCAGGAACAAGTCATGCCAAACCAACCTAATTTCCTCCTTTGACAGGGCTACTGGCCTAGTGGACGGGGGAAGCTGTCGGCATGATGTATCTTGATTTTAGTCAGGCTTTTGACACAGTCCCACATGACATGCCGTATCCTGGCCTCTGAAGTATCCCTTTGAGCCTGGACACAGGATTGCAAGATTTCACTTCTGACTCCTCCCCGAGGGACCTCTTTCTTGGCCGCAATGGTGTCTTCTGAGGCAGGGCCCTCTGCCAGGTCATATAACAGTTCACTCCCCTTCCAGAGTGCTCAGAGTCTCAGTCGAGGCGCACAAAAGGTCCGTCACCCCTCCTGGGGCACTTTTCCCTGCTCTTGTGAGCTCTGATGCCCCAGGCTTTTCCTGCTGGGGGTCCAAATACCACATCCCCTGGTCTTCTGCCCCTCCCTGGCTTCTCTTCTATTCCCTTCTCCTTGTAGGCCCTGGCTCAGGGCTCCCCCGCAGGGGAGCGTATTCTACTCCCTGGGGGTCTCTTTCTCCTGTTGCTAGCTCTAACTCGGGACTGCCCCTGTCAGGAGCCTAATCTGCTCCCTGGGGGTGCCTCAGCCGGACTTTGTCAGTCTCTTCCCAGCGGGGGGCTCCCCTCCCTCCCCTGGGCTCCTGACTCTATTGAAGTCCTGCTCACCCTGCTTCCCACCACAGCTGGGGCCAGTCTTTCTAACCAAGCCCCATTACACCCAGCTGGGGTCACTAATTAGCCCTTGTGTTGCCAGCTCATCAGTGAGGATGAGCGATAGCTGCTAAGCCATAGGCAAAGCTGAGCCCAGCTTGCCTCAGAGGGCCAGCCAGTGACACATGCTCGCCAGCAAACTGGGGAGATGTGCTATAAGGTGGGTGTAGAACTGGTCGAAAGACCGCACTCAAAGAGGAGTTATCAATGGTTTGCTGTCCAACTGGACAGGTATAGCTAGTGGGGTTGTGCAGGAGGCTGTCCCGGGTCCAGTACTATTCACCATTTTCATTACTGACTTGGATAGTGGAGTGGAGAGGATGCTTATGACATTTGCAGATGACACCAAGGTGTGCGTGGTTGCAAGCACTTTGGAGAACAGGAGTAGAATTCAAAATGCCCTTTGCAAATTGGAGAATTGGTCTGAAATAAGATGAAGTTCAATAAAGACAAGTGCAAAGTACTTCAGGTAGGAAGGAAAAATCAAACGCAGAGCTAGAAAATGGGGAATAACTGGCTTGGCGGCAATACTGCTAGAAAGGATCTGGGGGTTAGGGTGGATCACAAATTGAAGATGAGCCACCAATATGATGCAGTTGCGAAAAAGGCTAATATCCTTCTGGGGCGTATTAACAGGAGTGTGGTAAGTAAGACACCGTAGGTAATTGTTCTGCACTACTCAGCACTGGTAAGGCCTCAGCTGGAGTCCTGTGTTCAGTTGTGGGCACCAGGCTTTAGGAAAGATGTGGACAGATTGGAGACAGTCCAGAGGACAGCAACAGAAATGATCAAAGGTTTAGAAAACCTGATCTATGGGGAAAGGTTCAAAAGATTAAAAAACCGAGGTAAGTTTGTTTAGTCTTGAGAAAAGAAGACTGAAGTGAGGAGATCTGGGAACAGTCTTCAAATCTGTTTAGGCCTCTTCTAAAGAGCTCAGTGATCAGTGTTCTCCATGGCCACTGAAGGCAGGACAAGAAGCAATGGGCTTAATGTGAGGCAAGGGAACTTGAGGTTAGATATTTCGAAAAACTTTCTAACTCAAAGGAGAGTTAAGCTCTGGAATAGGCTTCCAAGGGAGTTTGTGGAATCCCTATCATTGGAGGTTTTTAAGCACAGGCTGGACAAATACCTTTCAGGGATGATCTAAGTTAACCTGGTCCTGCCTCAGCGCAGGGGATTGGACCTGGTGACCTCTTGAGGTCCCTTCGAGCCCTACGGTTCTATGATTCTAGGGCCCTTTTGCAATGGAGAGCAGATACACCCCGCTGGGTTTTATAAGGGTTAATGAATGTTTCTGAAGCACTTTGATATCTCAGCCAAAAATAACTAGAGAAGAGCAGAGTAAAACATTACTAAGAGGTGCTTATGAATCAAGGCAGTTGTAATTAATTGAACGCAGAAGAGTAGATGCCAAAATCAATTAGAAAAAGTGTTTGCGTTACAGTAGCTTGAGCCAAAATAGGAACAGCCAAGGGTAGCAATACTGCTGTCAAAGGAAGATTCCCCTCCAAACGTCCTTGTTAATTTACCCTGGGACACACAGCTCTTTAAGGTAGTGAGTACTTAAGTATTTACAGAGTGTTTATCATGCAAATGAAATGAGATTCCAACAGAACAATGTAAACCCCGGATATTTACAGTACACTAGTTAAATGTCAGTGCAAACTAATTGGCTATGAGCAAGGATTAATTTCTGAGGCAGTGTCTCTGGAGAGGCCAGGTACTTCAAATACAATTAGGCCTGAATTAGAAAGGGAATTAGGAGTGATCCATGTTTTTGACACGAAGAACTGAACATTCATAGGTGCTGGACCTAGCAGTGCTGGGGGCTTGAAGTGGTTCCATTATATGCAGGGTTTACAGTTTGGTGTAATGGCTCTCAGCACCCGCAGTATAAAAATTGTTCCAGCCCCCCGCTGAACATATGAGCTTCAGGTGTCAATTTATTTTATTGTTGTAATTGATACAATGGCAGTTATCACAAAGCCTCTGGTTTGAAGTGCAGTCGGCCAAATTCTCTGCTGATGCAAACTGGTGCAGCTCTGTTCAATGGAACTGACATCAGTGGAGCTGCACCAGTCGACACTGGTGGAGAACTTCATCCAATATACGGAGCATGGAGTGCTTACAAGTATGATCCTCATCAGAATCCCCTGTCCCAAGCTACAGCTCAGCTCATCACACACAATCACCTCCACGGTCCAGTGCCTGGGGCCCTGTAGGCAAACAGACTTGGGCTCTAATGCACTGTGGTGAGCTGCTGCGCCAAGGACCTGCCCCTGAGGACATCCTGTTCTCCAGCCCCCCAGGATGGTTAGCAAGAGCATCCTAGCTGTGAGAGCAAACAGGGAGAGAAGCACCCCTTTGATGTCAGTGGGAGTCAAGAATGCTCAGCAGCCTGAAAGCTTGGGACTTGAGGTACCCAGGGTGCTATAGGTCAATCTCAGCATTCGGGGGAGGGCAGCTGTAACCTGCTCCATCAGACTAGCACTGCGCATTAAGCAGGCAGCCGCAGTGTACACTCGCGGAAGGGTCTGAGTGGTCTTCAAGCGTAGGTTCAAATAGCGCTCCGTGAAGTAATCCAGCCTGGGGCTTGCAAAGGCCCAGAGGTCTGTGGCAAGGTCCAGATCAGAGAAGAACGGCCACAAACCCCTGGCCAAATGAAGATGATGAAATCTGCTTCTGGCTGTCCCCGGGAATCCACATGGAGCTGGAATTATGCAGCATGAGGCAGGCCACTTTGCAAAATGGGGAGGAAAGCGTTCATCCCACCGCATGTGTCCGCCTGCTGGGTGCTGAACCCTCCATTGCCTAGTGGGCATGAGGAATGATCTTGGTGCAGCTGGGTAGAAATGCCTGTCCAGTTCCTCCTATGCCCAAAGGCCCACCACAATCTACATCTAGCTGTAGCAGTTGACAGCTCTCAGGAACTTGAATGACAGCAGTCAGGGGGTGAAATTCCATCCTGTGCAGAGAGCCCACACACGCTCCATTCACCACAGACGTCTCGATGAAGCATTAGTTTGCAGGGTTACAGCTAAGCTAAACTATCAGGCTTATTAGCTCAAAGCCAGTAGCAGACTCATAAATGTCTGGACATTGTCTAGCCTCTACGGGGGGACAAGGGACCACACTGCATTAGTGCGGGTGACATGTAGGCCATCTGCTGGCCTGTGCCCAGGAGTCAATTTAACCCATGTTCAGTAGGGTCCAGTTATGCCACCTTTACCCTCTGCAAGCTGCATCACTGAAATCACTGGGCCAAATCCCAAACTAGTGTAAATCAGCTGAATTCCATTGACCTCAGTGGGGCGATGCCAATTGACATCAGCTGAGGATCTAGCCGAAGGACTTTTCTGTTTTGCTGTCCTTGGAAAATCTGTCATTCGACTGCTTTGTGTTCGGATGCCTGTCTCGCTTCACGCAGAGTGCTGTTCAGATGTGTCTGGCACGTGGGTAGCTCAGTGCCATATTAGCCCAGCATCTGTAAAAAGTGTGCACCTCTGCTCTCCCATGCAGATCTGTCCAAGAGAGAGCACAGTGCTGTCATTGTACAGAGGAGTCCCTCTAGTAGATGCCATAGGAAAGGCTGGATTGTTGGCACTCAATTTTAGCTGTTACTGCTCTTCATGTAGATGAGAGGTATCCAGGATCTGTAATTATAGCACAGTGTTAATTCCCTGATGGGCAACTTCCATTCCAGCCAGAGGCGCCCTCACTTTGGGTCTTGCCAAGCTAAGGCATGACCGGTATATTTTCATTCTAACTCCTGCGTAAGAGTAATTGTGACTGTGTGAAATGAATATACCCCCGGGAGTGACGGAGTTTCCCAGTGGCTGGGGTGGCTGGGATCCAAAGTTTGGCTCAGAACCACTGGTACTCACAGGCCCAGCTAGACGTCAGCAAGCGCCATGTGAGACAGGAACGACAAGGGAATTGAGGTTGTAACAACACAGAGTGAATCCCTAGGACCATCTCTCATGGGGGTCAGCTGCTCCCAGGATCCGCCCAGTCGTAGTGCAAGGGTGTTGAACATTGCAGTCGGACGGGCCACGCTGTTGCCTGCCTCCAGGCTTGATTGGAATGTGTAGGCCTGTTGTATAACTTAGAGGAAACAGATGGGCCAAAGGTTTTAACGTAAATCTCGTTCCTAGTTAACATTAAACAGAGTTAAACAGGGTCCAGGGCTTGGTTTACAGAGACTTCAGCTCGCTGAACACGGGCGCACGCATACTGTTAAGTATTTTTAAAACTTTTTATTCAAGATACAGAAAAGAAGAGAAAAGCAGTGACAGCAATTAACTGTGCAGTGCTGAAAAAGGCTTTCATTTTTGCAGTCTCCCTTGTTCCCTTTCCCTTTAGCTGTGGATAGACCCCCCCACCCATTGGTGTTTGACCGTCTCTTAGATGGAATCGAAGGTGGGGAAAAGAGAATAAATGAGTGGCACTGGACGGGCGATATTGCGGCGGCGGCTGGTAAGGCCAGTCTCAGAAGGCGAGACTCCCCTTCTTTGGCAGACTGCTCGACGGCATCGGGGCTGGCAATAACGACCATCCTGAGTGGTGGTTGGGATTCAGGTGGCGCCATCAGGAGTGGTGATATCATCTGGGTCCCTCTCTTTGTGGCCCGTTCTGGTCAGGACACCTCCCAGGATTGGACGGTGAAGGCCCACGGTCCCAGGAAATGGTGGGGGTGCCTCCCTCTGTCCTCTCCACCTGTTTTTTTTCTTTTTTTGTTCTTTACCCACAAAATTTCATTTTTTTAAGGACCCCAAAAGGGAGCCGGGTGAAATAACCCATCCCCTGATTATTTTTTCAATTAATTAAGCCTAATATCCGACCTACCAATTATGGTTCATTAACTTCCAGCTCTACATCTCTTGTTCTTAATAAGATTAATTTCAACACAGTCTTTGAATCGGGTCAACTTGGCCTTTTTGTTTAGACTAATTCACTTATTCTGTCTCCCTTTTGTACCTTTCCCCACCAGCATTGGTGATTGTAGGTTATTGTAACGTCTTATGAACGTTTACATACATTTTCGACTTGAGCTCACAATTTGGGTACATTTGTAGGCTCTATTGTCAGAACAGCCCCCCTCAGGAATTCCTTCTGTCAGCAACCCAGGACTGAACAAGCTATTTTGATGCATGGCAGATTTTGGCCATTTGTGTCACCAAAATGCAATTCTGAAGTACCAACCTGGGATCTAACTCTTTGACAGACTCGCGCAGCGTGTGCAGAAAGTGAGCTCTCGTGCAGCACGTCTTCCTGACTACTCAGGAAACACTCAGCGTACATCGCAGTAATAAATTGAGACTGACATGGGAAGTCCATTTTCTTTCCATTTTAGAAACACATCTAGACTCAGAGTATTATTTGTTTCCCCCCAGGGAAGTGAAGGAGATTTGTGAGGCAGCAAACAGAAGTTTTTGCTTGTCACAAACCTAATCTGAAAACCTGAGTGCATTATGAAATGTTTTGACGTGTGCTACAGCCAAAAGGCCTAACGCTCTTCTCCCTCAGCCACATCTCCTGTACGCATGGCCAGCTGTTAGAAGAACTTGGCAGGTATCCCTCTTCAGTGTTTTCCATTCCCCTGCAAAGCAGGATACAAGAGGAGGGGTATTTGCATCTTTCATCTGATCGTTAATTGTGCAAATGTGTCAGATTAATTGCCACCGGAAGTACTGGGAGGAGCACAGGCAGGGTCCCCAGTATAAACACAGGCGCTGGTCATGTACTGCTCTACAGGAGAATTTATTAAATATCGCGCAGTTTAAGACTTGATCTTGAATAGACAGCCATCCCCCCCATGAAGCTGACAGTTGTCTTCACGCTTGTCACCCTGGCGCTTTGCTGCTACTCAGGTGAGTGAGCTGTGGGCTGTGGAACACTGTGCGTATGGAACCTCTGCAACCGAAGATGCCTTGGTTGAAAACTGCAATTCTTCCTGCTACGGAAAAATTCACTTAGTGTCTGATTCCCTTCCCTTTGATGTTAATGGAAAGACTCCTGAACCCAATGGGATCGGACCAGTCCCTCAGTCAGAATCTGTATGATAAATAAGGATGCTGGTTATAAAGCAACATTTAAGACAACTGGCAAATATTTCAGTATAGTCAGTGATCTGAACAGAGCAGCCTTGTAATCTCTGCAGGCTGCCATCTTTATGGCAACTGCAAGAGTCACATCAGAGCCCCAGCTAGGTTTTCAAGAGGGCATAAGGGAGTTAAATACCCAAATGCCGTTGGGGTTGGGCTCCTCTGAAAATCTCTATAAGTGTGTATACCTTAAGCAAAAAAACCTGTAGAACTTAATTAAAAATACTGTGTGAATCTGCTGCAGTCTGTGGCTCTGGGAGCAGCTTGGACCTTCCTGTCATGATGCATGTCAACAGCATGGCATCTTCTTGAGTCATTATTTCATATGTAAATGGATCAGGCCCATTTCTGCTCACATGTGCAGTGGAGTTACTCCAGTTTTACACAGGTGTAAGTCAGAGCCGGATCTGGTGCATTATGTTTAAAATAAATAACCATCCATCATACAGTCATGGTTTACACTGAGCTAGGTGAGTGGAAATAATTCGATTTTGCAGAATAGTTTACCTATCAAGGTTTGCAAAATTAAATACTTGGCAAAAGGTTTTAACTTGCAGTTTGTGTCTAGACAACAAAGTTATAAAATTCTTACTGAAAGTCCTAACGTTAGGAAAAGATCACTTTAAAAAGAAAGTCACAAACTTTAATTTTTTGTTTATTTCTCAAAACATTTTAGAATTTTAAATCACAGTGCGCCCAGATGGTGGAGTGATCTGCTTGGTGAGGAGGCCGTGCAGTCCCAGCGTATCCTTACCCTGAGGGAAAGGTCCATGACCTGGGAGCAGATTGCTGCTTTCATCCATGTTATTCAATAAATTCTTTTATAACTTTGGCCATTGCCCATGTAATGCTCTTCTTCTTCCTAACACTGAGAAACAGCCCCGAATGCTTTAGCAACAAGGACATTCAAAATGTTTGTTCATCTTCCTGTTGAGTTTGTTTGATGATTTCATCTTGCAGCTTCTGCTGTCCTGAGTGTGGCTGGCAGTCTTGTGTCAAACCTTGTGCCAAATGTGATGCCAAACCGGGTTCCCGTTCCTTTCAGTGTCCTCACTGATCTGGTTGGAAGGGTACAGGGCTGTGTGAACCAGCTCACCCCCAAAGCGCTATCTGCTCTTCATAGGGTGCTGGTAAGTCCACCTTCTTTTTCTCCCATTCTCAAATTAAGTTCAATATATCAATCTCCAACTAACCTGGATTTTTTATTAATTAACATTGAATGGAAATGCTACAGGGAAAAAAATGACCCAAACTAATACCAGTTTGAATATAAGGAGTGAATGGGGCCAAAAGTTAGAACGCATCCAAGAAACACCAAACTCAGAAGGCTTTTCCAATATCTGGGTGCCCAGGTTTAATTTGCACCATGGCATCTGAAAGAGTACACAGACCGTATGTGTATTGCCTCCTATGGCGAGGAGATTACCGGCGCTTTGAGTCTGACTTTATTCCCAGGGGATATTCCAGGACACTAATATGTTGCATGTGAAGGTTTCTCTGTCCTGTATTTGAAAGAAAGATATATACATCTAGATGATATTTTTATTGTTAATTGCTTACTCTATTGTTTTTTTTTTTTTGCTACCGAATGAGAATTAGACCAAAGGGACCTCATATCTGAGCAGCTTTGATCCCTATGCACCTTCTCGGTACATGACATCCCCAGTTCAGGCGGAGAGTCACTGACAGGGGCTCCAGGAGAAGCCATGAGAGGAGCTAGGACTGCAGCGATGAGCTGCCAAAAGCTGAAGAACCGGTTCCTTCACGCCGCCGCCGAAGTGCCACCGAAAACCCGGAGTGCCGCCGGGTGAGTAAAAATGAAAAAGGGATTCTCAGGGGAGCCTCCCCAGCCGAGAGCTCAGGCGGGCCAGACAGGACGGTCCCGCGGGCCAGAGTTTGCCCACCCCTTTAGCAACCGGTTCTAAACCGGCTTCAAAATTTAACAAGTGGTTCGCATGAACCCGTGCGAACTGGCTCCAGCTCACCCCTGGCTAGGAGAGACCCTCATTGCTGAGCTCCGACAAGAGTTTTTTATGTACCTTTCGGCAACAAACGTAAATGAACGAAATGTTACAAAATGCTGGCCCTTTTCCTAGCTGTGCTGCTGGGACAGGTCCAAACCTCTCCTGAGCTCATAGCCCATCATGCAATAGCCCCTGCCTAGCCCACAGACTTGCTCCCCATTTGCATTTTCCTGGGCAGTGTGCAGCTGAGGGCAAAACGTTAGAACTGGGGAGATCCACACAACAACCAAGCCCAGAGAAGCAACATGCCACCAACTGGCATGGCCCCTGTAACAGGGCACTGCTTCTCTCCAGCCTGCAAAGGACATACTGCCATGCCCACGGTCTCTCTTGGGTATTTGATTGTCCCATACATAACCTAACCAAAGAAGAGCAGTTCGTCAGCTCCCCTGGGCTACTTTTCCTTTCAGACTCTCTCTCCCTGACCCTGGGGACTCGGGCAGTCCTACTGCCTGCAGCTTCCTAACTCTGACTGACCAGGTCTCCCTCCTCCCTAGGTCAGGGGCCCCCTTATAAGCCCTAATCAGGGTCCTCTGATGCAGCATAGGTGCCCTGGCCCTGCTTCCTCTTAAAGGGCCAGCATCAGCCTGCAATAACCCCATGCCCCAGAACATGACAGGCATTTAATTCAAGCTCCTGGGACAGGACAAAGTCTCTTCTTATCTCCCACTCATTGTGCATTATTCCCGGCCTAGCCGCGGACTCGGTCCCTTAACTGCACGTTCCTGGGTAATGTACAACTGTGGTGGAAATATCACAAACTGGGGAGATCCAGAGAACAACGGAGCCCAGAGAAGCAGCGTGACTCCAGTGCGAGGGGCCCTGCTGCCCAAAATTTGGCAGCCGTTTATTGCAGCTCTAAGTTGTTTCTTACTGGTCTTGTGCAATGTAACCCCTGGCCAGGAGCTCAGCTCTGCATTCACTGCTCTTGCTCTGTCTTTTAGGGGATACTGAACGTCCTGGGGTAAGGATTCCTGCAGAGCCATGTGAGGATCTCGGAGGGATGAATACCGGACGCTCCCCTCTTCTTCCTCTCTGATTTGAGCTTTTCTCCTATCTCTGCATGCAGCCCAAGCTCCCGGTGCTCTCACCCCACCCCCTCCAGTGAGATCTCGAATCGTTCTAATCATTTGTTTCAATAAACTAAGTGCAATGCACTCCCTCCTTCGTCTGCTTTGCTCAGAGTAACACAGAGGATGCGGCTGGTTTCGTCTGAGGTGTGGTCAAGGTAAGAGCTGGAGGTTTTGCCATTGTTGTGAATTCCTGGCATGCTCGGGGTGAGGTGGGTGTAAAATGCCCAGTGATCTCGCTGTGAAGTGGCCGGTATGGGTGTAACATTCATTCCTCCAATCCCATTTCCCCAGAGAAAACTGACTCAGGCTGGTTCCCTGATGGAAATATGGTGCACCTCAGTGATTAACCCTTTAGCTAGTGGACTACAACATAAGTGTGTTGGTGTGTGCTACAGGACTTAGGGTGATGGAGTGAGGTTTTCCTCCTTCTTTGTTCACAGTTTCCACCCCAGAAAGAAATCTAT
This sequence comes from Eretmochelys imbricata, assembly GCF_965152235.1. Classification (NCBI taxonomy): domain Eukaryota; kingdom Metazoa; phylum Chordata; order Testudines; family Cheloniidae; genus Eretmochelys; species Eretmochelys imbricata. The sequence goes on from NC_135579.1 coordinate 1,954,070, forward strand.
CTCACCCTGATTTGCCAAACCACATGGGATGGCTTCCCTGTTGTATTGGGCTCACCGAGAGAAAGATCAATTCTCCCTCTCGGGTCCCTGCCCCGTTGATTTAAAGTATCAGTATTATCAAGATCCAGCAGATAACTCTCTTTAGGCACAGAGAAATCAGTAACATTCCTGGTGTCATTGCATCTCAGAGGTACGGAAAAGGCCTTGACCACAAATGGAAGTGGAAACCAGCATTAAATACACCTACAGATACCATGGAAGGGTCTCTGGGGCCCATCAGCTTCAGCTCCCTGCCCATCAGTTGCAGAATGTGCATAGTGAAGCCCTAACTACCATGCTCTTCCTGGTTCCTGGTGTAAATGAGCATCATCTTTCATGAGAGCCCCAGGCAGGGTCTGCGAGGATCCCTGTTGGTGCTCACTGCATTCAGGGCTTTGTTCCCCAACATTTCTCAGGATTTTGCTCCAGATGGGTAGAGACTGTGCATTGGCGAGGACAGAGGTCCCTGAAGTTCCAACAGGTGCAACCAGAATCCCTTTTCACAGTCTTTAGCACTTGGATGAGCCAGGGAAACATACTCCCTTCCCTGAGCCTGTCCCCTCTGGGGAATGGTGCCAGCTCCTATGATAAACTCCCACTCCAACCTCACGCCCTTTGTTCATTGCTTTGTGCTTTTATGTCTTTAGAGTAAATGTGGTTGAGATAAAACAAGTGAATCCAAAGCAGCTGATGGAGAAGGCTGGGGCCAAAAGGGTACAATCCCCAGCACATTGGTGTCAGACTGCACAAACCACGCTGGTTTAACGTACCTAGTGTGTCGACGCCATCTTGCACTCAGCTAGCAAATCACTCACTCACGTCTCTTCCTGCAAATGCATCTCAGGCCCCTTCCCGATGCATGTCACATTCGTCATGCTGAAAAGGATCCACAGGGTGGTTTCTCAGGCACAGAAAAGATTCACTTAGAGGCAGGATGAACGAGCCTGGAAACATTCGGACATCTCAAATTAAAATCAGGAGAAACGCTGAGCTACTGTCTCCTGGGAGTTTTCCAAAGCTGATGTGTAAATGGGAATCGCTCCTGGGTGTGCTTGCTGCAAGGCTATTGGAAGTGCTAGGGGTGGCGTGTCTTTCACCATCCCTCTGTCACCCCCCTGCTTTAGCACAGGATCAGTGGTGCTGTTTGCTGCAAGCAGGCAGCCCAAAAGGGGAGACACACAACCTGCCATTCTGCCTGCCTGCGAGATGGAGGGAGAGCATCATGTGCTCACCTTGAAATCCTCGTCCTCTCGGGTGGTACCAGCACTGACAGGGATTGATCTCCCACTAATTTTGGGTGCTCTGTCCTCCCTTACATTTCAGATCCAGGATATACTTGCATACCAGTGACATGCTGAGGTTTACCCCTGTGCCCAGTGCATGCGCCGAGTGCTGTGCCCAGAATGCTCCTGTCACTGCACTAGGGGTGGACCAGTTTGGTGGCTGGACCACGCGAGTAACAAAAATGTGGTTTTGGGTCAAACAACAATTTTGGGTCAAAAATAAAATGGTTCCTTGTGCTGCTGTGGGGAGATTTTTCCCTTTTAAACATATTTTGTTACATAAAAGGGAAGTGAATTTTGAAATAAAAAATGATGGAGAATCCACCACATCCCTTTGTATGATGCGCCAATGGCTAATTACCCTCCCTGTCTAATATTTGCACCTTATTGCCAGTTAGAATAGGTCTAGGTTCAATTTCCAGCCACTGGATCTTGCTTAACCAGTCTCTGCAAGATTAAAGAGTTCTCTGCTACCAGACATCTTCTCCCTGTCCAGGTACCCCACGCAATGAACATCCAGAGATTCCCATGAACAAAAGCCTTGGGGATCCAGGCTTTACCACCGATGTCAGAGGAAAGCACATTTGCATTTCACAGATTCAGAAAGACCCTGATTGTGGGAAGTATTTAAGCAAATGCTTCAGTCTGTCTTTACCCAGGACAGCTCTTAAGCAAGGGGTTAAGTCCTTTCCTGAATGATGGGAATTACTCAGCACTATATGCAGGAAATGTTTAGAATTGCCAAGCACAGCCAAAGTCAATGTTGTGTTAACTAGCTACAGCTGGTCAGATATTTTTACTTTTGTTTAAAATGAAAGCTGAGAGCCTCCCATAATCATGGGCTTCCAGGAGCAGGGGCTTTAAGACACTGAACCTGTAATGAATAATTCAGTGCTGAATTATTTGTCCAAAGTGGAGAGTTACAGTCAGAAACAATGTCTTACGATGCTTCAGGGCCCTGATTCTGCGAACACCTATACATTCTTAACTTTCATGCTTTGAATAGCCCCCATGGTTTCAATGGGGCTACATCAGTGGGGCCACTCATGGCAGTAAAGTGAAATACCTGCCTGTTTGCAGGATTGGAGCCCTAGAGCTACAGAGCACTTCCTCTTCCACAAGGCATGACCCTCTTCCAACTGGGTATGGTCCAGGACTTAAGGTGTTGGCTTGAAATAGTCCTTTAGAGGGACATGCTTGCTTCAAATAGTTCTGTAATTCCATTTTCCCATTTCTTCAACTCTCCATCCCAAATGAAAAACCGACAGATTAAAATAATTCCTTCACAATAGCGCAGGCGAGCAAATTCCTTTTGTTCTGCTGTGCTGGTGGGTGAAGAAAAATGTAACAGCGACATGCTGCTCGACTGAATTAATTACACGGAGGCTGCTGAAAGTGCATGCCATCTACAAAGGCAAATTGATGCAAGCTGCGTTATTAGTCTCATTCATTTATTAGAATCCGTATGAAGTTGATGGGGAGAGGACACAGGCGAGAGAAAATATCGATTGGGAGAGTTTGCCTTCAGAATACGCAGCCTGGGTGCTTTACGGAAGAACGGCGAGAACAATCTCCCTACATTAAAATACCCCTGGCAGCACAGAGTACCCTTGATTCATCATGGGCCTCCTTTTTTGTGATACATTATGCTGGAAATACACCAAGCAGGGGTGGGTGGAGGCAGCTTGTATTGCTGATCATTCTGTACAGTACGCATGCATCTATTTTGCTGATAAATCACGGTTCGAGCTTCATGCCCTGCTGCTACTAACATCAAACTGAACAGCAATGACATCCAGTGGCCAAGTGGGTCCTTGCAGTCTGCTTAAACTTGCCAGGGGTCTCTCCCACCCTAAAAAACTGAAATGCTAAATAGGCGACTGCCGTTGGCCCAGGCTGGCAGAGGGGGCGTTAGCTAATGCTCGGCACAGCTACCAATGTTCTAAGCAGGGCAGGGAAGCGTGTGCATCACCCCTGCGCTCAAGGCTCTGCACAGGAGCCTCTGTTCATTTCCAGACGTCGGTGACTGCCATGGCACTGATGGTTTCAGATTCTTCTGCACTCTCATCCTCAGAGCCAGTCAACCTCCTGCCGGTTAGACACAGGGATAGATCCTCAGCTGGGGAATCAGCGGAGCTCCCCTGAGTTCCATGGAGCTACTTCCAGTTACACTAGTGGAGAATCTGGCCCACAGTCACCGATCTCCTTTTCTGCTCCATCGATACTCATGTCCTCTTGTTTAGCCAAAGGAGCTCAGTGGCTAGCAGCGAGCTTTCTTACTGTATTCAGGGCTCTGGAAGCTACCTAGTGTATCCATTGCTTTCACTCAGAGTACTACTCCCTTGTTTCAGAGTAACAGCCGTGTTAGTCTGTATTCGCAAAAAGAAAAGGAGTCCTTGTGGCACCTTAGAGACTAACCAATTTATTTGAGCATGAGCTTTCGTGAGCTACAGCTCACTGAGCTGTAGCTCACGAAAGCTCATGCTCAAATAAATTGGTTAGTCTCTAAGGTGCCACAAGGACTCCTTTTCTTTCTACTCCCTTGTGTGGACAGTGAATTAAAAAACAAAATTCAACTACTGATTAAAACTCCAAGTAAAAAACCTAGGTACGGGCCCTGTTATTATTAATAAATACGAATAATGAAGTCATAGTGCACCCCAGTCTTTAATTTATTGGCCAGGCAGTGTAAGGGATCGTGCTAAGATCTGGAGCATCTCCCTTGTCTATCACTTGAGCTAGTTGAAGGATAAGTCGAGACGTCTACCCTCAGCACTTCCCAGGTCACTGACTTTAAGCCTCATTATTCTGAAAGGGAGAGAATTGTCATCCAACCAGCTATTATTGTTATCACTTGCATTTTAGAACGTAAACACTGAGCATTAGTCCAGCTGCAACGGCCCGAGGCACATATTAACACCAAAGGTAATGGAAAGCCACATGATCTGACTTAAACCTCACACAAGCTCCAGTTGAAACTGCACGGTCCCCCTCTTCCCTCCAGACTGTCTACACGTGCGACAAAAGGTCACAGATTCAGTTAGACTTGGCAGCAGACTTGGCCATGAGACTCTCCCTCAGGCATTTGCCATCCTGCTATGCCACACGAGCAGCTGTAGATGCATACCCTGCTGCATGGGGATCGGGTACCTTGCTCTGGATACTGTGCATCTATGCTAGATGGGGGCATATTGGCCAGTTGCTAAGAGCTTTTGGAGATTATTAGAACTCTGTAGTGAGCAGGCAGGGGCCCTCGCTGAGACGGACAGGGAGGGATGACCACGGACCCTTACAAGCCCTCTGTTAAAAGTCTCTCAACTGAGGAAAGGAAAATGAGTGACCCAGTAAGGACTGTCCCAGGGAAAGGCGGGGTGCTTCCCAGGCTCCATTTGTCAGGTCCAAAATTCTTTCCCAATCCTATTAATGGAAATTTGAGGACTAGACACTGAGGATGAACCCCCCTAGTGCCATTAGAAATCAATGGTAAAACTCCCCAGCACTTCACTGGGCCAGGCTTTCACCCCTAATGTGAACAGTCATGGGCACATGCTACCATTCACCTTTCCTCTGCTAATTTAGGGAGTGACCTTGTCACCCCTGCTCCTCTGAGCAGCACCTTACTACACGAATAAGCCCTTGGAGATTGACTCCCTCCCCTGTTAGCACTGCAGTTAGGCTGGAAGGTACATTGACTGTACCCAAAACTGCAAACTGGCCCTTTGCTCACCCACGTTTCTGAGGCATTGGATTATTTTGGTTATTTCTAGATCCACGCTGATTTTAAAATAAACTCTTCCCCCATTAAGAGAAGGAGGACTTGTGGCACCTTAGAGACTAACACATTTATTTGAGCATAAGCTTTCACTGATGAAGTGAGCTGTAGCTCACGAAAGCTCATGCTCAAATAAATGTGTTAGTCTCTAAGATGCCTCAAGTCCTCCTTTTCGTTTTGCGGATACAGACTAACACGGCTGCTACTCTGAAATCTTCCCCCATTGGCGTCTTGCGGAGTTAGGGCTGGATCCTGGGCCATCAATGTGACTGAGAGTTTTGCCAGTGACTCAGACTAGATGATGTAATGGTCCCTTCTGGCCTAAAAACTATGACGAATCTATGAGTCAGGTTGCCTGTATTACACAGGCCAGTGAATTTAACCCAATTTCCCTCTGTACTGAGCCCATGTTTTGATTGAACCATATCTTCCAGGAAAGCATCCAGCCTTGATGTGAAGACTTCACTGTGAGCTGGAGAAACTCCGATGGGCAAGTCAAACCTCAGAGGTTGACATCACCAACTGTGACAAAGTTCCTGCTCTACCTGTGGGTCTTGTGCTTATTGGCAGATTTGCTCGCCTTGGAGCTTCACGGCAGCCCTCAGCTTGGCCGTTTTTCTGAATTCACAGTCTAGGTCGACTCCTCCTGTGTCTGACCAGGAGTTGGGAGGATTTGGGGGGAACCCGGGCCCACCCTCTACTCTGGGTTCCAGCCCAGGGCCCTGTGTAATGCAGCTGTCTAGAGTGCCTCCTGGAACAGCTGGGCGACAGCTACAACTCCCTGGGCTACTTCCCCACGGCCTCCTCCCAACACCTTCTTTATCCTCACCATAGGACCTTCCTCCTGGTGTCTGATAACGCTTGTACTCCTCAGTCCTCCAACAGTCCGCGTTCTCACTCTCAGCTCCTAGTGCCTCTTGCTCCCAACTCCTCACACGCACACCACAAACTGAAGTGAGCTCCTTTTTAAACCCAGGTGCCCTGATTAGCCTGCCTTAATTGATTGTAGCAGCTTCTTGATTGGCTGCAGGTGTTCTAATCAGCCTGTCAGTCTTAATTGTCTCCAGAAGGTTCCTGATTGTTCTGGAACCTTCCCTGTTACCTTACCCAGGGTAAAGGGACCTACTTAACCTGGGGCTAATATATCTGCCTTCTATCACTCTCCTGTAGCCATCTGGCCTGACCCTGTCACACAACGTAGTGGTCTCTTTGAGCCCTGTGTCAATTCCACCAGCAAGGTCTATGGCTGGGTCTTTAAATCAACCCTCGAGTTCACTGGAATTCACAGCGCTATCCCCGGGGCTGGTTTCACTGATGGCTGCATCGACAGCCAAAGCAAGTCAGCCAGCTTTGTCAGTACTTTCCACTTTATGCATCCGATGAAGTGAGCTGTAGCTTACAAAAGCTCATGCTCAGATAAATTGGTTAGTCTCTAAGGTGCCACAAGTACTCCTTTTCTTTTAGCTTTGTCAAAGTGACTCCAACCGTCCATTGGGATGTGCTGAGACTACAATGGGACCTTCTTTTCTTGTTCAAAAGAACTCCCCTCTGCAGAGCACCACCCTGTACAACCGGGATGGCAATCTGTTCAATGCGAGCAATTTGCGACTTCCACTGAACTTCTCTAGCAGGGCCGTTGGCAACAGACTCTCCTGGTAAAGCGGTGTGCTGTAGGATGCTCGAGACAATACACTCTGTTGTACACAGGACATTTTTATCACTGAAAGTGAAATTGACCAGAACCTTGTAGGTGGGCATCCGGCCAGCCAAAAATTCTGTTCCAGTTTATGATGAAAATGATTTAAAAGACAGGAATTTTTGCAGGAAGAGATTTCTACTTTCTGGCTGGGTCTAGTCACAGCAGGTACCAGCACAGTACGCTCATTCCCACCCTTGTCAGAACCTATGGCCTTTATTATGCAGGAGGTCAGACTGGATCAGTGGTTTTAAACCTGTGGTCCGTGGACCCTGGGGGTCCTCAAACTATGTTTAAGGGGTCCACAAAAGCTTTTTGTTACCATAGAAATGGTTTTCAACCTATGGTCCACGGACTCCTGGGGGTTCGCAGATTATGTCTAAGATTTCCAAAGGAGTCCGCACCTCCGTTTGAAATTTTGTAGGGGTCTGCAAATGAAAAAAGTTTGAAAACCACTAGACTAGATGATCACAATGGTCCATTATGGTTTTAAAATCTGTGACTCTATGAAGTAACCATAGTGAATTTAAGAGGCAAGAAACAATCAAGAGGGAAGTAGCCACAGCTGTAAAGGCAGCTCAAGTAGTGAAAATAAACTGTGTCTGAAGGTCCCAAATGTCTTGGGCCCAACTGCTACCCCATTTTGTTTCTGAACCGTTAAGCAGGAAAACTAAGCACAATGCAAATAGTTCTGAATGGGACTGCAGATGGCTCAGCAGAAAAAGGAGTTCATTTTATTACTAATTTATAAGTAGGGCAGTATCTCTAGTGCTGCTACAACCAGCAGATGGCAGAGCAAGTCAGTAGGAGACAGCATCAGGAGAACCGTCTGCGCAAAAAGCATTCAGCCACCACTGCAACAGTCTGCAAAGCAGATTGCTGAAGAGAAGATTTCAGATCTGAATGTCTGTCCATTCCTCAAACTACTTACAGAGCCAGCTGAAACCTGGGGAAACAACTGCATAGAAAATTTCCAAATACTGACGTTGATTTTGCTTCACTGGGTTCGGAATAGACTATTTTCACATTTGGGGAATTTCCCCCCTATTCTTTTAGTGGAGCAAGCTGGGTGAGGTAATATTTCTTATTGGACCAGTTTCCGTTGTGGAAAGAGACAAGCTTTCAAGTTAGCCTGAGCTCCAAAGAATTTCAAAAGCTTGTCTCTGGCACCTGCAGAAGGTGGTCCAATAAACGATATTACTTCACCCACCTCGTCCCTGTAATATAGTGGGACCAACATGGCTTCCGCAACACAGCAAGCAATCAAAATCTTTTAACATTTTTATCAAAATAGTTGTTGACCAAAAACCCTGGCTTCTCAGAAATGAAACAGCTTTTGACAGTGATTTTGATAATGCTGTCTGTCGCAGTTACCAGGAAAAATGTCACTAAAAATCCAGTGAAAATGAAAAATTTAGAAAAACTGTACAATAGTTCATGAAAAATTTCAAATGATAAAAAAAGGCAATTTTGCAACTAAAAAATTATTCCAAAAATTTCACTCAGGGCTTTGAACTGACCCAGAATCTACTGGAGGGGTCATGTCTGTCTTGATACCTTCCTCCTCCTTCTGTCTAGTCTTACCCCTGAAGCCTTATTCGTTCCATAATTCTCTCTTTGCCCTGACTGGGCCCAGTCAAATTCTCCAGCCTTTTTTAGTTCAGTCCTGCTGTTCCAGTTTGATCTATGACCCTCCTCTTCACCATCTCACTGATGCATCCCTCCAGCACCCAACTTTGAATATCTGTGAGGACAAGCTTGTCTCCCATCTTCTCTGATGGGTCTCAGGCTGTAGCACAGAGTGTGGAGTAATGCAGGTAAACAGGGAATAACTGGGAAAGAGCAATTCCCGGCTATCTTGGAAGCGGACAAAGAGGATGGATATTGGGGTGGGAATGTGGGGGGGTCTATCTGAGGCTGAAGGGCATCAGGGCTCAGTCTGGGGAACCAGAGATGTTTTCCACAATCAGCTGGTCCGTCCCTGTTCTAATGCAGGTCTCATTCCTGATACTTGGTGTCAGGAACTGATTTGATTTTAATCCAGTTTGGTCAAGTGTCTGTTTTTCATGTGTAAAAAGGCATCACTTTATTGTTACCTGCTGCAGAGAGACCCAATGTTAACAGTAAAGGCAGGCCAGTAGGATGCTTTATTGCTATAGGACACGGTAATAGAGATCTGGGATTCTTATCAATAAGTGGCAGAGAGGTTACTGATGCATGTTTGTTTAGCTACTACTCCCTGGCTTCCTAGGGCACACGGGTTCATCATGTGACAGCATGCACAGGGAAAAACCCTACAACCATCCTCATGTAGCAACTGCATTGTCCTCTACTGGGACTGCCATTTATCTGGGATCTAGGCAGTACTTAACTCCCATGTAACAGTCTGGGAAAGGCAGGGTGGTCTTGAACCCAGACACGTCTTGGGGTCATAGATGCATAGGGGACAATTTCCTGGTGCAAGTGCTGGAGGAACCAACTAGAGGCAGAGCTCTTCTTGACCTGCTGCTCACAAACCGGGAAGAATTAGTAGGGGAAGCTAAAGTGGATGGGAACTTGGGAGGCAGTGACCATGAGATGGTCGAGTTCAGGATCCTGATACAAGGAGGAAAGGAAAGCAGCAGAATACGGACCCTGGACTTCAGAAAAGCAGACTCTGACTCCCTCAGGGAACTGATGGGCAAGATCCCCTGGGAGAATAACATAAGGGGGAAAGGAGCCCAGGAGAGCTGGCTGTATTTTAAAGAATCCTTATTGACGTTATAGGAGCAAACCATCCCGATGTGTAGAAAGAATAGTAAATATGGCAGGCGGCCAGCTTGGCTTAACAGTGAAATCCTTGCTGATCTTAAGCACAGAAAAGAAGCTTACAAGAAGTGGAAGATTGGACAAATGACCAGGGATGAGTATAAAAATATTGCTCGGGCATGCAGGAGTGATATCAGGAAGGCCAAATCACACCTGGAGTTGCAGCTAGCAAGAGATGTTAAGAATAACAAGAAGGGTTTCTTCAGGTATGTTGGCAACAAGAAGAAAGTCAAGGAAAGTGTGAGACCCTTACTGAAGCATGGAGGCAACCTAGTGACAGAGGATGTGGAAAAAGCTGGTAGAGTGGTAGATATGCTGGAGGGTAGGGATAGGATACAGAGGGACCTAGTCAAATTGGAGGATTGGGCCAAAAGAAATCTGATGAGGTTCAACAAGGACAAGTGCAGAGTCCTGCACTTAGGACGGAAGAATCCAATGCACCGCTACAGACTAGGGCCCGAATGGTTAGGCAGCAGTTCTGCAGAAAAGGAGCTAGGGGTTACAGTGGATGAGAAGCTGGATATGAGTCAACAGTGTGCCCTTGTTGCCAAGAAGGCCAATGGCATTTTGGGATGTATAAGTAGGGGCATTGCCAGCAGATCGAGGGACGTGATCGTTCCCCTCTATTTGACATTGGTGAGGCCTCATCTGGAGTACTGTGTCCAGTTTTGGGCCCCACATGACAAGAAGGATGTGGAAAAGTTGGAGAGAGTCTAGCGGAGGGCAACAAAAATTATTAGGGGACTGGAACACATGACTTACGAGGAGAGGCTGAGGGAACTGGGATTGTTTAGTCTGCGGAAGAGAAGAATGAGGGGAGATTTGATAGCTGCTTTCAACTACCTGAAAGGTGGTTCCAAAGAGGATGGCTTTAGACTGTTCTCAGTGGTAGCGGATGACAGGACAAGGAGTAATGGTCTCAAGTTGCAGTGGGGGAGATTTAGGTTGGATATTAGGAAAAACTTTTTCACTAGGAAGGTGGTGAAACACTGGAATGCGTTACCTAGGGAGGTGGTGGAATCTCCTTCCTTAGAAATTTTTCAGGTCAGGCTTGACAAAGCCCTGGCTGGGATGATTTAATTAGGGATCGGTCCTGGTTTGAGCAGGGGGTTGGACTAGATGACCTCCTGAGGTCCCTTCCAACCCTGATATTCTATGATTCTATGATTTTAAAGCCAGAAGGGACCATTTGGTTGGCTGTTTGACTGGCTGCTTTCTGGTGCCACTAGTGAAATAGTCTTAGATCTTCTCTTTCTCCTGATCCAAAGCCCAGTGAAATCAATGAAAGACTCCCAAGGACTTCAGTGGGCTTTGGTTCAGAACTTTTGGCACCCGAAATCTGGATTTTCCAGTCCGTATTCTACTGCCCGTATTCTACTGCCTGTCTACAATGAAAATTCCAGCATTAGAAGGCTCCTTGGCAGGATAATTTTCTCTGGGACTCTGTTTTGACCACCACTGTCTGATAAGACACTAAACACAACTTGCCATGGTCTTCATTGGCCACATGTCACAGTCAGCATTGTGTCATGTAACTCTAGTGTTTCCAAATGGGTTTAGATACAATAAATATAGCTGTCAAGGTTCTTCCCCACTCTGAACTCTAGGGTACAGATGTGGGGACCTGCATGAAAACCCCTGAAGCTTATTTTTACCAGCTTAGGTTAAAACTTCCCCAAGGGACAAGCTATTTTTACCTTTTGCCCTTGGACTTTATTGCTGCCACCACCAAGCGTCTAAAAGATATATAACAGGGAAAGAACCCACTTGGAAACGTCTTTCCCTCCAAAATCCTCCCCAAACCCTACACCCCCTTTCCTGGGGAAGGCTTGATAAAAATCCTCACCAATTTGCATAGGTGAACACAGACCCAAACCCTTGGATCTTAAGAACAATGAAAAAGCAATCAGGTTCTTAAAAGAAGAATTTTAATTGAAGAAAAAAAGTAAACGAAAAACCTCTGTAAAATCAGGATGGTAAACACCTTACCGGGTAATCAGATTCAAAACATAGAGAATCCCTCTAGGCAAAACCTTAAGTTACAAAAAGACTCAAAAACAGGACTATACATTCCATTCAGCACAGCTATTTTATCAGCCATTTAAACAAAACAGAATCTAATGCATATCTAGCTAGATTACTTACTAAGTTCTAAGACGCCATTCCTTTTCTATTCCTGGCAAAAAGCATCACACAGACAGAGAGAGCCTTTGTTTCTCTCCCCCTCCTCCAGCTTTGAAAGTATCTTGTCTCCTCATTGGTAATTTTGGTCAGGTGCCAGCGAGGTTATCCTAGCTTCTTAACCCTTTACAAGTGAAAGGGTTTTTCCTCTGGCCAGGAGGGATTTAAAGGTGTTTACCCTTCCCTTTATATTTATGACAAGAGCAAATGTGGAAAAGTCCAAACTCAGAACTGGTAGGTAAAGGTCCCACCAAAGAAAATCTCATGGAAAAAGGTGTTCAGGAGAGCTGGCAGTTTCTTAACGAGACAATATTAAAGGCACAACAGCAAACTATACCAATGCAAAGGAAAGATAAAAAGAATGGTGAGGCCAATATGGCTCCAACAGGAGCTCTTTAATGACCTGAAAATCAAAAAGGAATCCTACAAAGAGTGGAAACATGGCTGAATTGCTAAGGAGGAGCACAAAGGAACAGCACAAACCTGTAGGGACGAAGTCAGAAAGGCTAAGGCCCCAAATGAGTTGCACCATGGAACAGAAATAAAAGCAATAAGAAAAGGTTCTATAAGTACATTAGAAGCAAAATAAAAATGAAGGAAAATGTAGTTCCTCTACTTAGGAGGGAAGGGGAGCTAATAATGGATGACATCAAGAAGGCTGAGGTGTTGAAAAAGTTAATTGTGACCAGATATTTAACACTTAATATTATATCCGGGGGAAGGAAAGTAAATGAAAACAGAGAAGGAACAGGCAATGAAATATTTAGATACATTAGATGTATTTAAGTCATCAGGGCCTGACAAAATTCACCCTAGAGTACTTAAGGAACCAGCTGAAGCAATCTCAGAACCATTAGCAGTTATCTTTGAGAACTCCTGGAGGACAGCTAAGATCCCTGGGGACTGGAGAAGGAAAATGTAGTACCTAGCTTTAAAAAAGGGGAACAGTCAGCCTCACTTTGATACCTTGGAAGATACTGGTATAAACAAACAGTTAGTTTATAAACATGGAGAGGATAATAAGGGATAACCAACTTGGATTTGTCATGAACAAATCATGCCAAACCAATCTCATTTCCTTCTTTGACAGGGTTACTGGCTTAGTGGATGGGGGGAAGCAGTAGATGTGATATATCTTGATATTACTAAGGTTTTTGATACAGTCCCACATGACATTCTCATAAGCAAACTTGGGAAATGCGGTCTACATGAAGTTACTATAAGGTAGGTGCTCAACTGGATTAAAGACCATACTCAAAGATAATCAATGGTTCACTGTGAAACTGGGAGGATGTATCAGGTGAGGCCAAATAGGGGCCTATCCCAGGTCCAGTCCTGTTCAATATTTTCATTAATGACTTGGATAATGGAGCGGAGAGGATGCTTATGAAATTTGCGGAAGACACCAAGCTGAGAGAGGTTGCTAATACATTGGAGGACAAGATTAGTATTCAGAATCACCTTGACAAATTGGAGAATTGGTCTGAAAGCCACAAGCTGAAATTCAGTAAAGACTAGTGCAGAGTACTGCACACAGGCATCAAAAATCAAATGCACAGATACAAAATGGGGAATTTGATATTTGATGCCTGTGTGCAGTACTAGGCAGTGGTACTGCAGAAAAGGATCTGGGGGTTATAGCGGAACACATATTGAACATGAGTCATCCGTCTGATGCAGTTGTGAAAAGGGCTAATATCATTCTGGGATGTATTAACAGGTGTGTGGTATGTAAGACATGGGCGGTAATTGTCCTGCACTACTCAGCACTGGTGAGGCCTCAGCTGGAGTCCTGTGTTCAGTTGTGGGCACCAGGCTTTAGAAAAGATGTGGACAAATTGGAGACAGTCCAGAGGACAGCAACAAAAATGATCAAAGGTTTAGAAAACCTGACCTGTGAGGAAAGGTTCAAAAGGTTAAAAAACGAGGTATGTGTAGTCTTGAGAAAAGAAGGCTGAAGTGTGGAGACCTGAGAACAGTCTTCAAATATGTTTAGGACTGTTCTAAAGAGCTCAGTGATCAATGTTCTCCATGGCCACTGAAGGCAGGACAAGAAGCAATGGGCTTAATCTGCAGCCAGGGAGATTTAGGTCATTTTAGATATGAAAAACTTTCTAATTATAAGGATAGTTAGGCACTTGGAGAGGCTTCTTAGAGAGGTTGTGAAATCCCTTTTATTAGAGGTTTTTAAGCACAGGTTAGACAAACCCCTGTCAGGGATGGTCTAGGTTGACTTAGTCCTGCCTCAGAGCAAGGGGCTGGCCCAGAAGACATCTCAACCCTTTCAGCCCTAAATTTCTATGTTTCTGCCCTTCCCTTGTATCCATAAAGGAGGGCGGGGGGAGATCAAAACAAGAAAGAGATAAAACCTGTGGGCGGAGCTGGAAAGAGCTGAGGGTTTCATTGCAAGCCTCTGCCTTGGGAGAGGTGTGGCTGGTCAGAGGGCTGGGTGTAATCAAGAGGAGTGTGTTTGCTGTGAGGCTGAACACACAGTCTCCACCTAGGGCTCACTTTTCAGAGAGGAGGAAGAAGAACTGTTTTTTTCAGTTTATAATTTTTTAAAAAAAACTTCAGCTGTTTTTACATCGGAATCACTTCCCTAGCTCCAGGCCACAAACTTCACTGCAGACCAGAAAAAGACCCTTATTTGTTAGGTGCATTTGTTTCACCTACACGCTGAGATATTCTGCTTTGAGAGAGGGGCTAGAGTAGCTGGAAAGCTGCCTTTTATGGGAAAGGTCAGCTGATCTGTGTCATGTGACCCAGACAGACCTTATAAATAGAGGGCTGGGAGCCAGTGTGTTTGGGGTGGTTCATATTGGGAGGCTGGTGTCTGTGTGAGGGTATGTGCAGGTTAGGGTGTGAAATAGCTAAGAGACTAACTAGAAGGCTCCTTGGTAGTACAGCATAGAAAGGCTGTCCTCAGGGACACGGCAGTATAATTTCCAACCTTACTTTTTTGGGACTTTCATGCACATCACACACTGACATTTACTTTGTAACAGGTTCCTGGTAATGATACAAGTAGAATAAAGAAAGATGTATTAAGTGCACATACAAGGACCCACATGCCGAGGGTCTATAGTCTGAAGGAGACCCCAGCCCACAGCATTCTTCTGCCCCATGTCAATGTTCATCCAAATGTCAATCCGTGTCTATTACAGTCTTACTTCTTCCCTGGTTGCAATCTCTGCTCTTGGCTCCCATTTCCTGTCTCTCAAAGGTTTTCATCCTTCAGCACTATCGTGACTGTTCTGCAATAACATTTTTAATTTAAAAACCTTAGTTTTGATGCGGAAAGGGTTATGGGGGGACAAGAAGCGTTTCCCACCGAGAGTACTTTCAGGGGGGTGAAAGGAGCAAGTTTCATCTCAAAGCTGCTGCATGCCCCAGTGCTCCTAGGCAGGCATGTCTAGCTGTGGTGGTGAAGTGTGTTAGTTCTCAGACCATGTCTCCTGTGCTGGTCTTAATGCACACTCCCATCATCTTCAATAACTTAGTCAGCCAGGAGACTCAGAGGAAGCTCCGGTTCCAGTGTGAACGTCAGGGTTAGAAAGACAAGGTGGGCGAGGTAACATCTTTTATTGGCCCAACTGCTACTGGGGTGAGACACGCTTTTGAGCTTACACAGAGCTCTTCTTCAGGTCACTAGAAATCAGTGATTTTATTCTCTTTCTGCATTACCCTTCCCAGCATCAGTTTACCCTGTATTACCCTTCCCAGCATCAGTGATTTGAATTCAGCTTATTTGAACTACTCCGTCACACACATTCACACTGCAGCCTGCAGCTACAGTCTCTGGGTTGGCTGTAGCATGCCAGGGTGCAGCAAAGGGCCAGTACATCCTTCTCAGCTGTTAGTGGGTCTTCATTCTGGACCCTGCTATCCCCAACCCTAGTGTTCTCTTGCTATTTAGTGTCTAAAACAACAGACCTCAAGAATGCTGCATTAGGACCCTGAGATGATGCTGAGCTAGAACTTTGGCACTGTTGAGGAGCATCACCAGGTGACTCTGCTAAAGGACCTAAAGGCCTGAATCAGAAGCGTGGGCTTTGACAGGCTGGGGCAATGGGGTCTGTATGCATGGGAGCTAGGCCTACCACTAGCTACCACTGCATTGCTCCTGGGAGTGATCCTCACTGAGGGCTTTCACCTTCCTTTATCAGGGTATGTCTATACTGCACCACAGGCGGTGGCCCAGGCTAGCCACCCAAGTGTGGGCCCAGGAAGTGGGGCAGGCTACCGAACTAGTGCAGTCCTGTCTGCTTGCACTAGGAGGCATGCTACCAGCTGCAGTGTAGACATACTCTGGGGGAAGATAAAACCTAGTCCCTGCTGACCAGCGAGTAGAGAGTGAGAAATGAGCCCTGATGTTCACATCCATCGACGTGCCAGCTATTCAGATACCACGCTGATACCACGTTCAGTATTGACATTTATAATACGGCCTTTGGCAAGTCACTTAATCTCTGTGCCTCATCTGTAAAATGGGGTAATAATAGAACTTCCTTTCTCCCGCCCTGTGTCTCTCTCGTCTGTGTCTGTACCCTCAGTGCCCCAGGGAGGTCAGGGTCTGTCTCTTCCCAGGTGTGTGACTCTGTATAGCCTAGTATAGTGGGGCCTGATCTTGGATGGGTCCTGCAGGGACAATTGTAATACAAATTCTGATTAATAATGCCTGAGATTAATATTGACAAAACATCATTTTTTCTGAAATTAGAGAACAATGAAGTGGCTAGTTAAAGTAGTTTGACCTTCCTTCTCCTTGTTGACTACAGAAGAGAATTGTAAGCTCTTTGGAGTAGGGACCATTGTGTTCGGTTGCTCAGGGCCTAGTCCAATGGGTTTCTAGCCTGTGGGTAGAGCTCCTGGGCATGCTGCAGTTACAGTAGTTTATTGCCCAAGCAGTGACCGTATTTGCCATAGCACCAGGAACTCTACTGCCTGCTCCATGAACAGAGAAACAAATACATGCCTTGCCTGAGACTGAAGGGAAAGAAGAACTTTCTGCAATTTGGCAAATGAGTTGCTGTCCACATTAGCCCAAAAGAAAGAGAAAGTGAGAGAATGAACGCCTAGTAAACACAATGTAGAATCCAGCCGACGTTAAGATTATTTTGCTACATACCAAGAATCTTCCAAAACCCAGCTTGACACATTCAGCACAATTCCAAATCAGTGGAATTACACAGGGGATGCATCCGATGAAGTGAGCTGTAGCTCACGAAAGCTTATGCTCAAATAAATTGGTTAGTCTCTAAGGTGCCACAAGTACTCCTTTTCTTTTTACAGGGGATGGAAGTGACTCAGTGTTCCTAACATCATGGAATATATGCAATGTAGCGGCTTTTCAAGGCATTTTGTTTGGATCCTGCATCGGCAACTGATTTGGGCTGGCGGGGTCCCTTCGGAGAATTCATGAAAAAGCCGGGATGTCAGAGAATGGGCCACTCAGTAAAAGATCTAAGGGTGGCTATTTTGCAACAGAAAAGCTTCAAAAACAGACTCCAAGGAGAAACTGCTGAGCTTGAATTAATACGCAAACTAGATCCCATTAACTTGGGCTTGAATAGAGATTGGGAATGGTTGGGTCATTTCACATATTGAATCTATTTCCTTAAGTTAAGTATCCTCACACCGTCTTGTCAACGGTCGAAATGGGCCATCTTGATTATCACTACAAAAGTTTTTTTCTCCTACTGATAATAGCTCATCTTAACTAATTAGCCTCTCACAGTTTGCATGGTAACTTCCAACTTATCTGTATGTGTATATATATATATATATGCTGCAGTCTTGCAGATGAGGCATAAAACTGAAGTCCTGATCATTTATGATCATTAAAGAGCAGCCCCCTTCAATGGGGCCCGCTGGCACGCGCAAAGTTTGCACCTACAGTTTTAGACTTGCAACTGCATTGCTGGTGCAAACGTGACAAAGTGAGACTGCAACAGCTCCCTGGTTGTGGGTGCAAATCTTAGCCATTAGAGGGGCAAATATGAAACTCAGACCTGCACAGGAAATTCATTTTATAGATTTTAGCCCCAGTATCCTGGAAAATTCCAGTTGGATAATTTGCATCCTTCCTGCCTGAAATTCTCCTGCGTTTGAAGTTGGATATGGGATTCTTTTACAGCTCCTTTCTATCCTGACCTGCTGTGTTGTGTTGCTCTTCACTGTTTAAAGGCTGCCACCTGCATTTCGGAGACGGGTGAAGTGATCCCTATTGCTTTGTAACTTTGATTGAGCAATTTGGGATCGTTGGATGAATGACGCTGAATAATTGTCAAAATTAGGATTTGGCCCTAGGAGACACAAGCAAATGGAAGATTTCCTGCATGCCCACCTGTATGTCAGAACAGCTGGGAAAGGAGAAGGAATTTGAGTCTCATCCCAGGTCTCTGTCAATGTTGCACAAACAGGGATAGTTTCACTCATGTGCTGGAAAGGGATTCGCAGGAGACCCGTGTTAAAATTTGCCATCAAAAATCGAGTTCCCTCCTTCCATTGGAATTTGTCCTCTCTCTGGATACTAATACACCATTGCTGAGAGAGAGTAAATATGCCCGAGGCTCAGAATTATAATTCTGAAGAGCAGGTTTGTCTTTTGAACTGGGCCAAGCTACACAAAATAGTGCAAAAAGCATCCCTGAGGAGGATAGGCAATAGTGGACAAAGGAGACATGGCTGACCTCATTTGTGAAAGACTTTCTGAAAGTCGTTCTAATGTCCCACTCAAGGCTCATGAAGCTGAAACAGTCATCAGGTCAGAGGCATAGCGCTGTCATGGATTTCAGTGATCTGGAAAAGGAAGTGAGCAGAGAGAGCAAAATTAGCAGAGGACTCGAAATGATTGAGGTTAGTTAAGACAGGAGATGACTCCGAGGAAGGTCAGAGGAACTGAGTCGAGTCTGGTGAATGGGCAGATGAGATTCAGTGCTGACACATGCAAGGATAATGCACATTGGAAGGAGTCATCTGAACCACTTGTCCATGTTGCTGTATTCAGAGATGGCTGTAACCGCTCAGGAAAAAGAATCCGGTGAATGACAACCTCTGTTCACTATGCAGCAGAACGTGAAAGGTTGGGGGGGGGATGGTGACTAAACCGGAAAGCATTCTAAAGCTCTTACAGAAACTAGTGGGTACCCTGACCCGCAATAGTGTGCGCAGTACTGAACAGGCCCAGAGGAAGACCCAGCAGAAATAGAAAGGGCTGATGAGAGTCCTCGCTAGAGAGAAACTGAGAAGCTGGGACTGTCAAGAGAGGAGACAAAGGAGGCTAAATGAAATGGTTCAAAATGCAAAGAAAATAGAAGAATAAATGTATTTTCTGGAGCATAGAATCATCGAAAATCAGGAATGGAAGGGACCTCAGGAGGTCATCTAGTCCACCCCCTGCTCAAAGCAGGACCAATCCCCAATTAAATCATCCCAGCCAGGGCTTTGTCAAGCCTGATTTTAAAAACCTCAAAAGAAGGAGATTCCACCACCTCCCTAGGTAACGCATTCCAGTGCTTCACCACCCTCCTGGTGAAAGTTTCTCCTAATATCCAACCTAGACCTCCCCCACTGCAACTTGAGACCATTACTCCTTGCATGCAAAATAACATCATCACAGGGGGCAACAGGAAGTAAGACAAATATATATATCTGAAAGCATAAGTTTTGGGGCTGTTTTAAGGGTCTGACTCTGCACCATTTCATTCTGGGGGAGCTTTAACATTGATTTCAATGGGAACAGTTTCAGAACCTAATAGGTGGGATGGAGGAGCTGAGGTGGATGCAAGCCGCAGCAGAACAAGTTCCGCACCTTGGGCTGAAACTCAGTTGGCCTCAGCACTGGTGCTAGAAATGCTGGTGGGGTCCCCTGTAAGAGTCAGCTTAGCCTAGTGGATCGTACCCCGGGCGGGGCTTCAGAAACTACTACCTCTGCCGCTGACTCACTCTGTGGCCTTGGGCAGTCACTTAACCTCTCTCGGTTTGTTTCTCCATGAGTGAGCTGGAAATAACAACCCTCACCTACCAACCTAGGATGCTGAGAGGATTATGTTTGTAAATCACTTTGAAGATTAAAAGTGCTCTAGAAGTGCTAAGCATCATCATTGTTACTTATGACAGGTGGGTGGTGTGACATGGGAAGGTAAAGCCCACGCTGAGAATGCTGTGTGAGCCCTATTGCCTCTGGCAGTCACAAAACAGCTGTTTCACTGGCTGACTTGTATTCAAGGGTTGCTAAAGTGTGGGGGACTGGCCGGCTCAGCAAGCAGAGACTGGGCGAACGGAACCTTTCGCCTGGCTGAACCAGTCCCATTCCAGAACGGAGTCTGTTCAGCAGCTGGCGGGGGAGGAATTGGCAGACGTCCCCAGGTCGCAGAATCGCACAGTCTCAGCATGAAGCCCTGAGTCTCTGTGGAGAAGTGGGGAGGGCACGTTGTGAGGTTAAGGAAATTCAGTCCTGGGTTCGGGAGAAAGAGCATTAAACAGCCATTTCAGAAGCAGACGCAATGTGGCATTACGCAATGAGGGAACCTCTCTCAGGTGGAGTGTGAGATCCAGGGCACCCAGAACAAGTGTGTGTTTCGGGCTCTGGTTGAGCCAATGCAGCTGAGGGTGGTGAGATCCAGGGCTGTAGTTAAGCCGGGTGTGTGTCCACCCACTTGAGGTTGCTCAACAAACTGAAGCAGAAAACAATGTAGCCCGGGCTGTCAAAACAGCCATGCACCCATCAGCAGACCAGGGCCGGCCTCCGGGGGGCTTGCAGCTGCAGGGCGTTGTGGGGTGGGCTGTACTGCTTTATGGTAAGAGGGGGCTGTCAGAGTGTCACAGGGACGGCACCTGTATCCCCACTCTGTGACCCTTCCAGGGCACCCCCTGAAAGTTTCTGGCTCCCAGATGTCATCTTGTGGGTGGAGGAGACTCCCCCACCCGACTGGGGGTTTTAAGGCTGCCCGGCGCGCTGCCTTACGCTCCCCAGCGGGCCAATCTGCCTAACTGCCTGCAGGTGCGCTTTGCTTTCTCTCCGAGGACAAAGGACGGGGTTTCACCAGTGACCCCCCTATCCCCAGCTCTCCCAAAGCACAGGACCTTTATTGTTAAGGGCAAGGTGTCACAGAAAGAACAACAAACAGAGTCCAATGCACACTGAACAGACCGTGAACTACCCATCACCCACAAGAGGAGACTGTTAGGCCAACCTCCTTGCCTGCCCTTAAGGCTGTTGGGCATCGAGCAGAAGATCCTGCCCATTTGCTCACTCAAAATGAAAGAGCTGACTTTGTTTCAATTCAGTCTCTTACACCCAAAGTCTTGCTGTGTCCCCCATGCTCCTGAACACAGGTAAAACCCATCCCTCCCACTGTTCCCCATAAGTCAAGCTTCAAAGGCTGGCTAGGTACAAAACCAGCTCTGGGATTTTTTCATGAATCACTCCCTAGAGATTCCAAGAACGCACAAATACACATCCTTGGTATTGGTACACAGGGCTATGGATGCACTGCAGTTCATACTGTCTGGCCTCTCTCAGTATCATGGCTATTTAAGGTTTTCGTGCTTTCACCACTAGCTGAAGTCAATGAGCAGAGATAGCACCCAGCACCTCCAGAATCAGGCCACAAGACAAGTCTCAGGACACCTCCACAAGATGGTGCAAGTGTGGAGACAGTGGTCAGCATCTGTTTCCCACCCCCATAACCCCTTTTTCCATCTCCAGCCCTTGTGGGAATTCCGTCCAATGCAAGGGCTCTGTGGGACCAGCATACACAGCCCTATGCCACCCCCCGCCTTGCAGTCCCTGGCCCAAGGGCAGTGGCTAGAGGAGTGGCCAGAGAACTCTGCACTCCAACAATTCTAGACTCCAGAGCAGCCCATAGCCCGCTTGAATAGGGCTCTAGTGAGAGTAGCTGGTGGGTTTTCTATAATAGCGTTATGATATTTTCTATCTTATTATCTATCCCTTGTGGTTCGATGTTTGGCTGCGTGTGTGTGTTTTTCCTGTGTGCTGTCCCAGCTTTGCGCGGACAGTTGGCACAGCAGACCTTGAGCGAGCTGCTCAATGACCACAAGATCCGTTAAGGTATGAAGGCATTCAGCCAGGTTTATTGTTGACGAAGCATGGTAATAGCACCTGGCAGACTTTACGAGGATACTAAGACATGTATGCCCGTGACAATGGACTCAGTTTAGTCAGTGGCGGGACTTTTTACTTCCCCCTAGGCTGGCCAAAGACACTCCTTCTGAGGTACATTTTTATACCCTGATATAAACAAGTTACATACTGTCATCCTGACCTTATCTTTTAGGAGGGGTTAGTGTGTTTTTGTTATTTTTGGGGAATGTTTTTGTACCATTTTTAATATTGGGATGTTTTGGTACCACTTGATATCAGGGTGTGTTTGTGTAAGTACTTTGTACTGAGCACTTTTTAGGAATGTGTAGATTTGCAATATTAGTCCTGTTCTTGCCAGACTCTGTGAGCAGGTACTGCCTTATACCATGCCTTTAATAAAAGGGCTTATTATTTTAGGCTCTCTTCCTACTTACATCCCTTTCCTAATGACTCCCAACGTTCTGTGGTAACTGCTAATATAGACCCCATCATTTTATATGTATAGTTGGGATGATGTTTCCCAATGTGCATTGCTTTGCATTTATCAGCGTTGAATTTCATCTGCCATTTTGTTGCCAAGTCACCCAGTTTTGTGAGATCCTGTTGTAACTCTTCTCTGTCTGCTTTGAACTTAACTGTCTTGAGTAATTTTGTATCCTCTGCAAACTTCGCCACGGCCCTGTTTACCCCTTTTTCAGATCCTTTATGACTATGTTGAACAGCACTGGTCCCAGTACAGATTCTTGGGGGACACTGTTACTTACCTCTCTCCAGTCTGAAAATTGACCACTTATTCCTACCCTTTGTTTCCTACCTTTTAATCAGTTACCAATCCATGAGAGCACCTTCCCTTTTATCCCATGATGGCTTACTTTGCTTGAGAGCCTTTGGTGTGGGGGGACCCAGCCAAGGGTGGAAGGAAGGAGATAATATAACAGTGGGCGGCAGGTCCGTGTGTGCACCAGAGAGCACGAAGCAACATTCAGACCTGAAGCAAACAGACACAATGTCCACTGAAGCCAATGGGAGATGCACCTGCTTTGGCAGGGGTGAATACGCTTTGTTGTGTGTGTGTGTGTTGTAAACACTTGTGCCCAGCTGTTCCACATCGATGGCCGGCGATGGCAGAAGTGCTGTGCTCAGAATTGCCACCAGGCCCAGACTCAGATGCTGCAGCAGATTCGCTGCAATTCCCTTCTGCACATGCTTCCGCAGCCCCAGCCCCCTGGGTCCTGCTCTCCTGCACAAGGAAGGAGCAGGCAAAGTGGTGCCGTGCTGGTCCCAGCAAAGAGAGAGGGTTTTGATGGGAGGAAGGGAGCCAGGGAAGATGAAGGCAAGGTACGCAACTGCAGCCATGAGTTGAGTGCAGCAACAGGCAGCAGCCCCTGGACACAGATGAAAGTTTCCACCCAGCTGCCTGCTGGAGTGGGCTGGATTGCTTCATTTGGCCAGAAGATCAAAGGAGCTGTGAGTGGGAGGAAGATGAGCATCAATCCTGGGGCTCTGGCAGGAGGAGGATGTGTCTCTCGCTGGGGGAGGGAAGGCGAGGCAGAGAGGAAGAAGGTTCTCAAGTCTTTCACTTTCATTGCCTCCTGTAAATGCGTGTCTGAAAAGCCCCAAAAGGTGACCCTGGACAGGACAATGCCATCTGCCTGCGTGGAGCCTGCTGTCTTCAGCCAGTCACCTTTCCCCTGACAGCGGGCAGCAGTGGCTGTCTTTCTTTGCATGCAGTCCAATGCACTGTTTATTTTTATGTGCTACTCATTGTTTTCCCGGGGTGGCTGCCCTGCACAAGTGGATAGGGCCAGCCACCCACTCCGTCCCTCTCTCCCTGCAAATAAACATCCTCCCTCCGCAAATCCCTGGATCACAGCTGCAGAATGTCGCAGTGTGTGGGGAGGTGTGGGGGTGTGTGTGTGGGGGGGACACAACCCCTGGGAAATACTTTTAGGAGGGTCAAACAGACTCATTATTGTGAATCCCAACTGCCATCGGAGTGGGCACCTCTGACTGTCTCAAGTGCTCAGGTTCCAGGTCCGTGCACAGAGCTCCATGACCTCCTGGGGCACGTGTCTCATGTCTACAGAGACGTCCGTTCCAAAGCTGTGATCCAACACCCCATTGGGGTCAGTGGACTCCCTTTGACGCCAGGGAGCTTGGGTGTGGTTCTGTTACCATCTTACTCCCACGCTGCCTTTTTGGAGGCAGCCTGCGCAGCAGGGGAGGGTCTCTGCAAAGGCTTCTTTCGCCAACCTTGCACATTTCGCTCACTTATCGGAACTCCTCTGTGATGTGTGTGAGCTTCTCGAAGGGGAGGAGGCAAGACCTTAGGCAAACAGCAAAGAACTTTCTTCTGGCCTCAGAGAGAGACCAGCTGGCACAGAACGTACGCCCATTGCAGAATGCATGCCGCCTGTCGCGGCCCAGGCCTTGCTCACCTCCCAGTGAGCCTGCATCTGCTCAGGAAAATAGATCAGTCACCAGACAGAAAATAACTCACTTCTTCCCCCTTTCAGCAAAACATTATTTTGCTCTTGGACAATCCTCCCCAAATCAGCCATGTTAACCCCTTGGGTAGCCCCGGCTGTGAAAGGTGTGGTACAAAAATTCAGTGCCATGCAATCACATGGGCTCTCATCTATACAGCTATCTAAATGCTGTGGGATGCATAGATCACTGAGAGAGTTAAGGCTAACAGTCATATTGAGGCTTTGTCTGGAAGTCCTCCTGCCCTGAATGTCAATTGGGTGAAGTTTGGGAAAAGGAGCAAAATCTAGCTGCTTGAAATTAGGGATTGTCCTGTCCCTATGTGACAGCAGTCCTGTGCCCTGCTCACCAGACCTGAAGAAGAGCTCTGTGAAGCTCGAAAGCGTGTCTCATTCCCCAACAGAAGTCGGTCCAGTAAAAGATATTACCTCCCCCGCCTTGTGTCTCTGCTCACTAGTGTCTCTTCCTGGCGAGCTCTTTGAAAGGCTCCTGGATGACAGAAAAATGTCTGTTCTGGGCCCAGCTTGGCAAAGCAGACTGGCAGGACAAAGCAGCCCCACTCAAGGGATCCAAGATGGAGTCCCAGGAAGGACTGGTCTTTGGTTTTGAGGCCAGCAATGCTATGGAAGTGGCCCCCGACGCCATTTGGGGAAGGGCCACAAGGAGTCTCTCTTCAGGCCTGCACTGTAGTGTGGCAGGGAACCAAACCAGGCCCTTTTTGGCTACCAGGACTGGTAGGCCCAAAGCGAGACCTTTTCTCAAAGTGGGGTTGGGGACGGAGGAAGAAATTTAGTCCTATCGAAATGCAGAGTGTTTCCTAAGTTGCACCCAGTTTCCCAGCCACCCAGATCGCTCTGTATCAGTGACTGGTCCTCCTCGTTATTTACCACTCCCCCAGGGCATCATCAGCAAATGTTATCAGTGATTGTGTTTACTTCCGGGTCTGGCAGGCCTCCCACAGAAGAGGGTTTTAACACCGGATCTGAAGGGAAGGAGGACAGAGGCCTGACAGGTTAGTTCAGAGACGAGTCCTGGTGCATCAAGGGAAGCACAGAGATGTTTGTGGGCAAAATGGATGTCCCAGATGGCAGGACTGTCGGAGCGGAGAGGGTGGGGTGAAGGTGGCAGCGCGATGGGAGAGGAGAGCAGATGAGCCAGGAGGGGCAGCGCTGCGCAGGGCTCTTGGCGGCAAGGACAAGCCACTTGCATTTGAGGGAGCCGAAAAGGGAGCCAGTGGAAGGATTCATAGAGGGAGTGACGTGGTCAGAGTGACAGGCAAGAAGTGAGCTGTAGCTCACAAAAGCTTATGCTCAAATAAATGTGTTAGTCTCTAAGGTGCCACAAGTTCTCCTGCTCTTTTTGCGAATACAGATTAACACGGCTGCTACTCTGAAACCAGGCAAGGAGGATGGATCCTAGCAGCTGCCTTTCAGTGTAGGGCATGGAAAACCCTGTGGGGAAATGGGTTGGGCCTGGGGACTTTTCACTCATCTTCTAGTGATTTTTAAAAAAAATCTGTTACTCTGTGATGTGAAGCTTTTTAAAGCCACCTTCACTGATCTCTCCGCTTCCCCTGCCCAGCACCTGTGAGAAGAATCGGGCCTCCCAGCACTGAGTTTCAATCACTCCCTCTTCGGTCAAATTCCACTTCATCCCTCGCTGGCCAAATTAATCAACCACCCAAAAAGCTGATGGTGAAGTTCCCCAAACACTTTTGCTTGCTTTATTCCCTCCCCGGTTCCGTAGCAGCTCGTTCCCCAGCTCGCAGCTCAGACTGTTTCCCATTAGGCCCATTCCTATTATTTATGGTTTGGCTGAGGCTTTACGACCAGTGCGGTTACCCTCTCGTAACTGCAGGGCTGCCAGGCAGAGAGAAGAATCCATTTACTCAGCCCACGTTCTCAGTCAGCACTGCCTGCCTTGCGTGGTGTGTTTGCGTTAGCCACTGCTCAGGGTCCATTTGGGCCTCTCGTTTCTGTGTCAGTTTATAAGACAGACAGAAATGGAAGGAGAACAGGATCCCCCAGGGAGGGGGGAGCTGGATGAATTAGACAAACGCAACAATAGTCTCCGCCTTGATTGGGGTGGGGCTCTGCTGAAACGATCAGAAATGCGGATAGCTGTGTGGCACTGCCTGGCTCGGGAGACGGAGTGGGAGAAGGAGCCTTTCATCTCGGGATCACGAGTTCCAATTTGCCTCCAAAGTGTGAGTCTATTGACTGCAAGCTCTGGGAGTCTGGAAGGCAGTTCCCAGCCAAGTTCCAGGGATGGGAGTTTTTTTATCACTCACACACACAAAACAAGCCCCAGCATCTTCAGCACTGACTTGAACACTTCTATTGGCAGGCTTAGCAAAGAGAACTATGGTTGGATGGTCCGGGAAGAGCAGCTTGCCTTGCAGCCTGTGTCATGACAGCGGATCCTGCAGGAACATGGACATGGGATTTGGGGAGGAAGGCAAAAACCTTTCATTGCCTGTTCTAGGGCATAAAGACCTCCCCTGTCTCATGGATGCACAATCAGGCTCTTTATACCAGCGGGACAGCGAATGAGAAAATAAATAGAAACTAATATTTCTAGGAATCCACCTGGGTAAATGGGCAGGGCACCTCCAACACCTGCTGGGGGAGCGTTCCTTCCAGAGAGGAGGCTTCTGTCTCCACTGAAGGTTCCCTGCCAAGCTGCTAGAGGGCAGGGCTGGTGCTACATGGTGTGGAGTTCAATGGGATTGAGTGAGGCCTATTAAAGTGGTTTGTGTGGAGCAATCATTGTCATTAGAATGCACAAGTTCTTCCACGTACCATTCCACCCCCATGCTTTTTGTTGCAGAGAATAGGGCAGGAGTGTCCTGCCCTGGCCACCTGACAGCTACCAAAGGGGGAAACCCATCAAAGCCTCCGCAACCATTGGTTTGGATCCCTGAAACTAACAAGTGATGAAATATCACCAGCAAAGCTGCTCCCAATAAGGACTGCACAATATCTGGAGCCAGAAGTTGCTTATGGCTTTTGTTGTGGTTATCATTGTTAAGGAGACAGAAGGGGAAATGAAAAGGAGTACTTGTGGCACCTTAGAGACTAACCAATTTATTTGAGCATGAGCTTTCGTGAGCTACAGCTCACTTGATCGGATGCATACCGTGGAAACTGCAGCAGACTTTATATATACACAGAGAATATGAAACAATACCTCCTCCCACCCCACTGTCCTGCTGGTAATAGCTTATCTAAAGTGATCATCAGGTTGGGCCATTTCCAGCACAAATCCAGGTTTTCTCACCCTCCACCCCCCCCCCACAAATTCACTCTCCTGCTGGTGATAGCACACCCGAAGTGACAATTCTTTACACAATGTGCATGATAATCAAGTTGGGCCATTTCCTGCACAAATCCAGGTTCTCTCACCCCTTCACCCCCCTCCCAAAAACCACACACACAAACTCACTATCCTGCTGGTAATAGCTCATCCAAAGTGGCCATTCTCCCTACAATGTGAATTGTCACTTTGGATGGGCTATCACCAGCAGGAGAGTGAATTTGTGGGGGGGGGGTGGAGGGTGAGAAAACCTGGATTTGTGCTGGAAATGGCCCAACCTGATGATCACTTTAGATAAGCTATTACCAGCAGGACAGTGGGGTGGGAGGAGGTATTGTTTCATATTCTCTGTGTATATATAAAGTCTGCTGCAGTTTCCACGGTATGCATCCGATCAAGTGAGCTGTAGCTCATGAAAGCTCATGCTCAAATAAATTGGTTAGTCTCTAAGGTGCCACAAGTACTCCTTTTCTTTTTGCGAATACAGACTAACACGGCTGTTACTCTGAAAGAAGGGGAAATGCTGCCCGGTGCATACGTCAGGACATCCAAACAAAGGTGTTCTTCCGTTTCCCTTAGTGGGCAGATAATCTCAGGAGTCATTCATGCTACTAATTCCTCCCATGTCCCACTTGCTCCTATTTCCTAAAACCCAGCAGCAAACCCAGTCAAACTAGAGACCAGACTAACCCAGGACTTGGACCTTTGAACACAGGGGGTCAGATTCAAATAATTGGATCCAGAGGAATGCTTGCAATGTTGCTTCTGGGCCATGCCCCCATACTGAAACCCTGGCCTGTTTCTAGTTCTACTCCTGATCTGTCCCAAATCTTTTGAAACCAGATCGATTTCCTTGGGCTGAAATCTTGTGAGAACAGCTCATGAGATACCCATGGCTTTAAATCCAAACTCACCCCTAAACATTAGCCCTAATGCAGCTTCAAATACGAATGTAAACCCGGTTGAAATCAGACCATTTTCTCCTCAGCCCACCTCCAACAATTCCCCCCCACAAAGCCTCAGTCTCTGTCCTTTACATGATGCTTTGCGCCTACACATGGTGATCTCTCCATGGGATGAACTTTAGTCCCATACGCCCATTGGCGCTGTTACCATGTGCCTCCTGTCTGATGTCAATCTGAAATGACGTAAGAAAAGGTTCTGTTTTCATGTTTCTGTTCAAACCATTTAATGTATCTGTCACCCATTCCCAAACCCTACTGACTTGCAAAATCGGCTTGACATATTCCAATTCACACCATTAGAGCACGTTATTCATAGTTACTAATAATGAAGTCCTTCCTTTTTAGTTGGCTGACTATAATTACATTCCACCCGTCTACGCCCAGAATCAGTTCTGTCTGTGTTGGAGAGGGTTTTGCAAAATGTTAACGCCTCTAAATTTATTATCAAGTGAGACTGAAAAACTCTACCCCATTTCCTTTTTAAGCTGAAGGCGTCTTTGTGAAAAATGCAGGTTCCTGAATTAAAGCCACACCATAGTTTCATTTTAAACCATTGTACCTCTTTACTGTGTCCTGTGTAACCCTAACATCTCTTGTGTCTGCTAGTATTCAGTACTTGCATTCCAATAATGCCTGGAGACCCTAGCCTGCACCAAAGCTCTGCTGTACTAGGTGCGGGACAAACACAAAGCAAGAGACATTCCCTACCAGTCTATATTGACAAGACGATGGTGGCAGAAAGAGAAGCATCGTATCCCAGTTTACAGATGAGAAACTGGCCAAGGTCACATGGGAAGTCTGTGGCAAAGCTGGGAATTAAGCCCAAATCTCCTGAATCCCACCTCAGTGCTTTATCAACCATCACTCCTAACTTCTGTTCCGAGTCTCCTGTTTCATTTTCAGCCTCCAGCAAATTGTACCCTAGAATGTTTATTTTTCAGCACTGCTCTGTGTGTGTAACACACTTTTATCTTTTCTCCTTTTGATGTGTCAGTATTTTTTTTAAAGTTCACGAAAAATAGAAAGTATTGTAGCTCGGTCAGGATCTGGTTATACAACATAATCAAATGACACCACAGACATAGATACCAAAAGTGACTAGTCCCTGCAACAAACACAACTGAGAAACGAAGGTCTGTAATGAAGTTTTCAATTCAAAAAGTCTGGACAGTAGAGGTGCTAATTTTAGAGGTATCAGTAACCCACTATACTCATACAGAAGCTTGTTAACATTTGTGCAGGTATTACGCAGACTAAAACATCATTCAGTGACATAATAAAAATACCCTAGAAAATCCAAGGTTTAGTCTAATAAATTATTAAGCATCTCAGCAATTAGCCTCTGAGAGAACTTAATCCACACCCATTACTCATGTTGGACTGCAGTTCAGGAATGCACATAAGTACATGCTTAAATCCATCCCTATTCATGTAAACACTTAAGCACTCGTTCTGAATAGGGATGCTAACCTGAGTCGGGGCTGTAAAATGCTGTCAGACACTTACCGTCCCATTAGATAAAGATCCAAAGGAATCCGCTTTCCCAGGGAAGGTTGGAAAATGGTTCCCAACAGATGCACCGCTGATAAGGAACAAAGGATCCATTGTATTTCTCTGTAATTTTATTAGGATCCGTTGGCACACCATGTGTTTGTTTAAAAAATTTCACTGCAAATTGTTTGAGTGTCTTGGCTGTACGCTTAATCCATTTGGGTGTTGGCTTGTTCCAATGTAAATATCCTGGCCTCATTTATCTTGTTTTCATAAGAGTTTGGCTCTTTTCACAGAGCTGTTGATTCTTTAGGTTCTATAAATTTCCCCAGTGAAACTGCGTGAGCGCTGTCTATTCCTTCAGCAAATCTGCATCATCACGGAGCGGATTCAGCCAGGAGAATGCATGTCACAGCAGCAGCAGAGTCATGCAAACCAGGTGACAATCAGCGTAGCTCACGAAAGCTTATGCTCAAATAAATTGGTTAGTCTCTAAGGTGCCACAAGTCCTCCTTTTCTTTTTTCAGAGTAACAGCCGTGTTAGTCTGTATTCGCAAAAAGAAAAGGAGTACTTTTGGCACCTGAGAGACTAACCAATTTATTTGAGCATAAGCTTTCGTGAGCTACAGCTCACTTCATCGGATGCATACTGTGGAAACTGCAGAAGATTTCCACAGTATGCATCTGATGAAGTGAGCTGTAGCTCACGAAAGCTTATGCTCAAACAAATTGGTTAGTCTCTAAGGTGCCACAAGTACTCCTTTTCCTTTTCTTTTTGCGAATACAGACTAACACGGCTGTTACTCTGAAACCAATCAGCACAGAGTGCTTGTCCTATTTCAGAGAGTGGAATTAAGGAAGCAGAACGCTTCCCAGGGCCTTTCAGCAAAGATCTCAGGGTTTATGAGTATTGTTTGTTACATTTCCAGACCCAAAAGCATACGAGGCACCTTGCAGGTGTGGTCCTGGCCCTGAGGAATTTGCAGTCTGATAACGCGACGTAGGGGTCATGCAACAATGAGGCAGGGTGGCTGCTTACCAGCCAGAACAAGTGCACATCATGGTGCAGCAAAGGTTTTTTTAAATGACACATACTAGAAATATGTCCATACATTCAAGTCCTTCCTTTGGCAAGTGCGCTGGTAGAGACGGGTTCCCAGGGCGGGACTGGAATGAGGAAAGGGTAATAATGGCCTTGCTGAGGAGCTCAGGAAGGGTGTTCCATGGGTAGGTGTGGAAAATAGCCCAGGGGCTGTGGTGAGAACAGGGTCTCTAGCAGAGTGGGAATACGGGGGATGTGTGGAGAGAGATTGTTGCATAAGTAGTGAGGGGCAACTGGGACTTAACCTTCCAAATCATCAGTGGATCTCTTTCGAGGGACGGAAGGGCCTTAATGTTATCCCCACCTTGTGGCCTACATGAAATGAATTGGGGGTCTGAATCCAGTCCAATTAAATGTCCCTGATTCATATTTAATCCAGTGCTAATTAATGCTACCACATCATAAGCATATATCTGCCCTGCGTCTCCGAAAGCGGATGCCATGATATCACCAGCCAGGGCTATTAGTATGGCAAAGCTTGGTCCCTAAAGCCAGCACAAAAGGCAAATAGCCCGAGGAGCAGGTATGCCAAGGCATGAGATGCCACGGTGGTACTGGAACACAGCAACTGCAGCTGCTTAGCCGAACACTGACTCCAGCCCTGACCGAATCTGCAGCCAGACTCATGGGCGGTGGGTATTGAAGGCTGGGGCAGGCTGAGCCTCCCCAAAGAGCCATGGGTGGCCCTGCCCACGCTCTGCCCTCAGTCCCCTTCCTGCTTCCCGGCGCTGTGCTGCGGGGGGCTCTTCCCTCCATGAACGGGGCTGGGGCTAATGAAGGCTGGCCTGCGCTCCGGGGCTGGGGTATGTGTATGTGTGCACACCACCCGGCGCTCCAGGCAAAGCCGATGGACCCAAGCAGGGGCAGTGGAAGGGGGGGACAGGTTACACAAATGTCCACATCACCATAATGACAACTGCATTTAGCCCCCTCCTTGGCAAACCTGACAAAGAAGCAAGTGACAGCCTGGGCCATGGAGACTCCTTCCCCGTCCCGGTGCTGGGCCTGTGTGGTGGGCATATAGGGCTCGGGTTGTCAGGTCTGCTTGCAGGCAGAGAGAGAGAGAGGAACATCGACAAATGCAAACTTGGAGCTGACTTTTTGGATTCCATCTGGAGTATTGCAGTCCAGAGTATGTCTGCACGACAATTAAAAACCCACACCTGGCCTGTGCCAGCTGACTCAAGCTTGCGGGACTCAGGCTGAGGGGCTGTTTAATTGGGTGTACACGTCTGCAGTTTAGGGACCCTGATGTGGGAGTGTACCAGAGCCCGGGCTCCAGACCAAGCCCGAATGTCTACACCACAATTAAACAGCCCCTTTGCCCAAGCCCCATGAGCTGAGTCAGCTGGCATGGGCCGACCGAGGGAGTCTAACTGCACTTTAGGCATACCCTCAATGACTCAGACACTGGGACAGAACCTCATAGGCAGTGGACCTGTGCTAATTACTAGTCTGACCATTAAGGGACCCAGGGCATGGGAAGATTCACCACTTCTGGGAAATCATTGTGGAAACAGACTTTGCCTATCAATGCCCCACCTTCATCCACCTGCGCAGGATAGAGGATATGGAGGTAGATATTACCATATCTGAGGTAGAAGCGAAACTCGAACAGCTTAATAGGACTAAATTGGGGGCCCCAGATCATCTTCATCCAAGAATATTAAAGGAATTGGCACATGAAATTGAAAGCCCATTGGCAAGAATTTTTAATGAATCTGTAAACTCAGGGGTTGTACCATATGATTGGAGAATTGCTAACATAGTTCCTATTTTTAAGAAAGGAAAAAAAAGTGATCCGGGTAACTATAGGCCTGTTAGTTTGACATCTGTAGTATGCAAGGTCTTGGAAAAAATTTTGAAGGAGAAAGTCGTTAAGGACATTGAGGTCAATGGTAAATGGGACAAAATACAACATGGTTTTACAAAAGGTAGATCGTGCCAAACCAACCTGATCTCCTTCTTCGAGAAAGTAACAGATTTTTTAGACAAAGGAAATGCAGTGGATCTAATTTACCTAGATTTCAGTAAGGGATTTGATACCGTGGCACATAGGGAATTATTAGTTAAATTGGAAAAGATGGGGATCAAGATGAAAATTGAAAGGTAGATAAGGAACTAGTTAAAGAGGAGACTACAGCGGGTCCTACTGAAAGGTGAACTGTCAGACTGGAGGGAGGTTACCAGTGGAGTTCCTCAGGGATCAGTTTTGGGACCAATCTTATTTAATCTTTTTATTACTGACCTCGGCACAAAAAGTGGGAGTGTGCTAATAAAGTTTGAGGCTGACACAAAGCTGGGAGGTATTGCCAATTTAGAGATGGACCGGGATATCATACAGGAAGATTTGGATGACCTTGTAAACTGGAGTAATAGTAATAGGATGAAATTTAATAGTGAGAAGTGTAAGGTCATGCATTTAGGGATTAATAACAAGAATTTTAGTTATAAGCAGGGGATGCATCAATTAGAAGTAACGGAGGAGGAGAAGGACCTCGGAGTATTGGTTGATCATAGGATGATTATGAGCCGCCAATGTGATATGGCCGTGAAAAAAACTAATGCAGTCTTGGGATGCATCAGGCGAGGTATTTCCGGTAGAGTTAAGGAGGTGTTAGTGCCGTTATACAAGCACTGGTGAGACCTCACCTGGAACACTGTGTGCAGTTCTGGTCTCCCATGTTTAAGAAGGATGAATTCAAACTGGAACAGGTACAGAGAAGGGCTACTAGGATGATCCGAGGAATGGAAAACCTGTCTTATGAAAGGTTTCAGAGTAACAGCCGTGTAAGTCTGTATTCGCAAAAAGAAAAGGAGTACTTGTGGCACCTTAGAGACTAACCAATTTATTTGAGCATAAGCTTTCGTGAGCTACAGCTCACTTCATCGGATGCACTGATGAAATGAGCTGTAGCTCACGAAAGCTTATGCTCAAATAAATTGGTTAGTCTCTAAGGTGCCACAAGTACTCCTTTTCTTTTTGTTCTTATGAAAGAAAGCTCAAGGAGCTTGGCTCGTTTAGCCTAATTAAGAGAAGGCTGAGTGGAGATATGATTGCTCTCTATAAATATATCAGAGGGATAAATACCGGAGAGGGAGAGGAATTATTTAAGTTCAGTACCAATGTGGACACAAGAACAAATGGATATAAACTGATCATTCGGATGTTTAGACTTGAAATTAGATGAAGGTTTCTAACCATCAGAGTGAAGTTTTGGAATAGCCTTCCAAGGGAAGCAGTGGGGGCAAAAGACCTATCTGGCTTTAAGATTAAACTCGATAAGTTTATGGAGGAGATGGTATGATGGAATAACATGATTTTGGTAATTAATTGATCTTTAACTATTCATGGTAAATTGGCCCAATGGCCTGTGATGGGATGTTAGATGGGGTGGGATCTGAATTACTACAGAAAATTCTTTCCTGGGTATCTGGCTGGTGAATCTTGCCCATATGCTCAGGGTTAAGCTGATCGCCATATTTGGGGTCTGGAAGGAATTTTCCTCCAGGGCAGATTGGAAGAGGCCCTGGAGGTTTTTTGCCTTCCTCTGTAGCATGGGGCACGGGTCACTTGCTGGAGGATTCTCTGCTCCTTGAAGTCTTTAAACCATGATTTGAGGACTTCAATAGCTCAGACATAGGTGAGAGGTTTTTCGCAGGAGTGGGTGGGTGAGATTCTGTGGCCTGCGTTGTGCAGGAGGTCGGACTAGATGATCATAATGGTCTCTTCTGACCTTAGAATCTATGAATCTATGTTCAGCTGGATAACCAAACCTCCTGCTCCAGGGCACAAGATGATCCTTTGCAAGAGTCAAGACAGACTTCCCTTTTGCACGACTGGCTAAGTGCACTTGGGGTCAGAAAAGTGCAACACCAACGGACTGATCTGGTGAGGTGAATCCTAGTTTCCTATACCCAATAACTGAGCTGACTGGCTAATGGGGATTAGAATGATACTTAATGCATCAGATTTTCCATTCCCCTTCTAACAGAAGTTTAATGTCTTCAATGTCTCAGGTGTCCATGTCACACCACTATAACCCTGCCATGCCGGGGACACCACGATGTAAGCACCACGTGGTGGGAAGGCTGGCACAGTGAGGCTTTCAGGAGCACAGCCGGTGAAATGTAAAGATTAGGGCTAGTTGAAAATTTCCATCAAAACCTTTATTAAGGTCAAATTGGGCTTTCTACTAAATGAACAGTTTTGTGGAACATACCTGCTTGCCTTGAAAATTTTCAGGTTCTTGTTGGAAAACTAGAGTTTTCAATATGCAGCGGTTTTTGGGTTGAAATTTTTGTTTTTCAGTTGCCGAAAACCAAAAAAGTTGCGGTGTTCATTTTTTTTCCATACATCGAAATTTTGCATGGAAACAAAAGCACACATTTCCGACTAATTCTAGTAAAGCTACTTTTGAGCTCACACTTCCCTTCCCATAATTCCCATATCCTCCTCTTTCCTCCGGCTCTTCACCCCCTCTGCACAGAAATCCCCCAGCCTCCCTTGCCCCCATTGGATGGTGTCAGGGCAGTTTCCCCACTCTGGCACTTCACGTGCAGAAGGTGGGGGCCCGCAAGGACTCTAAAAATTAGTAGTGGCCACTCCAGGCTTGTATTAAACTTCCAAGGCTACAGCTTCTCTCTGACCTTGGGATGGTAGATGCTGCCACCACCCAAGTGCAACCACTTTGAGAGCCCAGGAAGGCGCACTTGGGAATTCCTTCCTGTGGGGCACCCTCCAGCCCTTTCAGCCCCCCTCTGGGAAGAGCTGAGAAAGAAGAAAAAAAAAAAAAAAGGAAATCAGCTGTTGCCACCAGCTAATTAACCAACAGGTGCACAAACCTCTTAAGACACAAAAATCCAATCCTGTTCTTAAAAAAGGTAAATTTTATTAATAGAAAAGAAAATACATCTGGGAATTTAGGCTTTTGCTAGATTTAAAAAAAAGAAACAACTACAAGGATTAAGCATCAAGAATAGCTCTTTTGAGGTCCAGCTTAAAGGTTAAAAGCAAAACAAGAGCACCAGGGTTAGCCCAGAGGAATCCACAAGCCATAAAGAAATAAAAGGGATAAACCTCATAGCGTCTTCCTGGACATTTCCTGACCTTCTTACATAGCTGGGGTTTCAAATGAGGACTTTCTAGGTGTGATACTGATGATTTTTCATACCTGGCCCAAAGCTTCTCACAGCAGAGCTGTTGTCCCCCCTACCTCTCCCCGGAGAACAACCACAGACAGACAAAAGGGGAGTCTTGTTTCAATTTTAAAAAGTTCTAGCCTTCCCATTGGCTCTTTTGGTCAGGTGCCCACTCACTTCCTTTTACCTATACATAGCAGTGAGACGTTTTAACCCTTTACAGGTAGAGCAATTAGAGTACAGCTACTCAGAGGGATTTTATAGCTACTGGCTGGCTGAGTGTCCATAAAAGGGAGCTACCCCTCCCTCACTTTATTTATCATAGATGGTGAGTCTCTTCCCCAAATTCCCCAAGACGAATGGCCACTGACCATTGCGGTGGCATCAGGTGCACACTTGAAAGACGATTGCTCTCTAGTTTCCAGTGGGATATTCTAAAGTTCTGACGGTGCAATTAAGCAATTCCACAGACCAGGGACAGTGATACTAAAGGCCAAGAGCCATTGACAGCCAGACTCTGAAGCTCTTGGCCTCCTCCTGTTAGGGCAGGTAATTTCCCTTCATCCAGGTTCCCACCTGGCATCACTTACGTTTGGAATGTCTGGGGAGAACAAGCCACTTCTTACTCCGGGGCCCAACGGTTAGTCGAGTGTCCTAGTTAGGGTTTGAAATTTGGGGCACTGTCTGGGAACAGGAGCAAAAAAAGCTGCCCAGTTTAAACTGATCAATTTCTGGTCCACAACAAACCTTTGTGCATGAAAAAGGATTTACTTGCTTGCCACTGCAGATTGGATCCAGAGCGAAACGTTACTGTTCCCGTTGGCCAATGCAAATGTTTCCCAGCAATATCCTCCCGCTGGGTGGACTGAAACCAGCCATGCTGGCAGCCCAGAGGCAGGTTTCTCCCTGGGGTCGGAGAGGAATGCCTTTTGTTTCCATGGGAAATTCAAAGCCACAACAAGAAACTTTATGCTTTGTCCTGAACCTGTCAAAATGGGATTTTATGTTGGGACACAGGGTTAGCATACAACTTCCGGTGCACTAGCGTGCAATATTGAGCTTCCAGCAGGGGCCTAGACCTGATGCTCTGTGGAAGGCATAAAATACCCACAATGCACCTGTCTGGCTGTGCAATGCTGCACAGGAAGATAAAGTTCCTTTCTAAGCCATGCAGGTGATCAGTTTATGCCCTGAATTATGAGCTTTTGATGACCCCTCTCCAAGTTGCAAACCAGCTCTTGTCAATGCAGTCAGAGCATTGGACTTGGTCGCCGACTTGGTCAGAGAGTCCTGTGGTGCCCCGCAGTGCTGTGCTGATTTTGCCCCATGTAATCGCTTTTCCTGCAGGGATATGTGCAAACCCAAGCCCCTTGCTCCAGTGTGACAATTTTTAAGGGGCAGATCATGCCTGCGTAGATGTGGCCATTAGAGCAGTATGAAATTTCCACAGAACTAATGGAGATCACTGTTGCTCTGGCTCCCCGTTGTCCAGGCCAAGGGCAGTGTTCTGATTTTCAAAGCCCCACAGGGCTTTGGTTGCAGCTTCATGAGTGTCTCTCGCTCTCTCTAACCACAGCCTCCTACAACAGCTACATTCTTCTGGAGCAAAAGTTGTTGCCCAACAGGGGACACTCATGACTGGGAGTAAGAACCTTTTGGGAGCAGGTCCAAGACTATGTGCCTGGTGAAATGGGAATGACCCCTAACCAGTCTGCATCGACAGCTAAATGCAACTCACCTTTGCCCACATTAGTACCCTCCTGCTCGGAGTTTGTATTCAAGCCTGGGGTCAGGGAAGGAAGCCTTAGAGATTTGTAGATTTTTAAGGCCAGTAGGGAGCGCTGGGGACATGCAGTCTGATCTCCTGCAGAGTACAGGCCATAGAATGCCAGCCATTGATTCCTGCATCAACCCTGCAGGCTCTGGCTGAGCTAGATAATCTCTTCTAGAAAGAGTCACCCAACCTTGAAGGGAGACACAACATTGCTGGTTTGACGCTTGGAGGGAGGATCTTGGACACTATGGTAGTAGATGCCAACATAACAACCTGGATGAATAGTCCAAGATAGGTGTGACCCAGCTTTGGCTATCTGATCCATCTTTCAAACGTGGATAACAATACTTAAGGGATTTGCAGGGATTTATTAGTGCTTTGAAGCTGGGACGCGTGAAGTTTTATTACTATTATCATCCCAAATGAACCTGAACCCAGCCTTGCGAAATTCCCCTGCCGCTGGTGCTCAACTCGACCCTGCAGAAAGCCTGGTTCAGAGCCCAGCCTGCAGCCTGCCCCAGCGCCTCATGGAATGGGCATGTTATTACAAAGGACACAGGTACGAAAATTAGGTCCATGCTGTGGTTCATGCACAAGACACTGATCATTGGAGGATTGGGCCAAAAGAAATCTGATGAGGTTCAAAAGGATAAGTGCAGGGTCCTGCACTTAGGACGGAAGAACCCAATGCACAGCTACAGACTAGGGACCGAATGGCTAGGCAGCAGTTCTGCGGAAAAGGACCTAGGGGTGACAGTGGACGAGAAGCTGGATATGAGTCAGCAGTGTGCCCTTGTTGCGAAGAAGGCCAATGGCATTTTGGGATGTATAAATAGGGGCATAGCGAGCAGATCGAGGGACGTGATCATCCCCCTCTATTCGACATTGGTGAGGCCTCATCTGGAGTACTGTGTCCAGTTTTGGGCCCCACACTACAAGAAGGATGTGGATAAATTGGAGAGAGTCCAGCGAAGGGCAACAAAAATGATTAGGGATCTGGAACACATGAGTTATGAGGAGAGGCTGAAGGAACTGGGATTGTTTAGTCTGCGGAAGAGAAGAATGAGGGGGGATTTGATAGCTGCTTTCAACTACCTGAGAGGTAGTTCCAGAGAGGATGGTTCTAGGCTATTCTCAGTGGTGGAAGAGGACAGGTCAAGGAGTAATGGTCTCAAGTTGCAGTGGGGGAGGTTTAGGTTGGATATTAGGAAAAACTTTTTCACTAGGAGGGTGGTGAAACACTGGAATGCGTTGCCTAGGGAAGTGGTGGAATCTCCTTCCTTAGAAGTTTTTAAGGTCAGGCTTGACAAAGCCCTGGCTGGGATGATATAATTGGGGATGGGTCCTGCTTTTGAGCAGGGGGTTGGACTAGATGACCTCCTGAGGTCCCTTCCAACCCTGATATTCTATGATTCTATGATTCTATTGTTCTTACCATTATTATTATTTATTTGGAGAACCAGAGCCCCGAAGAGCCCCCGTCACAGACCAGGACCTCCTTGTGCTTGGCTCTGTACAAACCCAATCCCTGCCCCAAGAGACAACTGGTAGACACAGACAGATGTGAGGAGCAAGGAAACAATGAGGCCATAATGAGCTTGCTGCAAGAATTGTTGGGTAGAAATTCTTTGGACTGTGTTAAGCAGGAAGTCAGGCTAGATTATTGTAGTAAGATGAGGCTCTGAAACGTAAACCCTTGGTATCAAAGGCTTGGTATAAGGCCTGAGGCCTGAACCAAAGGAATGGTCAAGACTTCATTAACATAAATCAAAGTTAAGCCATGAGCCAGAGGCAGGCCCTGCTCACAGAAGTTGGCAGGAAGAAGGCTGCTAATTGGACGTATACACATATCTAAAGGGGATCAAGCACTAATAGGATGAACATGTGCCAGGATGGCACCAGAACAGTCTGGTACGAACATGTTCCACAGAGATAACGAGGAACAGACTGACCCATCGTAAAGACAGGGTCAAAGAGATAATATGATGGATAGACTTGTTGGTTCGAACCAACATGTACCAGGAGAGAGGCAGCACCCCAACGTACAGAAGGGTTGTACCTCGATGCGTCAGGAGTGAGGTGTAACTTGTCTGTAGCTGTGTATAAGAATGCACCCCTGAGTGGATGTCTTTGTCCAGCCTAGGGGGCAGTGGAGAGTCCCACCACTGACTGAGCCGGT
This sequence comes from Eretmochelys imbricata, assembly GCF_965152235.1. Lineage (NCBI taxonomy): Eukaryota > Metazoa > Chordata > Testudines > Cheloniidae > Eretmochelys > Eretmochelys imbricata. The sequence continues at coordinate 1,994,412 of NC_135579.1, forward strand.
CCATTGTCGGGGGACATGTTCGTAGTATGTCCTGTAGAGTCTGCGAGGAACTATTACTGTGCTTCGTTTGATAATAAACCTGGTCGGGTGCCTTCGTACCTTATCGGGGTCTGTGGTCATTGGGCATTCTCTCGGGGTCTGCTGTGCCAGCGATCTGTGCAGAGCCGGGGCAGCACGCAGAGGGAACACATGCACGCAGCTGACTGTTATCAACATTGGATAGAGCAGAGCACCACACCGGTGACAACTGACAACAATTATCACAGTGGACCATTCTGGCCTTAAAATCTGTGAATTGATGAAAGAGAGAAATGGGGGGCAGGGTAGAGATGAGGTGATGGAAGGACTGAGAGGAAAGAGAGCGTGCTAGCATTGTTGAGAGTTTATAGCTATTTTGGTCACTGTCCATTTTATTGTTCTCTGAACTTCCCTCAGGTTGATACTATCTCTCTGGCAATGTGGTGTCCAGAAGAAAGTGTGTTCTTCCAGGTGTGGGTGCACCAGACAGAGCTCACTAGAGAAGGCACTGTTAGCTTCTGGCTTTGAGACCTGATGCTTATAGAGCCCAAATGGACACTGGTGTTTTTATCAACAGCTACATTGCCTTGCCCCACCTAGGTCTCTCTCAGCATTGCTGCTTCCCACCCAGCACGTGTGCATTTTGGATTACTTCCCACACAAGTATGAGCCTGAATGTCTCCATCCTGATTCTCACTTATTCGTTTTAACCTCATTTTCTAATCCCTCAAGTTCTCTTGGCACCAGTCCTCATTGGGGTGTGCGGCTCCACTCTGTTTAGCATCGGTCGTGTGCTGTTTACTTTGTCTTCCAGGCCATGAATGGTGACGTTAAATACCACCAGTCATTCTAACACCAATTCTTGTAGTTCCCATTCGACACCTCCCCCAAGTTGATACATAGCGGTTTATCCTTGTCCTTTGCTTTCATAGTCTCTTAGCCAGTTTTTTAATCCTCATGACGGCGTTCAGCCCACACATCTATATGACATCATTTAATACATATTTCACAAGATACTACCAAATCCGTTACTAAAATCCAGTGTACCCCTTGTTCACTCGGGCTCTGCTCCTGCAATCAGCTCTAATTGGACAGACCCACACTGAAGTCAATGGGGCTACATTGCATCTCATTGCAGGACTGAGACTGAATCTGACAGAGCGGTCTATAAAAGCAATCAAGTTTTTCAGGCAATATTTACATTGTATAAACTCATGCTACCTATTCCTCATTGTTCTACTAGGGGCTAATATGGCTCCCATTGGAATTAGTGGTGAAGGGGGCCAGACCATTACACCCTATAGGTGTTTAGGATTTTTCTTCTCTTCCATGATTTTATTTGGCAGTTAGAATTATGGGATGATGATTACTGAGGTCACTTTTTTTCCTTTTCTGACCCTTGGCATTACATATCGCTCTATTTCTGTTCACAAAATGTCCATGAACAGCATATGATTGTCTCACATTTATATATTGCTTGAAATGATTTGGAGGAAGACTGGTGTAGTGGCTAGGACCCTGGAATGGGAAGAGGGGACTGGTTCTCCAGCTCAGTCAATAACTTTCGGTGTGATCTTGGGAAAGTCACTTTGCTTCTCTGTGTCTCAAATTCTCTGCCTGCAAAATGGATGGGAGATGTTACTCACCTTCACTTTGACAGCTACACATGAAAAGTGCTTGAGGGACCTGACTCAAAGCCCAGTGAAGTCTTCCATGTGGCTTTGGATCCAGCCAGAAAGAATATTAACAAATGCTTCTGGCAACTGAGTCTTCAGTCTGCAGATTGTTCCACAGCAATTTATTTTAAGAGTCCATATTGAAATTGAGCTGTGGTGGTTAGTTGTGCCTGGACACAGGTCACAGATAATTCCTTACAGGTAAATGGCATTTCATCCAGAGGGTATCCGGGCCAGAAATAACGGGTTGTTTGCTGGCCCTCTTCCCTACCATGCACAAAGTGGGACCCTTCCCGAGAAGGCAATTCCTTTTCTTTGCTTGGAACAGGTCAAGGTCACCAAAATTGCACCTAACCTGCTTCTCCTCCTTGCACTCAGGACTTCTCTGCCCTTCAACTGTTGAACCTTTAATTACTGTGGTCTATTTGTTTCTTAGTTTTAGCCATCTCTTTCCTGATTTGGGGAAATGACATTGTCACCACAAATTCTTCTTTTCCGCTGAGAACAAGACCAGCTGCCTGTTCCTTTCTGCAGGACTCACATTCTTGAGCTTAGGCATTGTCTTCCATGCCATTTGCTATGCCCTCTCTAGGACCTTCTTTCTGCTAGATAGGCCCCAGCTTGGCACATAAGGGTCCATAGGAGCCTCTCCTGCCTTATACAATGACAACATCACCCTTACAAAGACTCTACTCTTCCTTCTGAGGAGCAGGGCCCGTGTGGATCTAACGAGCGCCGTGAGCAGCACTAGTGTCCTGTCTTTTGAAGCATGTCCAAAGCTGTGGAGTGGTGGGAAGGAGATAAAGATCCTGGATCCTGTGAGCTGCAGAGCATTTTCATTAGCGTTGCTGTTGTGCGAACTCTAGGAACTGTCTGAAAAGACTTGGTTGTGTTCAACTAGGCACCAAGCCCAGGATCTTCAAACTTGGATGCCTAGAGCTAGCTAGGTTTCAGAGTAACAGCCGTGTTAGTCTGTATTCGTAAAAAGAAAAGGAGTACTTGTGGCACCTTAGAGACTAACCAATTTATTTGAGCATGAGCTTTCGTGAGCTACAGCTCACTTCATCGGATGCATACTGGGGAAAGTGTAGAAGATCTTTTTATATATACACAAAGCATGAAAAAATACCTCCTCCCACCCCACTCTCCTCCTGGTAATAGCTTATCTAAAGTGATCACTCTCCTTACAATGTGTATGATAATCAAGGTGGGCCATTTCCAGCACAAATCCAGGTTTTCTCCCCACCCCCCCACAACAAACCCACTCTCCTCTGGTAATAGCTTATCTAAAGTGATCACTCTCCTTACAATGTGTATGATAATCAAGGTGGGCCATTTCCAGCACAAAACCTGGATTTGTGCTAGAAATGGCCCACCTTGATTATCATACACATTGTAAGGAGTGTGATCACTTTAGATAAGCTATTACCAGCAGAAGAGTAGGTGGGGGGGGGAGGGGAGAAAACCTTTTGTAGTGATAAACACCCATTTTTTCATGGTTTGTGTGTATAAAAACATCTTCTACAATTTCCACAGTATGCATCCGATGAAGTGAGCTGTAGCTCACGAAAGCTTATGCTCAAATAAATTGGTTAGTCTCTAAGGTGCCACAAGTCCTCCTTTTCTTTTTAGAGCTAGCTAGGCACTTACATTCATTCCTAGGCCCCCAAATCAAAGCGGCCTGATTTTCAGAGGCTCTGAGAACCCCCCCCCCCGAGCTCCTGTTGACGTCACTGGAACCAGTTAATTAAAATAGAACCCCTAGCAGCTATTGCCTGTAAATATAGGGCGCAAAATCATGAGGTACCTAGATAAGCACTTTGATTTCAGTAGCCACCCTGCAGAGTGTCCCATGATGAGGTTCCTCTGGTTGTATTTGAAATTGACCTGATCCATTTGTAAATTTCTTACTTTGACAAGATCCAGGGCATGACTCAAACTTATTCTGTCCCTACGGAAATTAATGATGATGATGGAATCATTAGAATTTGAAACTCCCCTCAGCAAACTGGTTTCACAGCTAATGATGGTTCTTGGGAAAGTTATGTCACAATCAAGGCGGAGTATCTGGCCACCTATATATATATATGATCCAAGCTCTCTCACTGGGGTTTTACCAAGCAATTCAGTAATAAACTAGACACAGGCCAACAGCCACTGCCCTTACCATGAAGACAGCAGATACCTTTGTGTTCCTTGCTCTGGCATTTTTCTGCTGCTTCTCAGGTGAGTAACTTTTTCTCTAATCTGCCCAGGATCTTATAAGTGACACTTCAAATCGTAGGAAGCTTTGACGAAAGATGGGTTGGGTCCTTAAAGAGATTTAAATGTCATCCAGCTGGAGAAGTGGCTTGTTCTAAGGGGAAAAGCTCCATCATTTTTGTGTTCTTAGCATTTGTAACAAAACTGGCTTTTTGATGAGTATTTGTGACATTGGCACTACGCATGACGTTGCCATGGGTAACTGGCCTTTTCTCCGGTAAGTGAAAAGGATGGAATTCCACCAGCGGTGTGAGAGCATCCACTTTCACTCATTGTGATGGGTAAAAATGTAATTTTGCTGTCTAAATACTTTCTTTGTGGAGACTGGACAATTTGTTGTCCAGATTACAAAAAAGAAAAAAAAAAAAGGTAATTGAATTTTTGCACACGGAAGTCAAGGCCAGAACCAAAAATGTAAACTGGTTTTGTGAATTCCTGAAAATGGGAATTTTTCACCAGCTCTGTTAGCATTGAATGTATTTTCCCAGGAACCTGCTGGAATGTTAAATAAAAGGCTGATGCTTTGGGGCAAACTTTTCTACCATGTACCCCTTCATTGTGAAAAGGATGTACGGGCGAGTTCCTTGTGGGTTCACTGTGACACCAGGGAGAGAGAGAAAACTATCTACAGCTAGTACTGATTTGGCAGAGGGATACTTATATCAGCTCTCTCTAATTGCCCCTCTGCTGAGCCATTATTAGTTGACTAATTTTTTTCAGGCTTGCAGTCAAAGTGGGCCTTGAGGATGAATTTAGAGGGAAAAGTAGTGTGGCTTTATGGGTTAGCTCAGGGGTTCCAGGTGTAAGTGGAGGTGTGGGAGAAACAGCCACATCTGATAGAGGTTGGCGTCCCTGGCAAAGCGGTGGAGCGAAGCATTTAGAGTCTAGCGCAGATAAGCAGTAACTGACATGTCTTCAAGTCTTTGGTTTCAAGAACATGAAAAATAACACAGCAAAGGAGAGAGAGAAAACAAGGAATGTACAGAAGTATGGGTCTGGAATGGCAAATTCTACATGCCATGAAAAATCTGATATATTACTAGCTAAAAAGTTACATTTGTTGGGCCCATTAGTGCATTAGATTAGCCTTCATCCAATCTTTTCCATTATTTGAGTTTATGAAGGGAATACTTTTATCTTAAATTTTCCTCAGGCTTCATAATATGGTGTCTGTGTTTGTGTTTTTGTCGCAGGTATTGCCAGCAAAGATATAAATAAGGTTAGTGCACCTCTTTCTGCTAGATACGTTTCCTAAATTAGCTTGTTAACCTAATTAGCACCTAAAAATAACACAAAAGGGCTGGCAGGCTTTAAAAGAAGATCAGAATATTCCCCCCGCCCCACTCCCAATGGTGTAGAACTCAGACTGCAAATCTCTCAGAGACGTAACTTCCATAATTGATAACAGGTGTAGCTCACAGCCAGGCTTTGGGATGCTTATCTGGATATATTTGGCCCAGAGAGCTCATGAGATGCAGGTGAGAGATAGTGTGAGAGATGCTTTTCTCATGGTATTTTACAACTTTTGTTTCTGATCCAACTGGCATCCCACGCTGGTGACAATTAAAAGCCATGCAATTTAAACCCACTTTTTTGAATCTCCAAAAAAAATGATTTGATTCAATATTTGAGCTGAGTCAGCTCAGTTTTTATTTTATGCAGACCCATTTGCTTATCCTCAGTAAAAGCTCACTTCCACAAGGAGCAATCCAAACCAATAACGAGTTGGAACATTAATTCTGCCCAGTCTATATTTCCAGCTGTCCACTGGCGAAGGCATTCGCTGATGTTCTAGTAGGCAGCGTAATATTCGGCTTGCTGAGAATTTAATGCTTTGCTGAAGTTCATCTCTTGTAACTGAATCACAAGCTGGTTGCTCTGCTCAGTTAGAATCACCACATCTGCACTGAGCTGCCCCTTTTAGGGTTGCATTCCCTCCTCTCCACTAGCTGCTTTTAGCTCATTCCACTGCAACGCAGGAGGGAGAGTCATTTGGTTATAACCACACATTCTTCTCTCCAAAGTTGTAGCATCGAGGAATTGGTAGTATGCCTTTCAATAGTTGGTGAGCCAGCCTTCTTGTGGCCCTCGCTATGTTTCGGAAGCCACCACAGCCCCACTGGAGCAGCAGTGTATGTATGTAGTTAGGCTATGCATGTTGCTTATAGTTAGTAAACCCGGTTCTTTGGACTCCACTGTGTGGTTCTCCATATTAAATAAGTTGTGGAAAGAGCTAAAGACAGGATAATGGGCAATGAGGACGGGATGCTAAGACACAACAGGAGTGGGTTATTGCCTCTAAAGGGCAAAGGTCCTGAAATTCTAACCACTCCGTGCAGAAAAATATCAAGCTCTGATAACAGTTCTTAAACTCCCACCCACCACAGTAAGGGAGGAAGCCCTCCATGGAATGCTCTCTTTTAGCTTTTACAGGATGAGTGCATGGAATTTTGGCCGCTCTTACGCAGTGGGCTTTTTTATTGCAATAGAGATAACAACCCCGTCCGCGGCCCTGATGGCAAAACACACACCAACAAATGCGTCATGTGTAGAAATCTGATGTGAGTATGAGAAATAAACAATTGCATCAGAGTAGCTAAAGCAACAGCTCATGCTGCTAGACTGGTTGTTTTCCATGTCTCCTCTCCTCTCCTCCTCCAGATTCAGTCCTACTCTTGTGGGACTTAATTCCATCTGTATGGCATAAACCCTTGGCTGAGGGATATACTGCAACCTCTGACCCTCAGTTCAGAGAGGTTAGTTTCTGACTCCCCAAAACCTTCATTTACTCCCCAGGAATCATAGAATCTCAGGTTGGAAGGGACCTCAGGAGGTCATCCAGTCCAACCCCCTACTCAAAGCAGGACCAATCCCCAATTTTTGCCCCAGATCCCTAAATGGCCCCCTTAAGGATTGAACTCACAACCCTGGGTTTATCAGGCCAAGAGCTCAAACGCCTGAGCTCTCCCTCCCCCCCAGTCCTGTTACCCTTTGAAGCCAACAAGGCAGGAAATAACAGTGGACATGTCCAGAAAAAAATCAGTGCATGTTCTTAGCTTCTGGCTTTACATATGTGCCATTTAAGGGAAATTTGAGATGGACATGTGTGGCAGAAATGTCTGGGGGGAAAAGAGAAGGCATGGTGAGTGGCAGCAAATGGAGAGAGGCCAAGCAATTTGTGCATATGTAGCTAACTTAGAGCCTGAGTTCCGTCCCCTCGCCTGGCATTGCATGGGTTCGGACAGGTTTGCGGGATGAGGTCCATAGTCGTTAGATATTTTGGTTTTCCAGCTGAGGTTTGTGCAACTCCCTGTCTCTCTCTGCCTCCCCTTCTTTCAGGGCAAGTCAAGTAAATAATGGACTCACAGGTGGAGGAGAAAATGTGATCAGAGGCCCGACAGGAAAGGTGAGGCTAAAGGCTATCCTGATTGCTACCAAGGCATGAAGGATTTCTTTGTGCACCCAAAGAAGCGGTTAGATTAATGTCTCTGGCCCAGTAGCCTTGTGTTGGTTACCTTACCCACTACAATGGGAAATCCAAGCTCAGTTAATATGTGAGTAAAGGGCCATAACAGCCCATTTGCCCACAGGATCGGGCCAAAGTCTGTTGTTGTTACCATGCAGGCAGAATACCAGGTAATGTGCAGCATTTGACAAACCAGAATTCAAAGTGATACCTAACTCTGCTCATGGTCCCTCTCCGATACGTGCCAGCCTGCAAGGTACAGCCTGCCTCTGATCAGCTCTTAGTGCAGGGATCGTGCCTTGTTCGTAAAGCTCCAGGCACACTGTTGGCACTTGAGAAACAATGAATAGCAATAACGCTGCGTTGAAGCTCTGACCAGGGCAGGGTGTGGGAGCAAATGAGCCCTTATTGTGTCTCGTTTATCTCCATGACTTTCACGGCCAGCCCTTTTCTCATGTGGCTGTGTCTCTTTCAGTCTAGGGACTTTTCCCTTTCCCCCTTTGCTTTTTTTATGTCCGTAAGTGGAATGGCTTGGGTCAGAGGGTGTCAGATCAGATGGGTACCTTCCCCACTTCACTCTTTCTCTGAATAAATGGTGAAAACCTTTAACCCTAGAGAGTCCAGGCTACTTTAAAAATCCACAAGGGAGATGGGGAAAGCTGTTCCATGAAAAATCTAATCTGAACTCCCCCTAGCTTGGTCAAGTGTGATCCAGAGAGAGGAAGGATGGTTCAGTCGTGCTAGCCTGAGGCTCAGCATTCCCAGGGTCAAATCCCTGCTCTGCCACAGACTTCCTTTGTGATCTTGGGCAAATCACTTAGTCTCTCTGTGCCTGAGTTCCCCGTCTGTGAAATGGGGATAATGGCACTTCCCTACTTCACAGCCGTGTTGGGGGGATAAATACATTAACAATCATGAGGCACTCAGAGGTTATGATAAAGGGGGCTAGATATGTACCTAGAAGGCGGTGAACACTCTGTAGTGGAACCCTTCTGGAGTGTTGAGAATTATATATGGAGACCCAGAGGAGAGCAAAACCTAGACTGAAAGTGTTCGAGCAGACTGTTCTGCAGAAGATGCCTGGAGTGAGAGCAAATTGATAAAGAGCAGCAAGTCACCAGGAGCAACGGGAAGGCATCCAAGAGTTGTGAAGGCACCTAAGAATGAAGTGACTGAACTGTTAAAAATATATCAGATGGTTGGAGGGTAGCAAATGTTATACATCGTTTTAAAAGGCAGTAGAGGAGATCCTGGGAATTACAAACCAGTGAACCTTAGTTCAGTACCAACTACAATGGCTGAAATGATAATTAAAAATAGAATTATACAACACATCAGTGTGATATGACAGGGACCAACCAGCGTGGCTTCTGTAGAGGAAAAATCGTGCCTCACTAATCTACTAGGATTTATTGGGTATGTCAACAAAATAGTGTTTCGGACCAGTGACCAGATTTACCTACCCTCCTCCAAGCTACCTTCCACTTCTGCTGTTGGGCTTTTACATGTTTGGTTTGGTGTGTTGCATTGTGCTTTTAGATTTAACTGCCTCTTAATCCATTTTAATTATTTGTGCAGAACCAGGGCTGCTTTGGAGCTGTTTGTAGGTTAAATTATTATCACTGCTCCCTCTGTATGTTAAGAGTGTTGGGAAAAGTGCTAGAATACTTGCATTTGCTGTGCTGCAATACTTTCCTGACGAGAAAGCCAACGTTTCCAAAAACTCAGCCAGTAGAACACAGGAGACACCTTGCATAAAATGTGCTACTCCCTTTTGCAGGATGACTGCAGTGAATTTCTATCACAAGTCAACGCTAATGGAGAACTCACCTGCACAAAAGAGAATGACCCCGTGCGTGACGCTTCTGGCCGGCAGCACAGCAACAAGTGCCTCATGTGTGCAGAGAAGTTGTGAGTACAGAAACTTTCCTCCAAGTAACTCCAGCAAAAGGTGGAACCATGTGTTCCAAGTCAGAGCAATTCACAGGTATCGAGTCCCACCCAAGTTGGGCTTTTGAGATCCCTGAATCCAAGTGGTCCCACATGAGGTGCTACTGTGTAAGTCTCCAGCACTTGCCCCTCTTCCTCCTTCTGTTTGGTGTGAAGGCCCCGGGGCCAGGTGAGAAGCAGCATGGGACAGCAGAGCTGAAGCAAAGGCCAGGAGATGTGGGTAAAGATCGAAAGTCACCACCCCTGCTAGAGGGGAAGTTCTCTCCGCTATTGGCAGCTCCTGCGAAGTCTTCCACTCATCTCTTGTACTGTCCAGATGTCCCCACTCAGCTTCCTCAGTGCGTCTGCAATTGCAGCACTGATATGAAGGCACCATCTCGGTCGGCATGTAGCATGAAGCGGGAATGGGGAAGAGAAATTCAGAGAGTAGGACAGAGTCATCAAGAACTTGTGGGTTTAACTAGGAGGTAGTGGTGTGTGGTAGCATGGACATTTTGGTGGGTGTACAGGGAATATGGAGAGGGGGTTCAAAATTGTATTAGGGGCTCCATCTGAATTCTGTTATGCCCCGAAGCAATGTTTCTACCTGTAGCTCTACAGAGGTGTCCCCCCCCAGCACACACCCGCTGTGCTCACTGAGGGTGGGCAAACCTCCTGAGTGAGGGAAGTTGCAGATTTGGGAAATTCTCAGTATGCTCTGGTGTGGTCAAGCGGTCTCAAAGCTCCTTTGACTTGGTATGAACCATAGCCCTGTAATGTCATAGTTGGAATCCGTGGTTTTTTGTAGGGTCATTAAATTCAATCATCCACTCATGTTGTTCATGCAGCCTATGTCATGTATGAAGGTTAGAAATACCCCCCAAAGTGGGCAGTACACAACATACAGGCTATCTAGTTTCCATTCAAATTTTATCTCCCTCCCTCCGCCCCGCTCCTGTTTGTCAATCGACTTGTTTGGTTGGGTATTTCACTCTGTTCTGCTGTTTTCTGACCTGTTTTTCTAGTGAATTTTTGTTCAAGCTTAAGTCAAGCTTTGGAACAAACATCATTCATCTGCAAGTGGGAGTCAGCTGGTCCTGGGCTCACTTTCTCTCCTTATCCCTTTCTTCCAGCAAAGAAGATGCTCAAAAAGGCATCCAGTTTGGTAGAAATACGCAGCAACCAACTCTGAACAGCCTTGATGGGAAGAGCACGTATCAGGTAAGGCTCAGCTTTGTGCAGACTGCTACCTGCCCAGGGGCGTTTTACCTTTACACTAAGATAAACGACACATATTGATGATCTCTGGACAGTGGCACACTCCTTATGTACTTCACTACTGTGTGGAAGGAAACCCAGATTCTCTTTCCAATACCTAGTGGCCTGGTATTTAATTTTATTATTTATTTTCTTGCTGCTTTGGTAGGAGACCAAAGTCCAGGTCGTAGCCATGGACTGTAGTTGTCACCAGGCTGGAAGTTCAGCACGAGGACATAAGACATAAAGCCCTTCACAATATTTGGGAGAGCAACATTCATGTAGCTTCCTGATGCCAGTTGTAGTTTCTATCTTGTGAATGGCACGATAGGCACCGTCGGAGCAAAGCCGGGAGGGAGGGGATCAGACAGGCCTGCGTACCCAGGTGGTTCCTGATGATGGAGTGACCTGCGCCGTTAAAGGCTGCACAGAGATGGAGGGGAAGAGGAGGGAGAAAAGAGTTTTAATCAGATGAAAGAAGGCGGTTACTCACTCTGAGCCTTATTCCGCCTCCATTGAAGTCAATGGCGCAACTCCTGCTGACTGCACAAGAGTGTGGTGCCACGCCCTGTCTACACTGAGGAAAGTGGTTTCTGTGGTTTGAGCAGAGGGGGACCCAGCTTAGAAACAAACAAGGCTGTTGCTGTGTTCAGGGTGAGAGAAACTCCTTGTTCAAGGCAGTCTTGTGCTGACACACTCTGGGTCACGAAAATGGCCCTTCAGCTTGGATTTCTTTCTTTGGATATCCTTGTAATAATTTAGGGTTGTCTGTGGATTCAGCCAGTTTTCCTCCCCACCGCCCTTATATGCCAGTTACTGGTTTTTAGAACGCAGCAAACAGAAACAAACGGCTTCTCAGGCCAGGCTGGTGAGCCATCCGCTGCGCTATTATGACAAAAGTTTTGTGCAGCCTGAAGGTTGCACAAGACTCGGTGCTGGCCTCCATTCTTCCTCCTGGAGGAATTGTAGCCGGTAGCTCTGGGGAGAGGTAAATCCAGTGGGCCTGCCTCCATGGTGACACCCAGGACTGCTCCAGAGCATGTAGAATCTACCTCCCCCTCCACCCCATGGCCTGCTCCCTCACTACAGAACAGGACCATGATAGTCCCACTGTTTTAAGGGTCCTGTGTTCCCTGGGGACAGGAATTTTCCTGGCGCTCTGATGTTTGGGGCCTACAACTGGTTTTGGAGCTTTTCCATGGATTTTTGTACCTCTGCATTGATTGTAGCCAACCCTTTTCCATGGGAAGACTTTTCTATAGTGATCTTACCTCTGCGTGATATGTATCTGGCATCCTCCTCTTTCCGCTTGCCCTGCCAGCGTGTTTATCTTTGAGCCCATTCCCATAAAGCTGTCGCCTTCAGCAAGTTCACAGCAGCTTTGTCACTCCTGGTCTTTATTCATTCCACACTCTCCTGCTAGGAGCCATCCTTTCCTATGGACTTTCCCTGTTGCCACAATGCAGGCCCGTTTGCTCTGCTCCCGAGAGCTGTGAGCAGTCACTGTTTGCTCTGCCCCAATCCCTTTTCCTGTTCCGGGCTTTCAAACAGTGTGTTTGGTCTAGTTACATTTGGCTTTTGTTGTATTGCTTATTACAGCACCGTGACTGCGCTATGGCTGGGTGACATTTGCTTTGTGCATTGTTATCGTTGTTCCCAGAGAGGCTGGCTGTGCACAGAGTTCCCTGCTTAAGGAGTTTACAGAAAGAGGGAACTTCACCGCTGCTCTAAACCAACCCCCTGTGCAAGCTGCTCTGGGTACCACTCCCGGATAATGATGATGAAGCAGGTCACACTGGGAAGCACTGAATGGAAGGCCCATTTCACCAGTAACCTGCACACCGACACCAGTGCAAAGTGGGTGCATTCGGATTGGAGAGTGTTTCTCACGCACACACTCCCCACACACATTCTGCACTGGTGGGAACAATGACACAAGGAGCGAGCAAGGCAAGGGTGAATCAGGCCCTAGGGCTTACCTCTGGTCACGCCCCAGGTTCTGGTGAGTATTGGAGCCTGACCAGAACAGAATATCAGATATGCTGCTCCTAGTCACAGCCAGGAGTTTCATTGCTGATGTGCGGGTGGTTGGAGTGGCAGAAAGATCTCAAAGATTATAGAAGAGCTCAGAAGAAACCCCGCATCAAATGTGCTTCTGTCCCTTTCACAGAACAGCTGCAGCCAGTCTGGTGGGACCTCTCCCTGCTCTACCAATAGCCAGGCTGCTCAGGGCAATAGCAGACCAAACTGCGGGCATGGAGGGTGAGTATGGAAACACACAGCTACTTCTGAGTGACCAAAGCAATGGCTCGAGCTGCTGTCCCAGTCTAGTCCCCATCTGCGTTGACAGCCTGAAATCAGGCTACGTTACACCTTAGTGGAGAGAAATACTTCCAGCTTCTGACCCCCCAGATCTGACCTCTCTGTCCTCCTCTGTCAAATATTGTAGCAACTTTTAAATGCACTGTCTCTCCCGCACCATGCCCACCCTACGTGAAGGAGCTGTGTTGCCACTGTTCATTGGGAAAGGCAGACAGAACTGGGCTTCAATTCCATTAATGCTAGCTAACCCCTGCAGTGGTCTCTCTTCCGAGAGCCAGGCTCGTGCTGTTCTGCCATGGCCCCATCAGACAGCAGCATGTAGACCACAGGGTCCCTGCCTTCCTACCTGGGCTGGAATGCAGGATGGGAGCCGGGCGTTCAGACAGGTGTGCTCATTGCCGTGCTAAGCTGTGAGTGACAGCAGAGAATAGCGCAGGGGTCGGCAACCTCTCAGAAGGGGTGTGCCGAGTCTTCATGTATTCACGCTAATGTAAGGTTTCACGTGCCAGTCATCTATTTTAACGTTTTTAGAAGGTCTCTTTCTATAAGTCTATAGCATAGAACTAAACAATTGTTGTATGGAAAGTAAATAAGGTTTTTAAAATGTTTAAGAAGCTTCATCTGAAATTAAGTTAAAATTCAGAGCCCCCCGGACCGGTGGCCACTGAAAACCAGCTTGCCTGCCGCCTTTGGCACACATGCTGCAGGTTGCCTACCCCTGGAATAGAGGATCGTCGCCCCTTTGGCCTTAGCATTTAGCCAATACGCGAGGCCTTGCAGGGCTGTTTCCATCAGGAGGAGGCATTGATAAGAGTCAGGTTTACTCGTGGTGCAATTTTGTTTCTTGTCCCCACTGTCCTGTTGCCCTGACCACAGGAGAATACAATAGCAGGCTGTTTTCTTGCTCCAAAATCCCCTATCTGCCAATTCAAGGGGCTTTGTGCCCAAGAAGCTTTGTCTTTCTGCCTTCTCTTTTCAGGGACATGTTCACAATTCCCTCCTCTTCCTCCTCCTGGCTTTCTGCCTTCAGCACATAAAGCCTACAACCAATCTGCAAGCCACCGTATTTGTAATCAGGGAAACCTTTCCGACAACCTGCCATGTGCCTTGGGCAGTTCCTTCATTGTTTGTACCTATCTCTACTCTGTAAATGAGTTTAATTGCTCCTTCCATTGAGCCTGAAAGAATACTGCGCACACCCACTGACTTCCACTCGGTCTGTGGTTGTCTTTGGATCAAAGCTTCACCTGATGGAAGAGGTGACCCGTGCCTCCTGATAGTGGGGGCAGGGAGGGGCAGAGTGAGGGCAGCCAGCTTCCAGTGTTATTGAACATGCTCAGTTCAAGCCAAGCAGAAAATCTGGGGGAAGGGAGCATGTGACCCAGCATGTCCCCCCAGCCCATGAGTCGCCTCTGCCTGATGGCAGCCATTCTCATGTTTCAACGTAACCTTCATGGAGATAATCCATATTAGGCTTTCTTTTCCAATGAGGGATCAAAGAGCCCCATCCTCTCCCACTTAAACAGGCCAGACAGAGGGAAGAAGACAATGGGAATGGATGGGAACAGCTCCACAGAAAGCTTTGCTTTAGTGCCAAGCAGGTAGGTGGCCTGGAAATTGGATCCTGAAAGAGTATTTGAGAAATCTCATGTAATGAGGACAGGCAGGAAGCTGAGGTGTGTGCGTTCACCCTTGTTAGAAGCTTTATGTGCCAGGGCTACACTACAAGGAGCTCATGCTTTACCTCTTCCTTCCTTCCAGCATGCAGCAAGGCACAGCTCAGTACGGTGGAACCTGTGGAACACAGTCTGGCATCAACCAAAGAGAGAACCAAGGTGTTGGCTACGGCATTATCATTCCGGTAAATCTAACTTCACTCTCTAGCAAAATCCAGGAACCAAGGAGCAATCTCTAAGTGCCTAGCTAGCACTGGCTCCACGTGCCATCAGTCCTGGTTCAGAGCAGGCCTGTGAGGCTGATGAGGGGCCTGGCGAAAGACTCATGAAGAAAGATTGAAAAGATTGGGATTGTTACCTTAGAAAGGAGATGGAGAACAGGGGACATGAGAAAAGTCTCTAAACTAATGAATGGTTTAGAGAAGGTAGATTAGAGAGTCTGTTTTCCCTGTCCTCCACACAAGAACAAAGACACGTTCATTGAAATGAAAAGGTGGCAAATTCAAAAAGGAAACACTTTTTTTCACACAATGCATAATTAGACAGTGGAACTCATCGCCACAGAAATTCATTGAGGCCAAGAGTCTATCAAGATTCAAAGGGATTGGACCTTTATATGGATTACAAGAATATCCAGCATTATCACTAATTAGGGTGACCAGATGTCCCATTTTTAAAGGGACAAGTCCCTTTTTTTGGACTTTTTCTTAGATAGGCACCTATTACCCCCCACCTCCTGTCCCATTTTTTCACAGTTGCTATCTGGTCACCCTATCACTAATGCGAACAAAATTTTTGGAAGGGATGTAAAACTTCATGGTTAAACTAATCTCTAGCTATGAGGGGCTAGAATGAGGACTAATGTGGGGGACAGACTGCCCCTATCTGCCTGCTGTTTGACAGTGGCTAGCCCCAGCTGCTTCAGAGGAAGATCTTGAATCTGAGACAGAATCCTGGAGTACGTGGACCCGGAGTCTGTTCAAATGTGGAAGTTCCTATGCTCCTATGTTCTAAGACAAGCTCTGGGTTATAATGAACAAACCATGTCAGCAACAGCTTGGTTATATTTTCTGACAGAATTTCAGAATGGAAGTGGGAAGGACTTGGAGTGGTTTGTGATAAAACAGGACTTTATTGAATAACTGGAATTGGTCTGGAGAGTAAAAGCAACCACCTAGTTTTTCATGGGTCATCAGCAGGGTTAGAACCCAGGAACTCCGGATCCAAAAGCATGGGCCCTGCCTCATGAGCAAAAGGAGCAAATTCCATTAGGGAGCAGCGGTAGTAGGCTAATATGCTCTTATGAGGTCCAGCCACTAGAGGGAGTTATGCAACTCCAAGGAATCTTCTTTGATGGGGTATCAGATTGCCTTGGATATGAACACTGTCACATAAGGCAGATGATAGTCACAATGTGTTGAGTACAGGAAGGAGTCTAGCAGGGACCTGCAAAGGTCACGGTTGTCTGGTTTAACTTCATTCACTGCATGGAAGCGGGAGCAAACAGCACATTAATGGAATTAGCAGATGATGCTAAACTGGGAAGTCTTGTAATAACGTTCTTCAGAGCAACATCCCTTGTGCTTTATGTTCCCCAGAATAGTCAGCCATAAGATCAGAAAATGACAATTCCTTTCCCAGCAACCGTATTAATACCAGCAAGTTGAAGAGGGTTTAAAATATCTGGAGGTACACACGGTGATAAAAGCTTAGAGGCTAAAAATCCCCTCTTTTCCGGATGTAACTCTTGTTCTTGTTCCTGCTCTCTGAATGGATGTCTGAAATTTTTTAAATAGGAGAATAACAAAATAAGAATGATTCTCAGTCTCCTGGTCTGAATTCCTGACCAGTCAATATTCAGGCTGCAATCCCTGAAACTTTTAGGATTCCTGGATGTTTTTACAAACGACCCAGCACTGGTTTGAATACTCACACACAATGGCCAATATGGCCCCATGAATAACGACAGTGTGAACTCCCGATACCTATTTTTCGATTGTTTTTAGCGTTATTTGACAAGCTCCCATCAGTTTTTCTTTTTTGCCATCTGGTGGGTGTTGTCTGCCAGAGGAGACAGACATCAAAGTCCTGATCCCAGCCACCAATCATTATAAGAGGTCAGTATTGAAAACATCCAGCAGTTTCTTCTACAGTAAATGTATATGCAACGATCCTCTGACAAGGGATGTCAGCAGAGATTAAACTTGATACATTCAGCGCTAATTGTACAGGCTTTTGCTACTCTAATAAAGGAATAACTCTGTTAGCAGGTAGCAGAAGTAGGTTATCTTCTTATGTAAATCGGACCCTGAGAGAGACCTAACACACTGAAACGTGGTCTCAATAAAGATCAGAGGAGCTGTGGAGTGTGTGTTTGTTGTATGCATCTTTGTACCCTAGTAAATGAAGATGCTGTGATTTTAATCCTTCTAGGAGATAGGTCTCAAGTTCTGTTAAATTGCAAAAAAAAGGTCTAACTGGATAAGGATGCAAAGAAACATCAGATATTATTTCCTCCTCTTTTTAGACGGACTGCAGGCGAATTCTGCATGGAATAAAGGGTGACGCAATTCTCTGCAGAAATTCCTGGGAACCCATTTGTGGCAGTGACGGAAAAACATACAGCAACAGGTGCTTTTTGTGTTTGGAGATGATGTGAGTATGAGCAACGGCTTCCAATACCTTGCCATTCTCCTTTTACAAGTGTAATGGAGTAGTCCTATTTCTCTCATGGCTAGCGTTGCGTGGTCCTTGGTGCCTTGCCAGGAAACAAACACAAAGCGGAAGAGGTAAGATTAAAAGGATGACAGTCAGTTAAGATGCAACAAGCGTCCATGGCCCCTCCTGCCCCCGAAAAATGTGATTTTAAAAGTCCTCGTAGACTTGGAAACACCAGCCCAGTGCGGTGAACGTCCCGGGGACTTGTCCCTCGCTGGCACTGTAACTGCATCCATACCCTTTGTCCCTTCTGCAGGAGAACTGGAAACAGCGTTACAGTGAGGTCTGAGGGGGAATGCGCCAATGCTGCTCCAGCAAAGGTGAGGCTGGATTTCACACACAACGCCAGGGACTGCTCAATGCTTCTCGTTGTCACTGACAGCAGATAGTGGTATTCGGGTTGTGTGGTGCTTCACGGCCCCGAGCAGGGATCAGGGCCCCGCTGTGCAAGGTGCTGTACAGCCATGATGATGAAGGGTAGTCCCTGCCCCTGAAAGGAGAGGTAACATAAAACAAGCAGCATGGGCACGGTAAGGAGTAGTCACAGCTCTCCTGCCTAGCCATCCCTGCAGAGCTGAGACCGCACACACAATCTCCATCTCTGCCCCATCCTGGGTAGCTCAGATCTTGTCCCGTGGCTGCTGACTCTTCGTCCAACAGGCCCAGAGTGGCTTTGACTAGCTGGATTCCCTTCACTCATCTCATCCACAAAGGGCCCAGTTGTGAATCACGTTTAGAAGTTGACTGCAGACCCCACCTTTGTATACTGTCTAAGGCCTTGTCTACACTACAGGGGAAATTCGATCTAAGCTACGCAATTTGAGTTACGTGAATAGCGTAACTCAAGTCAACGTAGCTTAGATCTACTTACCACGCGGTCCGCCCTGTGCGGTGTTGCTCTCCCGTTGACTCCCCTTATTCATCTCGATCCGGTGGGGTACAGGAGTCGACGGGAGAGCGATCTGTGGTCGATTTAGCAGGTCTACCGCCGATGCACCGATCACTGCACATTGATCCCCCAGTAAGTGTAAACAAGTCCAGTCTTGCCCCCCAGGAGAGAAAACCAGACACTCTCTTCTGCAAGCTGAATAGTTACACAGACATCTCCCAAGCCTGACACCTGCTGTCTCTCCTTCCATTCTCAAACCCACAAAGACAGCAGGGCAGGGGTGTTCTCCCAAGGTGACCGCTCACCCCAGGATTCTGTTGTGTCCTATCAACAGGCCAACTGCAGTCAGTACCCCCAAACCAAAGGGAGAGTACTGTGCCCCCAGACATCCCAGATGGTGTGTGGAACAGATGGTGTGACACACAGCAGCGAGTGTATGCTGTGCGATCAAATCCTGTAAGTACACTAATACTCTCTTTGAAACAGTTACTCCTCAGGGCAAGGCTGCTCTCCTTGCCTTTTTATAATAATATAGATAGATAGTTCTTATATAGTTCTCTTCTCATAGGTGGATCTCAAAGTGATATTCTCCCCGTTTCACAGATTGGGAAAATGAGGAACAGAGTGGCTACATGACTTTCCCAAGGTCACACAGGAGATCAGTGGCAGAGCCAGGAATAGAATCCTGCCTCCCTGGCTCCTAGACAGCTGGATGACCCGTACCTCCCTTATAACTTTAGTAGAGTCATTTGAGTTGAGAGGAAGCCAGCTGGGTAAATAATGAAAAAACAATTCCTTGGGTAATTCATGTGAAAATTGTTGAATAAGTGACTCATCAAATGTTCTTCAAAGCTGCTCTAGAAAGGGAGCTCTAATGAGTCAGCTAATCCCTCAAGCTGCATGGTGGCAGGAGAAGAGTTAATTTTCCTTACTTGTTTTGTGGATCGATTCAGTGCAAGTGATCTCAGTTTTCCTTCGCTATTTCTGTAGGTAATGCACCAGGTAAGGGTGTGGGATTGATGCCATCTAGTGGCAGCTGCCCAGAGTGGAAGTAGGTTGGCATGAGCGCTTTCCCCACTGGTGACCTTGCCACTTCTATGGCCTTGAACCCTATGGAAAGTGGATTTTTCATCCCATGGGACCTGCTGATGTTTTAGTTTCTGCTCCGACTCGGAGCAGCTATTGAAACAGTTCCCCAAATGAGAAATTCTGGGAAGTTTCCAATGGGAATAGCACTCTCTGAATGCTTGGGTGGGTCATGCTGCAGGCCCTACCTAGGCACTGTCCCAGCTGCTTAGTCTGAGCGCGCCTCTCCTAGGGAACTGTGCCAGCTTTACTGAAGATACAAATACCCCGGCTCTCCTTTGCCCTCACCCCTCCAGTGCCAGGATCCCCAAAGGTGAATGAATTACACTGCACAACATGCCCCTGTGAAATATGGGAGCACAATTATCCCTCTGTTTGCACAGAGAGAGCAGCAACTTGGCCATGGTCACACAGGGGGACTGCAGCTGAGCTGGGAATAGACTCCACATGTTAATGGGAGTTAGGCACCTAAATACCTTTGAGGATCCAGGGACCAGTCTTGTGTTTTAATCACACGACTAGCTTCCCTTTCTTTTTAATTCCTTGAAAATGGAACGTTCTGATGAGCTTTTCTCAGGAGCAAAGAGCTATGGACTCAGCAGAATCAGGAGCAGTTATGCCAAGGGGTGCCACACCTGTATACGGAAAAGAGGGAAGTCTTAAAATCTTCTCTCATTTGTATGCTTAGAGTCTTAAGGGCAGGAGAGACCAGAAGTGAGATTAGATTGACCAGGAGCAGCTGAAGGGAAGAGAGCAGAGCCCTTAGTGCATTGTGGTGGGCTTGTTTTATTTTAACTGACCTGTCTCAGCAAACAAATGTCCCCAAATAGAGGAGTCTCCCATGTATTGAAAATCAGATCAGCCTCCTATGTCCTTGTCTTGTTACAAACATACCTAGGAGCTACATCACACAACAGAACCACTAACCCAGGAACCTATCCTTGCAACAAAGCCCATTGCCAACTGTGTCCACATATCTATTCTGGGGACACCATCATAGGGCCCAATCACATCAGCCACACTATCAGAGGCTCGTTCACCAGCACATCTACCAATGTGATATATGCCATCATGTGCCAGCAATGCCCCTCTGCCATTTACATTGGTCAAACTGGACAGTCTCTACGTAAAAGAATAAATGGACACAAATCAGACGTCAAGAATTATAACATTCAAAAACCAGTCGGAGAACACTTCAATCTCTTTGGTCACTCGATTACAAACCTAAAAGTTGCAATTCTTCAACAAAAAAACTTCAAAAACAGACTCCAATGAGAGACTGCTGAATTGGAATTCATTTGCAAACTGGATACAATTAACTTAGGCTTGAATAGAGACTGGGAGTGGATGGGTCATTACACAAAGTAAAACTATTTCCCCCTATTTATTCCCCTCTCCCCCGCACCCCCACTGTTTCTCAGATGTTCTTGTCAACTGCTGGAAATGGCCCACCTTGATTATCTCTACAAAAGTCCCCCCATCACGCCCCGCTCTCCTGCTGGTAATAGCTCACCTTTCCTGATCACTCTGGTTACAGTGTGTATGGTCACACCCATTGTTTCATGTTCTCTGTGTATATAAATCTCCCCACTGTATTTTCCACTGCATGCATCCGATGAAGTGAGCTGTAGCTCACGAAAGCTTATGCTCAAATAAATTTGTTAGTCTCTAAGGTGCCACAAGTCCTCCTTTTCTTTTTGCGGATACCTAGGAGAGTTAAAATGAACCTACGGGAAAAGTCCATTAGCTCTTACAACCACAGGAAAAGTTGACAGAGTGAGCGCTTGGTTCTCTTTGCTCACCTTGGTGCTACTCGCTGTGCTCTGACACATGACTAGCACTTTTATAGAACCTCAACTTCTTAGAAAACCCTCTTATGGCCTCTCTTATTTCCTAATTGAGAGCCAACAAATAAGAATGATTTGGGTCAGGGTCTCAGCAGTGCATGACAGCTACTGCAATTGATCATAGCTTGCAGGGTAAGGAACCCTTCCTTCTTTTGAAGCGAAAATAGGGATTCAACAATTGCTATTAAAATGTAGGGGAAAGTTGCTAATGGTACCTTCCAGTATCAGAGGAGGTGTCAGAAGCCACGGTGAAGGGCCCAATGGAAATACAGAGACATACAGATAGAGAGAATGAATCCTACTCAGGTTGGGGAGAGATCAGACATTGTCCCAAGGAAATTGTAAAAAATTCTATCCGTTGTTGTCCGAAATTAGTAAAAAGAACAGGAGGACTTGTGGCACCTTAGAGACTAAGCAATTTATTTGAGGATAAGCTTTTGTGAGCTACAGCTCACTTCATCGGATGCATGTAGTGAGCTGTAGCTCACGAAAGCTTATGCTCAAATAAATTGGTTAGTCTCTAAGGTGCCACAAGTCCTCCTTTTCTTTTTGCGGATACAGACTAACATGGCTGCTGCTCTGAAATCTGAAATTAGTGAATGTGGTGGTGACTTCTGGAGTGATGTGACTCTCTAGAGGAAAGTGAGCAGTCATCTTGTCTAATCTCTTCCTCTGACTTTTATTTCCCCAGGAAAACGAGATCTGAGATTGGTATAAAGAATATAGGAGCGTGCGTTCAGGTTTGTCCATCTCTTTTACTTATTAATTAAAGTGACGCCAGATGCAAGAACAGTGCAGGTTCTCTGGATCAAGTGCCATCGTTTTGTTCTGCATTTGTACAGCGCCTGGCATGATACCGACCTAGTGCTTGACTAGGGCCTGTAGGCACTACCGCTGTGCAAATAATTCACATTGGTAACATAACAATAAGGCACGTGTCTACCAGACATGCCAAACCTGCAGAAAAAACACAGAAATTGGGTTTGTTTTTGGCTTAATTGGCTTGTGAGTTGCTTGTTGGCTAGTTTTTGGCTTGTAGCTTGTAGCTTAATTAGCTTGTAGCTCATTGCTTCTTTTTTTTTGATCGGCTCCTGGCAAACAGGGGCAAGGGGGGTGAGAGAGCCAGGGGTGCACAGCAGACCCATCACAGTCCCAGACTGCACGCCGCGGGGATCTAGTCACAGAGTATTGGGGTTCTTTGGGATTGGCTTGTTTTGAAAAGGGATTAGCTTGATTTTTGGCTTATTGTGAAAGTCAGGGTGCTTATTTACCACGTGAAAATTGGCAACTGTGGTGTCTACCTGCTGCTATGGCCCTAAAACTATGGGGAAAGAGACAGGAAAGAATTAGAGACAGAGCAAGGAGATGGGGTTTAGATCTGGATTAAATTTAGGCTGTGGTTCAGACTGTTTTAGGGTTTTATACTACCACTCATCACCATAATATCTGGGTGCTTTCCATGTAAAATCAATAACGATGGCGAAGA
Organism: Eretmochelys imbricata; assembly: GCF_965152235.1. Classification (NCBI taxonomy): domain Eukaryota; kingdom Metazoa; phylum Chordata; order Testudines; family Cheloniidae; genus Eretmochelys; species Eretmochelys imbricata. The sequence continues at coordinate 2,017,044 of NC_135579.1, forward strand.
CCCTAGTGGACTTCAAGGAATCTCTGGAACATCTCCCTTTTCAATGTCAAAACTCTGCTTGAAGTAGGGTGTTTTGAGGGCCAGGGGGTCGGCTGGGATTTGGAAATAAAAGGGGGTTCAGATTGTGAGAGTCACTTATGGAGGAAAGGCTTTCTGAGAGAGCAAGGCTTTGCAACATTTCTAAATGGCCAGACCCTGGATTCAGCTGATCTCTTCTGAAGATTGTTGCACAGCCAGATACACTGAAGGAGAATGGGTTTTGTGCTCTGCCTTGTCCCAGACGAGCGCATCTCTGGGTTCTCGGTTTGGGCCTGACGCCAAACCAGTGAGTAGTTTGTCTTTGGAGTCAATGGTGCTGTAATCCCACGTGGATTAACACATTGTTACAGTGCATCTCACTCCTAGTACTGAAAGCTCCAGGATTCTCTCTCTTGTCGTAAGGCATTCACTGCTTAAAAACCACACTCATGGTGCTCCATGTTCTCTCTTTATTTTATACAACACATCAGAAAAAAACTTGCAAACTCAGTTTTTCTTTCTTAACCCTTTTCTTACATGATGGAAATGTTTGCAGGGCTGCACCCAGACATTCCCAGCTCTCTTACAAAGACGTTAGCTTTGTCAAGTCAATTTTCCCAACCAAAGACAAACAGACAGTGTAGGAAGAAAGAGAAGACAAAAGAAGTGAAAAAAAGAGTCGGGGCTCCAGGCGTGAGTGAGTAACAATTGTTGCTAGCTTCAGGCTGAGGTTGTGGGTACTTCCTCTAGCTGGCAGGTTCCCAGGTTTCTTGACCCTGTTTTTGTGACCCACAATGTTGTTTGAATGTACAACACAGAGTGCACGTTGTTATCACACAACAAATGAATACATAAATAATAAGACCACATGCCTATCTAACAAACAATGCTCAGGCTCTCAGATGGTCAGAGAGGCTCACCTCTTGCTCTCTTTCTCTCTTCCAAGAAGTAAAGGAGTTCAGACCACCAGCAAGTATCAAAGCAGAAGTGTGACAAAGGTACAGACAAAGATGCTCATCTCCTGCTGTTGTGACATAAAAGCACCTAGATAGATATGTCCAGATTCATAGGCTCGTACATTTTTAAGCCAGAAGGGACCTTGAAAATGACCTAGGCTCCTGCAAAACACAAACCACTGAATTTCACCCAGGGATTCTGCAGAAAGCCCAGACCTTTGCTTTTCATTATGGTCAGAGCACAACACCAGAACAAGGGTTTGCAGCCCAAATCCTGAATGGTCTCTGGAGTTTGGCTGATAGGCTCTGCAGGGAGCCTTACCCACCCCTCTGCACCCAAAGAGAGGGGCCCTGCCATGTTGTTTCTTTGGGGGTGGTGATGGGATTTAAATGGGGACGGAGGGAATCCCTCCCCAGTACAGGTAACCAGGGCGGCTTGCGGCTGGGCCTGTGACAGTGCCCAGGAGAAACCCCCCGGGCGAACCATCCCAGCACCTGCAGAAGCAGTGCAAGCCTTCTCAGGCCGAGCTGTCCTGGGGAAGGGAGGTGCAGGCTGCCTTCTTTGCAGAGCGTGTGTTGCTCAATGGCCCCTCCTGGCCCCTCGCAATGTAGGGCTGAGCCTGTGGGGCTAGATTCCCTGAGGAGTGCAGCGAGTTGGGCACTGTTTGGTTTTTCAGTGCTCTTTAGAGAGGTTTTGCCCTCCGGGACGATGACACTAAGCTCTCTGTCTCCCTCTCTCTCCAGGACAAGTCATGGAAGAATTGATGTTAAGCATCAAGAAAGTTGCTCTAATCCTCAGTGCAGCAAAGCCTGCCTTCGTCCTTCTCCTGCACTCTCTAGGGGACAGTCCTGCACTGGCTCAGGTGTAGGGAGATGGCATTACATGGCCCAGTCAGTCTTTTCCCAACTCTAGCTCCTATGGTTCTGTGGTCCCTCCAGGGAGTCCCATTCTCCGCTCTCCTCACATCACGATATATCGTTGTGCTGCTTCAATAAAGTGAATTCAGCAGAAACCTGTTACTTTTCTCCACCATGCCTCCTTTGAGGGACTTGTTTAATCAGCACTTGATCTGCACCCTCCATAGAAGTAGCAGATTAGGTTAGTGGATAGACCTCTCTCTGGATGGGTAATTGGACCTCACTTTGCCCCTAGATGTTACTCTGGTGGTTCACATGAAGAGTCCAGGTGAGAATAAACAGACACATGGGACTCCCAGTTACTGTAAGTAACCTCTGATGATGCCACGCCAAAAGGGAGGATGCATGGTGTAATGGTTACAGCAGGGGATTGGGAGTCAGGGGCTCCGGGCTCTGCACAGAGTTGTTGCATGGCCTTTGGTAAGTGACTTTACCCCTCCGTGACTCTGTTTCCCACATCTGCAAAAAGGAGATTAATAAAATACTTCCCTACCTCACAGGGCTGTTGTGAGGCTTCCCTGGCTTGTGTCTGTAAAACACTTCGAGATCTGCAGGTGACTGGCCACTATAAAATGCAGTGTGTGTTAATCTTATGAGGATGATTCTTTTACTGTTGCCGTAGCACTCTTCTGTCAGAATCAATCCAGACTGCTCCCCCACTCCTCCCGGCAGTCTCTCCTCTGGCCATTGCGGGAGCTTATTTTCTTGTCCAGCCATGGGTTTGAGAGGCCCTGATTTTGGATGGAATTCAGAAACATGAAGAGCACTAGCAAGCGGACAGCTGCTGGCTTCGCTGCAGTGTTGCAGGCTGGCCCAGGGTGCCTTTGGATCTCCTCCTCTGGGGCAGCCAGGCTAGGTAGGGGCATTGCAACCATCTGACGTTTCTGGCTGTGGTCAATGCGTGCTGAATCAGAGCCCGTCTCACTGGGGATTCATCATCTAAGAGCTGATTGGAATATGAAAAATACAGCTTCCTTTTTGCATCGTCCTGGCAAACTCTACCCCAGCCGTTCTCACAATGGCAGATACTGCTGGACAGCAGACAGTGCAAGGTGTAAAGGGCAGAAGTGATGTGAAGGCACCTGGGGAATGACTTCAAGCACTCCGTCCTAAGACCAATAACTGAGAAATGAAGAGGGGCAGGGGAAGGGGAGGGGAGGCCTTGAACTGACATTTGAAGAGACTTGGACAGATACAAGCAGGCTGCTCCATAGGGCAGAAGCTGTTGGGGAGAAGAGCTCTCGTATCAGCGGTGCTAAGATGGGTGGAAGGTGACAGGACAGTGAGAGGCCTGGTGCTAGAATGATGGGAGGAGATGGGACAGCAGGAAGAGATGAGGTCTGTGGGGTTGGTGGACTCCAGCCGCTGGCCAGTTTTTAGATAGAAGGTGAGACGCTTTTAATTGGCTCCAACCTTGTTGGAGCAGCCAGGACAGGGAATAATACATATAAATAACTCCCCAGTCCTAGGCCCTCCTCCCGCTACAACTCTGCCCATGTACCTCCAGCCTGTCCTGAGGGACTCCCAGCTATTCTAGCCTCAGCTCTGACTGAAGACAACACTGACATTGCATTTCATTCCTCCAGACCTTCTGATGGGGCCACATCTTCACCAGGGACCCCCCGAGACCAAGATCCTATCACACTGGCCCGACATCAGGATTCACATTGAAGTCTTGAATTGACTCACTTAGTGCCCCATTTGCAAGAGCTGTACAAGACCAAGGCATCCAGTTCCTAGCCCTAAGAGAAGAAACTACTGGAGAGTTTTGTTATCTGAATTAAGGTCAATTCTAGGCCAGGTTGGAATGTACTGAACTGCTCAGATTATTTAAAGACATTTTTCCACTGCATAATCCCCCTGCTTTCTTTGCAGTGAGAGGGCTGCTAGAAAAGTCCCACATGCATTGGTTTGGGAGTGAAGGGTCCCAGCTCCTCAAAGCAGAAAAGGACAGAAATAAAAGCTGAGAGGAAGGGGAAACTTGCAGAATAAAGACCAGGGAAAGGACCAGAAAATAGGGATTAGAGCCGGCTGGATTTTTTTTTTTTTTTTTGGGTCCAATGAAAAATGGCTCTTTGAGCAAAATGAAACAGTTTCAAAGACACTGGTTTCATTGTAACTTTCCAGTTTTTCAGCAAAGACCAAAAATCTGGAACTGAACATTTTTACTAAAACCTAAAAGCTTTGGCAGAAGGGGGGGTTTCCGCTTTGGTTTTACATCGAAAACCTGAGAAAAAGGTGAAGGAAATATATATTTTTTAAAAGAATCGGCATTTCTCAATCAGCTCGAGTAGAGCTCAGCCCTCTCTCTCTTATCACTGGCAACATAGATAAATACACACAATTCCTCTCCTTCAGAAGAGAGGTTCTCTATCATTTCACCCTCCGCTGGTTTCCTTTCTCCATCCTGTTCCTTCTTCTCTCAGTGTCTCCTCCTTGTTCTCTTTCACATTCTTTCCCTTTCCTCCCCCACTTGACCATTCCATCATTTGTCCCTTTCGCATGCTCTAGCTTTCACGTTGCAGGTAAGCACACGGGGCAGGCGGCCAGCTGCAGGACGGGTGGAAACTCTGGCTGTGCTGGTGCTCCCGTGAGAGTGCACAGTGCATGCCAGCGAGCATCGGGAAAGCTGTTTCTTACTGTGATTGTCCAGTGAGCTGCATTTCCCTGGGCTTTTGGGTTGTAGAGCGACTGGACATTTTCCTGCTGGTCCTGCTTTCAGACATATGGGTGTGTGAGAGAAAAACAGGATAAAAGAGCAGGGGTACGTTTAAATGAATGGTTTTCCGGGGGTGTCAGCTGTGTAGGGTGTAATGTGCCTAGCACAATGGGGTCCTGGCATATGTCATGGGCTGCTAGGGGCTATGGTACAACAAATAATCATAATTCCTTGCCGAACCGAAGGGTGCTCTGTACTGCACACGGATTGCTCAATCCCTAGCAGGATCAGGCCCTCAGCGCTATTAAAACTTGATGCTAAATTGTTCCTGGGGCATGGAGCCCCAAACGGCACGATGCGGCGGTCACAGCGAAGTCCAAGAGGAGTCACAGCACACAGCCAGGGCGTGGGTCTGCACTCTCCTCATTCGAGACACTGGCCTGTGTTCGTCTCCTGCTGCCACACAAGCTCTTGTCATTGTGAAAGCAAATGTCCCAGTTTAGTGCAGTGGGGCATTCTGGGTGCTCCCTCTGTGGGCCATGGGCCATGATTCGCAAGGGAGCTACACACCAAGCTCCCATTTCAATGGCATGCGGGGGGTTTAACAGAACCCAAGCCACTGGGATTCCTTCTGTAGCCCCAACATGCCCAAAGGGTTCTCTAAACATTTTCAACAGTCAAAGCAATGACCTCCATTGTGTAAGAGATATGCTAGGGGAGGTAATTTCTTTTATACCGTACCTTGTCCCTCTCATATCCTGTGACCGGCCTGGCTACACCAATGCTGCAAACGCCGATCGCGTACACAGCGTGAGTAGGGGTGGAAAGTAGTGCATGGCACATACCCAAGTTTCATCCCAGGACATAGTTCTGTGGCTGGGGGAATAACTTCTGAAAAATAAGTGCTGCTTACAGAATTCAATGGTTCATCCTCTGGCTGCCCTGACCTTTAATATGGAGACGCAGCCCACAGAGACTACAAGTCCCAGCATGCAATATTATATCTCGATCCAAGCCCTCAAGCCACTCAGCTCCAGCTGGATCTCTTCATGCTGGGACATGTAGTCTCAGTAGCCTGCGCCCTCCATATTTAAAGATGAGGTAGCCAAAATTCATTCCATCTGCTTAATGCAAATGAATAGCCCTCCAACTCCTGGCCAGTGGACACTCAGGCTGTCTGTTGGGCCAAATCTGGGTGCATGGAATAATGGGAGGAGGTCACAGACCCATTGCTTGAGTCAATGAAGCTTGAATTGGACAAAGTACAGGCTCACAGACCATAGGGATAAATCCTGCATTGATCGGGGATGGGAAATGAGGTCTGACACTGTAGGTGTTTTCCTTCTCTCTGATTTTTTAAAGTCACATAGTGAATGATTATAACCTTAGCTAAGCCACAGTGAAAGTCATGCTGTCAGAAGGACACAAAGTCTGTTTAATCAGCACACACTAGAGGCTGTCTGCCCTTAGAAATATCAGACTTCAACGAGGTTGCAGAGACGTAACTGAGGATGTAGGATTAGACCCTGGTCTCCAAATGAATTCTTTGAAAACAGAGCCATGTTATTACAATTATTTGTATTGCAGTAGCACCCGTGAGCCCCATTCATGGCCCAGGACCCTGCTGGGTGTGGGTTGCATCCAGGAAATTTGCACACTAGAGGCTAAGGTCTGCCCTTAGTTGATGTTCTGTCTTAGAATTACCCAGGTAGGGATATGGCAGGAAACAGACTATGATTCTAGGATAATGGGCCTCTAGGAGATGGCCTTCCAGATTATGTTAGGATATGACACTGTGTCAGAGAGCAACTCAGTCTCCTGTGCTCATTTAACTTGGTGTGTCTTAAAGGCCCCAGGCCTGCAGGCAGTCACCTTGGGAACTCCACCCTGTGTGCCCCTCTGGACGCTTTGTCGGGTGCGCGCACCCATTGTGCTTTCCCTGATAGCGGTGTCCCCCTTTGTTTATAGAACTTCATTGCAATTCATCTCCAAAACACCTGGCAGAACAGCATTTGATCCACTTTTACAGGGCCTTGGTAAATAACCTCTCCCCTCAGATAAGGTTCATGTGACGTTGCTGTAGACCTTGACTGAATTTCATAATTTTGTCTGACCCCAATTCCTTCAGGTTGCTCCATTGCCTTTTACAGACCTTAGCAATCAAGTTTCAGGAGCCCCTTTCTTCTAGCACATCTGCCCTAAATGCCAGTGGAGTCTAGGTTGGGCCATTGGGAGGGTGGGGGGCGAGGGGTAAACCACAAGTAAAATATTATTATCAAGTGCGTGTCATTTACTGCACTGTAATTTTGTACTATCACCATGGTCCCTGGCACAGTAATGGCTAGCACTGCATCCTGCTACTTGTGAAGGGAGCAAAGACTCCCACTTCTGACTTAAAAAATTCACTATCTTGATTGCCCCCTATGGTCATGCATGGTGAAAGCCACCCCAGAGGCCAGCAGAAGGACTATGTGTCTACCCTACTTAGAAAGAAGAACAGGAGGACTCGTGGCACCTTAGAGACTAACAAATTTATTTGAGTATAAACTTTCGTGAGCTACAGCTCACTTCATCGGATGCATGTAGTGAGCTGTAGCTCACGAAAGCTTATGCTCAAATAAATTGGTTAGTCTCTAAGGTGCCACAAGTCCTCCTGCTCTTTTTATGAATACAGACTAACACGGCTGCTACTCTGAAACCTACCCCACTTAGCTCTTTCACCTGGGATGCACACACAAAAGGAGGCAAGTATGGCTGGAGCAGATTCATTTATGTATTTGAGCCAATACAAGAGGAAATTGCTCATTATCATAGTGAGTGTGGAAAACCAGTCTTTGTGCTCATTTTCCATTAGCAATTTCCTTTGTAGAAGTTGCTGTGTAGATCCTCAGGTAGGTACACATTCTCCTCTCTTGTGCTCCAAAGGCCCTTAATTGCTTTGGTGACTCTTTGCTTTGACAATTCATTAAATTCAGCAGAATTCCTTGTCTTGAGTTATAGCTCCAAGGAAAAGATAACAATCTCCGGTGGCTCACTGGGCTCTTTGCAGTTCATTGAGAAGAATGATTGCACCTTGGTTCCAGAGAGCAGAGAGTGTAATGCCAGTACCATGCACGGGGTGGGTGTAGTTATGATAATTCTGCTCAATGAAATAAATTCAAGGGATGCCATAACTTCTTTCCATGTGGTTCCTGGGGGATTGCAGGTAGAGAGACATGTAAAGAACATATGCAGCTGCTTGAAAGGTAAAATGACCTCAATCTATCCAAGGTGAATGAGTTGCATTATTTTTGTAACTTACTGTGCCATCTATTTTCCATAGACGAAACGTGAGCACACAAAACACCCACACAGCAGCGATAACAGCCCAAGAAATACTGAATGATTAACACCACTCACTATTTCTCTGGCAAACCTTCTCCCTTGCTCTAGGCTGCAAGTTCCTTCAGGCAGGGATTCCGTTTTCGTTTGAAATCAGTACAGTGTTGATTGTGCCCAATAAAAAATGCCGCCTCTCAAGTCCTTTGGCCTTTAGAACAAAGGGAATAACCCACTTCTACTTCCACCATCCCTCCCCCAGTCACAGCACATTAAAAGAAAAACGAAGTCAAGTCCCTGCTACCTGGAGAGAAAGAGAGACGAACAAATATTGCTAGGTGCATACTTCATGCATCTGTCTCCCAATCCCAGGAGCGATTGGTACCATGCCCAGAGTGTGGTACAGGTCTTGTTTCTCAGGGCTTCAGCTTTATTTCCTCCAAATAATACAAATTCAGCACAACAATCGTCCCTTCCCCATAAGCCAGGGTGTTCAGCAGGGGCCAACCATTCCCTGAAGGTTTCCTCTGTACAGGTCACTTGCCTAAGAGTCAGCCACAAACTGGGCTCTTTGCCCGTGGTGGTATGTGGCGCTGTGCCTTTAAGGGCTGAGCTTCCCCGCACAGCATCTTGGTGGGACTCTGCGGCTCATGGTGGTGTTATCGCCATCAGCAGGAAGTGGACAGAGAACGAAGTGCAGCCATTGCATGCACCTTAAGCACTGAGTGATCACTGATCCCCACTCACCTGCTGACCCGGGGCCTTCCTGGCAGAGCGGCTGCTCCTGGCAGCTCTTCTCCCAGGCCTGCTCCAGACACTTGCCTGGGAGTTCGCCTGCCAAAGGAGCCAGCCTGCTTCCTGTAGCCGTCCCCACCCCATCCAGGCCACTTGCTGGATTTTATCACTCCCGATCCCTAGCTGCTCAGTCTCAGCTGGGAGGTCGCTGAGCCCAGCTCCCCTGAAAGAGCCAGCTACCCTGTGACACCTTGAAGCTCTCAGCAAGGCGGTAGTCATTGTGTGGAGGGATGGCCTGAGGGGAAACTGGAGGAGGGAGCCCGTCCATCAACCCACTGGAAGAAAAGAGCTACCTCTTCTCAACAAGCTCTAGGGTGCAACTGACCTGTTTAGGGCTGAAGGGATTTCTCAGAGAACACGGCTATTCCCTCCCCTTCTGCCCGCCGCAGTGAGGTTTATTAGAGAGTGACTCAAGTCACTCGGGGTAGTTTAGTACCATGTCTGTTCCAATTTCTCAGGCTCCTTTAGCACGGGGAGTGTTACATGGGCCAGGCCTCTAGGCATGGTAGGGATCAAGAAATAAGACCTTGATAACTTATGTCTGTGGCTGGTGAGCCATGTTCTGGGTTATCTGTACCAACCAGGTGCCTGAGGGACTTTCCTGTATAGCTGCCTCCTAATACAAATATTCCCTTTGTTTATACAACTTCATTGCAATTTACAGTCGAGCTATCTTGGCAGAATATGCTGACTTGCTATATTTTAACTCTGGCTTGGTCTGTAAATAATCTCTCCTGACTGATATGGAGATGGGGACATTTCTGTAGCCTTTGGCTAAGTTTCACTTGAACCCAGCGTCTCTCGTTGGTTTCTATAGACCACATCAATAAAGTTTTCAAGAGCCCCTTTCTTCTAGCAGATCAACAATCCAAAAACGATTTGAAATTTGCAACCCAGGCAAGGGAGAAAAAACATGTAGGGAAAGACAGCAGCCCCAGCTGGATGAATCACTGCCCCAAAAAGGTTAAAAGAAAAGGAGTACTTGTGGCACCTTAGAGACTAACAAATTTATAGTAGGAGTAAGCAGAGAGCATGTAGGGAATGGGAAAAAGGGGTTGATCAGCTAAGAAAGAGACATCATGGAGGTTAGCAAATGTAGGAATAAGGTGAGAAGTGCTAAAAGTCAAGCTGAATTAGCTCTTGCCGGGGAACTTAAAAAAAATAATAAGGGTTTTTTTTAGTTTTATAAATAAAAAGAGAGTGATGAAGAATGAGGTTGGGCTGCTCTGCAGTGTGGATGGAAAGGAGATCAAAGATAATCTGGGTCTGGCCCAAAACCGAAATGAATATTTTGCCTTGGTTTTCAATGAGGATGATAATATGGAACATGTGCATGAAGGCAGGACGGCTGACAGAAAGGAGTGTCTAGAAATGGAAATTACCACATCTGAGGTGGAAGAAAACGAAAAGAGCTTAATGCGCTCAAATCACAGGAACCAGATAACGTCCATCCCAGAATGCTGAAAGAACTGGCACATGAAATTGCTAGTCCAGTAGCAAAGATTTGTAATAAATCTACCTATTCAGGGCTAGTACCATATGACAGTAGAATCATAGAATATCAGGGTTGGAAGGGACCTCAGGAGGTCATCTAGTCCAACCCCCTGCTCAAAGTAGGACCAGTCCCCAACTAAATCATCCCAGCCAGGGCTTTGTCAAGCCAGGCCTTAAAAACCTCTAAGGAAGGAGATTCCACCACCTCCCTAGGTAACCCATTCCAGTGCTTCACCATCCTCCGAGGGGTTATGACTCCCAGGGTTATCTGCTATTTCTCCCTTCAACATTTCCTGGCCATTGCGTGGGCCTCGGGCACTGGGGCACCTCAGTCCCTCCTGTTCTCTTCCTGTGGTACATAACAGTCGAATCTCCTGTTGGCCGTAACGCTTTGGGCTCATGTCAGCTGTTGGGTTTAGGGTGTAGGGGCTGGGTGGTGTGGGTGGCCTGTGCTGTACAGGAGTCAAACAAGCGATCCGGTGGTCCCTTCCAGCCTAAATTCTGTGACTATCTGCAGTACGTGCCATGAGAGTCTCAGTTTGCGCATTGGTTCTCCAAAGCTGAGCAGTTGAGTACAAGGTGGGGGACCCACTGGACCCACTTATGCTGGACCTTACTGGACCCACTTATGCTGGTGAGAGAGACATGCTTTCGAGCTCTTCTTCGGGTCTGGACTTTGATGATGTCTAACATGCAGAGCTGGGGTCTTATCTCAGAAATGATGTGAGAACAAATAGCCACAACCAGTCCCCCTTCCCCATGCTTTCCCCCCAGACCACCAGCCCATCGGGTCACCACAACCAGAGTTTGCACCACAAACAAAGACTTCATTCTTCTCTGTGGAATAATCGCAGCTTTCTCTTAATGTTCAAGGCTACTCACTGACACCTCTAACTTTCTATTTTCTTTTCTTTTTTTTTCCTGATACAGGAAAACCTGTCTCAAGCGACTAATCAAAGGACCAGCCAAAATCAATTAGCTAGTAAAAGTGAATCATTAGCTCGAAGTCAAGACCTCAGTAAATATTGGCAGGCCTACTGTGCCAGTGACAGAATTGGAGGGCTGTTTCGTAATCAAGTTGGATAGCCTGGTCTCTTGCACGAGTGTATATACATGTAGATATAAACATACACATGGTACATGATCATCATCGGTGGGGAGCACTAAGAGAGCATCACCTCAGCTGAGCACTAACAGATTCGACACACATTAAACCACCACCTCCTCTCCACCAGGAAAATGACGGGTGTTTTTGTGCTTCTTTCTCTAGCAACATGGTGCTTTTCAGGTGAGCAATTCTTGCTGTACTGAGAGTCCTAGCCAGCTTCAAAAATATTAAGGTGTCTTCAAAGTGGAACATAGTCTCATTCTTAGAAGAGCTTTTTCTCTTCAAAAGATGGCACTGAAAAGACTTGATCTCCAGGGCCTAATATCCATACAGTCTTAAATGGGCGAATTATTTCTGCACCCTCAGTTTTGTGGGTAGAAGTAACTGCAGGTTCAGTTTCACACCCGTAATTAAGTTGTGGGCACAGTGAAGGACATTAAATGTATAAAGGCCTGATACAAGGGCACAATCAGCTGTTAAGACATCAACTATTTATACTGAAGTATATTTTCAGTGATATCCTGTAGATCTCCATTTGGATCACAAAACACAGCCTGTAAAAAAGAAAAGAAAACCCCAACAAAACACCGTGTTACATTAAAAATAAGACACCTTATCCTCAATTACCAGCATGGTACCAAATTTCACACATGGTTTGTTTAGTTTAACAATCTGTTCACTGACAGTCACTCTGTTAGAAACCACATGGAATTATTCCATAAAAGAGATTCGCACACTTAAAACCTGTTCCTGTCAATTAGTTGGCTTTGTTTTATGATTCTCTCTGTGATTTTCTTTCAGCTGTTGCCCTGGGCAGTGAGGTGAGTGGCAGATCTTTCTATTTATTCTCTGTCACTTTCTCCAGATCTCTGACCTAAGATAAATGGTTGGTGACCACACTGTGGCCGAGTGAATGAAAAACACTGCAACCTGCGGCTGTTTGTATAATGGTCACCAAAGACATTATTGGGGGATTATTGTCTTTTTATCAGATAATTTCAACAAATATTTTTGTTATCCCCAGATAATTCTAGAACTGAATGATACATTAAATAAACAATGTGATGAATATAAACAATAGACATATAATTTAGTGGAAGTGCGATATATATTTGACCAGCTCTGTAACAGTGAGAATAGTTGGGTGGTTCATCAAGCTGCATAGTTACCCCAGTGTTTTATATCTGGAAGAGTAAAACCTTGAGATTCAGATATTCTGTTTCCAAACAGTCAGACTGATGGAATTTTATTATTATATTTATTATTTTACCTAATACAACCTCTGCTTAGACCTTGTGAGGTACTTAAAACAACATGTAGCCACAGCATTGGAGAAACTATGAAAAAATCACAACGAGGGACTAGATCTTTAGTAAATTGATGTCTCTTGATGTTAGTACAGCCACATCAATTTACACCTGCAGGGAATCTGGCCTAAGGGTTTGTTTGTTTTTTAATATTGCACACATTGGAACAATAAGATTTGGTAGCATCTCTCTCTGCACATGTTGCATGCTGAAACAAATTTCTAGCCTCATTTAACCCTCTGGAAAGCATGTTTCAAAAATTCATTAGATTTTGCAGCTTCAGTTTAAGGCTCCATTTGTAATAACTCCTTAGTTTCAGTAGGGCATGGTTGCTTCCCACAGAATACAGGTCTGAGTGAATGATTCTTTGTCCAGCTGTGCATTCCTTCCTCCAGCATGAGAGAAAGCTACTGCAGAACAGACTCATGGATGGAAGAATAAGGTTAAAATATAGCCCTACTTTGCCTTATGGCAGAAGCTAAAAAGGCTGGAGGCACAGAGTGGGGAGATTACTCATGGGCACTATTTCATATTTAAATGGCTGCACCACTTCTATTGCTTGACATTGCTATTACAGGTAGACTGTAGTAAGTACCCCCGGGGTACTGCTGAGGATGGCAAAGTATTGACAGCCTGCCCATTTATCCTGGCTGAAGTCTGTGGCACGGATGGCGTCACTTACCCCAGCGAATGTGGACTGTGCGCACACAATTCGTAAGTACTGTACAGAGAACATTCCTTCCAAGTAACTAACAATGAACAAAAAGAAAAGGAGGACTTGTGGCACCTTAGAGACTAACAAATTTATTTGAGCATAAGCTTTTGTGAGCTACAGCTCTCTTCATCGGATGCATTCAGTGGAAAATACAGCGGGGAGAACTATGCTAGCCAGTGATGCTGATACTGCCCCATGGAAGGTGATAAATTAACTCCAATAGACCCCTCCTGTATCCCACACAGTACGTGTGAATCCGGTTTGTTTTACCAGCACCTTGACTGTAATGTGGAGAGTTACTTACTGAGCTCCTTAACCCCAATCTCCCTCTTCCAACGAGCATGGGACCAATGTTAGCAAAAAGTATGATGGAAAATGTCAACAGAAAATTGTGCCGGTAAGTGTAATCTGATGTACAGTAGAGGCTAGATCCTGCTCCCAGTAATGTCAACAGAAAGACTCCTTTTGCCCTCAGTCAGTGAGAGATGGTTTGGGTGCTAAATAGATGGCCCTAAGTGGTACCTAGACCATGTACTGTCCTTTTTCATAGGGGTGATCTTCAACCTAAATAAACAAAACGGCCATTTTCCATCTATTACACTCTAACGTCATAAGAAAGGGCAAGAGAAGAGGAACAGGGCCTGAGACAAGAAGCAGAAATATCCCAGTGCTGCAGAATTGTGCACACAATTCCTGTTCCCATAGCTGTCTCTTCTCACAGTAACAGGAGACGCACCAAGCAGCCTGATTTAGGGCTATAGGAAGAGGAGACACAAGACTCCTGTATATATCAGTGCATTGACTTCTTTGGATACTGGGATTTTCCAAGATCATACATTGGGAAGGCTGGGAAACACCCCATTTTCTGATCACATGCAGGGCATTCAAAATACCCTTACTTCTCTCCCCAAACTCAGAAATAATTTCATGAATATGAGCCATAAGCAGACATGTTATTTGGTGAATTTATTTTTTTGCGTATTTGACTAGCTCTAAACCAATGCGAATAGTTTGGGCATCAAGAAACAAAACTACCCCAGGGCCAAATGCTGGAGAAGGTAAAGCCCTGGGATCCAGATGCTTCATTTCTACCCAGTCAGCCTGATCAAATTCCATCTTCAGTTTCCCTGATACACTCTGCCTAGCCTGTGTGGGATACAGAAGGCGCAATCCTGGAGAAACTATGCAACAAATAACTGAGGGGGCATATCTTCAGCTAGTGTAAATTGACCTCTATCGATATCGTAGAGGCCTATGTAATTACAGCAGCTGAGACTAGAGGGTCAGGTTTTTTATATTTTACATACAGAAAGAAACAGTGAGATCCGGAAGCCAGGTTCTAAACGTTTTGCATGGGCCACAACAAATTCTCAGCCTCATTTAACCATCTGGAGCCTCATTTAACTGTGAGCCATAATAAATAACTTACTAGATTTTGATATTGAGGCTTTGGTTTAAGGATCCACTCCTAGTACCATGTTAGACTTAACAGGGCTTGGGAACCTCACACAGAACAGGAGTCTGAGTGAGTGATTGATCCTTCCTCCCACGTGTGCATTTCTGCCTCTCCAACACGAGAGAAAGCTCCGGCAGACCTGCCTCTCCCCATTTCCAAGGGAAGCATAAGGGTACACGAGAACCCTCGTACCAAGGCTGGAAGCGCAGGGTGGGGCGGCTGGCCAGAAGCACTGTTTGGGTAACAAAGGCTGCACCGGTACTGTCACTGTGTTGCTGTTACAGTTTGATCGCAGTAAGCACCCCAGGGCTGTTGATGAGGATGGCAAAGTCCTGACGCGCTGCCCTAGGATCCTGGCTGAGGTCTGCCGCACAGATGGCGTCACTTCTCTCAGACAACATTCCTTCCGAGCATTTAACAATAGGCAGAGCCACTGAGAACAGCCTTTAAAATACCATCATTTCCTCTTAGGCCTATTTCTGTAGGTCACTAAACCCCTTGCCCTCCTCTTTGCCCCTATAGTCCACCCTGATTTTCCTCTCCAGGCCCCTATATGTGCTTAGCTGAGCTATCCTAGAAGAGCCAGACTACCGTCCCCAATTGTAGTAGGGGGCTCAGTGGTGACTGAACAGAGGAAAGAATGGACCAGAGTGTTTTTCCAGACGATACACCATAAGGAGACATCACTTGTCTGATAACCAATAGGATTATGCTAATCAGTGATGCTAAAATGTGATCAGCTGACTCAGTCAGGCACCTCCTGTATCCCACACAGTATGTGTGAGTTTGGTTAATTTTACCAGCATCTTCAGGGTTACAGGGAGAGTAACTCACTGATCTCCTTAACTCCCATCTCTTCCTCTTCCAGCGAACATCAGAAAAACGTTATAAAAAAACATGACAGGAAATTGTGCCGGTAAGTGAAACCTGATGCACAAGAAGGGCCAAATTCTAATCCCACTGATGTCAACAGAAAGACTCCTCTTGATGTCAGTGAGAGATGGGTCAGACACCACATGCCTAGACAAAATGGAGCATAGGCTTTGTACTGGCCTTCTGCAAAGGACTGAATTTCAGTCCAACGACACGAAATGGCCATTATCTATATTCTATGCTACAGTGTCAGAAGAAAGAAAGAGGGCTAGAAAAGGAGTAGGGTTTGCGACAAGGAGCAAAAATGCCCCCGTTCTCTGGGAACGTCCACATAAATTCCTTTCCCATAGCAGCCTCTTCTCAGAGTATCAGGCTAAGCGCTGAGTGGCCAGTTTCAGGACTATGGGAAGGAAACACACAAGACCCCTGTATATTTCAGTGCATTCATCTCATGGATACTGGGATTTTCCTTGATAATACACTGGGCAGGTTGCAACCACCTCATGTTCTGATCCTAGGCACAGCACCCATTCAACTGCAGTTAATAGAAATACATCTAATTAGAGCTGCTGAGGATCTAGCCTGAGGGGTTTTTTATATAATTTATAGAATAAAACAACAAGATCTGGAAGAATATTTCTTTCTACACGTTTGGCATGGGCTGAAACAAATTCTTAGCATCATTTAACTCTCCGGACACTGGATCAGAAATGAAAATATTTTGATTTTGAGGCATTGGTTAATGTTCCCTTTGCAATACCTAGTTAGTTTCAACAGGGCATGGATGCCTCACAAAGAATACACATCTGCAGGACTGCTGAAAGGGGGAGGCCAAAGGAGCACTTTGCCTTGAGTCCCCCATTTGAGAAGGTCCCAAACTGTGTGGCTTTGCCACATGGCTCAAGGTCTTACGGTGCTGCCCAGGTTTGGCCCAGTTGCCCCTCTATCATGCTGGAGTGATGGCTGGGCCAGACCAAAGCAGTGCTGAGACCCCTGAGCCAGGCCCAGAGCCACAGGACTAGAGCCACTCCTGCGGAGTGAGCGTGGGTGGACTCACTCTCCATGCTCTTCCCCCCTGTGGTCATTTTTTGGAAGGGTGGGGGCCTCAGTTTCACATTTTGCCCCTGGCCTACAAAAACCTCTGCGCAGCCCTGCAAGTCTGAGGAACTGATTCTTCCTCCCATCCACGACTTCCTTCCCCTCCAGCACGAGAGAACACGAGTAAATTCCTGCAGAACGACTCCCCCCATTGCCAAGGGAAGAATATGTTCAAAATAGGACCCTTGTGCATCTGGTGGCTGAAGGGACAGAGGCTGAAGGCCCCGGGTGGGGGAGTCGCTCTGAAGCACTATTTCATACAACAGCAGCCGCACCGGCGCGATTTCTGTGTTGCTTTTACAGCTTGATTGTGGTCAGTACCCCAGGATTAAAGCTGAGGATGGCAAAGTTCTGATAGGCTGCCCAAGGATCCTGGCTGAGGTCTGTGGCACAGATGGCGTCACGTACCCGAATGAATGTATGCTGTGTGCCCATAACCTGTGAGTACTTTACACAGAACATTCCTTCGGAGTACTTCCTGGGCAGAGCTCCTGAGAACAGCCTTTATAGACACCATCATTTCTTCATAGGCCTATTTCTGTAGGCCTTTTAGCCCCGGCCCCATTCTTTGCCCCTCCAATGTACTCTGACTTTTCTCCTCTGCTTCCCACTACTCCCACTAACCCCCACTCCCACCATATATCCCACCAGGATATCATTAAAGAGGCAGGCTACAAAGCTAGACTAATTGGTCTATAATTCCCCAGGTCCTCTTTCTTTCCATTTGTAAAGATAGGCACTCTGTTTCCTCTTCTCAGTCCTCTGGGACCTTGGCCCTCCACCATGAGTTCTTGACAGTAATCAGTAATGGTTCAGAGACTGCTTCAGTTAGTTCCTTACTGAATTTCATCAGCCCTGCCAACATGAATACATCTAACTTATCTAAATATTCTGGGCTGTCCCTATTCTGGCTTGTGTTCTTTCCCTCTTTTTGTTCATATTGATTGTGAAGCATCTGGTCACAATTAACCCTTTTAGTGAAGACTGTATCATACACTATAAGGAGAAGTCACATGTCTGGTAACTTATGGAAGATACAAGTTGTTGATACTCGTACTGCCTCATAGAAGGTGATAAATTAACTCAGTAAGACACTGCCTGTATCCCATACAATATATGTGAGATTGCACCATTTTACTGGCTCTTGAGTGTAACAGGTACAGTTACTCACCGAGCTCCCTAACTCCAGTTTCTCCCTCTTCCAGAGAACACGGGGAAAACATTAACAAAAAGCATGATGGAGAATGCAAACATGAAATCGGCCTGGTAAGTGTAACCTGAAGCAAAATTACAGCTAGATCCTACTCCCATTGATGTCAATGGACAGAATCCTGTTGACTTCAATGAGAGCTGGTTCAGCCATTGTATGAATGGACTCATGGGGTGTGTCTTGCCTTATACACAGGGCTGGATTTCATCCTAAATACACAAAATGGCCATTCTCCATATACTACAGTATTACCTCATAACAAAAGGAGATAGAAGAGGAGCAACATATGAGACAAGTAGTAGAAATATCCCAGTGCTGCAGAATTGTGCACTTAACACCTGTTCCCATAGAAGTCTCTTCTAATAATAGCAGGCTAAGCACTGAGCAGCCTGATTTAGGACCATGGGAAGGGGAGACACAAGACCTCTGTATATATCAATGCTTTGACCTCTTTGGATACTGGGATTTTCCAAGATCGTACACTGAGAAAGTTGGAAAACACCCCGATTTCTGCTCCCAGGCAGGGCACCCTGTGTGCAGCGGGATTCCAAACACCCCGGCTGTTGTCCATAACCATAAAAATAATTTGATGAATAGCAGCAATAATCATTCCAAATCATTGGATTCAAGTATCTTTTATGTATTTGTCCATCTCTAAACCAAAGGGATTAGTCGGGGCCATCAAGAAGTTAAATGACCCCCATGCCATCTATCTGAAAGAGTAAAACCCTGGGATTCAGCTCTTCCAATTTCCTAGTCAGAGGGATGGAATTTCATTTTTTCTGTTACCCTGCACAGTCTGTGCTTAGACCGTGTGTGGTTCACAGAGCAACAGCCAGACTCTTTGTTGGAGAAAACATGAACAAATAACACAGAGGGGACAGCTGGGGTGAATCGATTTACACACTCAGAGGAGTTGGCCTGAGGGTTTCTATATGGTGCAGATTGGAACAGCAAGATCTCAAAACCTTTTTGTCTCTGCATGTTTGGCTGGCATTGATACAAATTCTTAGCCCCATTTAACCCTCTGGAGACTGGATCATAAATGACAACTCCCTAGATTTTGAATATTGGGACATTGGTTTGAGGATCCACTTCTAATACCTAGTTACGTTCAATATACTGTGAGTGCCTCCCAGAAAATATGAGTCTGAGGGAATGATCCTTGCTCTCCAGCATGAGAGAAAACACCTAGAACCCACTCACCCGGTTTTCAATAGAAGAATAAATTTAACATTTAACCCTAGTTTGTATTGTGGGAGATGCTCTGAGGCCTGGAGGCCCAGAGTGGGGAGATTACTCATGGGCACTATTTCTTATAACAAAGGCCACACTGGTACTATTGATGTGTTATTTTTACAGCTTAATTGTAGTGAGTACCACCGCGGCACAGTCCTGATATCCTGCCCAAGGATCCTGGCTGAGGTCTGTGGCACAGATGGCATCACTTACCCCAATGATTGTATGCTCTGTGCCCATAACTTGTAAGTACTGTACATCACCCATTCTTTCTGAGTAATTAACAATGGGCAGAGCTCCTGATTGCGGCCTGTATAAATATCCTCATTTCTCCATAGACGTGTTTCTATAATTCCCTTATACAGGGACCCTCCTCTCTGCCCATCCAGGGTACTCTGAGTTTCCTCCCCTTGTCCTGTCTGTGCTCAGTGGGGCTATCATGGAAGAGCCAGAGCACAACCCCCAGAATTCAGTAGTGGGATGACTGGTGCTTGGCCATTCAGGAAAGAATGGGCCAGAATATTATTCCAAATGATACACTGTAAGGAGGCGTCACATATCTGCTAACCAATAGCATTACACTAGTCAGAGATGTAGCTACTGCCCTGTAGCCGGTGATAATCTAACTCAGACGCTTCCTGGATCCCATCCAATCTATGGGAGTTTGGTTCATTTTACCAGTGCCTGGAGGGTGACAGGAAGAGTACTTCACTGAGCTCCCTCACGCCAGTCTTTCCCTCTTCCAGGGAACACCGGACCAGTGTTGGCAAAAAGCATGACGGCAGGTGCAAAGAGAAAACAGCTGCGGTAAGTGAAACCTGTTGCACAGTAAGTGGCCGAACCTCCTTCTATTCATACCAATGGAGCGACTCCAACCTATTTACTTCAGTGAGGGAAGGGTCACATACTATATGCATGGATTTAGGCGATGCATAGACCACGTGCTGCCTTAGTATCTAGGGATCAGTTTCACACTAACAACGCCAAATGGCCATTATCCAGGGAGACCGAAGGCGAACCGGATCTGAGACAAGGAGCATAAAGGCCCTAGCGCTGCAGAACTGTGAAACAAACCCTATTCACGCAACAATCTCTTCTCCCAGTGTCAGGCGACGCGTTAACAGCCGGCTTTGGGACTGAGGAGAGGACACACAAGACCCCTGGTTTATATTCACCTTGGTGGATACTGGGATTTTCTGAGCTAAAGAGTTGGGCAGGTAGTAAAAACCCCTGTGTTGTGACACCAGGCAGGGCAGTCTGAGTGCAGGAGGATTCAAAACATCCGCTCTTGTTTTTGAGCAATAATCAGAACAAATCATTATTTTTTTACCTATTTGACAAGCTCTAAACCTGAGGGAATTGTTTGGGCCATCAAGAAGCAAAAACAACCACAGTTCTAGATAATTGAAAGAGTAAAACCCTGGGATTCAGACACTCCATTTCCATACAGTCAGAATGAAGGAATTTCTGTCTTTTCTCTTTTTTTGTTACTATCTGTGCTTAGACCATATGAGGTACATAGAGTAACGTGCAGACACCACACCGGAGAAAGCATGAAAATTACCACCAAAGAGCCATATACTCATCTGTTGTAAATCAACTATCTAAATCAACTATCACTGCCATCAACAGAGCTAGGTCAATTTACAGCAGCTGAGAATCTGCCCCAGGTTTTCTTATATCATACAAATACAACAAATCTATCAGCATATTTCTTTCTGGATGTTCTGCATGAACTGAAACAAATTCTTATCATTTCTCTCTCTGGACACTGGATCATAACTGAAATCTCACTAGATTTTGAGTTCTGAGGCTTTGAGTAAATGCACCACTTGGAATACCTATGGGTGTGTCCCACAGAATACAGGTCTGAGTGAAGAAGCCTTCCTCCCAATTGTGCATTCCTTCCCCTCCAGCATGAGAGAAAACTACAGTAGCACTGAGTAGCCCTCTTTCCTGCCTAACAATAAGTTTTAAACATAACCCTAATTTCTCGTGTGATAAACACCAGAAAGGCTGGAGACACGGGGTGACTCATGGGGCACCATTTCATAGATCGAAGGATGCAACAATTCTATTGCTGTGTTACTTTCCCAGCCTGAGTGCACTTCACACCGCAGGTCTACTGCTGACGATGGCAAAGTACTGCTCGTCTGTCCCATGATCCTGGACCCAGTGTGTGCCACAGATGGGGTCACTTATGCCAATGAATGCGAGATGTGTGCCCATAACCTGTAAGTACTGTACAGAGAGCATTTCTTCTGAGTGATTAACAAAGAGCCAAGCTCCTGAAAACAGCCTTTATAAATATCTTTCATAGCCTGTTTCTGGAGGTCTCTTAGCCCTTGACCCTACTTCTTTACCATTTAATCTGCCTTGAGTTTTCTCTCCTGACCCTGCATTGGCTCACTGGGGAAACATGGAACGGCCAAATGACGCCCCCCCCTTACCCCCCGAATGCAGCAGGGGGCTAAAAGTGATGACTGAACAAAGAAAAGAAAGGGCCAGAATGTTACTCCAAATGATACAATAGAAAGAGACGTCACATATCTGGTAAAGAATAGGATTATACTGGACTCAGTGTTGCTGGTACTGCCTTGTAGAAGGAGATAAACTAATTCAATCAGATGCCACCTGATCCCCCCCCACCTCACAGTATATGGGAGATTGGTTCATTCTACCACTGCCCTGAGTGTAGCAGGGAGAGTTACCCACTGAGCTCCCTAATTCCAGTCTCTTCTCTTCCAGAGAACATGGGACCAATGTTAGCAAAAAGCACGATGGGAAATGCAAACAGGAAGTTGTGCCGGTAAGTGTAACCTGATGCAAAACAAGGGCCAAACCCAACTCCCAATAATTTCAGAGGAAAGACACCTCCTAACCTCAGCGAGAGATGGCTCAGACACAATACTCATGGATTCAAGTGGTGCCTAGAGTTTGTAGGGATCTTCTGCAAGGGGGTGAATTCACCCTAACTACATGAACTGGCCATTATCTATATACATCAGCGTACTGTCAGAAGAAAGAAAGAGGGATACAAGAGGAATGGGCTTTGAGATGATCCTGTGCTCTGGAAATATGAACAGATATCCCATTCCCATAGCAGTCTTCTCACAGTACCAGGCGAAGCACTGAGCGGCCAGTTTTAGGACTACAGGAAGGGGAGACACAAGTCCCCTGTATAGATTAGTGCATTCCTCTCCTTCGATACTGGGATTTCCAAGAAAATAAACTGGGCAGGTGAAAAAGCCCCTGTGTTCTGATCACTGTCAGGGCATCCTACATGCAGGGGGAATGAACAAATACAGAAATCATTGGATGAACATGACCACTAATAATAAAAAAAAGATTGGATTGATTTATTTTGTATAGGCTGACCAGCTCTAAACACAGCAATAGTTTGGCCATCAAGAAACAAAACAACCCCAGTGCTTTATATTTGAAGGAGCAAAACCCTGGGATTTAGATATGCCATTTCGATACAGGCAGATGGATGGCATTTTTTTTTCCTGGTACAATCTGTGCTTAGATGGTATGAGATACACAGAGCAACAGGCAGGCACCTTGTCGGAGAAACTATGAAAATATTACAACAAAGGGCTAAACTGACTCCCACTGAAGTGCACAGAGCTCCATCAATTTACACTAGCTGAGGCTCTCGCCTGAGGGTTTTTCATATTTTACAGAATGAAACAAGATCGGGTAGCATATTTCTCTCTCCCTGTTTTAGTGGGCTGAACCAATTTCTTAGCCTCATTTAACCCCCTGGAAAATGGATCATAAATGAAAACCTATTAGATTTTTGAGACTTTGGTTTAAAGCTGCACTTCTGATTCCTATTTAAGTTCAACAGGGCCTAGACTGAGTGAATGATCCTTTCTCCCACCTGGGCATTCCTAACTCTCCAGCATGAGAGAAGGGGAGAGAACTACTCACACCACATCCAATGGAAGAAGAAGTTTAAAGTATAACCCTAGTCTGTCGTTCAGCAGAAGCTACAACAGCTGGAGGCTCAGAGTGGGGAGGTGACTTGTGGGCACCACGGTGATTGCTTGACATTGCTGTTACAGGTGGATTGTAGTAAGTACCCCCGAGGAACTACTGAGGATGGCAAAGTTCTGACAGCCTGCCCACTTCTCCTGGCTGAGGTCTGTGGCACAGATGGCATCACTTACCCCAACGAATGCAGGCTGTGTGCCCATAACTCGTAAGTACTGTGCAGAGACCATTCCTTCTGAGTTACTCACAGTGGGCAGAGCTCCAGATACCAGCCTTAATAAAAACCAGAATTTCTTCATAGACCTCTTTCTGCCGATCTCTTAGCCCCTGGTCCTCTTCTTTGCCTCTCCAGTCTATTCTGAGTTTCCTCCCCCACCCCTTGCATGTGCTCAGTTGGGCTATCATGGAGGGGACAGACTACCACCCCCAGAGTTCAACGGGGGGCTGAGTGGTGATTGAGGAAAGAAAAGAATGGGCCGGCATGTTATTCAAATGATACACTGTAAGGAGACGTCACAGGTCTAGTAACAGATAAGAATATACTGTTAAGAGATGCTTATCCTGCCTTGTCACAGGTGATAAGGCATCTGACTGAGATAGTTTCTGAATTCCAGACAGTATATGTGAGTTTGTGTCATTTTTATCAGCAGCTATGGTGTAACAGGATGAGCCGAAGCTCCTAACTTCAGTCTCTCCCTCTTCCAGGGAACATGGAAGCAGTGTTACCAAGAAACACCATGGGAAATGCAAACAGGAAACTGCAATGGTAGGTGACACCAGATGCAAAAGAAGGACCAGATCCTACTTCCGTGGATGGCATTGGAAAGGCTCCCCTTGACTTCAGTGAGAGATGGTTCAGGCACTATCCACATTGCCCTCGTGTGCGTCTTCTTCCCAGGGATGAATTTCAGCTAGCTACACCAAATGGCCATTATCCATAAACCGCACTGAGATCAGGGGAAAGGAGGGGAGAGAGGAGAGGAATGGGATATGAGCTCAGCAGCAGCAATGCCCCAGTGCTGCAGAAATGTGAACTTCCCCATAGCATCTCTTCTCACAGTATCAGGCTAAGCTCCGAGCAGCCTGATTTAGGACCATGGGAAGGGGAGACACAGGACCCCTGTATATATCAGCACAGTGACCTCTTTGGATACTGGGATTTTCCAAGACAATACACTGGGCAAGTTGGAAAGTCCCATATGTTCTGATCACAAGCAGGGCACCCCGTGTAGAGGGCATTCTAAACGCCTGCTGTTACCCTCGTACATGTGGTCAGCAGATGTTGCTTAGGTCAAAGTGGGAGAACAAGCTTTATTTTTATAGTAACTCCTCCCAGCAGGGAGAGGCGAGTGGATAAGTCAGTTATCAGATTCTTAGATGGCAAAGTGAATTTTTTTAGTGCAGGAATAGATTATTATTGCTGTAGCACCCAAAGCCCCATTTGTTGCTACGTGCTTTACAAACATGCTGTTCCTCTTCTGCATGCAGGTTGACTGCAGTGATTACGTTACACTCAGCTCCAGCTGCACGCAGGAGAACATACCCCATTGCGGCTCTGATGACAAAACCTACGGCAACAAATGTCTATTCTGCAGTGCAGTTGCGTACGTACAGAACTAAATCTCTTCTTCTAAATAATTAAAGTGATTAATCAATCTATCTATCTGTAAGAGGCATAAGTAAAGTTCCCATACTTCACATTTGCCTGTTTCCTTATGTATGTGGTCATGTTGATTTTGACAGAAGCGGATCTCCAGATGTCACGAACTGCAGACCTGCAATGAGTTTTACCTGTTTGGCCTAGAGTTTCAGTATGTCATGAAAAATATTTCACAAACGCTTCTTGTTCCTGATGAAGGAGCAAAATCTTTCACTTTTCTTTGAATGCTAAGCATGGATGGAAATAGCTGTTGAGATTCTATTACTTTGAATGGTCTGCCATGCTGTGCTAAGACCCTATCAGAGACTTCCAGCGCTACTCGAATGAAGAGACCTATATTAGCATCCTGCGTGCTCCATCTCTGATCCAGTTCTCTCTCTCTTCCCCTTCAGGGAAAGCAATGGGACTCTGACTTTGAGCCATTTTGGAGAATGTTGAATCCTCAGAGGTGCTGAGCCCTGAGAGAGAGCCCTCCTTTGCTTCACTTCCCATTGGCAGAGCCTTCATAAAGACCCATCCTCAGCACAACCGGCATCCTGGGGGCTCTTGATTTCTCCTGAGTTTCTTGTTCAATAAAACAAAACTCACCAGCATTTCTTTGTCCTGTTTTATCGCCGTGTCACATACCACGTTTCTTTCCGGGTTGTTGAGTGACGATGCCAGAGAGAACAGAAAGTGTGAATCTGTGCTAGAAACGGATTGTTTGTTTGACGTTCTACTCCCTCTAGGATGTAACTTCCAGAGAGGCAGCCACTTCCTTCCATCAGTGTCATACGGGATAGCCGGAAAATGTAGCCACATCAAATACATTGTCTCATGATTTTACATGGAATTTAACCTCAAGCTACAAAGGTAACAGGATCACAATACTGTAGTGAGCTCATGCAGACATCTGACATCTTCCCTGTGTTCAGCCTCATAGCTATATACATGAAATTATAACCTATAACCTTACTATAACATTCCTGTAACAATTACTATAACCTCCCTATAACAACCATGCTCAGTGCATTATGAGCCTTCCGAAGACATCCAACATGACAAACTTTGCATTGGATACCACAC
The DNA here is from genome assembly GCF_965152235.1 of Eretmochelys imbricata. NCBI lineage: Eukaryota > Metazoa > Chordata > Testudines > Cheloniidae > Eretmochelys > Eretmochelys imbricata. Next base: position 2,042,932 of record NC_135579.1, read on the forward strand.
AATCATTTTATAAAGCTGAAGGTGGGGGTGTAGGGTGTTCACCCGAGGTACAGAGCAATACAATAATATGGTTGGATGATCTGCACACCTGCATGTGTGTGTGTATATATATATATATGTGTGTGTGTGTGTGTGTGTGTGTGTGTGTTGCACGTGTGGAGAAATACAAAAAGATTAACTCCCGAGCTGAGCACTACCAGACTCACCACAGACCAAACCACCACCTCCACTGTGAACGCAACAAGGTGTCTTTGTGCTTTTCACTCTGGCACTTTCCTGCTTCTCAGGTGAATAAGTCCTGCAGTATTGCACAGCCCTGGGTCTGACATTCTCTGCCTCTGGATGATTTGGGCTGGGCCCTGGGTCTCTTCAGAAACATTACAGTGTTCTCAAAGCGGAGGAACATCTCTCCCTGTGAAGAGCTATTTTGTCTCAGAAAGATGGCACTGACAAGACTTGACATCCAGAAAGCCTTTGACAAGGTCCCTCAGCAAAGGCTCTTATGCAAAGTAAGCTGCCATGGGATAAGAAGGAAGGTCCTCTCAGAGCCCCCTCCAACCCCCCAATGTTCCTCAGACGTTCTTGTCAACTGCTGGAAATGGCCCACCTTGATTATCACTACAAAAGGTCCCCCCTGCTCTCCTGCTGGTAATAGCTCACCTTAAGTGATCACTCTGGTTACAGTGTGTATGGTAACACCCATTGTTTCATGCTCTCTATGTATATAAATCTCCCCACTGTATTTTCCACTGAATGCATCCAATGAAGTGAGCTGTAGCTCATGAAAGCTTATGCTGAAATAAATGGGTTAGTCTCTAAGGTGCCACAAGTCCTCCTGTTCTTTTTGCGAAGACAGACTAACACGGCTGTTACTCTGAAACCAAAAAGAAAAGGAATACTTGTGGCACCTTAGAGACTAACCAATTTATTTGAGCATATGCTTTCGTGAGCTACAGCTCACTTCATCGGATGCAGCGGCAGTCAAAAAAGCGAACAGAATGCTGGGGATAATTAAGAAAGGGATAAATAATAGGTCAGAAAATATCATATTGCCTCTATATAAATCCATGGTATGCCCACATCTTGAATACTGCGTGCAGATGTGGTTGCCCCATCCCAAAAAAGATATACTGAAATTGGAAAAGGTTCAGAAAAGGGCAACAAATATTATTCCACATATGGAACGGCTTCCATATGAGGAGAGAATAATAAGACGGAGACTTTTCAGCTTGGAGAAGAGACGGTTAAGGGGAGATATGTTTGAGGTCTATAAAATCATGACTGGTGTAGAGAAAGTAGATAAGGAAGTGTCGTTTACTATTTCTCATAACACAAGAACTAGGGGTCACCAAATGAAATTAATAGGCAGCAGGTTTAAAACAAATAAAAGGAAGTATTTTTTCACACAACGCACAGTTAACCTGTGGAACTCCTTGCCAGAGGATGTTGTGAAGGCCAAGACCATAAGAAGGGTGCAAAAAAGAACTAGATAAATTCAGGGAGGATAGGTACATCAATGGCTATTAGCCAGGATGGGCAGGGATGGTGTCCCTAGTCTCTGTTTGCCAGAAGCTGGGAATGAGTGACAGGGGCTGGATCACTTGATTATTCCCTGTTTTGTTCATTCCCTCTGGGGCACCTGGCACAGGTCACTGTTGGAAGACAAAAAGAAAAGGAGTACTTGTGGCACCTTAGAGACTAACCAATTTATTTGAGCATGAGCTTTCGTGAGCTACAGCTCACTTGATCGGATGCATACCGTGGAAACTGCAGAAGACATTATATACACACAGAGACCATGAAACAATACCTCCTCCCACCCCACTGTCCTGCTGGTAATAGCTTATCTAAAGTGATCATCAAGTTGGGCCATTTCCAGCACAAATCCAGGTTTTCTCACCCTCCGCCCCCACCCCCCAAACTCACTCTCCTGCTGGTAATAGCCCATCCAAAGTGACCACTCTCTTCACAATGTGTATGATAATCAAGGTGGGCCATTTCCTGCACAAATCCAGGTTCTCTCACTCCCTCACCCCCCTCCAAAAACCACACACACAAACTCACTCTCCTGCTGGTAATAGCTTATCCAAAGTGACCACTCTCCCTACAATGTGCATGATAATCAAGGTGGGCCATTTCCAGCACAAATCCAGGTTTTCTCACCCCCCCACCCCCATACACACACAAACTCACTCTCCTGCTGGTAATAGCTTATCTAAAGTGATCATCAAGTTGGGCCATTTCCAGCACAAATCCAGGTTTTCTCACCCTCCGCGCCCCCCCCCCACACACAAACTCACTCTCCTGCTGGTAATAGCCCATCCAAAGTGACCACTCTCTTCACAATGTGTATGATAATCAAGGTGGAAGACAGGATACTGTGCTAGATGGACCCTTGGTCTGACTCAGTAGGGCCATTCTTATGTTCTTAATTTCAGCACAGACTTAAATGGGCTATTATTTTTGCACCCACAGTTTTGTGGGTTCAAATAACTGCAGGTGCAGTTCCACACCCATAATTAGTTGTGGGCACAATCATAGAGTCATAGGAGTGGAAGGGACCTTGAAAGGTCATCTAGTCCAGTCCCCTGCACTCCTGGCAGGACTAAGTATTATCTAGACCATCCCTGACAGGTGATTGGAAATTTTAAAGAGAAAGTTAAACAACGATGGAGATTCCACAACCTGTCTAGGCAATTTATTCCAGTGCTTAACCACCCTGACAGGAACTGGGTATCTGGGTGCTGGAGACAGGAGCACTTCTTAAGCTGTTTTCACTTTAGTCTGCAGCTTTGGGGGACAGGGTTCGAACCCGGGTCTGTGTCTACAGCAGGCTACTGTGTCTGGTTTAACAAGGCAGGGTTCTGGAGTCCCAAGCTGGCAGGGAAAATAGGCTCAGAGGTAGTCTCATCATATCAGGTGGCAATCCCAAGGGGGTCTCTGTGACCCAACCTGTCACAGCCTCATTTAACCCTCTAGAGAGTGAAGAATAATGGAAAACTCATCAGATTTTGAGTTGTGGTTTCAATCTAGTAACTTTCAACAGTGTCTGGGTGTCTCAGACAGAATACCAGTCTGAGGGAATGGTCCTTCCTCCCTGCGCAGCATCCCTTGCTCTCCCACGGGAAAAAAGTAGGGCGTATGCTGTGTGCCCATAACTTGGTCAGTTCTGTTTATAGAACATCCTAAATCTCCTGAGGCCCAGTCCTGCGCTTTCACTGCAAGACCCTCCTTCCTCATTAGTCAACTTTTCAAACCAGGGCCCAGAGAAATATTCATTCTATCCCTCCTCTCTGCCAGGCCATGAAGCCCTGCACCCCCTTTCCTCACGAGCCCCAGGGAACAATTTGCACACCTAGCCCACTGTCCTTAGCAGATAGAAGTTAGAGCCTGGAGTAGTTTTCAGATAAACATTTCCTTGTCCGTCACTGAGCAGGATGCATTCCTTAGTGCTTGGGGCAGCCCCACCCCCAGCCACTGCTGCTCCCCGGCTCCGAAAACAACATCAGAGGGTGTTTTCACAATCACAGTGGCCAGTGTCTATGTGTGTGTGTGAGCTCCGTTGGCGTGCATTGTTACGGCACACGCAGCTCTAACAGACTGAACGCCGGGCTAACCAGCCACCTCCACCATGAAAATCGCAGGTGTCTTTTCCTCCTCACTCTGGCCCTTCTCTGCTGCTTCTCAGGCGAGTCGCTTTCACTGTAGCTGGTAGAAAGTCCCATGTGACGCTCTGAACACTGGAAATCACGACTGATAATAGGAAAGGCTCATTGTCACCACGGTATTCAATTATATTGTTCATTAGCAATCACTGACATCCTGGCAGCAGTGTGCAAGGCACAGTCCCGGAACCAAGTACGTACCAATCTTAATGGGCCCTGCTCCCTTTATAAGGATTGGGAAGTTAGTAGAATTGGAGAAGTGGCTCAGTCTAATGGGAGCTGATTTCTTCCTAAGAGATATTACTGCTGACCCTGGACAGTGGACTCCCTGCACTGTAACGTCCCTGAGTTGTCCCAATTGACCTAGTGGAGGGGGGACTCTGGTACTTGTAGTTTGAAAGGAAATTCCAGCAGCATAAGCAGTTTTCCATGATTGGAGGGGACAGCGGGCTACCCCGATGGGAGGAAGTGGGGATGGTGCTGGCTCTGTAGCCTCCCAGGTGCATTGTGGAGCAGCGGTGGGTCTGGCTGTTCCGACAGTCACTCTGCACAGAATTCCTCCTGCCCCCCCCCGCCCCCCCAAGGAGTAAGCAGAGTAAAGGAATGCCATCCCAGTTAGCTTACACGGCTCAGGGGTCCTCTCCACGATCCAAACCTCCCTGCGGGGGGGGGGGGTGTTTCAGGGCGAGGAAGATGAGCAAGCCTGGGTGGAGGACACTTGAAGAAGCCATGCTGGCAGGGGAGCTGAAGGGCCTGGGAAGCAGGACAGAGGTGCTGGGCCTCTGCAAGTTTCCAAAGATCAGCACAGACCTCAGGTGCCCCATGTCATTTCCACTGAGCAGGGCAAAGCATGGGGCAATTCCAATGAAAGTCTGTGAGTGGAAACTCCTGGGGCTGGATTCTGCTCTTCGGTCCCGTGGTCTGTGCCATCACCCAGCTGTCAATGAGAGCAGAGTCTGGCTCTCTGGAGGTTTCTCCCATGGGAAGGGTGAGCGGCTCCTCAGATTTCAGACGTGCCAACACTATTCTGAAACGTCTTGTTTGAAATGCATTTTGTTTGCTGATCAGTAGGACCCAGAAAAATCTGCTACGCTAAATCATCAAAAGTTCTCTTGCTATTCACTAATCTAGCTCCCTCCAGGGCCACTAGTACAGGAAACGTTCGGTCTGTCTGGGCGTTTTATGCCACACTCATCACAACAGTAGCTTGTCTGTCATTCCCTAATATTTCCCAGGTTAGAAAACTCCATTCAGTTATTCTGCAAACCAGTTAGCACATGATATGTAATTATCTCAGTCATTCTGCATCCTTTTATATTTCTGCTTCTGTTTTGGTTCCAGCTAGCCAAAACAGGAATCAGGTTAGTCCAGTTCTTTCTGTTCATTTCTTATCACTTTATTCTGATGCTTTATTATGGATAAATGGTTCCTAACCACACTGTTCCCAAGATCTAGGTGTTGGAAAAAATCAGTGAAATCAATAGCAAAAGGAAAATTGCCCAAAGTCCTTATGGTTAAGAGTTAGGCATATTAAAAACCAGAGCCACCTCAGTAATACAGCACAGAGAGAGTAAGACCCAGCGATTCAGACTGAGTCATGCTGATTATACTGGCTGAGGTTCTGGCCCATGGTTTCCAGACAGTGAGACTAGTGAACGCCAGACATCGCTGCATGATGTGGCATAATGTGTGGTTAGATTGTGAAAGATGTAGAGAGCAGTGGGGCAGCTAAAGTGCACTGAACAAACATTGTGCAACCATGTGCTTGGGCAGCATTAAAAGAGCTTTGAATCATAGAATCGTAGAATATCAGGGTTGGAAGGGACCTCAGGAGGTCCTCTAGTCCAACCCCCTGCTCAAAGCAGGACCAATCCCCAACTAAATCATCCCAGCCAGGGCTTTGACCTGCTCTGTGTTCTTAAAAAGAACAGGAGCACTTGGGGCAGCTTAGAGACTAACAGGTTCTTAGTCAAGTTTCCCAAGACAAGTGTAGCCCTGCCGCCTAGTGCGTGTGTCCAGGGCACATTTCATTCGATGATTTTGTAGACTGGCGTGGAGCACTTTTTAAATCACTTGCTGACTGTGCATTGGGATCATATTGTCTAGATGCACCATCGGGAATATTGGCATTGGACTATTGCAGGCTCACGACGTACTGCCATACAATCATCGCCATTATTTCAAACCTGCCTTTATTTCCAGACATCCCAAAAGTATATGTCCTTTCTGAGGGGGGCGAGTCTCTTGCAACTGTGAAATTTTAAAATGAGGAGGGTTGAATTTTCCAAGAGCAAATAAAGTGTCTGAAAAATGCTTATTTTAACCTTCTGAGAACTCAGATTAGCAGTACAGGTTTCTATGAAACGTTCCAAAATTAAACAATTCCTTTCTGCTGTGAGACTGGCCATGAACATGTCTGTTGCCAAAGGTATTTTATTTAGAAACGTATACACCTCTGAAAATGGGGGGTTGGAATGAAAATGGTACCAAAAATGCAGACACCCTAGTATTCAGAAGTGGCTGGGATGGCTCTCCCTGTATCTACCTCACATCTCTACTTAACCGGACGGAAATGGCCACGTCATGATGTTGAGCTCTGAGCTCTGGTCTCCATATTGGAAGAGAAGATTGAAGGTCTGGAGCAACAGATAACGACCCTGCGTTGCATACGAGAAACTGAGGATTTTCTGGACAAAACTCAGGATAGGCTTCTAGGGGCACAAAGCTCTAAAGATATAGAGCAGGTTGCACAGAGGAGCCAAGAGGCCAGTGAAGAAGCTTGGCAACATGTGACCTCCAGAAGAGGTAAGCGGAATGTCCGGGTTCCAGCAACGCGGACACAGGTAACTAACCGCTTTCATGTTCTCTCCGCAGGTACCGTTGCAGAGAGTGGACCAGATGATATGTCTGGGGCGAGAAAGCAGAAGGAGACTCCGCTGGTTGGAAGGCATGAGATGCGATGTCCTGAGGTTGGGGGTTCCACGACCACCACTCCCAAGAGGAGAAGGCGGGTGGTGGTGGTCGGGGACTCTCTCCTCCGGGGGACTAAGTCATCTATCTGCCGCCCTGACCGGGAAAACCGAGAAGTCTGCTGCTTGCCAGGGGCTAAGATTCGCGATGTGACGGAGAGACTGCCGAGACTCATCAAGCCCTCGGATCGCTACCCCTTCCTGCTTCTCCACGTGGGCACCAATGATATTGCCAAGAATGACCTTGAGCGGATCACTGCGGACTACGTGGCTCTGGGAAGAAGGATAAAGGAGTTTGAGGCGCAAGTGGTGTTCTCGTCCATCCTCCCCGTGGAAGGAAAAGGCCTGGGTAGGGACCGTCGAATCGTGGAAGTCAACGAATGGCTACGCAGGTGGTGTCGGAGAGAAGGCTTTGGATTCTTTGACCATGGGATGGTGTTCCATGAAGGAGGAGTGCTGGGCAGAGACGGGCTCCATCTTACAAAGAGAGGGAAGAGCATCTTTGCCAGCAGGCTGGCTAACCTAGTGAGGAGGGCTTTAAACTAGGTTCACCGGGGGAAGGAGACCAAAGCCCTGAGGTAAGTGGGAAAGAGGGATACCGGGAGGAAGCACAGGCAGAAATGTCTGTGAGGGGAGGGCTCCTGCCTCATACTGGGAATGAGGGGCGTTCAACAGGTTATCTCAAGTGCTTATATACGAATGCACAAAGCCTTGGAAACAAGCAGGGAGAACTGGAGGTCCTGGTGATGTCAAGGAACTATGATGTGATTGGAATCACAGAGACTTGGTGGGATAACTCACATGACTGGAGTACTGTCATGGATGGTTATAAACTGTTCAGGAAGGACAGGCAGGGCAGAAAAGGTGGGGGAGTAGCACTGTATGTGAGGGAGCAGTATGACTGCTCAGAGCTCCGGTACGAAACTGTAGAAAAACCTGAGTGTCTCTGGATTAAGTTTAGAAGTGTGTGCAACAAGAGTGATGTAGTGGTGGGAGTCTGCTATAGACCACCAGACCAGGGGGATGAGGTAGATGAGGCTTTCTTCCGGCAGCTCACGGAAGCTACTAGATCGCATGCCCTGATTCTCATGCGTGACTTTAATTTTCCTGATATCTGCTGGGAGAGCAATACTGCGGTGCATAGACAATCCAGGAAGTTTTTGGAAAGCGTAGCGGACAATTTCCTGGTGCAAGTGCTAGAGGAGCCAACTAGGGGGCGCGCTTTTCTTGACCTGCTGCTCACAAACCGGGTAGAATTAGTGGGGGAAGCAAAAGTGGATGGGAATCTGGGAGGCAGTGACCATGAGTTGGTTGAGTTCAGGATCCTGACGCAGGGAAGAAAGGTAAGCATCAGGATACGGACCCTGGACTTCAGGAAAGCAGACTTCGACTCCCTCAGGGAACGGATGGCCAGGATCCCCTGGGGGACTAACTTGAAGGGGAAAGGAGTCCAGGAGAGCTGGCTGTATTTCAAGGAATCCCTGTTGAGGTTACAGGGACAAACCATCCCGATGAGTCGAAAGAATAGTAAATATGGCAGGCGACCAGCTTGGCTTAACGGTGAAATCCTAGCGGATCTTAAGCATAAAAAAGAAGCTTACAAGAAGTGGAAGGTTGGACATATGACCAGGGAAGAGTATAAAAATATTGCTCGGGCATGTAGGAATGAAATCAGGAGGGCCAAATCGCACCTGGAGCTGCAGCTAGCGAGAGATGTCAAGAGTAACAAGAAGGGTTTCTTCAGGTATGTTGGCAACAAGAAGAAAGCCAAGGAAAGTGTGGGCCCCTTACTGAATGAGGGAGGCAACCTAGTGACAGAGGATGTGGAAAAAGCTGATGTACTCAATGCTTTTTTTGCCTCTGTTTTCACTAACAAGGTCAGCTCCCAGACTGCTGCGCTGGGCATCACAAAATGGGGAAGAGATGGCCAGCCCTCTGTGGAGATAGAGGTGGTTAGGGACTATTTAGAAAAGCTGGACGTGCACAAGTCCATGGGGCCGGACGAGTTGCATCCGAGAGTGCTGAAGGAATTGGCGGCTGTGATTGCAGAGCCATTGGCCATTATCTTTGAAAACTCGTGGCGAACCGGGGAAGTCCCGGATGACTGGAAAAAGGCTAATGTAGTGCCAATCTTTAAAAAAGGGAAGAAGGAGGATCCTGGGAACTACAGGCCAGTCAGCCTCACCTCAGTCCCTGGAAAAATCATGGAGCAGGTCCTCAAAGAATCAATCTTGAAGTACTTGCATGAGAGGAAAGTGATCAGGAACAGCCAGCATGGATTCACCAAGGGAAGGTCATGCCTGACTAATCTAATTGCCTTTTATCATGAGATTACTGGTTCGGTGGATGAAGGGAAAGCAGTGGATGTATTGTTTCTTGACTTTAGCAAAGCTTTTGACACGGTCTCCCACAGCATTCTTGTCAGCAAGTTAAGGAAGTATGGGCTGGATGAATGCACTATAAGGTGGGTAGAAAGCTGGCTAGATTGTCGGGCTCAACGGGTAGTGATCAATGGCTCCATGTCTAGTTGGCAGCCGGTGTCAAGTGGAGTGCCCCAGGGGTCGGTCCTGGGGCCGGTTTTGTTCAATATCTTCATAAATGATCTGGAGGATGGTGTGGATTGCACTCTCAGCAAATTTGCGGACGATACTAAACTGGGAGGAGTGGTAGATACGCTGGAGGGGAGGGATAGGATACAGAAGGACCTAGACAAATTGGAGGATTGGGCCAAAAGAAATCTGATGAGGTTCAATAAGGATAAGTGCAGGGTCCTGCACTTAGGACGGAAGAATCCAATGCACCGCTACAGACTAGGGACCGAATGGCTAGGCAGCAGTTCTGCGGAAAAGGACCTAGGGGTGACAGTGGACGAGAAGCTGGATATGAGTCAGCAGTGTGCCCTTGTTGCCAAGAAGGCCAATGGCATTTTGGGATGTATAAGTAGGGGCATAGCGAGCAGATCGAGGGACGTGATCGTCCCCCTCTATTCGACATTGGTGAGGCCTCATCTGGAGTACTGTGTCCAGTTTTGGGCCCCACACTACAAGGAGGATGTGGATAAATTGGAGAGAGTCCAGCGAAGGGCAACAAAAATGATTAGGGGTCTAGAACACATGACTTATGAGGAGAGGCTGAGGGAGCTGGGATTGTTTAGCCTGCAGAAGAGAAGAATGAGGGGGGATTTGATAGCTGCTTTCAACTACCTGAAAGGGGGTTCCAAAGAGGATGGCTCTAGACTGTTCTCAGTGGTAGCAGATGACAGAACGAGGAGTAATGGTCTCAAGTTACAGTGGGGGAGGTTTAGATTGGATATTAGGAAAAACTTTTTAACTAAGAGGGTGGTGAAACACTGGAATGCGTTGCCTAGGGAGGTGGTGGAATCTCCTACCTTGGAAGTTTTTAAGGTCAGGCTTGACAAAGCCCTGGCTGGGATGATTTAACTGGGAATTGGTCCTGCTTCGAGCAGGGGGTTGGACTAGATGACCTTCAGGGGTCCCTTCCAACCCTGATATTCTATGATTCTATGATCCTATGAGCGCTTCAGGATGCAGTTCTAATACTCAGTAGCTCTCAGTATGGGAGATCTCTGTCCTGACGACTGCTGTGTCACAGATTACTTGGTGCTACTTGCAGTGGGCTGGAACATTAGTAGTGGGGGGCTTGAAAGCCAGCCCCCTTTCCCATGTCCACCCCCCGCAGAGGCTGTGGCCACAGCTGGGGGTGGATGTGGGGCCAGGAGTGGAGCCCTGGGCAGGGACCATCAGCCGGGACCCCATGTGTCGTGGGAGCAGAGGCCTGGGAGCGGGAGGTGGGGCCAGGCTCGGGGCCCTGGGCACAGGGCCAGTGGCCATGGCCCCAGGAGCAGAGCCCCAGGCATGGGGCCGGGAGTGGGGCCCTAGGCGTGGCCCTCGGGCACAGGGCCTGTGGCCGGGGCGTGCGGCCGGAGGCTGAGACCCGAGCCCCAGGTGCGGGATTGGGGAGCAGAGTGCAGGGCACATGGAGGGAATAGAGCTAGGATGAAAAATGTTGACATTTTTCAATGCAATGACCCAACTGTGCAAGTCCTGGGCTTCTCCTCCCCATGGCGCATATGGGCAGCGCTAAACCGCATTGACACCCGACATGGAAGATGTCCACACTCACTCCACAGATGGAAAGTGAGGGAACCGCTGAACTGCGCCCGTGAGGTAGTGCTAACTGCCGGACACATCACGGACGATGACCAACAGCCATTTACATGCTCTGGACTGGACAAGAGACCTTAAGAGGCAACTGCAGCCACACCGTTGCTTTCCCTGTTCCACTCTCGCCATACAAAAGAGGAATGCTAAAAAAGGACGTATTTTTCAAAAGCGCTGCCCATTTTCCACCAGCTCTAACAGCGAGCCACATAACTGCGGAGCAGCCACCTCTCGCTGCGTGAGAATTCGCACAGCACAGACACAGCTCCCAGCACACACTGGCCTCCGCGTAACACCGGGGATGGCTTCTCTCAGCACTGGCTCTCTCCTTCAGGCGACCTGAACTGATGGTCAGGAATCTGGAGGGGAGGTCTTGAAGACATGAGGCTGACCACAGCAAGGAATAGTTGTAAGGGAGTCTCCCATGCCTGACTATTGCTGCAATGTCCTTTCCCATCAGCCCCAGAGAACGGGAAAAGACGCCTGCTGACCACCTCCCCATTCGGACTGCAGCAAAGGATTGCAGATGGAGGCCCCAAGTGACTTCTCCTTGATCACAGAGAGAAGAGTCCAGATGAGGAACGTAGGGGCAGGACAATTACTCCATACAATAAAGGCTACGCTCATTTTATTTGATTGCTTCTGCAGCTTGATTGCACCCAGTACGACCAAGAACCGTTTGTGTATGATGGCGAGTTACTATGCCCAGAAGTGTTAGCTTTGTCTGCGGCACAGATGGTGTCACCTACTGGCATGAATGCAAGATCTGTAGGCTAATCTCGTAAGTACCTACACCTCTCTCCTCACGGCTGAGCTGCGAATATCCTTTGCTGGAAGCATTTTCCTCAAAGAAGGAGAATAATGGGCTAGTTTTGCTTAGAATCCCAGCCTCTCACTGTCCTGTGCGCTCCTCCCACATCCCTCAACACCCTTCCAGGGCCCCTCACAACACTTCAATGCACAGGGGAGCACTCTCCAAAACGAGCCAGACTGCACACCCCAGCAGGTCCAGTTCAGACAGACGAGGCAGCTTTAATGTGGGGGAGTGACCACTACTTGCCCAATTCTAATAGCTCAGTGATGCTGGTGCCAGTGGGTAGCTGGCGGCAAATTTTCCCTACCAGATAAATACCTTCCCTATTAAATCTACAGGGATTTTTGATTAAATGTGTTGGTAGTTTCTGTACAATATATTGAAGTGAACTGATCTCCCATAGTAATCAGTGGTTTTCACTAATTTCTCTCTCTCTCTCGAAAAGGAGTTGATGTTAACAAAGAACATGAGGGAAAGTGTGGGGTAAACCCAGTTTTTATTAATTAGACTCATAGATCTTAAGGCCAGAAGGGACCATCATGATCAACTAGTCTGACCTCCTGCACATCGCAGGCCACCAAACCTGGCCCACCCACTCCTGCAGTAGACCCCTAACCTCTGTCTGAGTGACTGACGTCCTCAAATCATGATTTAAAGACTTCAAGTTACTGATAATCTGCCATTTACACCAGTTTAAACCTGCAAGTGACCCGTGACCCATGCTGCAGAGGAAGGTGAATCCCTACCCTCCCCACCCCGCGGGTCTCTGCCAATCTGACCTCAGGGAAAATTCCTTCCCGACCCCCAATATGGCGATCAGTTAGACCCTAAGCACGTGGGCAAGACCCACCAGCCAGACCCCTTTATTTATTTCCATTTGGCATAGAAAAGGCAGAAGGATGTTCCAATCCTAGGCTCCCTTCCCATAATAATTCATCATGCACAGTCCAACATGAACTCAAATACTAGCAGGAAATTGGCAACCATTCTCCCCGTAAAAGAAGCCAATCTTCAAACCAACAATATCCCCATTTCAGTCCCTACAAAATCCTACTCCCCTAAATAAAAATCAAAAGTGTTCTGATGATGGCCATATCTTACACTCAGTGCTCAGGGGTGAGTACGGGTTATCTAACGGCTATCTAATGATTTTTTCTCTCAGATGTCCACGTTGGTGCCTTTCTCTCCTACCGAGGTTGTAGACCCAGAAACATAGACTGGAACGGTTCTTTCAGCTCTGTGTCCATGGAAACATTGATATCACTCATTCTGGAAGAGGAGACCAGGAAATCTGTACCTCAATTGCCTCAAGATGTGAGAGAGATGATACCTGACTGACCTGCTGACATACACAGCATATCCACCTCCCTGCACGTTTCTTCAGTTTTGGGATCTTTCCAGCTGGTTCTAAAACTAGAGAAAATCCTTCCCAAGAAATCCCAGGGTCATCTCCTCACCCTCATCCAAACTGCATCCCGAAGTGAACCTCTGTCACTGTAAAACTACTTACTCATGATCCCAAAGAGTGAGGGCTGGAGACCATTGGAACAATAGTCATTGCAAATATTTTCATTTTTACCTCCTCTAATTATCTGGGAACCATTTTTTCTCTGGTGTGTGATTGAAAGGTTTGGGAATCCGCTGATGAATAGCCCTATAGGAGAATTAGGTATTATGATCATTACACATTGACTTTAAGGCAGAAGGGGGCACTGTCCATGTCTGCTCTGACCTTCTACATAGCACAGGCCATAAGAAGTCACCCAGGAAATCCTGTAGTAGAGGGAATTTCTCCTGCCTGGATTTATTCCCCAAACAGGAGTTGGCTCACCCTGTTGGGATGTTGTAGCAGGACCCTTTGCTACCCAACACCCTGCAGGCTCCACCCACTGGCATGGGCTGCCTGGCTCTCTCATAGACTTGCACAATGCCCGTCCCTCAACTGCTGAGTGGTTTAGGCACTCAGACTAGCACGCTTGGCTTGACTGTCTGTGCAGATGCAATCGCAATACAATATACTTCCCACCCTGAAACACTGGGGTCTTATTGGGCCGGGGTCAGCCTCGCATGAAGTGTCTAAGCCTCAAAAATAAACATCATAAAACTTCCTTTATGATTATTTTTTGCCTTCTTGTTTCATGAATGTGCGTCCTTTCCAGCGAGCTCAGGGAGGGATTATGCCAGAGAGTGATATTTCCAACAAAACTACAGATAAAAGGACCAAACCCAGAAGAGGATCCTTGTTTCTGACTCAGGCAAAACTCTCGTTGGAGCCAGGGAGTCAAAGCCTGCAGTCTTTAACCCGGTAGCTAAAATCATCCTGCCCTTTCAGGGTATGTCTGCACTGCAGACTGAGGTGTCGACATAACCCCGCTAGCACGGCTAAAAGTAGCAGGATAGAATGCGCCACTCAGGTTCCCTTTAATTCACTCCCTGCCCATATGCAGGTGGGATGTGGTCTCTAAAGACGAAACCCTTTGTCCCTCCTTTGCTTACATTACTTCCTTAGCACAAAGGATCTCTTTTATGCAGTGTCTATATTTGCTTTTCAGTCTTCATGGCAGTACATGTGGCGTTTAATTATGGCTCATTCTATTGCAAGGGCCCTACCCTCATCTATAATGCTTTAATGAAGCCTATACTTGTCTCAGAGACTTTAAGGCCACACATCGCAGGCCACAGAACCTTACCCACCCAGTTCTGCAATGGGTCCACAACCTCTGGCTGACTTACTAACATCCTCAAATCATAATTTAAGGACCTGATGTTACAGAAAATCTAGCTCAGACCAGCAAGTGACTTGTGCCCCACAGTGCAGAGGAAGGCAAAATCTCCCAGGGTCTCTGCCAGTCTGACGTGGGGAAGAATGCCTTCCCAACCCCAAATATGGCGATCAGTTAAACCCTGAGCATGTGGGGGAGACCCATTAGCCAGACCCCTGGGAAAGAATTCTCTGTAGTAGCTCAGAGCCCTCCCCATCTATTGTCCCATCTCCAGCTGTTGGAGTACAGCAGAACCCCAATTATCCTATCTATTTGGACCGGGGCTAGATAGGATAATCAAAAATTCAAATAATCCAGAGAATGGGAAAGTGCAAGGCTGAAGCGCCATCTAGTGGCCACAGGAGAGATTGGCAGCTTCTGGACCCGGAGTCCTGGTTGTCTGGTTAATACAGAGAGATGGATAATGGAGGGTTGGATAATTGGGGTTCTACTGTATTTGCTAATAGCAGTTGTGGACGGGTCATATGCCATTGTAGGCAACCTCAGTATACCATCCCCTCCATAAACTTCTCAAATTCAGTCTTGAAACAAGTTTGAGAGTTTTCCCCCCACTGCTCTCCTTGGGAGGCTGTTCCAGAACTTCACTCCTCTGATGATTAGAAACTTGCATATTCTTTGGCACAGAATTCACCCCACCAAACATATGTTAACCTTTATCCATTGTTTCCAAACCCAGACTTTCAGCTGAAGTCCTAGCTGACCATCTGTCAGTGAGAAACCTAGCACAGCAAGAAAACCCTGGAGAGGATGGGGAAGGACAGTATGGCAAGTCCTCACACCTCCCTAAGTGTCTGTAGAATGCGTGGAATCTGTAGAGGCCCAGCTTCAGGCCCCTTTAAAGTCTCATGTAAACCCTATATTCGTCACCCCAAATAACTGATTCAAAAGCTGTTGCACCCTAGAATATCTTACAACATATGTAATGCAGTACGCAATCTGAATAGCATTCAATGTAACAACTTAATGGCGTGGTCCATCCACATTACCAGATTCCTCCCTCCAATTTCATAGCTTCCACCGCATACACAATGTGCTCATTGTCCAGGAAAAACAAAGGACCCACTGTACAGCAAGCTTTGTTAACAAGCTGGGTGCAGCCTGTGTGTTTATTGCATTCTCCTGGGCATCTCGCTGATAAGAAAATGTTCTTTACAGCTCCGTACAAGCCTCAATAAAAACCAGCTAGCTTCCAGAGCCAACAGTGCTGTTAGGGTGGTGATTTCACAGTCAAGGTTGGGGAGATACACACATTATATCTCTGTGAGCTCGGGCAGTGGAATCTGAGAAACATCATCTACTCAGCAGAGCAGCTACAGACTTGACTCCCACTCACCCATCACCTCCACCATGAAGATAAGAGGTGTCTTTGGGCTGCTCGGTCTGGCGCTTTTCAGCTCTTTTTCCGGTGAGTTGATTTTGTTGTAGGCTGTGTAACGCCCCTTGGCAGATATCTCTAGCCCTCTTGAAGCCAAGAAGTCAGTGATGTATGCACATCCTTAAAGAGGTGACACTGAGCTAGGGTTTGTGCCAAGAACAGTTCCAAGCCAGCGGGTTGGTATGGGATTTCTCTTTGGATGAAATTCATTCCTATGCAGAGAGCTCCTGCAAGGCCTCTGTACCACTTAAGTCCTACTTGAACCTATAGGACGTTACCAGGACTTGTGGGTCGTAGAGGCAAAGTTCACATTGCATTTCATCATTAAGGAGCAACCAAAAACTCTGTTTTTATTAAACAATCAAAAAATTCCAGCTGTAGAACGTTATCTGATATTTACTCAGAGGAGATATAATATTAGTTGTGGCCATCAATACAAGAAGGAACAGTTGGTTTCCTGAGTTAAGAGTGTATATTTGGTTATTCTTTAGGATTAATGTTTCCTAATGGATGTTTATCAAAGATGCTGCTTTGTTTTTATCATTTTTGTCTCTGTTTTTTGTTCCAAGGTGTCGCCAATGGGGCAGGTCAGGTGAGTTTCAGATCTTCTTTGTCATTTTCCCCTGATCCCTAGGTCCATCACAGATAGGCACATATGGAAAACCACTAAACACCAATGAAAGAATAGAGGTGCCTCAAAAAGTGAAATGACTGCCTTGCTGTAGAATTGAGACAATGGATCCCTGGGATTTGGATCCATTGTTTCCACACGGTGCAACTGATAAAAACAAACAATAACTACTAATAATATAGGATGAAATTTACCCCAGCATAGAGGGCCAATGCAAGGCCAATGTACCGCTTAAAGCCCACTTAAACCTTAGTGCAGAGGGGTCAATTTAATCCATAATGCATTTGTCAAGGCCCCTTGTTAATTTAATATACTCCATGTGCTTTTTAGTTCAAACACAATTGCATCACATGTGATCAAGTATCCCTTGCCTTTTGTTTTAAAAGCTACACAAAATTTCAGCCATCTGAATATAATTAAGGGACTTCAGTGAATAGTTCATAAAATTGACTGATTCCAAGAAAATCACCTCATTTTCTAGTCTCTCATTTTCCACCAGCAGACTCCATTTTACCTGAATGTTTTGGCTATGTGAGAATATTTGTTGCATGAGGATGGTGGGCACCATTATAAAAACCTACACAGATCTACGGGTGGTGTGACAAAGTTCCTCCTTTACCTTGGTGGGTCCTGCTCTTATTGGCAGATTTGCTCGCCTCAGAGATTCACGGCAGCCCTCAGTTTGGCCACTTTCGTGGCTCAAATCTGCTGTTTTACTCAGATAACCTCATCACCAGCCAGCATGGGGAAAAGGAAGGAAAACAATACCCATAGTCTCTGCTGATCCACCATGTGGGTCGGGGAACAGCCCAGAAACCTTCCCCTCTGGTGGAATGCACAGGGCCCTGTGGCCTGCAGCTGTCTAGAGTGCCTCCTGGAACAGCTGGGCGACAGCTACAACTCCCTGGGCTACTTCCCCATGGCCTCCTCCCAACACCTTCTTTATCCTCACCACAGGACCTTCCTCCTGATTTCTGATAATGCTTATACTCCTCAGTCCTCCAGCAGTCCGCGTTCTCACTCTCAGCTCCCAGTGCCTCTGGCTCTCAGCTCCTTACACACACACCACAAACTGAAGTGAGTTCCTTTTTAAATTCAGGTGCCCTGATTAGCCAGCCTGTCCTAACTGATTCTAGCAGTTTCTTCTTAATTGGCACAAGGTGTCCTAATTAGCCTGCCTGCCTTAATTGGTTCCAGCAAGTTCCTGCTTGTTCTGGAACTGCCCCTGTTACCTTACCCAGGGAAAAGGGGTCTACTTAATCTGGGACTAATATATTGGCCTTCTAACAATCTCCTGTAGCCATCTGGCCTGACCCTGTCACATAGGTAATTTTCAAAAGAGCCTAAGGAGGTTTTCTCCCAAATCCCACAGAGGCATAGGCAGTTCCTTGGTCACCTCCCAGCTTTAATTTGGGGCTCTGGTAGGTTTTAGTCCTTCAAAATCCACGACTGGGTTTTCCCCATGGTTATGTGTTCATCCATTTGAGATCCAGAACCATTACCCAGACTGGGCAGATCAGCCCTTTCTTTATACAGCTAGGGTCTTTGATCCTGGCCTTCTGTAACAGGTAATCAGCAGACAATGACCCTCTCCTCAGGGCATCATTTCAGAAGGCTGCATTTTTGCATAACCAGAGCCGGGGAATTTGCACTAATGTCTCCCTGGGGATTCCCCAGGAAATCCACTTCACACTTATTGTCCCAAAAGTCCATCCTTGTCCGGCCCATTTTCCATACAGTCTTTCGAACTCCCAGGCCTTACATCTGTCACATCCCCCCGAGAGACGTTACATACAATCCTGGCCCACAACGATACAGAAACTCAAAACAATAATGTCTTTGAAGGATATGGCAGGAAATTGAGGTTTGAAATCCTAGCCTATCTTTTGAGGCTCAATCTTTATTGTCTCCCAGAAGGCGACCAGTGTCAGCGTAAAGACAACACAGAGAACATGCTCCAGGCTGAACTTCGAGCTTGGCAACATTTTTCAGCTGAAACGTTTTTTGCTAAAAAAATGCAGATTCAGGACACAACCATCCAATGACCTTGAGTCCCTTTTGTTGAATTTTTCATTTTAAAAAATCAGAAAAAAATCAGAACATTTCATTTCCACATTTTTTGAGCAAAATATTTTCAGCTTGAAATGGCTTTTCGCTTCAGATTTCCCTCTAACTTTGTATTTTGAAAAAATCAAAAATGTTTTAAAATGCTTAAAAATCAAAACAAAAGGTTTAGTTCCCTTTTCCATTTTCCAAAAATTTCCAAAAAATTGGGAGTTTGGTCCAAACGGAAACTGTACCCAGGTATAAGAGCTCTGTGAAGCTTCCTCTGCAACCCATCCCCCCTTTTCACGTATATATAACTTTTTGAAATTACCAACAAACCAAGAAAAAAAAATCATTATTCACCCAGCTCTGGTGAGCTCTCCTTCCCCTCCAGAGCAGGAGATCTAGAGGAACCTAGGATGATTACCACCCCTTCCCCTCCCATTCAGGATGGGGGGAAAAGTTCTAGTATGTCCTATAAAGTCTCTGTTAAAGGAACTACAAGGGGATGGCACATGCAAAGAGTGGGGTACAGGTGGGGGAGGACCACAAGGCAAAGTGGATACACAGAGAAGCACAGAGCTATCAGGTGTAATGTTGTAGTAAAGGTCACACCCAAATGACACTCTCTTTTGCAGCCTCTTTGCAGTCTCTACGCAGTGCTTCCCAGTAGAGAAGTTCCTTGTCCCAGGATGGCTGACCCAGTCTGTGGCAGTGATGGCGTCACCTACCCCAATGAGTGTTTGTTCTGCAGAGAAATCCTGTAAGTTCTTAAGTAACTTCTTCTGATTAACCAAAGCAGCAAAGCACCACAGAAAAGCCCATAGTATAAGCACCACTGGGCTGGGGATGGACGAGATGGCTTGATGTGATTCTGCGACTCATCGTTGTGAGTCTGGTATTCACTGATCAGAGATCAGTCCAACCAGAGATCACTTGGGAGCTATCTGATTTAAAGGAGTTTAGTTAATTGTATCAGCATCATAGAACTGAAGAGATGTAATGAGTGAAATTCCTGCAAAGTGCTCACAAACTAACCTCTCTTCACATACTCTTCTCTCTTTCTCTCTCAAGACGTGGCAACAAGATTGTCAAAAAGCATGATGGAAGATGTGTTCAGGTACAGCCAAATATCTGCTCTGTTCATTGTTATAACCTACTTCCTGATACATTAGCAATGGCATGTCCTCACAATAGAGACAGTATGAATGTGTAACCCACACACTCCTGGGTGTGGTGCTCTGTCCCTTCTAGTGCCACCAAGACCACTTAGAGATTAATGAGTCTGCTACTGCCTTAGCTAAGGGTCACATGGCTTTTAGCTCATGCAGTAGAGGCTCATGCATTTAGCTCCAAAGGTCCCAAGTTAAATTAATAGGCAGCAGGTTTAAATTAATAGGCAGCAGGTTTAAAACAAACAAAAGGAAGTATTTCTTCATACAGTGCACAGTCAACCTGTGGAACTCCTTGCCAGAGGATGTTGTGAAGGCCAAGACCATAACAGGGTTCAAAAAAGAACTATATAAATTCAGGGAGGATAGGTCCATTAATGGCTATTAGCCAGGATGGGCAGGGATGGTGTCCCTAGCCTCTGTTTGCCAGAAGCTGGGAACAGGTGACAGGGGATGGATCACTTGATGATCACCTGTTCTGTTCATTCCCTCTGGGGCATCTGGCACTGGCCACGGTCAATAGACAGGATACTGGGCTAGATGGACCTTTGGTCTGACCCATAGGGCCATTCTTATGTTTTTATGTTCGGTTCGATCCTGCCCACCAATGACTGGGGTCTGTCGGTGTTACAAATGCACTAGCAACCGAGCTGGGAGCAACAAAAATTTCCATTTTGCAGGAAATTCTGCAGTTTTGAAATTTGTTTTTGTTCCAAACTTGAATGAAAACAAATTTAGAAATTTCCCATAAAATAAAATTTTCCAAAATACCCACAACACTGTTTCAGTTCAGTTAAAACATTTTGTTTCAATTTTGAGGTTTGATTTTCTATTTTATTCTAACATATAACAGAATATAAACATTGAAACAAAATGTCATTCGGAACAAAAAATCCCAACGTGGAATTTCAGTAATTTTTGCCTTGAATGGTACATTATGTTCCTCCAGAACTGTACACCTTATTACTTGGGATTGTATCTTGCACGTGATATTAACACCACTGACCTCAGCTTCGCCTTTCATGCAGCCTTTTCTGCTTCCTAGAATTGGCCTTGTTCTCCTCTTCTTTTACCTCCTCCCGGCAGACAGGGGAGAGAGACAGCAAGTCAGTTACAATCCGATCCCTAGAAGAAGGAGAGGGAGGGTTATAGATTGAACCTTGTGTTGCCTTGTGACTGTTGCAGGTTGACTGCACTGGCTACATGAAAACACCCACAGGTCAGGAAGCGGCCTGCACGCTGGAGTACAGCCCAATCTGTGGCACTGACGGCGTTACCTATGGCAACAAATGTGCTTTTTGCTCTACTGTCGCGTAAGTTCCACAAGAGCTGCTGGGCCATTACAGAGATGTATGGACATTTCGATCATCGTGTTGGTTCCCAGGGTGCGATGCGGTGATCTAATTCTTGAGAGGCTGCTCTGTGTTCATCCACCCTAACCTTGCTTTCTTCCCGAAGGAATGGAGCAGACGTTGACCAGAACAATGATGGAGAATGTCCCCAGGTAAAGCCCAGACATCAGCCTTATTAACTGTTTATACGTATATATGGCATACCTTCAATTCAGTGCGTCAGCATGGCCAACCTGAAGGAAAATATCTGTGTTATGCTGATACCGTTTTCAAGGCACTTGGCGACAAGACTGGGAATATGATAGGAGACACGTGTTAAGAGTAGCCCAGAGCTGTCAAATGTGATGGGGTAACTTTAACACAGCCTTCTAACACACACCTCGGTGTGCAGAAAAACTCCAAACCCTCAAACTCTGAGATCTGCTGGTATCGGCTGCTCTACTAACTGGGAAAATGGGCTTTGCCATGGCTGTTGTCTCACCCTACTCCTGAACAAAGAAAGCTGGCGAGTCAATTATTATCAGAGGCATTGATTAGCAATGAGCAATAATTCCTCTGTCTTCGCCAGTCTGATTTGCAAGGCCTCTTCCTTCTTTCTCAAGACCCTCTTCTGCTGCATACCAACCCCAACCAGGAACTGGCCCATGGACAATGGCCAGGCTTAGGGGCAGCTGGGGAAAGTAGCTATTTATGTAATGTATGCCTTTGTTTCTCTTCTCCACCTTCCGCATGTTGCGGAATGACATCAGAGTTCAAGCTCTTCAAGGCAGAGCCAGTGCCTATTTATATAGTGCCTAGCACAACAGAGCCCTGATCCTGAGACGGGTCTTTGGGCACTAGGATACTATAAATATTAAATATTTACACAGTACATGAAAAGATGGGAGTTGCCTTACCAAGTGGGGGGTCAGTTCTAGGCAACTCCCATCTTTTCATGTACTGTGTAAATATATCTACCTACTGTATTTTCCACTCGATGCATCTGATGAAGTGGGTTTTAGCCCACGGAAGCTTATGCCCAAATACATTTGTTAGTCTCTAAGGGGCCACAAGGACTCCTCGTTGTTTTTGCTGATACAGATACACAGCTACCACTCTGAGAACTTTAATAAACACCTTGACAGGCCAGTCAGTGTTACATGACATAGGAACAGCCATATGGGTCAGACCAAAGGTCCATTTAGCCCAGTATCCTGTCTTCCAACAGTGGCCAATGCCAGGTGCCCCAAAGGGAATGAACAGAACAGGTGATCATCAAGTGATCCATCCCCTGTCACCTGTTCCCAGCTTCTGGCAAACAGAGGATAGGGACACCATCCCTGCCCATCCTGGATAACAGCCATTGATGGATCTATCCTCCATGAATTTATCTAATTCTTTTTATACCATGTTATAGTCTTGGCCTTCACCACATCCTCTGGCGAGGAGTTCCACAGGTTGACTGTGCGTTGTGTGAAAAAATACTTCCTGTTGTTTGTTTGGGCAAGACAGCATGCTGATGTTCGTCCTGCAGCCACCCAACTCTGCTGGCATCCCAGAGCACCCCCATCGCCCCTCACAAATCTAGCGCCCTCTTGAAACCTGGTTCTCTTTCTTCAGGACCACCTACATTCTACATAATCCCCTAGCCGAGACAAACACTGCAGCTGCTTAGCCCAGAGGAGTCTCATTTCTCTTCTGCTTCCCTTAGAATTCAGTTCAGATCCCCAGTTACTGGCCCACAGTTCCCCTGGGTCCCTCACCTGTAGAGGTTTAAACTGGGTTTTAGCAGAAGCATTCAAAAGTTATTGGTCCCTTTCCAAACCCCTCTCACTGGCTGGCACAAAATGACTGTCACAAGCAGCAAGGAAAAGGGACCAAGCATCAAAGAAGTGCTCTGTATTTTAGCCAGTTAGCAGAGTAAGGGGGGAGGCTATTCCTCCAGGGCTACTCGTTGCTAATCAGTCTCTCTCTCTCTCTCTCTCCAGACTAAGTAACAGAAAACTTCACCTCAGGCAGTATGGGGAATGCTGAATCCCCAGTGGTGCCGAGCTGATAGTGGCCCTTTTGCTTGCACTTTCCGCCAGCAAAGCCCTGCAATGAAATACCTTCTCCCTTCACCCCAGATTCCGGCAGCTCACCGGGGCTTCTCGATCCCTCTGTTGGCTTGATCAATAAAGTAAACTCAGCAGCATTCTTTGCCTCAGTTTGTTCTTTGGGCAAGGCGTTATGGCCTCCAGGGTCCTGGCCCTTAGGTACCATCCGACTGTAATAAACATGATTAGTAATGCGAACACGTGGGGGAAAGGGAAATGAGTTGCAGGGGAGCACGTCAGTCACTCATCCAGAGGTTAGGGACTATGACAGGAGTGGGTGGGTGAGGCCCTGCGGTCTGCAATGTGCGATCGCGGTGGTCCCTTCGGGCCTCGGAATCGGAGTCTGTCTATGAGGCCACAGAGTGTAACGCCAGTAACATGCACTAGGTGGCCCTCTTACTGGAGTTTATTATGCAATTTTGCAACATTATAGCAACTCGCATTCTGCTTTGATACAAACCAGGGGTTCTCAAACAGGGGGTCGTGAGGTTATTAGGTGGGGGGGTCTCGAGCTGTCAGCCTCCACCCCCAAACCCCACTTCGCCGCCAGCATTTATACTAGCGTTAAATATTTTAAAAGTGTTTGTAATGTATGGGGGCGGGGGGAGGGAGTCACGCTCAGAGGCTTGTTGTGTGAAAGGGGTCACTAGTATAAAAGTTTGAGAACCACTGATATAAACCATAGGCGCCCACTCCGTGGGTGCTCTGGGGCTGGATGCTGAGCACCCACCCGCAGCCCCACTATCAGCTCCTCCCCCCAGCGCCTGCCACCCGCCGCAATCAGCGGTTTCCCAGTGAGCAGGAGGCTCTTAGGTGGGGGGAGCGAGGACGCAGCACGCTAGGGGGAGGGGGTGGAACTGGGCGGGAAGAGGTGGGGTGGGGGTGGGGCCTTGGGGGAGGAGGTGGAGTGGGGCCAGGCCTAGGGCAGAGCCAGGGGTCAGCACCTCTCGCACATTGTAAAGTCAGCACCTGTGATATAAACTGTTACTAAAACTGTAGTTTCCCCCCTGCCTCCGGCTTGTGGGGGGTTAACTGTAGCCCATAGACCTTGGGCAGGCCTCTTTGCTTAACCAATGCCTGTGTCTTACAATGGCACTCGGGGGGGAGGCTGTGAGTTGTGTGTGCCTCGCATCGTTTTGCCCGCCTGGGAGCGTGAAGCCAATGAAAACATCCGTCGGTGAGTGTGTGTGACAGAGGCGGTGGTGTGAATTTTGACCCGCATGAGTGTGAGTGACACGTAGCAACCTGCCATCTCAATGCGCCCGAATCAGCTAAAGAGCATGCAGACAAATGAACCCCCCACCCCCTGCGTGAGGGTGACAACATCCTGCATGACCTGACACCTGCTCACCTCTCTGTCCTTTCTCCGCTTTCCACTCTCTTTCCGCACAGCTGATGCATGCAATGTAGAATCCATCTCGTCTGGTTTATAATCTGGGACTTCCAAATACCCCTCCTGGCCTTTCTTACTCCATTGCTTGGCATAGCAACAGTCCAGCCACCTCCCTTCATGGGCTAGGCTGCTGTCTCCCTCCTTCTAGCATTAAAACGAAGCAATTTTCAGTAGAAGACCTAGTAACTCGACGTTCTCCATATTTCCAGTTTATCAGTAATTCAATGCAATATACAATGTGGTTTCTGGAGCGTCTGTACTCTTCCTTCGCCCCAGGCTATGGGAACAGGTAGTCCTGTCATGTCAGAACGGACACAAGGAGCCGTGCCAGTGGGGGAAATGAGGAATCGGTGTCTGCTCAGGACTCTGCTGCCAGTGTCCCGCAGGCTCCTCGGTAAAGTCCTATACCCTGCTCTGCCACATTGCTTGGCAGCACCACTCCAAGTCTACAAGGGAGA
The DNA here is from genome assembly GCF_965152235.1 of Eretmochelys imbricata. Classification (NCBI taxonomy): domain Eukaryota; kingdom Metazoa; phylum Chordata; order Testudines; family Cheloniidae; genus Eretmochelys; species Eretmochelys imbricata. The sequence continues at coordinate 2,067,846 of NC_135579.1, forward strand.
GGTGGGCTGTGGGTTATGCCATGGCTCCTGGTTGGCTAACCGGGGTGTAGCTTCCTTGGGGAAGAGCAGAGACATGAGCGTGGCAGGGAACTCTCTCCAACTGTGAATCATTTTGAATCTGTGACTCTGAATCACAAACAGGAGTTGCCAGGGCTGCCCTCCCTATCTGCCCCTCCGAGGGTGCCCCGCTGGCCTCTGCTGTGCCACGGGTTCTGAGGGAGGCAGGCCATCCGGGTCAGCACTTGCCCCTGGCCCCATTTGGCCTGCGAGAGGCTCAGAGAAGATCCCTCGCAGGTCAGATGCTCCTAGACAAATTAGGGAGCTAGGAATTTCCACACCTGCTCACAGCAGCCAGCGGCCAGTTCCAGATGCTGCTGGGAAAGGTGAAAAAAACCATCATTCAGCTGCCAAGACTTGGTTGGTCCTCTGGTCTAGTCCTCCACTCAGCCCATGCAGGATTGTTTCCTAGGGCACATTTCTTAATGTTTTGCTCAATCCAGCCATGCTCCATCACATGATAAACTCTGATCCGGGGAGGTTGTGGGGAACTGAGGTGCCCATATGCCATGGGGCTGGGTGACCTAGAAGGACAGAACACATGCTATAGTTTCCCTCAAGAACACGAGTGTCTTAATGCAAATATTCCCTTTGTTTACCTCCTCCTGTCCTCATTTAATGTCTTGTTTCATAGACATTATCACAACACACAACACACTCAACAAACATCACGTGTGACTGACACCATGGTAATTTACCAGTCCTAGCCCGTTCCACTTTGATGACATTTTTATAGGCTTTGGCAAAGTTTCCTCTGCCACTGTCCAGCATCTCTGCAAATGTTTAAGAGGCATCTGCACTGGCATAGGAGTAATAATTACGTTTCAAAAGACTTAACCAAACCCAGGTTTTTTTAGCTGCACCGAAACCAGACACATTTCAAACCTGTCTTGGATTTTTTCAGGGATGTTTGTGTGATGGGGCACTCTTCACTTCAGCCCCTGCCCCCAGTCCCATTGCGGGGCACCATGGACTGACCTATCTTTGAGCAGCTCTTTGGTTTATTGTATGAGGACCTGGCTGGTGCTAAGGAAGCAAAAAAACCTCCTGTTCTCGCACAGATAGTCATACTAACGAGTTAGAGCTGATATTATCTGTATGTGCACACCATTGCCTGGTAGTTCAAAGGTGGCTTAGCAGTTCACATGTGACACATTTAATTGTGACTTACTCTATGGTAAATATTCTGCCCTTGTTTCAGGAGTACTGGGATCTGAGGTTTGGATCCAGCCCACCTCTGGTTTCAGTGGCAGGTTTATACATTGTGAAATCCTTTCTCCTGTCCTTGTCATTCTTGGGGGGCTTTCAGAGCCGTTAGCAATGGCAGTGCTGTATGAGCCACTCTCCATTCTTGGTTGAACTGACCTGAAGACGATAGCTCTTCTTTGCTAATGTGATCCTTCTAGCCGCTTGCATCCAAAGGCACCATGTGACAATACAGGTGCCAGGAACCACAAGACGCTAGATCTCACCCAGCTCTGTCTTTATGCAGGAAGCCCCATTGTCCTCAATGGAACTGTCTGTCTGGGATGGGCAAATGAAACAATATGTAACATTTCTTGTCTCAAAGGACTTGTTATCCCCTTTTTACAGATGGGCAAACTGCATGTATGTGTTGTCTCTCAGGTTGCACAGAAAGTAAGTGGAAAGAGCTGGGCAAAGAGCCCAGGTCATCTGATTCTCCAGCAGGTGCCTTCCTGCTGACACCAAAGGTGGGACTGGGGCCAGGATGTATTCTCGGGTTTTAGGAGACCTGAAAAACAGCTTATAGCCCCAGTTTAAATAGCTGAAGGAGGAGCATCAGCATGTCTGATCTGGGACTCCGCAAACAGCCATGAAATCATATCACTTTATGCTGCCTCTCTCCACCCCAGCTGAACAAATGTAGTCTTGACTTCAAAAATAGAAAGGGTGCCCCAAATAATTGGTTTCACACCCACTCCATTCTCCTGGTGTGAGTCATTTCCTACATGTCCCTTAAGAGCCAGCCTGCTGCACTGCAAAACCCCACTGCAGGGACTCAGGAAGGGCCCCGTAGCACGACAATTACCAGCCTCCCTCCTGAGTCACTGCTTTGAAAGTTCTCCCTTTGTGAGACTCCTGTGATTACTGGAGAAAGGGAGATTACCATTGGCGGAGCCATTTAGAAGCCGTAGTTTGTGACTTGCATACTTAACCCAGTTCTCTGGGTTTGATGTGGATAGGGCAGCATTCCTAACGCCTGGGACGGAGCCTCATAAACAACAGCTGGTTCCTAGGGCCAATGATTACTTGGGAAAGGAGAGGGAGAAAGTTTTCATAATGCAAGTGGGGAACGTGAACGTGCCCGTGTGTATATAAAGAGATGGAAAGGCAGGTACATGAGCACTCTCTGTGGGTTTCTTGCTGAGAGAGCATCTCCGGAGCAGGCTGTTGGCCTTGCACAGAACAGCCATGAAAACAACAGGTTACTTTGTGCTACTCGGCCTGTCTCTTTTCTTCTTCTTCTCTGGTGAGTAACTCTTCCTGCAGCTTGTACATAGTGCTGTCTAACATCTCTAGCCCTAGGGAGCCTTGATTACTGGATGTCAGGGGCAGCAGCAGCAGGGGGTGAGATAAAACTGAAAGGGAGCAAATAATGCAGCACCGATTGCTGCTAAGATTGGGCTGAGTTTTTAGATGAATGTGCTTGGAACTGCATCTCTGCCTTTCTAGTGTTCCCAGCCAGTGACTGCTGCAGCCCAGGTGTTTGCCCTCAGGAATGGCAGTGACGACAGATATTTTAAGTGATTGTTACAGGATGTTTGTAGAAAGCACATTTGCAAGTGTGACGTTTGGCACCAGCAATCTGAGAACTGTGCTCCAGTGTTGCCAACTCCTGTGAGTTTATCATGAGTCTTGCAATAGCTGGTGTTTTTCTTAAAGCCCCAGTTCCTGGAAGCATGTGATTAGGACAGAATCTCAGTGTTCGTTCAAAAATGTCTCGTCCTCAAGAGTGTGAAGAAAAGCTTGAAAACAGGAGCCGAGGGCCCCCCCGGAGATGCAAAGAGCCGAAGGCAAATTAAAACCCCTACGTGTATTTATTCATTTTTTTAAAAAATCTCATGATTTTCAAGCTAATCCCATGATTTATTGAGCCTGGCTCACGGTTATTGAACATCTGGAGTTGGTCTCCACACGGATACCCAGGGACTCGCGTGTCCCGTTCAAACAGCTCCAGTTCAGCGTGTTGCGTGCTTGCCAGAGAGAATCCACAGGCCGACAACTGTTTGCCGTTGTTTTTCAGTGAGCTAGTTACAATAGCAAACGCTCTTGAGAAAAATCACAGGCTGTGTGTGGACGAAGAGCGGGGAAAGGCACGGAATAACTGATCGATTATGGCTTATTCACCCAGCTCAAAGTGAGACTTAATTAGGGCAGAGATCCACCAGAGCTCTGGAGCTGCCTGCTCCAGAGGAGGAAGACACCAGAAGGCCCTGTGGTCTTATATAAGCCAAACAGGCATCTGAGAGCACAGCTGACAAGTCTCGTCACGCTTCATCTGTGACATTTTACGCCAAGTATTTGTTGAGCTGATTTCCAAAAGATTTGCACATAAACTGCAGCTTATGGTCAACACAGCCTGTGATGTTCAGTGATCAATTGGGGCTTAAGCTGCTCTCCAGAGCTCTGCTTTATTCTGTGTCCAGCTGGCCAGGCATAACAACAAGGCTGCCACAATGCCCTGCCCAGTCTCTGGGAAGCTCAGCCCTTAAAGCACATGCCACAGTACCACACAGCCTGCCTGAAGAAGTAGCAGTGATAAAACATGGAGATGCATAGAAATTGCTAGCGCAGGTTGGATGAGGTGGATGGGTAATTGGGGCTTCGGAGGGGACCGGGCTAGGATGTCTGGGGGGTGCTGGGTGGGTGGGGGAGAAGGAGGGATGGACGTTTAGGGGGCAGTTGTGTGGGGAGGGGAGGCAGAGTGGCTGCCTGGCTGGTGCCTGCAGAGCAGGTGCATCAGTGGCTCCTGGCAGCCAGGAGTGACTGGCTGGATGTCGAAGGCTCCAGCCAAGATGCCGGTGCCGTGCATGGGTGTCATGAGATGCTGGGTCCTTGGCAGCCCTGAGAGGAGGGGTGTTAGGACAGTGCCCGTGTCATGCCAGCACAACGGTGTTCCAGTACTTCTGATTGCCAAGACGCCATCTCTCCTTCTGTAGTGAAGAGCTGGGTCTAGGGGTGGGGGGGGTCTCCCTGGGGCCAGGAGGACCCCCCCAGAGTCCAGACCCGGCTCAGCTGCCGTCTCTCCTTCCGGAGCAGAGAGCCGCCGTATCTCCTGCTCACACTGGGCATCTTCCAGCCAGGCTGAGCCCCTTGCACCGGGACCTGCTCCTCCAGGTACAGAAAACCCCTGAGTGGGGCTGGGTAAGGCCTACACCGCATAGCCCGTCCCAGAGAAGCACCCCACAGCCAAGTTCTCCAGGGCCAGCAGCCAGGAGCAGCCCAGTGCTGCCGCCCCACCAGAGCCACTCAGCTCCCTGTGAGGGAATGGGGACCCTCCAGATGCCCCTCACAGAGCCCACCTGCCCTCTCTCCAGGCACCCTCCCTTCCCCCTCCTCTGGCTGACCACGACTCCCTAAGCCCTCTCCCCACCAATTACAGACCCGACACTCAAAATGCCCCCTTCCCTATCCCTACCCAACACCCCCTTGGTCTCTCCAGTGCCCTCCCCCTGCCTAACGCCAGCCCCGCTTGGCATCCTCCCTGCCCCCCCAAGTACCCCGCCCACCCCTGCGGCTCTCACCTCTGCCTTCCCCAGTGTTGCCGATGTAGTGATTCTGTCACAAGATCTAGCCAAAGTCGCCCGATTTCATTACAAGTGGCAGTTTTGTGATGTGTCGCAGAAAAGCTGGAAAAAGCTCAAGCAGACCAAAAAGTCACCAGCGCTAACGACAAAATCGCTAACCTGGCAACAGCGGGGAGGCGGCAGCGAGCCGCGATGGAGGACCTGCCTCGTGGGATGTGAAGCTGGAGCCTCCCTTAGTCCGAACCCTTCTTTAATATGGGTTCAAGCACCATGTTGGAGTGCATGATCTAGGCCCCCAGGATCCTACATTCACCTATACCCCGGCTGTGAGGTTCCTCCTTAAAGCCATTGCAATGTCCCCCAGCCGGAGAGAAGGACTCAGCTCGAGAGCTTGACTGCAGGCTGTCTGGGGGTGAGGAAACAGAAAGGGGATTGATTGTCTGTTGAGGCTGACAGAAACAGACAGCTGCCATGATTCTTCCTGGCTGGCTCAGGAAAAATCTAAGCACAGCTCGTCCTGCTCAGTATCCCTGCACGGGGTCTCCCTGTGTCCTGACCTCGACGAAGCGGTCATGGGATGAACCACTGGCCACAGGACTGACCAGGAGTCTAATATTGACCACCAGGACTGGCTAATTTTCCTAAGCTGATGCCCCTCCCCCGCTCCTTCCAGGGACCTTGTCTCTGCTCCATGTGCTCTGAAGCCACAGACAACACCAGCCACCTTCAGTTATGCAGACCTGCTGCAACCTAAAATGCTCACATAGCTTAAAATATATTTTTTCACTTCCCTTTGAACCCTTTGCCTGCTGAGCGCTGCTGCAATCACAGTATTGCCACGGGGGTTAGCGAGCACCCCAAGGAGTTTGCTGAATGTACCCATGATGCAATGCAACAGCTGAGTGGCTGTGATAAGTCACTTCGTATTTTTGGTCAATTAATAAAATCCTGTACAACGATTCCGATCATTGATTTACTAGCCCTCCCCTCCCCCTACACGCAGCCTGTACTGCAGGAGATCATATTCAGGAAAATACTGTCATTTTCAAGATTTTTGTAAATGAACTCAACTTTCACTCAGCTTCCGTCAGATAGTTGGTGGCTTTGTAAAATCTTGTCTATCTGTGGTTTTGTTCCAGATGTGGCCAGTGAAGACGGGGACCAGGTTAGTGCAGCTGTTTCTGCTTGTTACTTTGCACTTCCCCCCAATCCCAGACAAATGGCTTTGTAAGGAACAGCTCAGGGCTTGGAAAACCCTAAAAAACAACGGGAACCGATGGGTGCTTCCAGGGTCCCCCAGCGCTCGTGGCAATGTAGCCTTGTATATGTGACACAATTATATAGCTGGGCTGTGGGACACAGGCAGACCCACAAGATGGACTGTCCATGGGATGAGACCTGAGCGGGCTCAGACACCACAGTGTCTGCAGAATGTATTCCAGAGCAGAGTCACACTGCTCCTTTTCCTTCTAGCTCCACAGCCCAGTCTTCTCACAGGAGAGAGACGCTGCAAATAGGTACTACGCAGGCTATTTATTTCCCAATAGCAGAGTCAATTACTGGAAAGCCAAAGCCAAACCAGCTGTACAATGTGATTAGAATCCATATCGACACACTAGCATGCTGGAGACATTTACAAACTCTAATTCGCTTGTCCATCCGGTGGGAAGGGACCGAGAGTTATGTTAGACCGATGCCTGTCTTAACCTTTCCTAATAAATGGAAGCTGCAGGACTGGAGCTTGTTCACCCAGTTTCTGAGTGCCTAGGAAAGATCGGTGCACTCAGCTGGGACAGTCTGGCTCCGATCCGCAGGGAGCTAGCTGCACTGGAGGCTGATTGGTTTTAAGAGTGTTGATATCTATTCGCTTCTGACATGACTGGGCCAACCTGTTTGGGAAACCAGAATTTCCTCTTGATAAGTAGGTGGTTACAACCCTGCGGAGATGCTCCTTCTGATGCCACATCCATTGGCCGTGGAAGGATTTCTCTCTCCAGGGAGCAGACAATACCCTTGCTGCTGTTTTAACTCCTCTCAGTAGAAAGACGAGAGTAAGTGAGTCAATTGATTATCAGTGCCATGGAAGAAAAAGAAGGGGGGGGGGGAGAAAGGAGTTTTAACGGGTTTTATTATTACTTTTGCAGTTTGACTGCAAGGAGTTCATGGACGACGGCATGTACTGCACAAGGGAGTCCAACCCGCACTGTGGCTCGAATGGCATGACATACGGCAACAAATGTGCCTTCTGCAAGGCTGTCAAGTAAGTGGAAGCAAGTCACTAAAACGAGTAGAGCTGTTCTGGCTTCCCGATTTTCTTCCCGGCAGGGAGGCCCTCTCTCCATTTTGCTTCTGCTTCTATGGACCAGTCTATAATTCTGGCCCAGTGAGAGGTTTTCTGAGTGAAGCGCCTCACCCAGAACAGACCCGGATGAATCCAAATTCGCTGGAAGGCGTTTCCGCTTCCTGAATGAAATCCACCCATGCAGGCAGTTGGCCCACAGCCTGTGCCCCCAGGTCAGTCCCTCCTGAGCCTTCTTTTGTGAACTGCCTTGGTGCACAGCCTCTTCTTAAGGTCAGGCTTGACAAAGCCCTGGCTGGGATGATTTAGTCAGGAATCAGTCCTGCTTTGAGCAGGGGGTTGGACTAGATGACCTCCTGAGGTCCCTTCCAACCCAGATATTCTATGATTTTATCATTCTGTGATTCTGCCGCACCTCCGCGAGGGGTGAACTGCACCTCTGAAAACTTCAGGAGAGGTGTCCACAGGGTTCCCAGGGCTGTGGGAGCCACCTGCCCCATGGCAAACATGTTAACTCAAAGTTTGAATGGGCTCAGACTGACTGTCTTTGTGGAACAAGGTCTAAAACCCCAAAGGAAAAGCCAGAGGCCCTTCCCGTCCAGACCACTCTGCCTCAGGCAAGAAGTCAAAAAAGGGGCCTGAACCTTCCTCTGACACATCAGGAACTGGCCAGTGTCTGAGACAGACAAGCTGGGCTGTTCCCAGGCACCAGGTCCTGTCCTGTGTCTGCGGCACTGAGCTGAATGTCTCTTATCCCCAGCAGTGCCTGAGTCTGTTTTGCTCCTTTTGTAGGAGAAGTCATGGAAGTATTCGACTGCAGCATCTTGGAAAGTGCTGAATCCTCCTCACTGCTGAGTGCTGAAAGCTTCCCTTTTGCTTTCACACCAGCCATGGCAGATCCCTGCTCACAGCCATGGTCTCCACATGCCCCCTCCCCAGGAGCTGCTGGTGACGACAGTGTCTCCATTTGGCCTGCCCAATAAAGTGAACTCAGCAGAATTTGTTGATTGTTTCCTTTGTCCGTAACAAACAGAGAAGGGCTGAAGTGAGACAATGCCTGAGGATAGAAAAGGAGGACTTGTGGCACCTTGGAGACGAGCAAATTTATTTGAGCATAAGCTTTCGTGAGCTGCAGCTCGGTTCATCGGATGCATGTAGTGAGCTGTAGCTCAAGAAAGCTTATGCTCAAATAAATTTGTTCATCTCTAAGGTGCCACAAGTCCTCCTTTTCTTTTTGTGGATACAGACTGACACGGTTGCTACTCTGAAACCTGAGGATAGAGTGTGTAATACTGAGTTACTACAGAGAATTCTTTCCTGGGTATCTGGCTGGTGAATCTTGCCCACATGCTCAGGGTTCAGCTGATCGCCATATTTGGGGTCGGGAAGGAATTTTCCTCCAGGGCAGATTGGCAGAGGCCCTGGGGGTTTTTCACTTTTCCCTGCCGCGTGGGGCACGGGTCACTTGCTGGAGGATTCTCTGCTCCTTGAAGTCTTTAAACCACGATTTGAGGACTTCAATAGCTCAGACACAGGTGAGAGGTTTTTCGCAGGAGTGGGTGGGTGAGATTCTGTGGCCTGCATTGTGCAGGAGGTCGGACTAGATGATCATGATGGTCCCTTCTGACCTTAGTATCTATGAATCTATAATACTAGCAATTTGCACCGGGGGCCCAGTTTATGGGAGATTCCTGTACTACAGCATCACGTTTCCTTTTCCAGAGAAGAAAATGACAAGTACATAAAAAGCAGAGCAGGAACCAAACCCAGGGCTGTGGCACCAGTTGATTAAGTCCTACATCAGTGTCTCCGAGAGAACAGCTAGCCTAGGACCTGGCTGGGCAGGTGTTAATAATTCTCACCTTTGCCACATATTCCCTGTGGTCAGTCGCTTTCTGGCTCGGTTCCCCCTCTGTAGCATGGGCGTCTTGTCGTTCCACTAAAGGTTGTGAGCAGGTACAACAGTAATGAGATACAATGGTAATGAGAGAGAGAGAGACCCTGGCTCAATTCCCTCTACTGCTTGATGGGCAAAAGGGATTTGCACCAGGGCTCCCCACGTCTCAGGGGCATTTCCTAACTACAGAGTCAGGCTCTCTCTCTGGCCCAATTCATAGTTAGCACACAGTGGAGCAACTTTAACAGGAGAGACTGAGACAGCCTCACCCCATAGTCCAGAGGCTAAGGGCCTCGTCTCAAAGGTGGGAACCCCCTGTTCAAACCCCTTGACTCATCTGGCAGGTGGGGCAATTCAGCATGGTTCTCCCACATGCCCGGCGAGTACCCTCACACCTGGGCTAGTGGTTACGAGGGAGGTTCCCTTTGCCCCAACAGTTTTGTGTGGCGTTAGGCATGCTGAGCCATGCCTCACAAGTCAACCAGGCCTCCCCCTGGCTCGGGCATGAGATAGGAGACAGGCGCCCGTCTGAGGCTGCAGGATGTGCCCAGGTGCGGAAACGTAGGTGCCTAGGGAAACTGAGGTGCCAAGTGAGTGTAGGCACTGGAAGAGTAGGCAGCAGCTGAGTGGGGGTGTGTGGACTACGGTGGGCCCTAAATCTGGGCATTAATTGCCTATGGGTGAGATCCTCCTGGGAATTTCAGTGGGAGTTGGGTGCCTTAATGCCTTTGAGGATCTGGGACCAAAAGCCTTGTAGGGAGAGAGGGCAAAGCTCCCCTCCCCCAGGCAGTGCAGACAGGTGCATGGGGCTGTTACACTCAGCTGGGCAGGATCCAGCACCTGAGGAGTTGACCTTGGGGGAAGGGGGACTCAGAAAGAGGGTCTAAGCTTATTAAAGGAGGAAGCTGCTGAGCCCCCTTCCTTTCCCTTCCCTTCCCAGGAAGAACAACTCAGCTGGGGCATAGCCCAAGAAGGAGGGCTGTGAAACCCTGAATCGAACAGGGGAGTTCTTGTGGGCGGGGGAGCTGGGTAATCAGAATAAGCTAGCTCCCAAAAGAGGGGAACTATTGTTCTTAAAGACTCTGGGTGTAAGTGGATTATTTTTGGAACTGACGGTACCTGCAGGGCTGTCCCATGCCATGAGGGGCTGCTCTGGGACAGCACCCATTTGCAGCTGCAAGAAGGGGTCGGTGCAGCTTTGGGTTGTATATGCAACTCATTAGGCCAGGGACAGGGAGCGGACAGCCTCTGTACCTTGGGCAAGATTAGGAACCTCTTTACTACAAAGAGGTAAACAAACTGGAGGGAGGTAGGGATGTGCGCGCAGCTGTTCCTTTCAATCTGTAGTGGGAAGGCAGGCGGGAGGGGGCTAGGGCTGGTTCTGGGCAGAAGCTCACCAGGGAAGCAGAAGGAGCGAGTGGCTGTCAGGATAATCCCTTTACTCACAGTGCCTTGCTCAGTGTTAGAAGAAAGTGACTCTGGCAGCGATCGTTTTCCACTGTCACACCACATCTGGGGCTTATAAAAATGCCTCTGATGAGTGCAGAGACTATACCAAGGATCCTCTGGGGAGGCCCTGGACTTCTCCACACCCCACCACCCCCAGCTTTCCAGGCTGAACTCTCACTGCCCTGGGTATTTTCCAGCACCAAACTGTGTTTGCCTGGTGCTGCTGCTTCCTCTCCTTGTTTGTGTGCAGCAGCTGGGGAAAGAGACACTTGCCTCAGTCCCTGCCCACCTCGCAGCAGAACATACACACCAGGGGGGCGGGCGGGAGGTTTGGGGCAGCCCTGGTTAAACGCCAGGTAGCACATCCCGGGGCTGGCAGCTTCTCAGTGTAACTTTCAAGGTGGGTTTGAGCCCCTAATTCAGACAAGCATCCAAACCTTTGGGCCATTTAGCTGGACGCAATCTGACCTCTGACTATTTGGATACTTGTCCATAACACTCCTGGGTTCTCCTGACGATATTCCTTCTGGTTGGGCATCGCTGTTACAATTCAGAACAAAGGTGACTTTTTTTTGCCCATACACTTAGCACATCGAATGGCAGCTTGTTTTATGGTAAATCCCATCTGCTCCGAGATTTGTATAGACATTGCCGTTTCACGCAGTCTTAGGAAGCATCCAGGCAGCGACTGCCGTGATCCTGATATGTCAAGCAAAGCCAGCAATCCCAGACGTGAGCAGATTGGAGGTATTTTGTCCCAGACGCTGTTTAAACCTGCCAGATTTTTCCAACATACTGTACCTTCGTACATTTACCAACTCCTCCGAAAATATGATTAACCCTTTATATGCCTCTGGATAGATAGACAGCCAGCCAAGGCGCACTTATGGGGATCCTAAATTCACATGCTGTATGCTTTATCATACCACTGACGTTAACACGTCTCCTAATGAGATCCATTCCCAGAAATATCACTGCACCCCCCCCCCCCCCCCGAGCATACCTTTCAGGCTGGAATATCCAGCTGCACCAGGCAGAGAACATTGTTCTAGGGCACTTTGGAATTTGATAATTATTCTGTATTTGGCTCTTGTTAGTGCAATTTTTAAAAGCCAAAATGAATCTGAGTGTGGCAACAAATTTAAATGAACATTATGCATGCCACGCTTGTCAGAGCAGAAGGAAGAAATTATGGGACGGCTTTCCCATAGGGGTGCAGTTACTAAAGTAAAGCAGGGAACACAGTTGAGCCCACGATTTTTGTGGACACTCATGATTAGGGTCTCCAAAATGGTTGCCCACTCTAACTAGGGCTTACTTAATAACGGAGAGTTCAGGCAGCTTCCCCTTGTGTGCTGCTGCTGTGTTCAAACTTTTACTTTCCTGTAAGTAAGTTTGAGAACATGAAAAAACAATAATAACAGCGAATAAGCACGAGCTTTCCAGTCCTAGCTCAATGTTCAGCATCTTGAATTAACATTCTTCATGTTTGGATGGACTCCCTACCCCTGAAGCTTTTTGGCTGCTCTGTAGAGTGATTACAATGCAGTTTGCACAGCTGGGTAAGCCTGCCTCTGGCCAGATCCATGGCAGGCATCCAGCGGGAGTTAATAGGCAATCTTGCAGGGTCTGTGATTGTACCAGAATCCCACAGGTGACATGAGGTGATCGTAAGAATGGGTTACCCTAAGTGGTTGATCCTACCACTTAACACTTCCCCTGTTTAATTAGCAGGGTTTATCCTCATTATGGGCCAAACTGATTCCTGGTGTGAGTGCAGCATGGAAGACACACCTGCTTACCCCAGGGCTCAATTAACATCACGAGGGTGGGATGGACAGTGAAAATCTACAGCACTAAAAGAAGCTGGGGGAGCTGGGGTGTGGTGGTCCCCTCATTACGTGAAGTTCTGTTCTACACACACATCCACTCTCCACCCTGCTTGCAGGAATATGGCAGGTTCCCTATTGCGCGTTATCTCTGACACATCGCACAAAGAGGGGAACATATCCCGTTGTGATATCAATCCGCTGGCTGGTACCAGGCCATCTCTTCTAACTGGTCACCAACAGCTGGTGTTTTCCAATTCCCAACTGCAGAGATCACAGAAGGTGAATTTTGTCGAGTGCCTCTCTGAGTTTCCTCACTCTAATCTGCCACCAGACAGCCTATCAGAAAATATATTGCCCGGTATTAGATTTGGGCATGGGTTGAATTATACCTGGTGTAAATCCAGCATATACATGGGATGAATTTGGCCCCATGACACACAATACTGATTAGCATTTTTCTATGTTCCAAGCACTAGCTAACACACACTCAAAGCATCCATCTTAGACAGATGGGTTACTGTTGTTGTCCCTGTTACACAAATGGGGAAACTGAGACAGGGAGAAGTGACTCACCCAAGGCCACACAGTGTGTGAGTGGAAGAGCCGAATTTGAACTCAGGAGCTCTGTGTTCTTGCCTCTAGACCACGCTGCCTTTCAAGACTCTGTCTCACTTTATATGGCTGGCAGTTTCAAAAGGCCACTACACATAGACTTGCATGTTCTGTTCTTTTCTTAGGGAGTCAGCAAGTTTTTAGTCTTTGAAGAACTACAGTTACGTTGTCACTTTTTTAATGAAGTGACCCTTCGTGAGAAGCTCTGGCAGACAGCACAGAGTTTGCTTTCTGCTTTATTTGTTCTATATTTAGAGCCAATTCTTAGGACCGAGAATCTTCCCAGGAACCAGGTATATGAGTGTGAGCTGGGATTTCGGGTATAGAGGATTGCCTACATGCTGTTTGTGACCACCTCTGTTCCAGGCCTGGTGTAAATAAAGCAAGTTACGCTTGGAGTATATGAGACTCTGAGGAACTGACCTTTGTGGTCCAGGAATTCTGCAGGTCATTCAGAAGGGAGGCGACGTTGATGTCAGAAGAGGCAGCAATCTCAAACATTTACACTTAGTTGAGGGCAGAGGCGCTAGCCATGATCATTAACTTTGGACCAGCGGGTTTGGCGATTCACACAAGCTGATCATGAGCCTCCATTGGTTTCAGTTAGAATGTGTCTAACTGGTGTGTTTTGGCAATTTCAACACGTGCTTGCTTTTCAACATTTTTTTCAAGTTGGGAAATTCATCTACACTGACCCTCTCCCCTGAAAAACTTTGTTTTTGGCAAATTGGCATTTTCCAATTAAAAAAATATTTCATCAAAAAATTCCCAACCAGCCCTAATCTCATCCACACTAGCCTCTGGAGGTTTGCCTGACCCTACTCCTAATGGCAATATTCCATTTGCTCCTGCCACGTCGTTATAACTGATTCCAAAGGCATCTTCCCACAGGCAATGGGGCTATATTCTGGGATAAATCCCCTCTTTGGCTTTGAGTGCATTTTTATAAATATTGGACATGCTTCCCTGTCATCATAAAATGTCCCAGCAAAGGTTTGAGGGGCAGCTCATCTCCTCTGAACAGGAATGGTTATATTTTAGAGGAGACAGACAACACCCGATTTTCGTCTGGCTTCCCGGGCTCAGTTAAATGCACTGTGGTGAGTCACTGCTCGTTGTTCTCTGTTGACAAAACTTTCTTTCTCTCTCTTTCCCTTTCGAACACTCACACCCGTTCCGCCCTTCTGATGATGATGATCTAGGGCAGTGGTTTTCAACCTTTTTTCATTTGCCGACCCCTAAAAAATTTCGATATGGTGTGTGGACCCCTTTGGTAACCTTAGACATAGTCTGTGAACCCCCAGGAGTTCACAGACCACAGATTGAAAAGCACTGATCCAGATTCTTCCCAGACTCATTCACCTTTCAAGAGGTGCTTGATTTCTCCTGTCTGAGAATGTACTGCTGCCCTTTCGGCCTGAGTGGTTAACCGAGATTCAGGGCCTTGCTGGGTTGTTTCTGTTTAGGTGGAGAAAGGGATTACATTAGTCAGCTATTTCTCTGGTGCGAGCCTGTTTATTTATAATCTACAGAGTCCTGTTTTGCTTAGTAGAAATAATCAGCAACAGGCAGTTTCCTTGCTCAGTTTCCAAGCCTGCTCCTCCAGCCAGCCATGTCCCATAAGGAACTCTGTCCTCTGCTCCCACTCGGGACCACTCTCAATACTGCTTCCCTCTCTGGCTCTGTTTTTCTGTCTCACACATGCACAGAACTACAACCAATCCATCCCCTCACCCCTGCATTTGCAACCAGTTCTAGGGAAACCCCGCGACCCACATGGCTTAGAGCTGATCATATCTTGCTGTGTGGCCCAGTGCCTTGGGCAGTGGCCTCCTATTATTTCATGGCCTCAAGGGGCTTAATTGCTCCTTCCATGGAATCTGAAAGAAGGGTGGTTAGCACACCCACTGGTTTTAACCAGCTCTGTAATTGATGGATGCCATTAACATCTTCCAGCATAACAACACCCCCATCTCAGCTCTGCTCATCATTCCAATGGAGTTTAATATGCTAACTCACTGAATGAGTTATTTGAAAGGAAGAAATGACAAATGATACCAGGTTAGCTGTTTACATATATTTCCATGTGTTTTTCTGTCTGGCCATTTCACAGATCAATGTTACTCCCATTCAAATCTCTTCGGAGCTTTTCTCTCCCTCCCTCCCCAACAACCCTGCAATTTCCATTCAGCTAAGTAGGCAAAGCACGTTCAACGGGCTCCTGAAGTGTGTCTGTTGTTTCTGTGAAGTCTGCTTATTGGGACAGGCTTTGCTCATTCTGTTCTAATGGGGAATTCATCAGGGTCACAACGCTTCCAGCCTCCACAGAAGCTACCAAAGGGGTCTTTTCCAGCTCTGTCTCCTCTGGTTCTGCAGGAAGGGTTGAAGGAATCAGTTGGAGGATGAGTATGAGATGGGGACAGTGAGTGAGCCTCTGGAGAACAGGTGAAGGAACTTCCCACCGTGTTGCACTTCAGATTTGAGTTCTGGTGATCAGCAAAGATACATGGCATAACACTCAGCCATTGTCTCTGCCAGAGACAGCAGGATGTGGCTTCCCCACTTCTGAAGGTGGGAAAAAGAGGAGAAGGAGACCAGGAGCCTTAACCCCTCCCTGCTCCACCTCAGTGTGTTCCTGCTCCTTTGCCTAGCCTATACTCTGAGGCACAGTAGAAATGAAGCCACTGCTAGAAGGAGCATGAGTCAGTGGAGACTCCAGGACGCTATCATCAGACACAGAGGTGTGGGTGGGGTTGCCAGAGGGATGGAAGCATGAGGAGCAGCAAAACACCACACCCATGGAGTTTGGTTTGATTAGCCGGTGTCACACATCTCTCCTTGCCTTTGATGGGAAACTCTGGCAGGGTATTTAATTGAATCTGGTGCCTTTTAAGAGTTGGGGTTTGCCTGTCTTCTTTGAAATATAATTATCACTGCTGGTGGAGCCAAGAATGCTCTTAACCCTTTGCTGAGATGCTCTCCCATGCTAGGGGAACTTTCCTCAAAGTTTATAAAAACTTCACCAGAGCAGCACAGGCCAGGAGAGGAGATGTCATGACAAAAGTGTGCACTGCAGGGGTAGTGCCATGAACTGAGAGATGGGAGCTGTGATAGATGGAGGTGAAACCCCCAGGAAGCCCCTCTCATCCAGATCCCAGACAATCTGTCCACACCATGGAACCCAGACTTTATCTGGACACTGGCTGTCTGACGCAGGGTAAGAGCAGGTAGGGTTTTAGACAGAAGAACAGGAGTCCTTGTGGCACCTTAGAGACTAACCAATTTATTTGAGCATGAGCTTTCGTGAGCTACAGCTCACTTCATCAGATGCATACCGTGGAAACTGCAGCAGACTTTATATATACACAGAGAATATGAAACAATACCTCCTCCCACCCCACTGTCCTGCTGGTAATAGCTTATCTAAAGTAATCATCAGGTTAGGCCATTTCCAGCACAAATCCAGGTTTTCTCACCCTCTACCCCCCCACACAAATTCATTCTCCTGTTGGTGATAGCCCATCCAAAGTGACAACTCTTTACACAATGTGCATGATAATGAAGTTAGGCCATTTCCTGCACAAATCCAGGTTCTCTCACTCCCTCACCCCCCTCCAAAAACCCACCCCCATACACACACAGACTCACTCTCCTGCTGGTAATAGCTCATCCAAACTGACCACTCTCCAAGTTTAAATCCAAGTTAAACCAGAACATCTGGGGGGGGGGGGGGGAGGAAAAAACAAGAGGAAATAGGCTACCTTGCATAATGACTTAGCCACTCCCAGTCTCTATTTAAGCCTAAATTAATAGTATCCAATTTGCAAATGAATTCCAATTCAGCAGTTTCTCGCTGGAGTCTGGATTTGAAGTTTTTTTGTTTTAAGATAGCGACCTTCATGTCTGTGATTGCGTGACCAGAGAGACTGAAGTGTTCTCCGACTGGTTTATGAATGTTATAATTCTTGACATCTGATTTGTGTCCATTTATTCTTTTACGTAGAGACTGTCCAGTTTGACCAATGTACATGGCAGAGGGGCATTGCTGGCACATGATGGCATAAATCACATTGGTGGATGTGCAGGTGAACGAGCCTCTGATAGTGTGGCTGATGTTATTAGGCCCTGTGATGGTGTCCCCTGAATAGTAAAACCCCTCCAACGCATTATTAAGGATCTACAACCTATCCTAAAGGATGACCCAACACTCTCACAAATCTTGGGAGACAGGCCAGTCCTTGCCTACAGACAGCCCCGCAACCTGAAGCAAATACTCACCAACAACCACATACCACACAACAGAACCACTAACCCAGGAACTTATCCTTGCAACAAAGCCCGTTGCCAATTGTGCCCACATATCTATTCAGGGGACACCATCACAGGGCCTAATAACATCCTGCCCATCACCATGGTATTGGAGTCCATTGGGTCTTGAGCTTCTAGTGGGAGACAAGCAGGAATTCCCTCCCCATTCTCCAAGATGTTATGCCCCATGTGCACAGACACATTGCCGGTACCTCAGCATCCCCTAGGAGGCCCTGCTTCAATTCCAGGAAGGGCATGAAGTTAAGATCTCTCTACAGTTCCCATCCCACCTCTAGGATGGTATGAACACAAACTTTGACACCCAAAATATCTCTCCTCCCAACTCTGAGTAAAAAGTAAGGGGATAGAAAGAGTACTTGTGCAGTCAAACTATAACATATGGAGAAGAGGAATTACAGGCAAAAGTCACATTCCTCTCCAAAGAATTGCTATTCACTGGGTTGCTGGAGACTGAGAACTCAAGGGGCATCAACACGGAAAGATAGACCATTGTACTGGAAACTGCTAAAAAAAATCTCTGGTCATGTCCTTCCACTTGCACTGGGGGACTTAGATAGCCCCGGCTGGTAAGTCCCAACCTTTAATGGAGCATTCATGCTGCCATGGGGAAGATGAGCAAGATCAGTTCAAGGAGATACAGTCATTCATGTTAGTGTAAGCGGAGTCAGGATGAGCTCCACCCTGACATCTGGTGGTGAGGTGTGGCAAGTTGTGGAAAATAACTTCAGGGGCCGATATAATTTGCATAGGCACACCCACCCCGCCTAGAATGAGGCCATAGCTGCCCAATGGTCACTTTGGCTGTTGTGGGATCCCCAGTGTCTCTGTTATTGGGGCGGGAAGAATAAATTGTTATTACTCTGATTATGGGAACTGTGCTTGGAACTGTACTGGGCCTTTTGTTATGATGGAGGGACTCACCATCAACTAAGTAGCACTCGCTAGGCAAGGGACATGGGTTCCAAAACTCTGAATTGAGAGAGGTTTGAGATAGGTATTAGTAGCTGGTGGTGTGGGCCCCTTTGTGAGGGCTTGCAACACCAATTGCACCTCTGTCTCTCTCTACTGTAGAATGTCAGAGCTAATTTTGGGTCTATTAAGAGTCTTGCTACAGGTACTGTGTTGTATTCACTTTGGCCTTATGGTGCACCAGCACTAAGGCTCCCACTACTATGAGCGGAAATCACTGAGAGCTGGAATCACTGAGCACTGTGTCAAGGAGTGAGGAGCCGGAAGATCTAGAGTGCAGTGGTGCTGTTCATGGATAGGCTGGCGGAGCCGTTTGTGAGATGACCGGAGCTGTGCAGCACGGAGCCGTTTGTGAGATGGTGGAGTGGAGCCCTGTGGGGCAGTCAGCTTCAGGTCACGTAAGGTGCCCCTTGCCTCTTTCCCCCCCACACACAGGTACATTTTTAGCCAGACTGGAGAGTAACACTTTGCAGATGAACTTTTGAACTCTGGGGCTGGACTTTTTGGACTTTGGGTGATTTGTGGATTGCTGGACTCAAGAGAAGTTTGGGTTCTGGGACTCAAGAACCCGAGGGAAAGGATGTGGCCCAATTTTCTGGGGTGGGTCTTTGCTCATGGTTTGGTTAATGAACACTAGTTGTGGTGTTTCCCCAATTAAATGCTGATGTCGTTTACCTCATGTTATTAAAGATTCTCTGCTACACCAAGACTCTGTGCTTGCGAGGGGAAGTATTGCCTCCTTGAGGCGCCCAGGGGGTGTGTAAGATTTTCCCAGGTCACTGGGTGGGGGCTCGAGCCAGTTTTGCATTTGCTTGGCTGAGAGGGAACCCCTGTGTACTGAACCCGGCCCTTGCTGCTATCAACTTGGCCTGGCAGAAGGGTTACATTAGTATGATTGGTTTTATCCTAAATAGCTCTCAGAGCTTCTCGAGGGTGCCCAGCATCATGCAGGGTTGGGCCCTAAGTCAACACTGGGCTAAACCTGTCCCACAAAGTGGCCCAGCAGACTGGAGCACAAGGCTGAGTTGCTGGGTTGCTCAGGAGGTGCAGACCCAAAGGCAACAGCATCTCCCGAAAGCTGGCTGGCTCGAGAGAAGATGCTGATGGGATTTTATCATGTCTGGCTGAGCAGAGAACTGGGCACAGCTCCCAGGCTTCACAAGGAGATGAAGAGTCGGAGCATCACCTGAGTTCTGGCAGTTCAATGGTGCGGCACCATCACAAAGCTGTCTTCAAGATGGATTAGCTGGGCAAAGCAGCATCTCTCCTGTGCACGGGGATCTCCAGGTGCCACAAAATCTCCTGGGTCACCCCATCACTGCAGCTGCCGCAGGGCGCACAACTGGGGGAAGGGGACAGAACCAAGATCCTGGAATCTCACAACACTGGAAACAGCTTCTTGGGGTCACAGGCCATTGGAATGAGTTAGACCTGCCCTCTAGCTCCTCTAAACTAAGCCAGGCACCGGCTCTGGGCAGAATACGTGCAAGATTAGGACAGCAGAACCGTCTCTTATGGTCAGCTTTCCCCCTGCTGCGGGGACCGACTGCAGAGTATGGCCGGAAGAGGCCGGTAACACAGGTGCTTTGCTGGCCCGGGGCTTTAACGTGCAGCGTGACGAACATGTTCCACACTCACAGTCCTGACAATCAGGAATGTCCAGGTTCGGCTGCCCATGTGCGCCAGGATGAGCACTCAGCCCACATAACTACACCATTATTCACCAAATCAAGGGTGTGACTTCTCCTCCAACTTATCCTGGAAACTTGTTGTGGAGGAAACATTGTTCACAGCTTGGCATTCCCACTGAGAGCTTTGCTTCCGGTTGCTGGAGTTGTGAGTGACTATTTCGGGTGAGTCACAATGAAGGTGGGTTCTCCGACACCCTATATATAGTGGGGCTCTGTGTGGGGGGTTTACTGAGGGAGCAGAGCACCAAGAGCCCACTGCAGACCAGACAGCCACGTCCGCCATGAAGATAACAGGGGCCGTTCTGCTCTTCGCTCTGGCACTTTGCTGCTTCTACTCAGGTGAGTCACTTTGGCTGTAGCCTGTGCTGAGCCTTGCCCTATCCCCGAAAGGATGGGGCCAGCCTCACTCTCATCCCTATTGGGGTTCGCACACCCCCACAGTGGTGATTCCAGGAGCAGCTGGTTTATTTCTGAGATGCCACTGCACAGCCTGGACATTGAGCAGCAGGCTGATTCCAGGAGCGCTGACCTCCCTGCACAGATCCCAGAGCTCGGAAGGGCTCTTCCCGGGCTTCTCTCTGGGCTGGGATCTCACTGACTCTGCCAGAAACCGAGGCAGCTCGAAAGATTCACAGCCCCTAGAAAACAAACATCCATGGAATCCCCTTTCTTTTTGAATTTCTTCTCATCCACGGTTCTAGTTGTTTTCTGATTATTTTGTTGGGGACAAAGGGGTTGGTTGGCAGTAAAATTCTTGATTTAGTTGCCTACATAATTTTAATTCCTGTCATTGTTTATTATGAAACTCCACAAAGAGGCCATTAGGTAGAGTGACCAGATGTACCGACTTTATAGGGACACTCCCAATATTCGGGGCTTTTTCTTATATTGGCGCCTATTTCCCCTCCCATTCCCCCCAGTTTTTCACAATTTTTATCTACTTACCCTACCATCAGGAATCAAAAATTCCCACCCTGGATCAGACCAGGCACCCTTCTACCCAATCTCTGTTTCCAACACTAGCCTGTGCCAGTGTATTTAGAGCGATGTACAAGGCCCTCAGCAGTTCTGAGGGAAGCTTCCCACAGGAAAAATTTCTTCTCACCTTGTATTACGTAGGAGTTGCTTTATTCCCTGAATTAATCCAATTCAACGATACTTTATTAGCATGACAAGATCTATGGCATTGCCAAAGTAGAAAGCGGAGGATTTAGATCCTCTCCAAACATTTGCTTTTTTGGGGTTAAATCCCTACCTTGTAATGCTGGATGATCCCGTTATCCATAGTTCCTTAATACAGATAATCGTCACTTGGGGGGCTGAGATCTTAGTGAATTGGATAGAGTTTCATTAACAAACAGAGTCAGACCTGTTCAGAATGAAACGTCTCATTAGAATTGAGTAATTGTTGATGTAATTCTGTGCTATGGCTTAACTCTGAAGAGACAGTCAAATAATGAAGGTTTCAGAGTAGCAGCCGCGTTAGTCTGTATTCGCAAAAAGAACAGGAGGACTTGTGGCACCTTAGAGACTAACCAATTCATTTGAGCATAAGCTTTCGTGAGCTACAGCTCACTTCATCGGATACGGAGCGAGAGAGAGTCAAAAGCTGCTGAGGTTTTTATGGATGCCTGTGAGATCCTGGATCCTGCAAAATAGCTGCTGAGACACAACCATTAGTGTTCTGGTATGTTTCAGACAGTGTCAATGAACGGACCAGACAGGGTCCGTGGCAGAGTGTGCAGTGTTATGGTCACACCATCCAAACGGATGTTAGAGTAAAATCTAAAACTCTCTTTCTGGATGCTTGTAATGTACTACGACATGAAGTTCCTTGAAAAGTAGGAAACTCCCTTGCCTCCCGCAAAGGTGAGGGTGAGATCCTGTAGAGGAGACACCTGTCTAGAGTAGGATCACTCTGGAACGTCCCAAGAATGTTTGCCTCTTCCTCCGTTCCTCCTTTGCGACGTCACTTCAGTTAACACAGGTATACAAGAGCTGACCTCCCTAGTCGCACAATCCCATACCAGAATATTTGAAAAGGCTCTGTACCAAAGTAAAGAGAGAGACTTGGTCAGAACTCGGGACATCAATAACCCCAGCACCAGGATGGGCGAGAGAATCTGAAACAGTCTCATTCTGTCTGTATGTTTTGTTCCAGATGCTGCTGGCCAGGCTGGTAAGGTAAGTCGAACTCTCCCTGTTCATTAATAATCACTTTCCCCAGTCTCTGGCTTGTAACATCACAGGGACCATGATCTCTGGGTTAGAAACATGCTAGAACTCATGACTCAAAGCAGAAGCAGAGTCTACCTCGTGCCCAAGCCAGGGGAGAGTGAATCTCTGGGGCTGAGAATCCCTGGGTACATCTACACTGGAACAAAAGATCCAGGGCCTGGCCATAGCTGGACCGGCTGAGCTGACATGGGCTCAGGGGGCTTGGGCTGCAGGCCTAAAAATTGCGGTGTAGATGTTCGGGCTCTGGGATCCTCCCCCCTCGTGGGCTACCAAAGCTCGGGCTCCAGCCCAAGCCCAAATGTCTACACAGCAATTGTACAGCCCGAGCCTAAGTCAGCTGACCTGAGCTAGCCAGGAGTGTCTCACTGCCGAGTAGACGTAAGCCATGGGGTCAGAGTGATGGATTCCATAGACTATTGTACAGGGCAGTCTGTGATGGGCCTGGGGGAGACACAGGGAGCAACTGAGACAGAACAGAGGAAGTGACAGTATGACAAGAGCATGAGGTTTTTTATTTATGAGCATCTGCTGCCTGTGGAGATGTTCTTTCACTCACATTCTATATGTTGTAGGTTCAGAAGCATCTCTTAGACCAGCCTGTATCCCTATGTTCACCCCTTTAAGAAGACTGTGATAAATTTTGTACAAAGTATGCAGTGTAAGGTATCATTTGAAAACTCATAATGTGCTGAACATTATTGTCCTGTTAAGTCTGTGAGACACCATGGTATGTAAAGTTATAAGATTCTACTGTATAAGACATGTCCCCAGTCTGGGGAAACAGTCATAAACCAGAGACAAAAGACAAACTAACACCTCAGACAGGTCTCTACATAATCAAACGGACCATCACGTGGTTAAGGGGCCATTCTTTGGCAGCAAAAAAGCTGTGAGCGAGAAATTTACTTGTTGGCAAAGGAACAGCTGGAGGTTCCCAGCCCCACAAACTTTCTGTCGCATGAACCGCAGCTGGAGATGATGCTCAAAGAAGAGGGAAAAATATAAGAATGGGGAACAAACTCCCCAAGTTACTCCTCCCTTTCTCTCTGCCCATGACATCAACAACACCTGAAAGACAAGGAAAGTAACACTGGACTGAGGGAGGGGTCCTGGTGGAAATGACAGCCAATAAGACTGCTGAAGCATTTGGTGAGAGAGACCTTTTGCTTTGAATTCACTTAGCTTGATAAGTCAGGCATTAGTGGTGTTTTGTTTTTATTTTCTTGTAGCCAATCCTGACTTTGATGCCTCCTGACTTGTAATCACTTAAAATCTATCTTTCTGTAGTTAAGCATCTTGTTTTATCTAAACCAGTGTGTTTGGATTGAAGTGTTTGGAAAACTCCATTTGCGACAATAGGATTTGTGCATTTCATTTTCTATTAATAAAATGACAGACTTTATAGGAGCTTATATGGTCCAGGAGGGTGCTGGGCAGTACAAGATGCACACTTCTGGGGGAAAGTCTGGGACTGGAAATTTGCTGCTCTTCCCCTGCAGTGTAATTCAAGAGTGGCTTGCCAAAGGACTCATACCGTACAGCTCGGAGTAATTTACATGCTGGAAGCTGTGTGTGAGCAGGAACAGGAGTGGTTGCTTTCATAGCAAAGCAGAGTAAAAGGCACCCCAGGTTGGAGGATTGAGGGGACACAGCTGTTCATCAGTCCAGATTGTACCCTGGGTAATGTCAGATTAGCATCTGATGCCTACGGAGATGCCCCTTCGCTCACACACCATGTGATGTGGGTTCAGAAACGTCTCTTACACCAGGGAGACGGGCCCGGCTCCTCCTGGCAGCGAGAGGGGAATTGGGAAGTCAGTTAATCAGAACGTCAGTAGAGACTAGGGACAGGATTAGGTACTGTGAGCTCTGGGGGGCCAGGGACTGTCCCTTCCTCTCTATTCAGAGAATGCCCAGCCCCATGGGTGAGTGGGGGCATCGGGGCTCTACTGAAATGCAGACAATAACTGTAATAGCAATTCTAATGTTCCTTGTAGGGTTTCTGCAGTGAGTACAAGAAGCCACCGGAAATCTGCACCTTAGAGTACAACCCGGTCTGTGGCACTGATGGCAAGACATATGGAAACAAATGTGTCTTTTGTGGAGCAGTCTAGTAAGTATCAGAATAAAGGGCCCACTAACAAAAACTAAAATACAATTGTGAGGTAATTCAAGGCCCTGCCTGCGCCCATATCTTTACCTCGTAGAGGCTGGGTCGACTTCCTCAGTGTAATTTTTCCTGTCAGCAAATAAGCTCTGGTGAATTTGACCTACTGGGGCCTTGACAGATGCTTTGCTCTCATTGGCCATCAGGTTGCAGCACTGAGTTCTGTGTCTCTCTCTTTCCCTCTAGTGAAAACCTTGGAAGTCTTTGCTTTCAGCATTATGGAGAATGCAAGTCACACAATGAGGACAAGGAAAGAGAAGACCTTTAGCATTTGGTTCCCACAAGCAGATCCCTGCACGGAGTCACGTTCTCGTCTCATCCATCGGTTCCAGGCCTCTAAGAGCATCGCTGACTCCCCACCTGTCTATGCAATAAAGCAAACTCAGCAGAATTTGTGACCTCTGTGGGGTTTTTTCCCCCTTTCCAAGGAGGGACTCTGCTCTCCTGTGTCTCACACAAGCTCTCCCCAGCTTACAGACCAGAGTTAATGAGAACACGAAGTGCAGTAACCAGTCACAGGCTTTAAGGGAGCCACAGACTGGCAAGTATTATATCTCCTCCTGCCATGGCTTTTCCTACAAGATAAATCGATACACAAACCCCGGACACGTTCCCTGTGTCTTACTCCCTTCCAGGCCTGAGTGCTCTCCATGGACCACAACATGAGACCGTGAGCAAAGCCCACGTATAAGGCCTTGACCTGGGAGAACAGCAAGGGATGGGAGGATACAGGATCCCCAACCCAGACATAGGGCCCAGGGGGCTACTTGTCAGGGTGGGAGGTGTAAAGGGCTTGTGGGCATGTGGATCCATGCTGTGCGTCACACCCTACACACCAACAAACCCTTGATCCTTCCGATACTGCCCCCCCAGAGACCCACGAGCTGCCCAGCCTGTCCGTCTCCTCCATGGCGCACAGGGGACTTCAGAGTCCCTCTGACTGGGGTCTGAGCTGCGCTGATGCCCTGTGCAGCAGACCAACAACCTTCCACATTTGGTTCTTCACGTGCATGGAAGCTGCCTCACTTCTGGGCTGCCCTGGGGGAGCCTGACAGATCTCTGACTGTGCTGATACTTGCTGTAAGCCAGCGCCGCATCCCAGTGACTCATAGAATCATAGAATATCAAATTTGGAAGGGACCTCAGGAGGTCATCTAGTCCAACCCCCTACTCAAAGCAGGACCGAGCCCCAATTAAATCATCCCAGCCAGGGCTTTGTCAAGCCTGACCTTAAAAACTTCTAAGGAAGGAGATTCCACCACCTCCCTAGGTAACCCATTCCAGTGCTTCACCACCCTCCTAGTGAAAAAGCTTTTCCTAATATCCAACCTAAATCTCCCCCACTGCAACTTGAGACCATTACTCCTTGTTCTGTCATCTGCTACCATTGAGAACAGTCTAGAGCCATCCTCTTTGGATCCCCCTTTCAGGTACTTGAAAGCAGCTATCAAATCCCCCCTCATTCTTCTCTTCCGTAGACTAAACATCCCCAGTTCCCTCAGCCTCTCCTCATAAGTCATGCGTTCCAGTCCCCTCATCATTTCTGTTGCCCTCTGCTGGACTCTTTCCAATTTTTCCATGTCCTTCTTGTAGTGTGGGGCCCAAAACTGGACACAGTACTCCAGATGAGGCCTCACCAATGTCGAATAGAGGGGAACGATCACGTCCCTCGATCTGCTCGCTATACCCCTACGTACACATCCCAAAATGCCATTGGCCTTCTTGGCAACAAGGGCACACTGTTGACTCATATCCAGTTTCTCATCCACTGTAACCCCTAGGTCCTTTTCCACAGAACTGCTGCCTAGCCATTCGGTCCCTAGTCTGTAGCGGTGCATGGGATTCTTTCATCCTAAGTGCAGAACTCTGCACTTGTCCTTCTTGAACCTCATCAGATTTCTTTTGGCCCAATCCTCCAATTTGTCTACGTTCCTCTGTATCCTATCCCTACCTGCCACTGTATCTACCTCTCCTCCCAGTTTAGAGTCATCTGCAAACTTGCTGAGGGTGCAATCCACACCATCCTCCAGATCATTTATGAAGATATTGAACAAAACCGGCCCCAGGACCAACCCTTGGAGCACTCCACTTGATACCGGCTGCCAACTAGACATGGAGCCATTGATCACTACCCGTTGAGCCCGACAATCTAGCCAGTTTTCTATCCCCCTTATAGTCCATTCATCCAGCCCATACTTCTTTAACTTGCTGGCAAGAATACTGTGGGATACAGTGTCAAAAGCTTTGCTAAAGTCAAGGAACAACACGTCCACTGCTTTCCCCTCATCCACAGAGCCAGGTATCTCGTCATAGAAGGCCATTAGATTAGTCAGGCATGACTTGCCCTTGGTGAATCCATGCTGACTGTTCCTGATCACTTTCCTCTCCTCTAAGTGCTCCAGAATTGATTCCTTGAGGACCTGCTCCATGATTTTTCCAGGGACTGAGGTGAGGCTGACTGGCCTGTAGTTCCCAGGATCCTCCTTCTTCCCTTTTTTAAAGATGGGCATTACATTAGCCTTTTTCCAGTCCTCCGGGACTTCCCCCGATCACCATGAGTTTTCAAAGATAATGGCCAATGGCTCTGCAATCACATCCGCCAACTCCTTTAGCGCTCTCGGATGCAGCGCATCTGGCCCCATGGACTTGTGCTCATCCAGCTTTTCTAAATAGTCCCGAACCACTTCTTTCTCCACAGAGGGCTGGTCGCCTCCTCCCCATGCTGTGTTGCCCAGCGCAGCAGTCTGGGAGCTGACCTTGTTAGTGAAGACAGAGGCAAAAAAAGCAGTGAGTACATTAGCTTTTTCCACATCCTCTGTCGCTAGGTTGCCTCCCTCATTCATTAAGGGGCCCACACTTTCCTTGGCTTTCTTTTTGTTGCCAACATACCTGAAGAAACCCTTCTTGTTACTCTTGACATCTCTCGCTAGCTGCAGCTCCAGGTGCGATTTGGTCCTCCTGATTTCATTCCTACATGCCCGAGCAATATTTTTATACTCTTCCCTGGTCATATGTCCAACCTTCCACTTCTTGTAAGCTTCTTTTTTATATTTAAGATCCGCTAGGATTTCACCGTTAAGCCAAGCTGGTCGCCTGCCATATTTACTATTCTTTCGACTCATCGGGATGTTTCGTCCCTGTAACCTCAGTAAGGATTCTTTAAAATACAGCCAGCTCTCCTGGGCTCCTTTCCCCATCATGTTATTCTCCCAGGGGATCTTGCCCATCATTTCCCTGAGGGAGTCAAAGTCTACTTTTCTGAAGTCCAGGGTCCGTATTCTGCTGCTGTCCTTTCTTCCTTGTGTCAGGATCCTGAACTCGGGAGAGTCTGGGGGCAGGGACACGTCGGAGACAAAGAATGGGGAGGTTGGTAGCCCAGGGGGCTACTTGTCGGGGTGGGAGGTGTAAAGGGCTTGTGGGCATGTGGATCCATGCTGTGCGTCACACCCTACACACCAACAAACCCTTGATCCTTCCAATACTGCCCCCCCAGAGACCCACGAGCTGCCCAGCCTGTCCGTCTCCTCCATGGCGCACAGGGGACTGCAGAGTCCCTCTGACTGGGGTCTGAGCTGCGCTGATGCCCTGTGCAGCAGACCAACAACCTGCCACATTTGGTTCTTCATGTGCGTGGAAGCTGCCTCACTTCTGGGCAGCCCTGGGGGACTCCCAGTGACTCGGCAGAGTCTGGGGGCAGGGAGACATCGGAGACAAAGAATGGGGAGGTTTGTATAAAGTGGCAGCCCGAAATGACTCTTGGGAAAGGGGGAGTCTATACAGGAAGGATGGGATCCACCTAAACCAGATTGGAACCAGATTGCTGCCACTTAAAATTAAAAAGGTCGTTGAGCAGTTTTAAAACTAAGGGCTGGGGGAAAGCCAAGAGGTGCGGAGGAGCACGTGGTTGGGACAGAGACATCCCTTAGGGCAGGATCTACTAATGGAGATTGTCTGTGTCCTAGTAAGGAGGAGAGGATGGAAGATGATAAAGTACAGGTAGGATCTGATGAGAAACAGTCAAATGAAAAAAGTTTCATTTAATTACGTCATGCAAAGGGAGACAGCTAAAAAGCGACACATTTTAAAAGTGCTTATATACCAATAATAAGATGGGTGAACTAGAGCGCCTCGTATTAAATGAGGCTATTGATATAACAGGCATCACAAAAACCTGGTGGAATGAGGATAATCACTGGGACACAGTATACCAGGGTACAAAATACATCGGAAGGACAGAACAGGTCATGCTGGTGGGGGAGTGGCACTGTATGTGAAAGAAATCAAATGAATCCAATGAAGTAAAAATTTTAAATGAACCAAACTGTGCCGTAGAATCTCTCTGGATAGTAATTCCATGCTCGAATAATAAGAATATACCAGTAGGGATATATTACCGACCACCTGACCAGGATGGTGATAGTGACTGTGAAATACTCAGGGAGATTAGAGAGGCTATTAAAATAAAAAACTCAATAATAATCGAGGATTTCAACTATCCCATATTGACTGGGTTCATGTCACCTCAGGATGCGATGCAGAGAGAAAGTTTCTTGACACCTTAAATGACTGCTTCTTGGAGCAGCTAGTCCTGGAACCCACAAGAGGAGAGGTAATTCTTGATTTAGTCCTAAGTGGAGCACAGGATCAGGTCCAAGAGGTGACTATAGCTGGACCGCTTGGTAATAGTGACCATAATATAATTAAATTTAACATCCCTGTGGTGGGGAAAACACCACAGCAGCCCAACACTGTAGCATTTAGTTTCAGAAAGGGGAACGACACAAAAACGAGGAGGTTAGTTAAACAGAAATTAAAGGGTACAGCACCAAAAGTAAAATCCCTGCAAGCTGCATGGAAACTTTTTAAAGACACCATAATAGAGGCTCAACTTAAATGTATACCCCAAATTAAAAAACAAAGTAAGAGAACCGAAAGGAGCCGCCATGGCGAAACAACAAAGTAAGAGAAGCAGTGAGAGGCAAAAGAGGCATCCTACGAAGAGTGGAAATTAAATCCTAGTGAGGAAAATAGAAAGGAGCATGAACTCTGGCAAATGAAGTATAAAAATACAATTAGGAAGGCCAAAATAGAATTTGAGGAACAGCTAGCCAAAGACTCAAAAAGTAATAGCAAACATTTTTTTAATGACATCAGAAGCAGGAAGCCTGCTAAACAACCAGTGGGGAACTGAACGATCAAGGTGCTAAAGGAGCACTTAAGGACGATAAGGCCATTGTGGAGAAACTAAACGAATTCTTTGCATCAGCCTTCACGGCTGAGGATTTGAGGGAGATTCCTAAACCTGAGCCACTCTTTTTAGGTGACAAATCTGAGGAACTGTCCCAGATTGAGGTGTCATCAGAGGAAGTTTTGGAACAAATTGATAAATTAAAGAGTAATAAGTCACCAGGACCAGGTGGGATTCACCCAAGAGTTTTGAAGGAACTCAAATGTGAAATTGCAGGACTACTAACTGTAGTCTCTAACCCATCATGTCAATCAGCTTCTGTGCCAAATGGCTGGAGATTAGTTAATGTGGGGCCAATTTTTTAAAAGGGCTCCAGAGGTGACCCTGGCAATTACAGGCCAGTAAGCCTGACTTCAGTACCGGGCAAACTGGTTGAAACTATAGTAAAGAACAAAATTGTCAGACACAGAGATGAACATAATTTCTTGGGGAAGAGTCAACATGGTTTTTTAAAGGGAAATCATGCCTCACCAAACTACTAGAACTCTTTGATGGGGTCAACAAGCATTTGGACAAGGGGGATCCAGTGGATATAGTGTTCTTAGATTGTCAGAAAACCTTTGACAAGGTCCCTCGCCAAAGGCTATTAAGCAAAGTAAGCAGTCATGGGATAAGAGAGAAGATTCTCTCATGGATTCGTAACTGGTTAAAAGATAGGAAACAAAGGGTAGGAGTAAATGGTCAGTTTTCAGAATGGAGAGAGGTGAACAGTGGTGTCCCCCAGGGATCTGTACTGGGGCCAGTCCTGTTCAACATGTTCATAAATGACCTGGGAAAAGGGATGAACAGTGAGGTGGAAAAATTTGCAGATGATGCAAAACTACTCAAGATAGTTAAATCCCAGACAGACTGTGAAGAGCTACAAAAGAATCTCACAAAACTGGGTGACTTGGCAACAAAATGGCAGATGAGATTCAACGTTGATAAATGCAAAGCAATGCACATTGGAAAACATCATCCTCACTATACATATAAAATGATGGGTCTAAATTAGCAGTTACCACTCAAGAAAGAGAGCTTGGAGTCATTGTGGAGAGTTCTCTGAAAACACCCACTCAGTGTGCAGCAGCAGTCAAAATAGCAAACAGAATGCTGGGAATCACTAGGAAAGGGGTAATTAATAAGACAGAGGGGAGGAGGGAATCCCCAGCCCAGAAGCAGGGCCCGGTGCATCCAGACAGTTACCCGGTTCCCAGCTGCTCCTGCGTTTGGGAGCAGAGAAGGGAACATCCCACCGCTTCCCCCGCAGCAGCATTGGGGCCATGTGGTGTCCCACTGTGCCATAGCCCACAGCGACCCTGCACCCCTCCCGATCCCCGCTGCAGAGACCTGTACGCTGAACCCAGCCACGATCTCCGTGGTGCACAAGGGGCGGAGGGGTCCCGCCGCATGGGTCTGTGCTGCCTTCCTGCCCCATGCAGCATAGCCACCGCTTGTCCCGCTCCTCTGGATCCCAGCAGACCTCTCTGCTGCCTTCGTTCGGGGCTGCCCCGAGGGAGCTCTGCCTGTGCCCATTAACATATGGACACAGGGCTACTGGCTGCACGCTGGTGCCCCGTGGCCACTTCCCCTCCCTCCTGGCCCAGATCGAATTTCCCAGCTGCTCTTACCAACAGACTGGCAGGGGCTTGAATGGTAAAGGGGCTGGCAGTGCGAGAGGGACAGGGCGCACGGACCCTGGAGTATGCTGGTTTCTGGTGCTGGACAGCAAAGATGAATGTGACGGGGACGCAAGGTGGCGGTTCTCAGCAACCTGCAGAGCCCCGGACGCACCTGAAGTAACTAATCTGCCTTCCTCTGCAGGAGCGTCAAGATTTACAAAGGCTTACGCTGAATTCACCCATGTATGTCAGGGCAGTTTAACCTTTCCCCGTGATATTTATTGCAGTCCCCAAAGAGTATTTGATACAGACATATTCTTGCCCTACTTACGAGCATCCGGTAATGTGGGATTGTTAACATTAGGGTTGGTGAACTGCTCTTCTTCATGCCAACACCTGTGCTCATGTGACAATGACGAGTGTCGTTCATAAGAAAAGCATTTGTTATGTGTTAGTTGGCACACGCAATCCTCCTTGTGCAAAAGTTTCAACCAACGAATCAGGGGGCACCAAATGTCCGTTTGGCTTAGATGACCAGCCAGACATGATGAATTAGGAATCGGGAATGACCAATCACTGTATTGGTTTGTAGCGTCAGTGACCATTTCGACAGGGATTTCATAATCCAAGTGGAGAGAGAACCAACCTCTTGTCTACATATATGAGATCTCCTCCCTTGGGCTGCACTGAGAGATCATCTCCAGAGCTCAGCGCTAACAGACACCAGCAGACCCACAAACCACTTCCACCCTGAAGACAGCAGCTGTCGTTGTGTTCCTTGCTCTGGGACTCCTCTCCAGCTTTCAGGGTGAGTAACTTTTGCTGCAGCCTGTACGGAGCTCTGTGTCTGACCCTCTAACCTTCTGCACGGGCTCGACGATTAAAAAGCAGCTCAGCACCAGCTACGGATGTTTGGGTGTCAGGATTAAGCCAGGGAAGTGGCTCATGGCAGAAACAGCATTTTCCTTTGGGAAGATGTTACTGAGGAGCCATTATGGGCTTTTAACCAAACTCCAGTCTGGGAACTACAAACAATCGCACCTGCAATTAATTGTAGGCCCAGTGATGCTATTCGGGGGTTGGACTAGTTGACCTCCTGAGGTCTCTTCCAACCCTAATTTTCTATGATTCTATGATTTCAGGTCAGACTGTGGGTGCATTACTCTCCATGTTTCTATTTGTCACAGCAATTGGATGAGGGTGCAGGACTCCTTCCCATGGCCCAGTTGCTGGTTAGCAATCTGCATCCGTTGTCCTAGGCAGAGATGACTGTTTTTAGCTGGTTTCTCTCTGACATTGTGTCCTTTGTGTCTGTGTTGTGTTCCAGATGCTGTCGGCCAGGGTCATCGGGTGAGTCGAACTCTCACTGTGAATGAATTGTCACTTGCCCCAATCTCTGGTATGTAGCATCATGGAGACCAGGACCTCCGGGTTAGAAACACGCTTGAACTCATGAGGCAATGTGGGAGCAGACTGTACCCCAGGCCCTAATGAGGGGAGAGCGAATCCCTGTGGTCAGGCTGCTGGATTCCATGCACGATTGGACAGGACACCATCTGTGATGGGCCTGTGGGAGGCACCGGGAGCAACTCAGAGATGGAACGAGAGAGGGGATGGTATCACAAGAACACGAGGTTCTTTATATTTGAGTTAGACCTGCCCTCTAGCTCCTCTAAACTAAGCCAGGTACCGGCTCCGGGCAGAATACGTGCAAGATCAGGACAGCAGGACCGTCGCTTATGGTCAGCTTTCCCCCTGCTGCGGGGACCGACTGCAGAGTCTGGCCAGAAGACGCTGGTAACACAGGTGCTTTGCTGGCTCGGTGCCTTTAACGTGCAGCATGACGAACATGTTCCACACTCACAGTCCTGACAATCAGGAATGTCCAGGTTCGGCTGCCCATGTGCGCCATGATGAGCACTCAGCCCACATAACTACTCCATTATTCACCAAATCAAGGG
Source organism: Eretmochelys imbricata (assembly GCF_965152235.1). Lineage (NCBI taxonomy): Eukaryota > Metazoa > Chordata > Testudines > Cheloniidae > Eretmochelys > Eretmochelys imbricata. Next base: position 2,100,965 of record NC_135579.1, read on the forward strand.
TGTGACTTCTCCTCCAACTTATCCTGGAAACTTGTTGTGGAGGAAACATTGTTCACAGCTTGGCATTCCCACTGAGAGCTTTGCTTCCGGTTGCCGGAGTTGTGAGCGACTATTTCGGGTGAGTCACAATGAAGGTGGGTTCTCCAACACCCTATATATAGTGGGGCTCTGTGTGGGGGGTTTACTGAGGGAGCAGAGCACCAAGAGCCCACTGCAGACCAGACAGCCACGTCCGCCATGAAGATAACAGGGGCCGTTCTGCTCTTCGCTCTGGCACTTTGCTGCTTCTACTCAGGTGAGTCACTTTGGCTGTAGCCTGTGCTGAGCCTTGCCCTATCCCTGAAAGGATGGGGCCAGCCTCACTCTCATCCCTATAGGGGTTCGCACACCCCCACAGTGGCTGATTCCAGGAGCAGCTGGTTTATTTCTGAGATGCCACTGCACAGCCTGGACATTGAGCAGCAGGCTGATTCCAGGAGCGCTGACCTCCCTGCACGGATCCCAGAGCTCGGAAGGGCTGTTCCCGGGCTTCTCTCTGGGCTGGGATCTCACTGACTCTGCCAGAAACCGAGGCAGCTCAAAAGATTCACAGCCCCTAGAAAAGAAACATCCATGGAATCCCCTTTCTTTTTGAATTTCTTCTCATCCACGGTTCTAGTTGTTTTCTGATTATTTTGTTGGGGACAAGGGGGTTGGTTGGCAATAAAATTCTTGATCTAGTTGCCTACATAATTTTAATTCCTGTCATTGTTTATTATGAAACTCCACAAAGAGGCCATTAGGTAGAGTGACCAGATGTACCGACTTTATAGGGACACTCCCAATATTCGGGGCTTTTTCTTATATTGGCGCCTATTTCCCCTCCCATTCCTCCCAGTTTTTCACAATTTTTATCTACTTAACCTACCATCAGGAATCAAAAATTCCCACCCTGGATCAGACCAGGCACCCTTCTACCCAATCTCTGTTTCCAACGCTAGCCTGTGCCAGTGTATTTAGAGCGATGTACAAGGCCCTCAGCAGTTCTGAGGGAAGCTTCCCACAGGAAAAATTTCTTCTCACCTTGTATTACGTAGGAGTTGCTTTATGCCCTGAATTAATCCAATTCAACGATACTTTATTAGCATGACAAGATCTATGGCATTGCCAAAGTAGAAAGCGGAGGATTTAGATCCTCTCCAAACATTTGCTTTTTTGGGGTTAAATCCCTACCTTGTAATGCTGGATGATCCCGTTATCCATAGCTCCTTAATACAGATAATCTTCACTTGGGGGGCTGAGATCTTCGTCAATTGGATAGAGTTTCATTAACAAACAGAGTCAGACCTGTTCAGAATGAAACGTCTCACTAGAATTGAGTAATTGTTGATGTAATTCTGTGCTATGGCTTAACTCTGAAGAGACACTCAAATAATGATGGTTTCAGAGCAGCAGCCGCGTTAGTTTGTATTCGCAAAAAGAACAGGAGGACTTGTGGCACCTTAGAGACTAACCAATTCATTTGAGCATAAGCTTTCGTGAGCTACAGCTCACTTCATCGGATACGGAGCGAGAGAGAGTCAAAAACTGCTGAGGTTTTTGTGGATGCCCGTGAGATCCTGGATCCTGCAAAATAGCTGCTGAGACACAACCGTTAGTGTCTGGTATTTTTCAGACAGTGTCAATGGACGGATCAGACAGGGTCCGTGGCAGAGTGTGCAGTGTTATGGTCACACCATCCAAACGGATGTTAGAGTAAAATGTAAAACTCTCTTTCTGGATGCTTGTAATGTACTACGACATGAAGTTCCTGGAAAAGTAGGAAACTCCCCAGCCTCCCGCAAAGGTGAGGGTGAGATCCTGTAGAGGAGACACCTGTCTAGAGTAGGATCACTCTAGAATGTCCCAAGAATGTTTGCCTCTTCCTCCATTCCTCCTTTGTGACGTCACTTCAGTTAACACAGGTATACAAGAGCTGACATCCCTAGTCGCACAACCCCATACCAGAACATTTGAAAAGGCTCTGTACCAAAGTAAAGAGAGAGACTTGGTCAGAACTCGGGACACCAATAACCCCAGCACCAGGATGGGCGAGAGAATCTGAAACAGTCTCATTCTGTCTGTATGTTTTGTTCCAGATGCTGCTGGCCAGGCTGGTAAGGTAAGTCGAACTCTCCCTGTTCATTAATAATCACTTTCCCCAGTCTCTGGCTTGTAACATCACAGGGACCATGATCTCTGGGTTAGAAACATGCTAGAACTCATGACTCAAAGCAGAAGCAGAGTCTACCTTGTGCCCGAGCCAGGGGAGAGTGAATCTCTGGGGCTGAGAATCCCTGGGTACATCTACACTGGAACAAAAGATCCAGGGCTTGGCCATGGCTGGACCGGCTGAGCTGACATGGGCTCAGGGGGCTTGGGCTGCAGGCCTAAAAATTGCAGTGTAGATGTTCGGGCTCTGGGATCCTCCCCCCTCGTGGGCTACCAAAGCTCGGGCTCCAGCCCAAGCCCAAATGTCTACACAGCAATTGTACAGCCCGAGCCTAAGTCAGCTGACCTGAGCTAGCCAGGAGTGTCTCACTGCCGAGTAGACGTAAGCCATGGGGTCAGAGTGATGGATTCCATAGACTATTGTACAGGGCAGTCTGTGATGGGCTTGGGGGAGACACAGGGAGCAACTGAGACAGAACAGAGGAAGTGACAGTATGACAAGAGCATGAGGTTTTTTATTTATGAGCATCTGCTGCCTGTGGAGATGTTCTTTCACTCACATTCTATATGATGTAGGTTCAGAAGCGTCTCTTAGACCAGCCTGTACCCCTATGTTCACCCCTTTAAGAAGACTGTGATAAATTTTGTACAAAGTATGCAGTGTAAGGTATCATTTGAAAACTCATAATGTGCTGAACATTATTGTCCTGTTAAGTCTGTGAGACACCATGGTATGTAAAGTTATAAGATTCTACTGTATAAGACATGTCCCCAGTCTGGGGAAACAGTCATAAGCCAGAGACAAATGACAAACTAACACCTCAGCCAGGTCTCCACATAATCAAACGGACCATCACGTGGTTAAGGGGCCATTCTTTGGCAGCAAAAAAGCTGTGAGCGAGAAATTTACTTGTTGGCAAAGGAACAGCTGGAGGTTCCCAGCCCCACAAACTTTCTGTCGCATGAACCCCAGCTGGAGATGATGCTCAAAGAAGAGGGAAAAATATAAGAATGGGGAACAAACTCCCCAAGTTACTCCTCCCTTTCTCTCTGCCCATGACATCAACAACACCTGAAAGACAAGGAAAGTAACACTGGACTGAGGGAGGGGTCCTGGCGGAAATGACAGCCAATAAGACTGCTGAAGCATTTGGTGAGAGAGACCTTTTGCTTTGAATTCACTTAGCTTGATAAGTCAGGCATTAGTGGTGTTTTGCTTTTATTTTCTTGTAGCCAATCCTGACTTTGATGCCTCCTGACTTGTAATCACTTAAAATCTATCTTTCTGTAGTTAAGCATCTTGTTTTATCTAAACCAGTGTGTTTGGATTGAAGTGTTTGGAAAACTCCATTTGCGACAATAGGATTTGTGCATTTCATTTTCTATTAATAAAATGACAGACTTTATAGGAGCTTATATGGACCAGGAGGGTGCTGGGCAGTACAAGATGCACACTTCTGGGGGAAAGTCTGGGACTGGAAATTTGCTGCTCTTCCCCTGCAGTGTAATTCAAGAGTGGCTTGCCAAAGGACTCATACCGTACAGCTCGGAGTAATTTACATGCTGGAAGCTGTGTGTGAGTAGGAACAGGAGTGGTTGCTTTCATAGCAAAGCAGAGTAAAAGGCACCCCAGGTTGGAGGATTGAGGGGACACAGCTGTTCATCAGTCCAGATTGTACCCTGGGTAATGTCAGATTAGCATCTGATGCCTACGGAGATGCCCCTTCGCTCACACACCATGTGATGTGGGTTCAGAAACGTCTCTTACACCAGGAAGACGGGCCCGGCTCCTCTTGGCAGCGAGAGGGGAATTGGGAAGTCAGTTAATCAGAACGTCAGTAGAGACTAGGGACAGGGTTAGGTACTGTGAGCTCTGGGGGTCCAGGGACTGTCCCTTCCTCTCTATTCAGAGAATGCCCAGCCCCATGGGTGAGTGGGGGGCATTGGGGCACTACTGAAATGCAGACAATAACTGTAATAGCAATTCTAATGTTCCTTGTAGGGTTTCTGCAGTGAGTACAAGAAGCCTCCGGAAATCTGCACCTTAGAGTACAACCCGGTCTGTGGCACTGATGGCAAGACATATGGAAACAAATGTGTCTTTTGTGGAGCAGTCTAGTAAGTATCAGAATAAAGGGCCCATTAACAAAAACTAAAATACAATTGTGAGGTAATTCAAGGCCCTTCCTGCGCCCATATCTTTACTTCGTAGAGGCTGGGTCGACTTCCTCAGTGTAATTTTTCCTGTCAGCAAATAAGCTCTGGTGAATTTGACCTACTGGGGCCTTGACAGATGCTTTGCTCTCATTGGCCATCAGGTTGCAGCACTGAGTTCTGTGTCTCTCTCTTTCCCTCTAGTGAAAACCTTGGAAGTCTTTGCTTTCAGCATTATGGAGAATGCAAGTCACACAATGAGGACAAGGAAAGAGAAGACCTTTAGCATTTGGTTCCCACAAGCAGATCCCTGCACGGAGTCACGTTCTCGTCTCATCCATCGGTTCCAGGCCTCTAAGAGCATCGCTGACTCCCCACCTGTCTATGCAATATAGCAAACTCAGCAGAATTTGTGACCTCTGTGGGGTTTTTTTCCCCTTTCCAAGGAGGGACTCTGCTCTCCTGTGTCTCACACAAGCTCTCCCCAGCTTACAGACCAGAGTTAATGAGAACACAAAGTGCAGTAACCAGTCACAGGCTTTAAGGGAGCCACAGACTGGCAAGTATTATATCTCCTCCTGCCATGGCTTTTCCTACAAGATAAATCGATACACAAACCCCGGACACGTTCCCTGTGTCTCACTCCCTTCCAGGCCTGAGTGTTCTCCATGGACCACAACATGAGACCGTGAGCAAAGCCCACGTAAAAGGCCTTGACCTGGGAGAACAGCAAGGGATGGGAGGATACAGGATCCCCAACCCAGACATAGGGCCCAGGGGGCTACTTGTCAGGGTGGGAGGTGTAAAGGGCTTGTGGGCATGTGGATCCATGCTGTGCGTCACACCCTACACACCAACAAACCCTTGATCCTTCCGATACTGCCCCCCCAGAGACCCACGAGCTGCCCAGCCTGTCCGTCTCCTCCATGGCGCACAGGGGACTGCAGAGTCCCTCTGACTGGGGTCTGAGCTGCGCTGATGCCCTGTGCAGCAGACCAACAACCTGCCACATTTGGTTCTTCACGTGCATGGAAGCTGCCTCACTTCTGGGCTGCCCTGGGGGACTCCCAGTGACTCGGGAGAGTCTGGGGGCAGGGAGACGTCAGAGACAAAGAACGGGGAGGTTGGTATAAAGGGGCAGCCCGAAATGACTCTTGGGAAAGGGGGAGTCTATACAGGAAGGATGGGATCCACCTAAACCAGATTGGAACCAGATTGCTGCCACTTAAAATTAAAAAGGTCGTTGAGCAGTTTTAAAACTAAGGGCTGGGGGAAAGCCAAGAGGTGCGGAGGAGCACGTGGTTGGGACAGAGACATCCCTTAGGACAGGATCTACTAATGGAGATTGTCTATGTCCTAGTAAGGAGGAGAGGATGGAAGATGATAAAGTACAGGTAGGATCTGATGAGAAACAGTCAAATGAAAAAAGTTTCATTTAATTACGTCATGCAAAGGGAGACAGCTAAAAAGCGACACATTTTAAAAGTGCTTATATACCAATAATAAGATGGGTGAACTAGAGCGCCTCGTATTAAATGAGGCTATTGATATAACAGGCATCACAAAAACCTGGTGGAATGAGGATAATCACTGGGACACAGTATACCAGGGTACAAAATACATCGGAAGGACAGAACAGGTCATGCTGGTGGGGGAGTGGCACTGTATGTGAAAGAAATCAAATGAATCCAATGAAGTAAAAATTTTAAATGAACCAAACTGTGCCGTAGAATCTCTCTGGATAGTAATTCCATGCTCGAATAATAAGAATATACCAGTAGGGATATATTACCGACCACCTGACCAGGATGGTGATAGTGACTGTGAAATACTCAGGGAGATTAGAGAGGCTATTAAAATAAAAAACTCAATAATAATCGAGGATTTCAACTATCCCATATTGACTGGGTTCATGTCACCTCAGGATGCGATGCAGAGAGAAAGTTTCTTGACACCTTAAATGACTGCTTCTTGGAGCAGCTAGTCCTGGAACCCACAAGAGGAGAGGTAATTCTTGATTTAGTCCTAAGTGGAGCACAGGATCAGGTCCAAGAGGTGACTATAGCTGGACCGCTTGGTAATAGTGACCATAATATAATTAAATTTAACATCCCTGTGGTGGGGAAAACACCACAGCAGCCCAACACTGTAGCATTTAGTTTCAGAAAGGGGAACGACACAAAAACGAGGAGGTTAGTTAAACAGAAATTAAAGGGTACAGCACCAAAAGTAAAATCCCTGCAAGCTGCATGGAAACTTTTTAAAGACACCATAATAGAGGCTCAACTTAAATGTATACCCCAAATTAAAAAACAAAGTAAGAGAACCGAAAGGAGCCGCCATGGCGAAACAACAAAGTAAGAGAAGCAGTGAGAGGCAAAAGAGGCATCCTACAAAGAGTGGAAATTAAATCCTAGTGAGGAAAATAGAAAGGAGCATGAACTCTGGCAAATGAAGTATAAAAATACAATTAGGAAGGCCAAAATAGAATTTGAGGAACAGCTAGCCAAAGACTCAAAAAGTAATAGCAAACATTTTTTTAATGACATCAGAAGCAGGAAGCCTGCTAAACAACCAGTGGGGAACTGAACGATCAAGGTGCTAAAGGAGCACTTGAGGACGATAAGGCCATTGTGGAGAAACTAAACGAATTCTTTGCATCAGCCTTCACGGCTGAGGATTTGAGGGAGATTCCTAAACCTGAGCCACTCTTTTTAGGTGACAAATCTGAGGAACTGTCCCAGATTGAGGTGTCATCAGAGGAGGTTTTGGAACAAATTGATAAATTAAAGAGTAATAAGTCACCAGGACCAGGTGAGATTCACCCAAGAGTTTTGAAGGAACTCAAATGTGAAATTGCAGGACTACTAACTGTAGTCTCTAACCCATCATGTCAATCAGCTTCTGTGCCAAATGGCTGGAGGTTAGTTAATGTGGGGCCAATTTTTTAAAAGGGCTCCAGAGGTGACCCTGGCAATTACAGGCCAGTAAGCCTGACTTCAGTACCGGGCAAACTGGTTGAAACTATAGTAAAGAACAAAATTGTCAGACACAGAGATGAACATAATTTCTTGGGGAAGAGTCAACATGGTTTTTTAAAGGGAAATCATGCCTCACCAAACTACTAGAACTCTTTGAGGGGGTCAACAAGCATTTGGACAAGGGGGATCCAGTGGATATAGTGTACTTAGATTGTCAGAAAACCTTTGACAAGGTCCCTCGCCAAAGGCTATTAAGCAAAGTAAGCAGTCATGGGATAAGAGAGAAGATTCTCTCATGGATTCGTAACTGGTTAAAAGATAGGAAACAAAGGGTAGGAGTAAATGGTCAGTTTTCAGAATGGAGAGAGGTGAACAGTGGTGTCCCCCAGGGATCTGTACTGGGGCCAGTCCTGTTCAACATGTTCATAAATGACCTGGGAAAAGGGATGAACAGTGAGGTGGAAAAATTTGCAGATGATGCAAAACTACTCAAGATAGTTAAATCCCAGACAGACTGTGAAGAGCTACAAAAGAATCTCACAAAACTGGGTGACTTGGCAACAAAATGGCAGATGAGATTCAACGTTGATAAATGCAAAGCAATGCACATTGGAAAACATCATCCTCACTATACATATAAAATGATGGGTCTAAATTAGCAGTTACCACTCAAGAAAGAGAGCTTGGAGTCATTGTGGAGAGTTCTCTGAAAACACCCACTCAGTGTGCAGCAGCAGTCAAAATAGCAAACAGAATGCTGGGAATCACTAGGAAAGGGGTAATTAATAAGACAGAGGGGAGGAGGGAATCCCCAGCCCAGAAGCAGGGCCCGGTGCACCCAGACAGTTACCCGGTTCCCAGCTGCTCCTGCGTTTCGGAGCAGAGAAGGGAACATCCCACCGCTTCCCCCGCAGCAGCATTGGGGCCATGTGGTGTCCCACTGTGCCATAGCCCACAGCGACCCCGCACCCCTCCCGATCCCCGCTGCAGAGACCTGTACGCTGAACCCAGCCACGATCTCCGTGGTGCACAAGGGGCGGAGGGGTCCCGCCGCATGGGTCTGTGCTGCCTTCCTGCCCCATGCAGCATAGCCACCGCTTGTCCCGCTCCTCTGGATCCCAGCAGACCTCTCTGCTGCCTTCGTTCGGGGCTGCCCCGAGGGAGCTCTGCCTGTGCCCATTAACATATGGACACAGGGCTACTGGCTGCACGCTGGTGCCCCGTGGCCACTTCCCCTCCCTCCTGGCCCAGATCGAATTTCCCAGCTGCTCTTACCAACAGACTGGCAGGGGCTTGAATGGTAAAGGGGCTGGCAGTGCGAGAGGGACAGGGCGCACGGACCCTGGAGTATGCTGGTTTCTGGTGCTGGACAGCAAAGATGAATGTGACGGGGACGCAAGGTGGCGGTTCTCAGCAACCTGCAGAGCCCCGGACGCACCTGAAGTAACTAATCTGCCTTCCTCTGCAGGAGCGTCAAGATTTACAAAGGCTTACGCTGAATTCACCCATGTATGTCAGGGCAGTTTAACCTTTCCCCGTGATATTTATTGCAGTCCCCAAAGAGTATTTGATACAGACACATTCTTGCCCTACTTACGAGCATCCGGTAATGTGGGATTGTTAACATTAGGGTTGGTGAACTGCTCTTCTTCATGCCAACACCTGTGCTCATGTGACAATGACGAGTGTCGTTCATAAGAAAAGCATTTGTTATGTGTTAGTTGGCACACGCAATCCTCCTTGTGCAAAAGTTTCAACCAATGAATCAGGGGGCACCAAATGTCCGTTTGGCTTAGATGACCAGCCACACATGATGAATTAGGAATCGGGAATGACCAATCACTGTATTGGTTTGTAGCGTCAGTGACCATTTCGACAGGGATTTCATAATCCAAGTGGAGAGAGAACCAACCTCTTGTCTACATATATGAGATCTCCTCCCTTGGGCTGCACTGAGAGATCATCTCCAGAGCTCAGCGCTAACAGACACCAGCAGACCCACAAACCACTTCCACCCTGAAGACAGCAGCTGTCGTTGTGTTCCTTGCTCTGGGACTCCTCTCCAGCTTTCAGGGTGAGTAACTTTTGCTGCAGCCTGTACGGAGCTCTGTGTCTGACCCTCTAACCTTCTGCACGGGCTCGACGATTAAAAAGCAGCTCAGCACCAGCTACGGATGTTTGGGTGTCAGGATTAAGCCAGGGAAGTGGCTCATGGCAGAAACAGCATTTTCCTTTGGGAAGATGTTACTGAGGAGCCATTATGGGCTTTTAACCAAACTCCAGTCTGGGAACTACAAACAATCGCACCTGCAATTAATTGTAGGCCCAGTGATGCTATTCGGGGGTTGGACTAGTTGACCTCCTGAGGTCTCTTCCAACCCTAATTTTCTATGATTCTATGATTTCAGGTCAGACTGTGGGTGCATTACTCTCCATGTTTCTATTTGTCACAGCAATTGGATGAGGGTGCAGGACTCCTTCCCATGGCCCAGTTGCTGGTTAGCAATCTGCATCCGTTGTCCTAGGCAGAGATGACTGTTTTTAGCTGGTTTCTCTCTGACATTGTGTCCTTTGTGTCTGTGTTGTGTTCCAGATGCTGTCGGCCAGGGTCATCGGGTGAGTCGAACTCTCACTGTGAATGAATTGTCACTTGCCCCAATCTCTGGTATGTAGCATCATGGAGACCAGGACCTCCGGGTTAGAAACACGCTGGAAATCATGAGGCAATGTGGGAGCAGACTGTACCCCAAGCCCTAATGAGGGGAGAGCGAATCCCTGTGGTCAGGCTGCTGGATTCCATGCACGATTGGACAGGACACCATCTGTGATGGGCCTGTGGGAGGCACCGGGAGCAACTCAGAGATGGAACGAGAGAGGGGATGGTATCACAAGAACACGAGGTTCTTTATATTTGAGTTAGACCTGCCCTCTAGCTCCTCTAAACTAAGCCAGGTACCGGCTCTGGGCAGAATACGTGCAAGATCAGGACAGCAGGACCGTCGCTTATGGTCAGCTTTCCCCCTGCTGCGGGGACCGACTGCAGAGTCTGGCCAGAAGACGCTGGTAACACAGGTGCTTTGCTGGCTCGGTGCCTTTAACGTGCAGCGTGACGAACATGTTCCACACTCACAGTCCTGACAATCAGGAATGTCCAGGTTCGGCTGCCCATGTGCGCCATGATGAGCACTCAGCCCACATAACTACTCCATTATTCACCAAATCAAGGGTGTGACTTCTCCTCCAACTTATCCTGGAAACTTGTTGTGGAGGAAACATTGTTCACAGCTTGGCATTCCCACTGAGAGCTTTGCTTCCGGTTGCCGGAGTTGTGAGCGACTATTTCGGGTGAGTCACAATGAAGGTGGGTTCTCCGACACCCTATATATAGTGGGGCTCTGTGTGGGGGGTTTACTGAGGGAGCACAGCACCAAGAGCCCACTGCAGACCAGACAGCCACGTCCGCCATGAAGATAACAGGGGCCGTTCTGCTCTTCGCTCTGGCACTTTGCTGCTTCTACTCAGGTGAGTCACTTTGGCTGTAGCCTGTGCTGAGCCTTGCCCTATCCCTGAAAGGATGGGGCCAGCCTCACTCTCATCCCTATAGGGGTTCGCACACCCCCACAGTGGCTGATTCCAGGAGCAGCTGGTTTATTTCTGAGATGCCACTGCACAGCCTGGACATTGAGCAGCAGGCTGATTCCAGGAGCGCTGACCTCCCTGCACGGATCCCAGAGCTCGGAAGGGCTGTTCCCGGGCTTCTCTCTGGGCTGGGATCTCACTGACTCTGCCAGAAACCGAGGCAGCTCAAAAGATTCACAGCCCCTAGAAAAGAAACATCCATGGAATCCCCTTTCTTTTTGAATTTCTTCTCATCCACGGTTCTAGTTGTTTTCTGATTATTTTGTTGGGGACAAGGGGGTTGGTGGGCAATAAAATTCTTGATCTAGTTGCCTACATAATTTTAATTCCTGTCATTGTTTATTATGAAACTCCACAAAGATGCCATTAGGTAGAGTGACCAGATGTACCGACTTTATAGGGACACTCCCAATATTCGGGGCTTTTTCTTATATTGGCGCCTATTTCCCCTCCCCTTCCTCCCAGTTTTTCACAATTTTTATCTACTTAACCTACCATCAGGAATCAAAAATTCCCACCCTGGATCAGACCAGGCACCCTTCTACCCAATCTCTGTTTCCAACACTAGCCTGTGCCAGTGTATTTAGAGCGATGTACAAGGCCCTCAGCAGTTCTGAGGGAAGCTTCCCACAGGAAAAATTTCTTCTCACCTTGTATTACGTAGGAGTTGCTTTATGCCCTGAATTAATCCAGTTCAACGATACTTTATTAGCATGACAAGATCTATGGCATTGCCAAAGTAGAAAGCGGAGGATTTAGATCCTCTCCAAACATTTGCTTTTTTGGGGTTAAATCCCTACCTTGTAATGCTGGATGATCCCGTTATCCATAGCTCCTTAATACAGATAATCTTCACTTGGGGGGCTGAGATCTTCGTCAATTGGATAGAGTTTCATTAACAAACAGAGTCAGACCTGTTCAGAATGAAACGTCTCACTAGAATTGAGTAATTGTTGATGTAATTCTGTGCTATGGCTTAACTCTGAAGAGACACTCAAATAATGATGGTTTCAGAGCAGCAGCCGCGTTAGTTTGTATTCGCAAAAAGAACAGGAGGACTTGTGGCACCTTAGAGACTAACCAATTCATTTGAGCATAAGCTTTCGTGAGCTACAGCTCACTTCATCGGATACGGAGCGAGAGAGAGTCAAAAACTGCTGAGGTTTTTGTGGATGCCCGTGAGATCCTGGATCCTGCAAAATAGCTGCTGAGACACAACCGTTAGTGTCTGGTATTTTTCAGACAGTGTCAATGAACGGATCAGACAGGGTCCGTGGCAGAGTGTGCAGTGTTATGGTCACACCATCCAAACGGATGTTAGAGTAAAATGTAAAGCTCTCTTTCTGGATGCTTGTAATGTACTACGACATGAAGTTCCTGGAAAAGTAGGAAACTCCCCAGCCTCCCGCAAAGGTGAGGGTGAGATCCTGTAGAGGAGACACCTGTCTAGAGTAGGATCACTCTAGAATGTCCCAAGAATGTTTGCCTCTTCCTCCATTCCTCCTTTGTGACGTCACTTCAGTTAACACAGGTATACAAGAGCTGACATCCCTAGTCGCACAACCCCATACCAGAACATTTGAAAAGGCTCTGTACCAAAGTAAAGAGAGAGACTTGGTCAGAACTCGGGACACCAATAACCCCAGCACCAGGATGGGCGAGAGAATCTGAAACAGTCTCATTCTGTCTGTATGTTTTGTTCCAGATGCTGCTGGCCAGGCTGGTAAGGTAAGTCGAACTCTCCCTGTTCATTAATAATCACTTTCCCCAGTCTCTGGCTTGTAACATCACAGGGACCATGATCTCTGGGTTAGAAACATGCTAGAACTCATGACTCAAAGCAGAAGCAGAGTCTACCTTGTGCCCGAGCCAGGGGAGAGTGAATCTCTGGGGCTGAGAATCCCTGGGTACATCTACACTGGAACAAAAGATCCAGGGCTTGGCCATGGCTGGACCGGCTGAGCTGACATGGGCTCAGGGGGCTTGGGCTGCAGGCCTAAAGATTGCAGTGTAGATGTTCGGGCTCTGGGATCCTCCCCCCTCGTGGGCTACCAAAGCTCGGGCTCCAGCCCAAGCCCAAATGTCTACACAGCAATTGTACAGCCCGAGCCTAAGTCAGCTGACCTGAGCTAGCCAGGAGTGTCTCACTGCCGAGTAGACGTAAGCCATGGGGTCAGAGTGATGGATTCCATAGACTATTGTACAGGGCAGTCTGTGATGGGCTTGGGGGAGACACAGGGAGCAACTGAGACAGAACAGAGGAAGTGACAGTATGACAAGAGCATGAGGTTTTTTATTTATGAGCATCTGCTGCCTGTGGAGATGTTCTTTCACTCACATTCTATATGATGTAGGTTCAGAAGCGTCTCTTAGACCAGCCTGTATCCCTATGTTCACCCCTTTAAGAGGACTCTGATAAATTTTGTACAAAGTATGCAGTGTAAGGTATCATTTGAAAACTCATAATGTGCTGAACATTATTGTCCTGTTAAGTCTGTGAGACACCATGGTATGTAAAGTTATAAGATTCTACTGTATAAGACATGTCCCCAGTCTGGGGAAACAGTCATAAGCCAGAGACAAATGACAAACTAACACCTCAGCCAGGTCTCCACATAATCAAACGGACCATCACGTGGTTAAGGGGCCATTCTTTGGCAGCAAAAAAGCTGTGAGCGAGAAATTTACTTGTTGGCAAAGGAACAGCTGGAGGTTCCCAGCCCCACAAACTTTCTGTCGCATGAACCCCAGCTGGAGATGATGCTCAAAGAAGAGGGAAAAATATAAGAATGGGGAACAAACTCCCCAAGTTACTCCTCCCTTTCTCTCTGCCCATGACATCAACAACACCTGAAAGACAAGGAAAGTAACACTGGACTGAGGGAGGGGTCCTGGCGGAAATGACAGCCAATAAGACTGCTGAAGCATTTGGTGAGAGAGACCTTTTGCTTTGAATTCACTTAGCTTGATAAGTCAGGCATTAGTGGTGTTTTGCTTTTATTTTCTTGTAGCCAATCCTGACTTTGATGCCTCCTGACTTGTAATCACTTAAAATCTATCTTTCTGTAGTTAAGCATCTTGTTTTATCTAAACCAGTGTGTTTGGATTGAAGTGTTTGGAAAACTCCATTTGCGACAATAGGATTTGTGCATTTCATTTTCTATTAATAAAATGACAGACTTTATAGGAGCTTATATGGACCAGGAGGGTGCTGGGCAGTACAAGATGCACACTTCTGGGGGAAAGTCTGGGACTGGAAATTTGCTGCTCTTCCCCTGCAGTGTAATTCAAGAGTGGCTTGCCAAAGGACTCATACCGTACAGCTCGGAGTAATTTACATGCTGGAAGCTGTGTGTGAGTAGGAACAGGAGTGGTTGCTTTCATAGCAAAGCAGAGTAAAAGGCACCCCAGGTTGGAGGATTGAGGGGACACAGCTGTTCATCAGTCCAGATTGTACCCTGGGTAATGTCAGATTAGCATCTGATGCCTACGGAGATGCCCCTTCGCTCACACACCATGTGATGTGGGTTCAGAAACGTCTCTTACACCAGGAAGACGGGCCCGGCTCCTCCTGGCAGCGAGAGGGGAATTGGGAAGTCAGTTAATCAGAACGTCAGTAGAGACTAGGGACAGGGTTAGGTACTGTGAGCTCTGGGGGGCCAGGGACTGTCCCTTCCTCTCTATTCAGAGAATGCCCAGCCCCATGGGTGAGTGGGGGGCATTAGGGCACTACTGAAATGCAGACAATAACTGTAATAGCAATTCTAATGTTCCTTGTAGGGTTTCTGCAGTGAGTACAAGAAGCCTCCGGAAATCTGCACCTTAGAGTACAACCCGGTCTGTGGCACTGATGGCAAGACATATGGAAACAAATGTGTCTTTTGTGGAGCAGTCTAGTAAGTATCAGAATAAAGGGCCCATTAACAAAAACTAAAATACAATTGTGAGGTAATTCAAGGCCCTTCCTGCGCCCATATCTTTACTTCGTAGAGGCTGGGTCGACTTCCTCAGTGTAATTTTTCCTGTCAGCAAATAAGCTCTGGTGAATTTGACCTACTGGGGCCTTGACAGATGCTTTGCTCTCATTGGCCATCAGGTTGCAGCACTGAGTTCTGTGTCTCTCTCTTTCCCTCTAGTGAAAACCTTGGAAGTCTTTGCTTTCAGCATTATGGAGAATGCAAGTCACACAATGAGGACAAGGAAAGAGAAGACCTTTAGCATTTGGTTCCCACAAGCAGATCCCTGCACGGAGTCACGTTCTCGTCTCATCCATCGGTTCCAGGCCTCTAAGAGCATCGCTGACTCCCCACCTGTCTATGCAATAAAGCAAACTCAGCAGAATTTGTGACCTCTGTGGGGTTTTTTTCCCCTTTCCAAGGAGGGACTCTGCTCTCCTGTGTCTCACACAAGCTCTCCCCAGCTTACAGACCAGAGTTAATGAGAACACAAAGTGCAGTAACCAGTCACAGGCTTTAAGGGAGCCACAGACTGGCAAGTATTATATCTCCTCCTGCCATGGCTTTTCCTACAAGATAAATCGATACACAAACCCCGGACACGTTCCCTGTGTCTCACTCCCTTCCAGGCCTGAGTGTTCTCCATGGACCACAACATGAGACCGTGAGCAAAGCCCACGTAAAAGGCCTTGACCTGGGAGAACAGCAAGGGATGGGAGGATACAGGATCCCCAACCCAGACATAGGGCCCAGGGGGCTACTTGTCAGGGTGGGAGGTGTAAAGGGCTTGTGGGCATGTGGATCCATGCTGTGCGTCACACCCTACACACCAACAAACCCTTGATCCTTCCGATACTGCCCCCCCAGAGACCCACGAGCTGCCCAGCCTGTCCGTCTCCTCCATGGCGCACAGGGGACTGCAGAGTCCCTCTGACTGGGGTCTGAGCTGCGCTGATGCCCTGTGCAGCAGACCAACAACCTGCCACATTTGGTTCTTCACGTGCATGGAAGCTGCCTCACTTCTGGGCTGCCCTGGGGGACTCCCAGTGACTCGGGAGAGTCTGGGGGCAGGGAGACGTCAGAGACAAAGAACGGGGAGGTTGGTATAAAGGGGCAGCCCGAAATGACTCTTGGGAAAGGGGGAGTCTATACAGGAAGGATGGGATCCACCTAAACCAGATTGGAACCAGATTGCTGCCACTTAAAATTAAAAAGGTCGTTGAGCAGTTTTAAAACTAAGGGCTGGGGGAAAGCCGAGAGGTGCGGAGGAGCACGTGGTTGGGACAGAGACATCCCTTAGGACAGGATCTACTAATGGAGATTGTCTATGTCCTAGTAAGGAGGAGAGGATGGAAGATGATAAAGTACAGGTAGGATCTGATGAGAAACAGTCAAATGAAAAAAGGTTTCAT
The DNA here is from genome assembly GCF_965152235.1 of Eretmochelys imbricata. Taxonomy (NCBI): domain Eukaryota; kingdom Metazoa; phylum Chordata; order Testudines; family Cheloniidae; genus Eretmochelys; species Eretmochelys imbricata. The sequence goes on from NC_135579.1 coordinate 2,117,297, forward strand.
TTAATTACGTCATGCAACGGGAGACAGCTAAAAAGCGACACATTTTAAAAGTGCTTATATACCAATAATAAGATGGGTGAACTAGAGCGCCTCGTATTAAATGAGGCTATTGATATAACAGGCATCACAGAAACCTGGTGGAATGAGGATAATCACTGGGACACAGTAATACCAGGGTACAAAATACATCGGAAGGACAGAACAGGTCATGCTGGTGGGGGGTGGCACTGTATGTGAAAGAAATCAAATGAATCCAATGAAGTAAAAATTTTAAATGAACCAAACTGTGCCGTAGAATCTCTCTGGATAGTAATTCCATGCTCGAATAATAAGAATATACCAGTAGGGATATATTACCGACCACCTGACCAGGATGGTGATAGTGACTGTGAAATGCTCAGGGAGATTAGAGAGGCTATTAAAATAAAAAACTCAATAATAATCGAGGATTTCAACTATCCCATATTGACTGGGTTCATGTCATCTCAGGACGGGATGCAGAGAGAAAGTTTCTTGACACCTTAAATGACTGCTTCTTGGAGCAGCTAGTCCTGGAACCCACAAGAGGAGAGGTAATTCTTGATTTAGTCCTAAGTGGAGCACAGGATCAGGTCCAAGAGGTGACTATAGCTGGACCGCTTGGTAATAGTGACCATAATATAATTAAATTTAACATCCCTGTGGCGGGGAAAACACCACAGCAGCCCAACACTGTAGCATTTAGTTTCAGAAAGGGGAACGACACAAAAACGAGGAGGTTAGTTAAACAGAAATTAAAGGGTACAGCACCAAAAGTAAAATCCCTGCAAGCTGCATGGAAACTTTTTAAAGACACCATAATAAAGGCTCAACTTAAATGTATACCCCAAATTAAAAAACAAAGTAAGAGAACTGAAAAAGAGCCGCCATGGCGAAACAACAAAGTAAGAGAAGCAGTGAGAGGCAAAAGAGGCATCCTACGAAGAGTGGAAATTAAATCCTAGTGAGGAAAATAGAAAGGAGCATGAACTCTGGCAAATGAAGTATAAAAATACAATTAGGAAGGCCAAAATAGAATTTGAGGAACAGCTAGCCAAAGACTCAAAAAGTAATAGCAAACATTTTTTTAATGACATCAGAAGCAGGAAGCCTGCTAAACAACCAGTGGGGAACTGAACGATCAAGGTGCTAAAGGAGCACTCAAGGACGATAAGGCCATTGTGGAGAAACTAAACGAATTCTTTGCATCAGCCTTCACGGCTGAGGATTTGAGGGAGATTCCTAAACCTGAGCCACTCTTTTTAGGTGACAAATCTGAGGAACTGTCCCAGACTGAGGTCTCATCAGAGGAGGTTTTGGAACAAATTGATAAATTAAAGAGTAATAAGTCACCAGGACCAGGTGGGATTCACCCAAGAGTTTTGAAGGAACTCAAATGTGAAATTGCAGGACTACTAACTGTAGTCTCTAACCCATCATGTCAATCAGCTTCTGTGCCAAATGGCTGGAGGTTAGTTAATGTGGGGCCAATTTTTTAAAAGGGCTCCAGAGGTGACCCTGGCAATTACAGGCCAGTAAGCCTGACTTCAGTACCGGGCAAACTGGTTGAAACTATAGTAAAGAACAAAATTGTCAGACACAGAGATGAACATAATTTCTTGGGGAAGAGTCAACATAGCTTTTTAAAGGGAAATCATGCCTAACCAATCTACTAGAACTCTTTGAGGGGGTCAACAAGCATTTGGACAAGGGGGATCCAGTGGATATAGTGTACTTAGATTGTCAGAAAACCTTTGACAAGGTCCCTCGCCAAAGGCTATTAAGCAAAGTAAGCAGTCATGGGATAAGAGAGAAGGTTCTCTCATGGATTGGTAACTGGTTAAAAGATAGGAAACAAAGGGTAGGAGTAAATGGTCAGTTTTCAGAATGGAGAGAGGTGAACAGTGGTGTCCCCCATGGATCTGTACTGGGGCCAGTCCTATTCAGCATGTTCATAAATGATCTGGAAAAAGGGATAAACAGGGAAGTGGCAAAATTTGCAGATGATACAAAAACTACTCAAGATAGTTAAATCCCAGGCAGACTGTGAAGAGCTACAAAAGAATCTCACAAAACTGGGTGACTTGGCAACAAAATGGCAGATGAAATTCCACGTTGATAAATGCAAAGCAATGCACATTGGAAAACATCATCCCCACTATACATATAAAATGATGGGTCTAAATTAGCTGTTACCACTCAAGAAAGAGAGCTTGGAGTCATTGTGGAGAGTTCTCTGAAAACATCCACTCAGTGTGCAGTGGCCGTCAAAACAGCAAACAGAATGTTGGGAATCATTAGGAAAGGGATAGATAATAAGACAGAAAATACCAATACCATCAATAAGACAGAGACCATGAAACAATACCTCCTCCCACCCCACTCTCCTGCTTGTAATAGCAGGAGATTGTTTCATGGTCTCTGTGTTTATAATGTCTTCTGCAGTTTCCACAGCATGCATCCGATGAAGTGAGCTGTAGCTCACGAAAGCTTATGCTCAAATAAATTGACAGGTTTCAGAGTAACAGCCGTGTTAGTCTGTATTCGCAAAAAGAAAAGGAGTACTTGTGGCACCTTAGAGACTAACCAATTTATTTGAGCATGAGCTTTCGTGAGCTACAGCTCACTTCATCAGATGCATACCGTGGAAACTGCAGCAGACTTTATATATACACAGAGAATATGAAACAATACCTCCTCCCACCCCACTGTCCTGCTGGTAATAGCTTATCTAAAGTAATCTTCAGGTTAGGCCATTTCCAGCACAAATCCAGGTTTTCTCACCCTCCACCCCCCCACACAAATTCACTCTCCTGCTGGTGATAGCCCATCCAAAGTGACAACTCTTTACACAATGTGCATGATAATGAAGTTAGGCCATTTCCTGCACAAATCCAGGTTCTCTCACTCCCTCACCCCCCTCTAAAAACCCACCCCCATACACACACAGACTCACTCTCCTGCTGGTAATAGCTCATCCAAACTGACCACTCTCCAAGTTTAAATCCAAGTTAAACCAGAACATCTGGGGGAGGGGGGTGTAGGAAAAAACAAGAGGAAATAGGCTACCTTGCATAATGACTTAGCCACTCCCAGTCTCTATTTAAGCCTAAATTAATAGTATCCAATTTGCAAATGAATTCCAATTCAGCAGTTTCTCGCTGGAGTCTGGATTTGAAGTTTTTTTGTTTTAAGATAGCGACCTTCATGTCTGTGATTGCGTGACCAGAGAGATTGAAGTGTTCTCCGACTGGTTTATGAATGTTATAATTCTTGACATCTGATTTGTGTAGTCTCTAAGGTGCCACAAGTCCTCCTTTTCTTTCAGACTGAGATGAGACTGTAACCAAGAGGGCAAACGCCTGCTGGAAGGATTTGATGGACTGGACTCTGCCATGGTCTCCATGTGGAAGCTGGGGACACCCAGACTGCCTTTTTTTTCTTATGGGTTTTTCCCTCTAATGCTTTTTTCCCTGAATGAATGTACTGGTTCTGTGAAAGCCGGCTGGTCCAGGGAGCTTTGTCACCGCTATAGGACAGAGCAGAATGGCATTTGCTGGATAATAATGATTCCCTGTTCTGTTCATTCCCTCTGGGACCCCTGGCATTGGCCACTGTCGGAAGACAGGATACTGGGCTAGATGGACCTTTCGTCTGACCCACTATGGCCATTCTTATGTCCTTATGTTAAAGTCAGACTTGAAGCATCGTGAATTGCAAGGAGACTGAGAGCTTAAATCCAAACTCTGGAGGGAGAGGGACATGGCTCTTCGCCCATTAGGATGTCCTCATGTTGCTAGCCCTGCTGAAGCCTGGGCCTCCACGTATTCCCCATTATTGTCTGCATGCTAGCTCTACTAAGGGTAGCTGCGTATGCCTACCGGGCTGCAATCACAGCTCCACTTGCACTGTGGACATAGCCAGGCACTCTGGGTGGTCAGAGTAACAGATTCCATGGAGTATTGTACACCCAGCACAGTCTGGGACGGGATTGGATGAGCCACAGGGAGCTACTCAGAGAGGGAACAGAAGAGGGGAAAAGTGGCTTTTGTAAAGCAGTCATGTCAGTGCAAGAGTAACTAGCCCATCAATAAACACAAGAAGAAACAGAAGGTTGGTCAGGAACTCAGGTTCACGGCCATTCACACTAGTATTTAGACCCAAGGAACAATTTGTTTTTTTTCTATAATTTCAAAATGTTTCATTTTGATTTTGACCTTTTCAAAAAGCTGTTTTAAAATATGTGGTAATGAAATCAAGGAAGTTTTGAACTGGAAAGTCACTTCTCAATGAAAAATCAGAACTCATCATTTTGACAGTGTCGATCGCGCTTTTCCCATTTCTTTTTCCAAAATGAAATTTCATGTATATTTCCTTATTGAAAACCATTTCCTCAAAATGTTTCTGGCCTATCTTTAGCCCCGAGAGCAACTGTCTGACTCTCACCTCTCACAGGTAGGCCCAAGAGCGCAGCGTTAATTCATTCCTGTAATGGGGACCTTTGGAGATGTTTTAACCTCTCTGCCCTCGAAGATTCCAGCTCTGAGTCAGTTCTGTATGGCAGGGCGAGGGGCGGGAATCTTGGCTTTGAGCACAGCGGAGAAAGCTGAATTCTCCATGGGACCAAGTGCTGAGAGGAAGCTGAATCCATTTTGCTTTCACTTTCCACCAACAGATCCCTGATGGAGACAAGTTCTCTGCTCATCCTCCATTCTGGGGCCCCTACAGCATTCCTGTCTCTCTGTCTGCTTGGTCAATAAAATACACACAGCTGAATTCTTTCCCTGTCTGTATTTCCCCTTGCCAAGGAACGGACGCTGCTCTCCAATGTCACCTCGCTCTTAGGAGAGAGTTATTCTGTGGCGTGGACAGAGAATAGAAAGTGCAATAGCAGGACCAGGCACGACAGGCCCCACGTATTATTGTACCTCCTCCTCCTCCCGCCACCTCCTTTCCTTTCAGAGAAATCCACATGCAAACACCTGGTATGTGTTCTGCACCTATCTCCTCTCAGACTCTGAGACTCCCCCCACCACACCTGATATTACTATATTTAATAATGATAATACTAAGCAGCACTCACCTGTATTTGCCAGGGGTATTTCTTGCTGATTATTGCAGCGTTCAGGAACTCCCACTCTTGTTGTACAGAGATGAAAGAGGCTGTCGCGGGGCCCAGTGACGAGTCAGCAGGCTCACACCAGTATTTTCAATGGTGCAAGTCTGAAGCCAAGAGCGAAGCCAGAGTTCAAGGGCTTTGCCTGGGGCAGAGGGGAAGGGGGAATCCCCAGCCCAGAAGCAGGGCCCGGTGCACCCAGACAGTTACCCGGTTCCCAGCTGCTCCTGCGTTTCGGAGCAGAGAAGGGAACATCCCACCGCTTCCCCCGCAGCAGCACTGGGGCCATGTGGTGTCCCACTGTGCCATATCCCACAGCGACCCTGCACCCCTCCCGATCCCCACTGCAGAGACCTGTACGCTGAACCCAGCCACGATCTCCGTGGTGCACAAGGGGCGGAGGGGTCCCGCCGCATGGGTCTGTGCTGCCTTCCTGCCCCATGCAGCATAGCCACCGCTTGTCCCGCTCCTCTGGATCCCAGCAGACCTCTCTGCTGCTTTCGTTCGGGGCTGCCCCGAGGGAGCTCTGCCTGTGCCCATTAACATATGGACACGGGGCTACTGGCTGCACGCTGGTGCCACGTGGCCACTTCCCCTCCCTCCTGGCCCAGATCAAATTTCCCAGCTGCTCTTACCAACAGACTGGCAGGGGCTTGAATGGTAAAGGGGCTGGCAGTGCGAGAGGGACAGGGCGCACGGACCCTGGAGTATGCTGGTTTCTGGTGCTGGACAGCAAAGATGAATGTGACGGGGACGCAAGGTGGCGGTTCTCAGCAACCTGCAGAGCCCCGGACGCACCTGAAGTAACTAATCTGCCTTCCTCTGCAGGAGCGTCAAGATTTACAAAGGCTTACACTGAATTCACCCATGTATGTCAGGGCAGTTTAACCTTTCCCCGTGATATGCATTGCAGTCCCCAAAGAGTATTTGATACAGACACATTCTTGCCCTACTTACGAGCATCCGGTAATGTGGGATTGTTAACATTAGGGTTGGTGAACTGCTCTTCTTCATGCCAACACCTGTGCTCATGTGACAATGACGAGTGTCGTTCATAAGAAAAGCATTTGTTATGTGTTAGTTGGCACACGCAATCCTCCTTGTGCAAAAGTTTCAACCAACAAATCAGGGGGCACCAAATGTCCGTTTGGCTTAGATGACCAGCCAGACATGATGAATTAGGAATCGGGAATGACCAATCACTGTATTGGTTTGTAGCGTCAGTGACCATTTCGACAGGGATTTCATAATCCAAGTGGAGAGAGAACCAACCTCTTTCAGCGCTAACAGACACCAGCAGACCCACAAACCACTTCCACCCTGAAGACAGCAGCTGTCGTTGTGTTCCTTGCTCTGGGGCTCCTCTCCAGCTTTCAGGGTGAGTAACTTTTGCTGCAGCCTGTACGGAGCTCTGTGTCTGACCCTCTAACCTTCTGCACGGGCTCGACGATTAAAAAGCAGCTCAGCACCAGCTACGGATGTTTGGGTGTCAGGATTAAGCCAGGGAAGTGGCTCATGGCAGAAACAGCATTTTCCTTTGGGAAGATGTTACTGAGGAGCCATTATGGGCTTTTAACCAAACTCCAGTCTGGGAACTACAAACAATTGCACCTGCAATTAATTGTAGGCCCAGTGATGCTATTCGGGGGTTGGACTAGTTGACCTCCTGAGGTCTCTTCCAACCCTAATTTTCTATGATTCTATGATTTAGGTCAGACTGTGGGTGCATTACTCTCCATGTTTCTATTTGTCACAGCAATTGGATGAGGGTGCAGGACTCCTTCCCATGGCCCAGTTGCTGGTTAGCAATCTGCATCCGTTGTCCTAGGCAGAGATGACTGTTTTTAGCTGGTTTCTCTCTGACATTGTGTCCTTTGTGTCTGTGTTGTGTTCCAGATGCTGTCGGCCAGGGTCATCGGGTGAGTTGAACTCTCACTGTGAATGAATTGTCACTTGCCCCAATCTCTGGTACGTAGCATCATGGAGACCAGGACCTCCGGGTTAGAAACACGCTTGAACTCATGAGGCAATGTGGGAGCAGACTGTACCCCAGGCCCTAATGAGGGGACAGCGAATCCCTGTGGTCAGGCTGCTGGATTCCATGCACGATTGGACAGGACACCATCTGTGATGGGCCTGTGGGAGGCACCATGAGCAACTCAGAGATGGAACGAGAGAGGGGATGGTATCACAAGAACACGAGGGTCTTTATATTTGAGTTAGACCTGCCCTCTAGCTCCTCTAAACTAAGCCAGGCACCGGCTCCGGGCAGAATACGTGCAAGATCAGGACAGCAGGACCGTCGCTTATGGTCAGCTTTCCCCCTGCTGCGGGGACCGACTGCAGAGTCTGGCCGAAAGAGGCTGGTAACACAGGTGCTTTGCTGGCTCGGTGCCTTTAACGTGCAGCGTGACGAACATGTTCCACACTCACAGTCCTGACAATCAGGAATGTCCAGGTTCGGCTGCCCATGTGCGCCATGATGAGCACTCAGCCCACATAACTACTCCATTATTCACCAAATCAAGGGTGTGACTTCTCCTCCAACTTATCCTGGAAACTTGTTGTGGAGGAAACATTGTTCACAGCTTGGCATTCCCACTGAGAGCTTTGCTTCCGGTTGCCGGAGTTGTGAGTGACTATTTCGGGTGAGTCACAATGAAGGTGGGTTCTCCGACACCCTATATATAGTGGGGCTCTGTGTGGGGGGTTTACTGAGGGAGCAGAGCACCAAGAGCCCACTGCAGACCAGACAGCCACGTCCGCCATGAAGATAACAGGGGCCGTTCTGCTCTTCGCTCTGGCACTTTGTTGCTTCTACTCAGGTGAGTCACTTTGGCTGTAGCCTGTGCTGAGCCTTGCCCTAACCCTGAAAGGATGGGGCCAGCCTCACTCTCATCCCTATTGGGGTTCGCACACCCCCACAGTGGCTGATTCCAGGAGCAGCTAGTTTATTTCTGAGATGCCACTGCACAGCCTGGACATTGAGCAGCAGGCTGATTCCAGGAGCGCTGACCTCCCTGCACGGATCCCAGAGCTCGGAAGGGCTGTTCCCGGGCTTCTCTCTGGGCTGGGATCTCACTGACTCTGCCAGAAACCGAGGCAGCTCAAAAGATTCACAGCCCCTAGAAAAGAAACATCCATGGAATCCCCTTTCTTTTTGAATTTCTTCTCATCCACGGTTCTAGTTGTTTTCTGATTATTTTGTTGGGGACAAGGGGGTTGGTTGGCAATAAAATTCTTGATCTAGTTGCCTACATAATTTTAATTCCTGTCATTGTTTATTATGAAACTCCACAAAGAGGCCATTAGGTAGGGTGACCAGATGTACCGACTTTATAGGGACACTCCCAATATTCGGGGCTTTTTCTTATATTGGCGCCTATTTCCCCTCCCCTTCCCCCCAGTTTTTCACAATTTTTATCTACTTACCCTACCATCAGGAGTCAAAAATTCCCACCCTGGATCAGACCAGGCACCCTTCTACCCAATCTCTGTTTCCAACACTAGCCTGTGCCAGTGTATTTAGAGCGATGTACAAGGCCCTCAGCAGTTCTGAGGGAAGCTTCCCACAGGAAAAATTTCTTCTTACCTTGTATTACGTAGGAGTTGCTTTATGCCCTGAATTAATCCAATTCAACGATACTTTATTAGCATGACAAGATCTATGGCATTGCCAAAGTAGAAAGCGGAGGATTTAGATCCTCTCCAAACATTTGCTTTTTTGGGGTTAAATCCCTACCTTGTAATGCTGGATGATCCCGTTATCCATAGCTCCTTAATACAGATAATCGTCACTTGGGGGGCTGAGATCTTCGTCAATTGGATAGAGTTTCATTAACAAACAGAGTCAGACCTGTTCAGAATGAAACGTCTCACTAGAATTGAGTAATTGTTGATGTAATTCTGTGCTATGGCTTAACTCTGAAGAGACACTTAAATAATGATGGTTTCAGAGCAGCAGCCGCGTTAGTCTGTATTCGCAAAAAGAACAGGAGGACTTGTGGCACCTTAGAGACTAACCAATTTATTTGAGCATAAGCTTTCGTGAGCTACAGCTCACTTCATCGGATACGGAGCGAGAGAGAGTTAAAAGCTGCTGAGGTTTTTGTGGATGCCCGTGAGATCCTGGATCCTGCAAAATAGCTGCTGAGACACAACCGTTAGTGTCTGGTATTTTTCAGACAGTGTCAATGAACGGACCAGACAGGGTCCGTGGCAGAGTGTGCAGTGTTATGGTCACACCATCCAAATGGATGTTAGTTGTTGAGAACAGGAGAACCCAATGGCAGAAAAGTGGCTGTGGTATGAAATGCCTCTGAAATGCAGGACTCCGTAACAGGCGTTGGAAAGCAAAGCCATTAACCACTTTTGTTGTGGATAGTTTTGGGTCCAATCCTGCTACCACTGGTGTCAATGAATGTTTCTTGGCCTCTGTTGGCTGGTTGTAGCTTTGAAAGAACATCAGGGTATTATGGAGCTGGCAGCTAACAGAGCTAGTCCTTAGGCTTAAGTGGCAGGGGCCTGTGTTTCAAAAGCTAAAGAGGAGATCAACATGTGGGTGTTGTTTTATTATAAGTGGCTTAAGACAAGCATGATCCCACTATATGGTTGAACTGATCCCCCATGAAACTCCAAAGAAAGAAAGAAAGAAAGAAAGAAAGAAAGAAAGAAAGAAAGAAAGAAAGTTCTTTGCATTTTTATGATTAAGTCTTGCTGACAACATGAATGTTTTCTGAACCCTTTCACTGAATTGAGTGAGTAGATACAGTGTTACCCTTCATCCAGAAGGAGAAGGGTTAAAACAAATAGCACTGATATCTTCTCAGAAGTTCCTGGAAAAGTAGGAAACTCCCCAGCCTCCCGCAAAGGTGAGGGTGAGATCCTGTAGAGGAGACACCTGTCTAGAGTAGGATCACTCTGGAATGTCCCAAGAATGTTTGTCTCTTCCTCCGTTCCTCCTTTGCGATGTCACTTCAGTTAACACAGGTATACAAGAGCTGACCTCCCTAGTCGCACAACCCCATACCAGAATATTTGAAAAGGCTCTGTACCAAAGTAAAGAGAGAGACTTGATCAGAACTCGGGACACCAATAACCCCAGCACCAGGATGGGCGAGAGAATCTGAAACAGTCTCATTCTGTCTGTATGTTTTGTTCCAGATGCTGCTGGCCAGGCTGATAAGGTAAGTCGAACTCTCCCTGTTCATTAATAATCACTTTCCCCAGTCTCTGGCTTGTAACATCACAGGGACCATGATCTCTGGGTTAGAAACATGCTAGAACTCATGACTCAAAGCAGAAGCAGAGTCTACCTCGTGCCCGAGCCAGGGGAGAGTGAATCTCTGGGGCTGAGAATCCCTGGGTACATCTACACTGGAACAAAAGATCCAGGGCCTGGCCATGGCTGGACCAGCTGAGCTGACATGGGCTCAGGGGGCTTGGGCTGCAGGCCTAAAAATCTCAGTGTAGATGTTCGGGCTCTGGGATCCTCCCCCCTCGTGGGCTACCAAAGCTCGGGCTCCAGCCCAAGCCCAAATGTCTACACAGCAATTGTACAGCCCGAGCCTAAGTCAGCTGACCTGAGCTAGCCAGGAGTGTCTCACTGCCGAGTAGACGTAAGCCATGGGGTCAGAGTGATGGATTCCATAGACTATTGTACAGGGCAGTCTGTGATGGGCTTGGGGGAGACACAGGAAGCAACTGAGACAGAACAGAGGAAGTGACAGTATGACAAGAGCATGAGGTTTTTTATTTATGAGCATCTGCTGCCTGTGGAGATGTTCTTTCACTCACATTCTATATGATATAGGTTCAGAAGCGTCTCTTAGACCAGCCTGTATCCCTATGTTCACCCCTTTAAGAAGACTGTGATAAATTTTGTACAAAGTATGCAGTGTAAGGTATCATTTGAAAACTCATAATGTGCTGAACATTATTGTCCTGTTAAGTCTGTGAGACACCATGGTATGTAAAGTTATAAGATTCTACTGTATAAGACATGTCCCCAGTCTGGGGAAACAGTCATAAGCCAGAGACAAATGACAAACTAACACCTCAGCCAGGTCTCCACATAATCAAATGGACCATCATGTGGTTAAGGGGCCATTCTTTGGCAGCAAAAAAGCTGTGAGCGAGAAATTTACTTGTTGGCAAAGGAACAGCTGGAGGTTCCCATCCCCACAAACTTTCTGTCGCATGAACCCCAGCTGGAGATGATGCTCAAAGAAGAGGGAAAAATATAAGAATGGGGAACAAACTCCCCAAGTTACTCCTCCCTTTCTCTCTGCCCATGACATCGACAACACCTGAAAGACAAGGAAAGTAACACTGGACTGAGGGAGGGGTCCTGGCGGAAATGACAGCCAATAAGACTGCTGAAGCATTTGGTGAGAGAGACCTTTTGCTTTGAATTCACTTAGCTTGATAAGTCAGGCATTAGTGGTGTTTTGTTTTTATTTTCTTGTAGCCAATCCTGACTTTGATGCCTCCTGACTTGTAATCACTTAAAATCTATCTTTCTGTAGTTAAGCATCTTGTTTTATCTAAACCAGTGTGTTTGGATTGAAGTGTTTGGAAAACTCCATTTGCGACAATAGGATTTGTGCATTTCATTTTCTATTAATAAAATGACAGACTTTATAGGAGCTTATATGGTCCAGGAGGGTGCTGGGCAGTACAAGATGCACACTTCTGGGGGAAAGTCTGGGACTGGAAATTTGCTGCTCTTCCCCTGCAGTGTAATTCAAGAGTGGCTTGCCAAAGGACTCATACCGTACAGCTCGGAGTAATTTACATGCTGGAAGCTGTGTGTGAGTAGGAACAGGAGTGGTTGCTTTTATAGCAAAGCAGAGTAAAAGGCACCCCAGGTTGGAGGATTGAGGGGACACAGCTGTTCATCAGTCCAGATTGTACCCTGGGTAATGTCAGATTAGCATCTGATGCCTACGGAGATGCCTCTTCGCTCACACACCATGTGATGTGGGTTCAGAAACATCTCTTGCACCAGGGAGATGGGCCCGGCTCCTCCTGGCAGCGAGAGGGGAATTGGGAAGTCAGTTAATCAGAACGTCAGTAGAGACTAGGGACAGGATTAGGTACTGTGAGCTCTGGGGGGGAAGGGACTGTTCTTCCTCTCTATTCAGAGAATGCCCAGCCCCATGGGTGAGTGGGGGGCATTGGGGCACTACTGAAATGCAGACAATAACTGTAATAGCAATTCTAATGTTCCTTGTAGGGTTTCTGCAGTGAGTACAAGAAGCCACCGGAAATCTGCACCTTAGAGTACAACCCGGTCTGTGGCACTGATGGCAAGACATATGGAAACAAATGTGTCTTTTGTGGAGCAGTCTAGTAAGTATCAGAATAAAGGGCCCATTAACAAAAACTAAAATACAATTGTGAGGTAATTCAAGGCCCTGCCTGCGCCCATATCTTTACCTCGTAGAGGCTGGGTCGACTTCCTCAGTGTAATTTTTCCTGTCAGCAAATAAGCTCTGGTGAATTTGACCTACTGGGGCCTTGACAGATGCTTTGCTCTCATTGGCCATCAGGTTGCAGCACTGAGTTCTGTGTCTCTCTCTTTCCCTCTAGTGAAAACCTTGGAAGTCTTTGCTTTCAGCATTATGGAGAATGCAAGTCGCACAATGAGGACAAGGAAAGAGAAGACCTTTAGCATTTGGTTCCCACAAGCAGATCCCTGCACGGAGTCACGTTCTCGTCTCATCCATCGGTTCCAGGCCTCTAAGAGCATCGCTGACTCCCCACCTGTCTATGCAATAAAGCAAACTCAGCAGAATTTGTGACCTCTGTGGGGTTTTTTCCCCCTTTCCAAGCAGGGACTCTGCTCTCCTGTGTCTCACACAAGCTCTCCCCAGCTTACAGACCAGAGTTAATGAGAACACGAAGTGCAGTAACCAGTCACAGGCTTTAAGGGAGCCACAGACTGGCAAGTATTATATCTCCTCCTGCCATGGCTTTTCCTACAAGATAAATCGATACACAAACCCCGGACACGTTCCCTGTGTCTCACTCCCTTCCAGGCCTGAGTGCTCTCCATGGACCACAACATGAGACCGTGAGCAAAGCCCACGTAAAAGGCCTTGACCTGGGAGAACAGCAAGGGATGGGAGGATACAGGATCCCCAACCCAGACATAGGGCCCAGGGGGCTACTTGTCAGGGTGGGAGGTGTAAAGGGCTTGTGGGCATGTGGATCCATGCTGTGCGTCACACCCTACACACCAACAAACCCTTGATCCTTCCGATACTGCCCCCCCAGAGACCCACGAGCTGCCCAGCCTGTCCGTCTCCTCCATGGCGCACAGGGGACTTCAGAGTCCCTCTGACTGGGGTCTGAGCTGCGCTGATGCCCTGTGCAGCAGACCAACAACCTTCCACATTTGGTTCTTCACGTGCATGGAAGCTGCCTCACTTCTGGGCTGCCCTGGGGGAGCCTGACAGATCTCTGACTGTGCTGATACTTGCTGTAAGCCAGCGCCGCATCCCAGTGACTCATAGAATCATAGAATATCAAATTTGGAAGGGACCTCAGGAGGTCATCTAGTCCAACCCCCTACTCAAAGCAGGACCGAGCCCCAATTAAATCATCCCAGCCAGGGCTTTGTCAAGCCTGACCTTAAAAACTTCTAAGGAAGGAGATTCCACCACCTCCCTAGGTAACCCATTCCAGTGCTTCACCACCCTCCTAGTGAAAAAGTTTTTCCTAATATCCAACCTAAATCTCCCCCACTGCAACTTGAGACCATTACTCCTTGTTCTGTCATCTGCTACCATTGAGAACAGTCTAGAGCCATCCTCTTTGGATCCCCCTTTCAGGTACTTGAAAGCAGCTATCAAATCCCCCCTCATTCTTCTCTTCCGTAGACTAAACATCCCCAGTTCCCTCAGCCTCTCCTCATAAGTCATGCGTTCCAGTCCCCTCATCATTTCTGTTGCCCTCTGCTGGACTCTTTCCAATTTTTCCATGTCCTTCTTGTAGTGTGGGGCCCAAAACTGGACACAGTACTCCAGATGAGGCCTCACCAATGTCGAATAGAGGGGAACGATCACGTCCCTCGATCTGCTCGCTATACCCCTACGTATACATCCCAAAATGCCATTGGCCTTCTTGGCAACAAGGGCACACTGTTGACTCATATCCAGTTTCTCATCCACTGTAACCCCTAGGTCCTTTTCCACAGAACTGCTGCCTAGCCATTCGGTCCCTAGTCTGTAGCGGTGCATGGGATTCTTTCATCCTAAGTGCAGAACTCTGCACTTGTCCTTCTTGAACCTCATCAGATTTCTTTTGGCCCAATCCTCCAATTTGTCTACGTTCCTCTGTATCCTATCCCTACCTGCCACTGTATCTACCTCTCCTCCCAGTTTAGAGTCATCTGCAAACTTGCTGAGGGTGCAATCCACACCATCCTCCAGATCATTTATGAAGATATTGAACAAAACCGGCCCCAGGACCAACCCTTGGGGCACTCCACTTGATACCGGCTGCCAACTAGACATGGAGCCATTGATCACTACCCGTTGAGCCCGACAATCTAGCCAGTTTTCTATCCCCCTTATAGTCCATTCATCCAGCCCATACTTCTTTAACTTGCTGGCAAGAATACTGTGGGAGACAGTGTCAAAAGCTTTGCTAAAGTCAAGGAACAACACGTCCACTGCTTTCCCCTCATCCACAGAGCCAGGTATCTCGTCATAGAAGGCCATTAGATTAGTCAGGCATGACTTGCCCTTGGTGAATCCATGCTGACTGTTCCTGATCACTTTCCTCTCCTCTAAGTGCTCCAGAATTGATTCCTTGAGGACCTGCTCCATGATTTTTCCAGGGACTGAGGTGAGGCTGACTGGCCTGTAGTTCCCAGGATCCTCCTTCTTCCCTTTTTTAAAGATGGGCATTACATTAGCCTTTTTCCAGTCCTCCGGGACTTCCCCCGATCACCATGAGTTTTCAAAGATAATGGCCAATGGCTCTGCAATCACATCCACCAACTCCTTTAGCGCTCTCGGATGCAGCGCATCTGGCCCCATGGACTTGTGCTCATCCAGCTTTTCTAAATAGTCCCGAACCACTTCTTTCTCCACAGAGGGCTGGTCGCCTCCTCCCCATGCTGTGTTGCCCAGCGCAGCAGTCTGGGAGCTGACCTTGTTAGTGAAGACAGAGGCAAAAAAAGCAGTGAGTACATTAGCTTTTTCCACATCCTCTGTCACTAGGTTGCCTCCCTCATTCATTAAGGGGCCCACACTTTCCTTGGCTTTCTTTTTGTTGCCAACATACCTGAAGAAACCCTTCTTGTTACTCTTGACATCTCTCGCTAGCTGCAGCTCCAGGTGCGATTTGGTCCTCCTGATTTCATTCCTACATGCCCGAGCAATATTTTTATACTCTTCCCTGGTCATATGTCCAACCTTCCACTTCTTGTAAGCTTCTTTTTTATATTTAAGATCCGCTAGGATTTCACCGTTAAGCCAAGCTGGTCGCCTGCCATATTTACTATTCTTTCGACTCATCGGGATGTTTCGTCCCTGTAACCTCAGTAAGGATTCTTTAAAATACAGCCAGCTCTCCTGGGCTCCTTTCCCCATCATGTTATTCTCCCAGGGGATCTTGCCCATCATTTCCCTGAGGGAGTCAAAGTCTACTTTTCTGAAGTCCAGGGTCCGTATTCTGCTGCTGTCCTTTCTTCTTTGTGTCAGGATCCTGAACTCGGGAGAGTCTGGGGGCAGGGACACGTCGGAGACAAAGAATGGGGAGGTTGGTAGCCCAGGGGGCTACTTGTCGGGGTGGGAGGTGTAAAGGGCTTGTGGGCATGTGGATCCATGCTGTGCGTCACACCCTACACACCAACAAACCCTTGATCCTTCCAATACTGCCCCCCCAGAGACCCATGAGCTGCCCAGCCTGTCCGTCTCCTCCATGGCGCACAGGGGACTGCAGAGTCCCTCTGACTGGGGTCTGAGCTGCGCTGATGCCCTGTGCAGCAGACCAACAACCTGCGACATTTGGTTCTTCATGTGCGTGGAAGCTGCCTCACTTCTGGGCTGCCCTGGGGACTCCCAGTGACTCGGCAGAGTCTGGGGGCAGGGACACATCGGAGACAAAGAATGGGGAGGTTTGTATAAAGTGGCAGCCCGAAATGACTCTTGGGAAAGGGGGAGTCTATACAGGAAGGATGGGATCCACCTAAACCAGATTGGAACCAGATTGCTGCCGCTTAAAATTAAAAAGGTCGTTGAGCAGTTTTAAAACTAAGGGCTGGGGGAAAGCCAAGAGGTGCGGAGGAGCACGTGGTTGGGACAGAGACATCCCTTAGGACAGGATCTACTAATGGAGATTGTCTATGTCCTAGTAAGGAGGAGAGGATGGAAGATGATAAAGTACAGGTAGGATCTGATGAGAAACAGTCAAATGAAAAAAGTCTCATTTAATTACGTCATGCAAAGGGAGACAGCTAAAAAGCGACACATTTTAAAAGTGCTTATATACCAATAATAAGATGGGTGAACTAGAGCGCCTCGTATTAAATGAGGCTATTGATATAACAGGCATCACAGAAACCTGGTGGAATGAGGATAATCACTGGGACACAGTAATACCAGGGTACAAAATACATCGGAAGGACAGAACAGGTCATGCTGGTGGGGTAGTGGCACTGTATGTGAAAGAAATCAAATGAATCCAATGAAGTAAAAATCTTAAATGAACCAAACTGTGCCATAGAATCTCTCTGGATAGTAATTCCATGCTCGAATAATAAGAATATACCAGTAGGGATATATTACCGACCACCTGACCAGGATGGTGATAGTGACTGTGAAATGCTCAGGGAGATTAGAGAGGCTATTAAAATAAAAAACTCAATAATAATCGAGGATTTCAACTATCCCATATTGACTGGGTTCATGTCACCTCAGGACGGGATGCAGAGAGAAAGTTTCTTGACACCTTAAATGACTGCTTCTTGGAGCAGCTAGTCCTGGAACCCACAAGAGGAGAGGTAATTCTTGATTTAGTCCTAAGTGGAGCACAGGATCAGGTCCAAGAGGTGACTATAGCTGGACCGCTTGGTAATAGTGACCATAATATAATTAAATTTAACATCCCTGTGGCGGGGAAAACACCACAGCAGCCCAACACTGTAGCATTTAGTTTCAGAAAGGGGAACGACACAAAAACGAGGAGGTTAGTTAAACAGAAATTAAAGGGTACAGCACCAAAAGTAAAATCCCTGCAAGCTGCATGGAAACTTTTTAAAGACACCATAATAGAGGCTCAACTTAAATGTATACCCCAAATTAAAAAACAAAGTAAGAGAACCGAAAAGAGCCACCATGGCGAAACAACAAAGTAAGAGAAGCCGTGAGAGGCAAAAGAGGCATCCTACGAAGAGTGGAAATTAAATCCTAGTGAGGAAAATAGAAAGGAGCATGAACTCTGGCAAATGAAGTATAAAAATACAATTAGGAAGGCCAAAATAGAATTTGAGGAACAGCTAGCCAAAGGCTCAAAAAGTAATAGCAAACATTTTTTTAATTACATCATAAGCAGGAAGCCTGCTAAACAACCAGTGGGGCAACTGGACGATCAAGGTGCTAAAGGAGCACTCAAGGACGATAAGGCCATTGTGGAGAAACTAAACGAATTCTTTGCATCAGTCTTCACGGCTGAGGATTTGAGGGAGATTCCTAAACCTGAGCCACTCTTTTTAGGTGACAAATCTGAGGAACTGTCCCAGACTGAGGTGTCATCAGAGGAGGTTTTGGAACAAATTGATAAAATAAGAGTAATAAGTCACCAGGACCAGGTGGGATTCACCCAAGAGTTTTGAAGGAACTCAAATGTGAAATTGCAGGACTATTAACTGTAGTCTCTAACCCATCATGTCAATCAGCTTCTGTGCCAAATGGCTGGAGGTTAGTTAATGTGGGGCCAATTTTTTAAAAGGGCTCCAGAGGTAACCCCGGCAATTACAGGCCAGTAAGCCTGACTTCAGTACCTGGCAAACTGGTTGAAACTATAGTAAAGAACAAAATTGTCAGACACAGAGATGAACATAATTTCTTGGGGAAGAGTCAACATGGTTTTTTAAAGGGAAATCATGCCTCACCAATCTACTAGAACTCTTTGAGGGGGTCAACAAGCATTTGGACAAGGGGGATCCAGTGGATATAGTGTACTTAGATTTTCAGAAAACCTTTGACAAGGTCCCTCGCCAAAGGCTATTAAGCAAAGTAAGCAGTCATGGGATAAGAGAGAAGATTCTCTCATGGATTCGTAACTGGTTAAAAGATAGGAAACAAAGGGTAGGAGTAAATGGTCAGTTTTCAGAATGGAGAGAGGTGAACAGTGGTGTCCCCCAGGGGTCTGTACTGGGGCCAGTCCTATTCAACATGTTCATAAATGACCTGGGAAAAGGGATGAACAGTGAGGTGGCAAAATTTGCAGATGATGCAAAACTACTCAAGATAGTTAAATCCCAGACAGACTGTGAAGAGCTACAGAAGAATCTCAAAAAACTGGGTGACTTGGCAACAAAATGGCAGATGAGATTCAACGTTGATAAATGCAAAGCAATGCACATTGGAAAACATCATCCTCACTATACATATAAAATGATGGGTCTAAATTAGCAGTTACCACTCAAGAAAGAGAGCTTGGAGTCATTGTGGAGAGTTCTCTGAAAACACCCACTCAGTGTGCAGCAGCAGTCAAAATAGCAAACAGAATGCTGGGAATCACTAGGAAAGGGGTAATTAATAAGACAGAGGGGAGGAGGGAATCCCCAGCCCAGAAGCAGGGCCCGGTGCACCCAGACAGTTACCCGGTTCCCAGCTGCTCCTGCGTTTAGGAGCAGAGAAGGGAACATCCCACCGCTTCCCCCGCAGCAGCATTGGGGCCATGTGGTGTCCCACTGTGCCATAGCCCACAGCGACCCCGCACCCCTCCCGATCCCCGCTGCAGAGACCTGTACGCTGAACCCAGCCACGATCTCCGTGGTGCACAAGGGGCAGAGGGGTCCCGCCGCATGGGTCTGTGCTGCCTTCCTGCCCCATGCAGCATAGCCACCGCTTGTCCCGCTCCTCTGGATCCCAGCAGACCTCTCTGCTGCCTTCGTTCGGGGCTGCCCCGAGGGAGCTCTGCCTGTGTCCATTAACATATGGACACAGGGCTACTGGCTGCACGCTGGTGTCCCGTGGCCACTTCCCCTCCCTCCTGGCCCAGATCGAATTTCCCAGCTGCTCTTACCAACAGACTGGCAGGGGCTTGAATGGTAAAGGGGCTGGCAGTGCGAGAGGGACAGGGCGCACGGACCCTGGAGTATGCTGGTTTCTGGTGCTGGACAGCAAAGATGAATGTGACGGGGACGCAAGGTGGCGGTTCTCAGCAACCTGCAGAGCCCCGGACGCACCTGAAGTAACTAATCTGCCTTCCTCTGCAGGTGCGTCAAGATTTACAAAGGCTTACGCTGAATTCACCCATGTATGTCAGGGCAGTTTAACCTTTCCCCGTGATATTTATTGCAGTCCCCAAAGAGTATTTGATACAGACACATTCTTGCCCTACTTACGAGCATCCGGTAATGTGGGATTGTTAACATTAGGGTTGGTGAACTGCTCTTCTTCATGCCAACACCTGTGCTCATGTGACAATGACGAGTGTCATTCATAAGAAAAGCATTTGTTATGTGTTAGTTGGCACACGCAATCCTCCTTTTGCAAAAGTTTCAACCAACGAATCAGGGGGCACCAAATGTCCGTTTGGCTTAGATGACCAGCCAGACATGATGAATTAGGAATCGGGAATGACCAATCACTGTATTGGTTTGTAGCGTCAGTGACCATTTCGACAGGGATTTCATAATCCAAGTGGAGAGAGAACCAACCTCTTGTCTACATATATGAGATCTCCTCCCTTGGGCTGCACTGAGAGATCATCTCCAGAGCTCAGCGCTAACAGACACCAGCAGACCCACAAACCACTTCCACCCTGAAGACAGCAGCTCTCATTGTGTTCCTTGCTCTGGGGCTCCTCTCCAGCTTTCAGGGTGAGTAACTTTTGCTGCAGCCTGTACGGAGCTCTGTGTCTGACCCTCTAACCTTCTGCACGGGCTCGACTATTAAAAAGCAGCTCAGCACCAGCTACGGACGTTTGGGTGTCAGGATTAAGCCAGGGAAGTGGCTCATGGCAGAAACAGCATTTTCCTTTGGGAAGATGTTACTGAGGAGCCATTATGGGCTTTTAACCAAACTCCAGTCTGGGAACTACAAACAATTGCACCTGCAATTAATTGTAGGCCCAGTGATGCTATTCGGGGGTTGGACTAGTTGACCTCCTGAGGTCTCTTCCAACCCTAATTTTCTATGATTCTATGATTTAGGTCAGACTGTGGGTGCATTACTCTCCATGTTTCTATTTGTCACAGCAATTGGATGAGGGTGCAGGACTCCTTCCCATGGCCCAGTTGCTGGTTAGCAATCTGCATCCGTTGTCCTAGGCAGAGATGACTGTTTTTAGCTGGTTTCTCTCTGACATTGTGTCCTTTGTGTCTGTGTTGTGTTCCAGATGCTGTCGGCCAGGGTCATCGGGTGAGTCGAACTCTCACTGTGAATGAATTGTCACTTGCCCCAATCTCTGGTACGTAGCATCATGGAAACCAGGACCTCCGGGTTAGAAACACGCTGGAACTCATGAGGCAATGTGGGAGCAGACTGTACCCCAGGCCCTAATGAGGGGAGAGCGAATCCCTGTGGTCAGGCTGCTGGATTCCATGCACGATTGGACAGGACACCATCTGTGATGGGCCTGTGGGAGGCACCGGGAGCAACTCAGATATGGAACGAGAGAGGGGATGGTATCACAAGAACACGAGGTTCTTTATATTTGAGTTAGAACTGTCCTCTAGCTCCTCTAAACTAATCCAGGCACCGGCTCCGGGCAGAATACGTGCAAGATCAGGACAGCAGGACCGTCGCTTATGGTCAGCTTTCCCTCTGCTGTGGGGACCGACTGCAGAGTATGGCCGGAAGAGGCTGGTAACACAGGTGCTTTGCTGGCTCGGTGCCTTTAACGTGCAGCGTGACGAACATGTTCCACACTCACAGTCCTGACAATCAGGAATGTCCAGGTTCGGCTGCCCATGTGCGCCAGGATGAGCACTCAGCCCACATAATTACTCCATTATTCACCAAATCAAGGGTGTGACTTCTCCTCCAACTTATCCTGGAAACTTGTTGTGGAGGAAACATTGTTCACAGCTTGGCATTCCCACTGAGAGCTTTGCTTCCGGTTGCCGGAGTTGTGAGCGACTATTTCGGGTGAGTCACAATGAAGGTGGGTTCTCCGACACCCTATATATAGTGGGGCTCTGTGTGGGGGGTTTACTGAGGGAGCACAGCACCAAGAGCCCACTGCAGACCAGACAGCCACGTCCGCCATGAAGATAACAGGGGCCGTTCTGCTCTTCGCTCTGGCACTTTCCTGCTTCTACTCAGGTGAGTCACTTTGGCTGTAGCCTGTGCTGAGCCTTGCCCTATCCCTGAAAGGATGGGGCCAGCCTCACTCTCATCCCTATAGGGATTCGCACACCCCCACAGTGGCTGATTCCAGGAGCAGCTGGTTTATTTCTGAGATGCCACTGCACAGCCTGGACATTGAGCAGCAGGCTGATTCCAGGAGTGCTGACCTGCCTGCACGGATCCCAGAGCTCGGAAGGGCTGTTCCCGGGCTTCTCTCTGGGCTGGGATCTCACTGACTCTGCCAGAAACCGAGGCAGCTCAAAAGATTCACAGCCCCTAGAAAAGAAACATCCATGGAATCCCCTTTCTTTTTGAATTTCTTCTCATCCACGGTTCTAGTTGTTTTCTGATTATTTTGTTGGGGACAAGGGGGTTGGTTGGCAATAAAATTCTTGATCTAGTTGCCTACATAATTTTAATTCCTGTCATTGTTTATTATGAAACTCCACAAAGAGGCCATTAGGTAGAGTGACCAGATGTACCGACTTTATAGGGACACTCCCAATATTCGGGGCTTTTTCTTATATTGGCGCCTATTTCCCCTCCCCTTCCCCCCAGTTTTTCACAATTTTTATCTACTTACCCTACCATCAGGAATCAAAAATTCCCACCCTGGATCAGACCAGGCACCCTTCTACCCAATCTCTGTTTCCAACACTAGCCTGTGCCAGTGTATTTAGAGCGATGTACAAGGCCCTCAGCAGTTCTGAGGGAAGCTTCCCACAGGAAAAATTTCTTCTCACCTTGTATTACGTAGGAGTTGCTTTATGCCCTGAATTAATCCAATTCAACGATACTTTATTAGCATGACAAGATCTATGGCATTGCCAAAGTAGAAAGCGGAGGATTTAGATCCTCTCCAAACATTTGCTTTTTTGGGGTTAAATCCCTACCTTGTAATGCTGGATGATCACGTTATCCATAGCTCCTTAATACAGATAATCTTCACTTGGGGGGCTGAGATCTTCGTCAATTGGATAGAGTTTCATTAACAAACAGAGTTAGACCTGTTCAGAATGAAACGTCTCACTAGAATTGAGTAATTGTTGATGTAATTCTGTGCTATGGCTTAACTCTGAAGAGACACTCAAATAATGATGGTTTCAGAGCAGCAGCCGCGTTAGTCTGTATTCGCAAAAAAAACAGGAGGACTTGTGGCACCTTAGAGACTAACCAATTCATTTGAGCATAAGCTTTCGTGAGCTACAGCTCACTTCATCGGATACGGAGCGAGAGAGAGTCAAAAACTGCTGAGGTTTTTGTGGATGCCCGTGAGATCCTGGATCCTGCAAAATAGCTGCTGAGACACAACCGTTAGTGTCTGGTATTTTTCAGACAGTGTCAATGAACGGATCAGACAGGGTCCGTGGCAGAGTGTGCAGTGTTATGGTCACACCATCCAAACGGATGTTAAAGTAAAATGTAAAACTCTCTTTCTGGATGCTTGTAATGTACTACGACATGAAGTTCCTGGAAAAGTAGGAAACTCCCCAGCCTCCCGCAAAGGTGAGGGTGAGATCCTGTAGAGGAGACACCTGTCTAGAGTAGGATCACTCTGGAATGTCCCAAGAATGTTTGCCTCTTCCTCCATTCCTCCTTTGCGACGTCACTTCAGTTAACACAGGTATACAAGAGCTGACATCCCTAGTCGCACAACCCCATACCAGAACATTTGAAAAGGCTCTGTACCAAAGTAAAGAGAGAGACTTGGTCAGAACTCGGGACACCAATAACCCCAGCACCAGGATGGGCGAGAGAATCTGAAACAGTCTCATTCTGTCTGTATGTTTTGTTCCAGATGCTGCTGGCCAGGCTGGTAAGGTAAGTCGAACTCTCCCTGTTCATTAATAATCACTTTCCCCAGTCTCTGGCTTGTAACATCACAGGGACCATGATCTCTGGGTTAGAAACATGCTAGAACTCATGACTCAAAGCAGAAGCAGAGTCTGCCTCGTGCCCGAGCCAGGGGAGAGTGAATCTCTGGGGCTGAGAATCCCTGGGTACATCTACACTGGAACAAAAGATCCAGGGCTTGGCCATGGCTGGACCGGCTGAGCTGACATGGGCTCAGGGGGCTTGGGCTGCAGGCCTAAAAATTGCAGTTTAGATGTTCGGGCTCTGGGATCCTCCCCCCTCGTGGGCTACCAAAGCTCGGGCTCCAGCCCAAGCCCAAATGTCTACACAGCAATTGTACAGCCCGAGCCTAAGTCAGCTGACCTGAGCTAGCCAGGAGTGTCTCACTGCCGAGTAGACGTAAGCCATGGGGTCAGAGTGATGGATTCCATAGACTATTGTACAGGGCAGTCTGTGATGGGCCTGGGGGAGACACAGGGAGCAACTGAGACAGAACAGAGGAGGTGACAGTATGACAAGAGCATGAGGTTTTTTATTTATGAGCATCTGCTGCCTGTGGAGATGTTCTTTCACTCACATTCTATATGATGTAGGTTCAGAAGCGTCTCTTAGACCAGCCTGTATCCCTATGTTCACCCCTTTAAGAAGACTGTGATAAATTTTGTACAAAGTATGCAGTGTAAGGTATCATTTGAAAACTCATAATGTGCTGAACATTATTGTCCTGTTAAGTCTGTGAGACACCATGGTATGTAAAGTTATAAGATTCTACTGTATAAGACATGTCCCCAGTCTGGGGAAACAGTCATAAACCAGAGACAAAAGACAAACTAACACCTCAGAGAGGTCTCTACATAATCAAATGGACCATCACGTGGTTAAGGGGCCATTATTTGGCAGCAAAAAAGCTGTGAGCGAGAAATTTACTTGTTGGCAAAGGAACAGCTGGAGGTTCCCATCCCCACAAACTTTCTGTCGCATGAACCTCAGCTGGAGATGATGCTCAAAGAAGAGGGAAAAATATAAGAATGGGGAACAAACTCCCCAAGTTACTCCTCCCTTTCTCTCTGCCCATGACATCAACAACACCTGAAAGACAAGGAAAGTAACACTGGACTGAGGGAGGGGTCCTGGCGGAAATGACAGCCAATAAGACTGCTGAAGCATTTGGTGAGAGAGACCTTTTGCTTTGAATTCACTTAGCTTGATAAGTCAGGCATTAGTGGTGTTTTGCTTTTATTTTCTTGTAGCCAATCCTGACTTTGATGCCTCCTGACTTGTAATCACTTAAAATCTATCTTTCTGTAGTTAAGCATCTTGTTTTATCTAAACCAGTGTGTTTGGATTGAAGTGTTTGGAAAACTCCATTTGCGACAATAGGATTTGTGCATTTCATTTTCTATTAATAAAATGACAGACTTTATAGGAGCTTATATGGTCCAGGAGGGTGCTGGGCAGTACAAGATGCACACTTCTGGGGGAAAGTCTGGGACTGGAAATTTGCTGCTCTTCCCCTGCAGTGTAATTCAAGAGTGGCTTGCCAAAGGACTCATACCGTACAGCTCGGAGTAATTTACATGCTGGAAGCTGTGTGTGAGTAGGAACAGGAGTGGTTGCTTTCATAGCAAAGCAGAGTAAAAGGCACCCCAGGTTGGAGGATTGAGGGGACACAGCTGTTCATCAGTCCAGATTGTACCCTGGGTAATGTCAGATTAGCATCTGATGACTCCGGAGATGCCCCTTCGCTCACACACCATGTGATGTGGGTTCAGAAACGTCTCTTACACCAGGAAGACGGGCCCGGCTCCTCCTGGCAGCGAGAGGGGAATTGGGAAGTCAGTTAATCAGAACATCAGTAGAGACTAGGGACAGGGTTAGGTACTGTGAGCTCTGGGGGGCCAGGGACTGTCCCTTCCTCTCTATTCAGAGAATGCCCAGCCCCATGGGTGAGTGGGGGGCATTGGGGCACTACTGAAATGCAGACAATAACTGTAATAGCAATTCTAATGTTCCTTGTAGGGTTTCTGCAGTGAGTACAAGAAGCCTCCGGAAATCTGCACCTTAGAGTACAACCCGGTCTGTGGCACTGATGGCAAGACATATGGAAACAAATGTGTCTTTTGTGGAGCAGTCTAGTAAGTATCAGAATAAAGGGCCCATTAACAAAAACTAAAATACAATTGTGAGGTAATTCAAGGCCCTTCCTGCGCCCATATCTTTACCTCGTAGAGGCTGGGTCGACTTCCTCAGTGTAATTTTTCCTGTCAGCAAATAAGCTCTGGTGAATTTGACCTACTGGGGCCTTGACAGATGCTTTGCTCTCATTGGCCATCAGGTTGCAGCACTGAGTTCTGTGTCTCTCTCTTTCCCTCTAGTGAAAACCTTGGAAGTCTTTGCTTTCAGCATTATGGAGAATGCAAGTCGCACAATGAGGACAAGGAAAGAGAAGACCTTTAGCATTTGGTTCCCACAAGCAGATCCCTGCACGGAGTCACGTTCTCATCTCATCCATCGGTTCCAGGCCTCTAAGAGCATCGCTGACTCCCCACCTGTCTATGCAATAAAGCAAACTCAGCAGAATTTGTGACCTCTGTGGGGTTTTTTTCCCCTTTCCAAGGAGGGACTCTGCTCTCCTGTGTCTCACACAAGCTCTCCCCAGCTTCCAGACCAGAGTTAATGAGAACACAAAGTGCAGTAACCAGTCACAGGCTTTAAGGGAGCCACAGACTGGCAAGTATTATATCTCCTCCTGCCATGGCTTTTCCTACAAGATAAATAGATACACAAACCCCGGACACGTTCCCTGTGTCTCACTCCCTTCCAGGCCTGAGTGCTCTCCAAGGACCACAACATGAGACCGTGAGCAAAGCCCACGTAAAAGGCCTTGACCTGGGAGAACAGCAAGGGATGGGAGGATACAGGATCCCCAACCCAGACATAGGGCCCAGGGGGCTACTTGTCAGGGTGGGAGGTGTAAAGGGCTTGTGGGCATGTGGATCCATGCTGTGCGTCACACCCTACACACCAACAAACCCTTGATCCTTCCGATACTGCCCCCCCAGAGACCCACGAGCTGCCCAGCCTGTCCGTCTCCTCCATGGCGCACAGGGGACTGCAGAGTCCCTCTGACTGGGGTCTGAGCTGCGCTGATGCCCTGTGCAGCAGACCAACAACCTGCCACATTTGGTTCTTCACGTGCATGGAAGCTGCCTCACTTCTGGGCTGCCCTGGGGGACTCCCAGTGACTCGGGAGAGTCTGGGGGCAGGGAGACGTCAGAGACAAAGAACGGGGAGGTTGGTATAAAGGGGCAGCCCGAAATGACTCTTGGGAAAGGGGGAGTCTATACAGGAAGGATGGGATCCACCTAAACCAGATTGGAACCAGATTGCTGCCACTTAAAATTAAAAAGGTCGTTGAGCAGTTTTAAAACTAAGGGCTGGGGGAAAGCCAAGAGGTGCGGAGGAGCACGTGGTTGGGACAGAGACATCCCTTAGGACAGGATCTACTAATGGAGATTGTCTATGTCCTAGTAAGGAGGAGAGGATGGAAGATGATAAAGTACAGGTAGGATCTGATGAGAAACAGTCAAATGAAAAAAAGTTTCATTTAATTACGTCATGCAAAGGGAGACAGCTAAAAAGCGACACATTTTAAAAGTGCTTATATACCAATAATAAGATGGGTGAACTAGAGCGCCTCGTATTAAATGAGGCTATTGATATAACAGGCATCACAGAAACCTGGTGGAATGAGGATAATCACTGGGACACAGTAATACCAGAGTACAAAATACATCGGAAGGACAGAACAGGTCATGCTGGTGGGGGAGTGGCACTGTATGTGAAAGAAATCAAATGAATCCAATGAAGTAAAAATCTTAAATGAACCAAACTGTGCCATAGAATCTCTCTGGATAGTAATTCCATGCTCGAATAATAAGAATATACCAGTAGGGATATATTACTGACCACCTGACCAGGATGGTGATAGTGACTGTGAAATACTCAGGGAGATTAGAGAGGCTATTAAAATAAAAAACTCAATAATAATTGAGGATTTCAACTATCCCATATTGACTGGGTTCATGTCACCTCAGGACGGGATGCAGAGAGAAAGTTTCTTGACACCTTAAATGACTGCTTCTTGGAGCAGCTAGTCCTGGAACCCACAAGAGGAGAGGTAATTCTTGATTTAGTCCTAAGTGGAGCACAGGATCAGGTCCAAGAGGTGACTATAGCTGGACCGCTTGGTAATAGTGACCATAATATAATTAAATTTAACATCCCTGTGGTGGGGAAAACACCACAGCAGCCCAACACTGTAGCATTTAGTTTCAGAAAGGGGAACGACACAAAAACGAGGAGGTTAGTTAAACAGAAATTAAAGGGTACAGCACCAAAAGTAAAATCCCTGCAAGCTGCATGGAAACTTTTTAAAGATACCATAATAAAGGCTCAACTTAAATGTATACCCCAAATTAAAAAACAAAGTAAGAGAACCGAAAGGAGCCGCCATGGCGAAACAACAAAGTAAGAGAAGTAGTGAGAGGCAAAAGAGGCATCCTACGAAGAGTGGAAATTAAATCCTAGTGAGGAAAATAGAAAGGAGCATGAACTCTGGCAAATGAAGTACAAAAATACAATTAGGAAGGCCAAAATAGAATTTGAGGAACAGCTAGCCAAAGACTCAAAAAGTAATAGCAAACATTTTTTTAATGACATCAGAAGCAGGAAGCTTGCTAAACAACCAGTGGGGAACTGAACGATCAAGGTGCTAAAGGAGCACTCAAGGACGATAAGGCCATTGTGGAGAAACTAAACGAATTCTTTGCATCAGCCTTCACGGCTGAGGATTTGAGGGAGATTCCTAAACCTGAGCCACTCTTTTTAGGTGACAAATCTGAGGAACTGTCCCAGACTGAGGTGTCATCAGAGGAGGTTTTGGAACAAATTGATAAATTAAAGAGTAATAAGTCACCAGGACCAGGTGGGATTCACCCAAGAGTTTTGAAGGAACTCAAATGTGAAATTGCAGGACTACTAACTGTAGTCTCTAACCCATCATGTCAATCAGCTTCTGTGCCAAATGGCTGGAGGTTAGTTAATGTGGGGCCAATTTTTTAAAAGGGCTCCAGAGGTGACCCTGGCAATTACAGGCCAGTAAGCCTGACTTCAGTACCTGGCAAACTGGTTGAAACTATAGTAAAGAACAAAATTGTCAGACACAGAGATGAACATAATTTCTTGGGGAAGAGTCAACATGGTTTTTTAAAGGGAAATCATGCCTAACCAATCTACTAGAACTCTTTGAGGGGGTCAACAAGCATTTGGACAAGGGGGATCCAGTGGATATAGTGTACTTAGATTGTCAGAAAACCTTTGACAAGGTCCCTCGCCAAAGGCTATTAAGCAAAGTAAGCAGTCATGGGATAAGAGAGAAGGTTCTCTCATGGATTGGTAACTGGTTAAAAGATAGGAAACAAAGGGTAGGAGTAAATGGTCAGTTCTCAGAATGGAGAGAGGTGAACAGTGGTGTCCCCCAGGGATCTGTACTGGGGCCAGTCCTATTCAACATGTTCATAAATGATCTGGAAAAAGGGATAAACAGTGAAGTGGCAAAATTTGCAGATGATACAAAAACTACTCAAGATAGTTAAATCCCAGGCAGACTGTGAAGAGCTACAAAAGAATCTCACAAAACTGGGTGACTTGGCAACAAAATGGCAGATGAGATTCAACGTTGATAAATGCAAAGCAATGCACATTGGAAAACATCATCCCCGCTATACATATAAAATGATGGGTCTAAATTAGCTGTTACCACTCAAGAAAGAGAGCTTGGAGTCATTGTGGAGAGTTCTCTGAAAACATCCACTCAGTGTGCAGTGGCCGTCAAAACAGGAAACAGAATGTTGGGAATCATTAGGAAAGGGATAGATAATAAGACAGAAAATACCATGTTGCCTCTACATATATCCATGGTACACCCACATCTTGAATACTGCGTGCAGATGTGGTCGCCCCATCTCAAAAAGATATTTTGGACTTGGAAAAGGTTCAGAAAAGGGCAACAAAAATTATTAGGGGTATGGAGCGTCTGCCATATGAGGACAGATTAATGAGACTGGAACTTTTCAGCTTGGAAAAAAGACAACTAAGGGGGGATATGATAGAGGTCTATAAAATCAAAACTGGTGTGGAGAAAGTAAATAAGGAAGTGTTATATACTCCTTCTCATAACACAAGAACTAGGGGTCACCAAATGAAATTAATAGGCAGCAGGTTTAAAACAAACAAAAGGAAGTATTTTTTCACACAAGACACAGTCAACCTGTGGAACTCCTTGCCAGAGAATGTTGTGAAGGCCAAGACGATAACAAGGTTCAAAAAAGAATGAGATAAATTCATGGAAGATAGGTCATGGAGGATAGGAGGATGTACAGAGATGGTGTCCCTAGCCTGTGTTTGCCAGAAGCTGGGAAATGGTGACAGGGAGTGGATCACTTGATGATTCCCTGTTCTGTTCATTCCCTCTGGGGCACCTGGCATTGGCCACTGTTGGCAGACAGAATACTGGGCTAGATGGACCTTTGGTCTGACCAGTGTGCCTGTTCTTATGTTCTCATGACTCAGGGACCCGGTTTTGATTCTCAGACTGAGATGTTTCAGAGTAACAGCCGTGTTAGTCTGTATTCGCAAAAAGAAAAGGAGGACTTGTGGCACCTTAGAGACTAACCAATTTATTTGAGCATGAGCTTTCGTGAGCTACAGCTCACTTCATCGGATGCATACTGTGGAAACTGCAGAAGACTTTATATACACAGAGACCATGAAACAATACCTCCTCCCACCCCACTCTCCTGCTGGTAATAGCAGGAGATTGTTGCATGGTCTCTGTGTATATAATGTCTTCTGCAGTTTCCACAGTATGCATCCGTTGAAGTAACTAATCTGAAGTAACTAATCTGCCTTCCTCTGCAGGTGCGTCAAGATTTACAAAGGCTTACTCTAAATTCTCCCATGTATGTCAGGGCAGTTTAACCTTTCCCCACGAATATTTATTGCAGTCCCGAAAGGGTATCTGATACAGACACATTCTTGTCTGACTTACAACTTACAAGGGAATGACGATTTGCTGTATTGGTTTGTAGAATCAGTGACCATTTCAACAGGGATTTCATAATCCAATTGGAGAACCCAACCTCTTGTCTATATATATGAGATCTCCTCCCTTGAGCTGCATTGAGAGATCATCTGCAGAGCTCAGCGCTGACAGACTCCAGCAGACCCACAAACCACTTCCACCATGAAGACAGCAGCTGCCGTTGTGTTCCTCACTGTGGGGCTCTTCTCCAGCTTTCAGGGTGAGTAACTTTTGCTGCAGCCTGTACAGAGCTCTGTGTCTGACCCTCTAACCTTTGGCACGGGCTCGATTGTTAAAAACTAGCTTGGCACGAGCTAAGGACATTTGGGTGTTGAGACTAAGCCGGGGAAGTGGTTCATAGCAGAAACAGCAATTTCCTTTGGAAAGATGTAACTGAGGGGCCATTAAGGGCCTTTCCCCAAATTCCAGTCTGGGAGCTTCAAACAATCGCACCTGCAATTAGTTGTGTGCCCCGGTGATGATATTTCAGGCAGGCTGTGGGTGCATTACGCTCATGTTTCTATTTGTCACACCGATTGGATGAGGGAGCAGAAAACCTTCCCATGGCCCAGTTGCTGGTTAGGAAGCTGCATCCATTTTCCTAGGCAGAAATGAATGTTATTAACTGATTTCCCTCTGACATTCCCTTCGTGGTATGGTTTGTGTCTGTGTTTTCTTCCAGATGCTGTCGGCCAGGGTCATCGGGTGAGTCTAACTTTCACTTTGAATGAATTGTCACTTGCCCCGATCCGTGGTATGTAGTATCATGGAGACCAGGACCTCCGGGTTAGAAACACGCTGGAACTCATGAGGCAATGTGGGAGCAGACTGTACCCCAGGCCCTAGTGAGGGGAGAGCGAATCCGTGGGGCGGAGACTACATGTGGTCAGAGTGCTGGATTCCATACACTATTCCACAGGACACCATCTGTGATGGGCCTGTGGGAGTCTCAAAAAGCAACTCAGAGACAGAATGGGGAGGGGATGGTATAACAAGTGCATAAGGCTTTTTATATTTGAGCATCTGCTTCCTGCGGAGATGCCCCTTCGCTCACACACCTTATGGTGCAGGTTCGGAAGAGTCTCGTGGACCAGGGAGACGGGCTCAGCTCCTCCAGGCAGTGAGAGGAGAATTTGGAAGTCAGAACCACAGTAGAAAGAGACAAGGGACAGGATAAGATAGTGCAGTGGTGGTGGGGGGTGTGTGTGACTGTCCCTTCCTCTGTGTTCATAGCATGCCCAGCACCATGGGAATGTCAGGGTACTACTCCAATACAGACAATAACACTGATATTCATTGCACTTGTAGGGTTTCTGCAGTGAGTACCAGAGTCGTCCAACTTTCTGCACCTTGGAGTACAACCCGATCTGTGGTACTGATGGCAAGACATACGGCAACAAATGTGCCTTTTGTAGTGCAGTCTTGTAAGTAGATAGGATGAAATTCAATAAGGACAATGCAAAGTGCTCCACTGAGGAAGGAACAATCCGTTGCACACACACACAGTGGGAAATGACTGCCTAGGAAGGAGTCCTGCGGAAAGGGATCTGGGGGTCAGAGTGGATCACAAGAGAAATATGAGTCAAGAGTGTAACACTGTTGCAGAAAAAGAAAACATCATTCCGGGATGTATTAGCAAGAGTGTTGTACGCAAAACATGAGAAGTAATTCTTCTGCTCTACTCTGCACTGATTAGGCCTCAACTGGAGTGTTGTGTCCAGTTCTGGATGCCACTTTTCAGGGGAAATGTGGAGAAATTGGAGGAAGTCCAGAAAAGAGCAAGAAAAATGATGAAAGGCCTAGAAAACATAATCTATGAGGGAAGCTTGAAAAAATTGGGTTTGTTTAGTCTGGAGAAGAGAAGACTGAGAGGGGACATGATAACAGTTTTCGAGTACATAAAAGGTTGTTACAAGCAGGAGGGAGAAAAGTTGTTTTAATTAACCTCTGAGGATAGGACAAGAAGCAATGGGCTTCAATTGCAGCAAGGGCAGTAGTTAAGCACTGGAATAAATTGCATGGGGAGGTGGTGGAATCTCCATCATTGGAGATTTTTAAGAGCAGGTTAGACAAACACCTGTCATGGATGGTCTAGATCAGTGGTTGGCAACCTGCATGCAGCCCATCAGGGTAATCTGATTGTGGGCTGCGAGACATTGTGCTGACCGTGACTGTCTGCAGGCACTGCCCCCCACAGCTCCCAGTGGCCTCAGTTTGCCGATCCCGGCCAATGGGAGCTGCGGGAAGTGGCAGGCAGCACATTCCTGCGGCCCACCACTTCCCGCATTGGCCGGGAATGGCAAACCACAGCCACTGGGAGCTGGGGGGGAGGGCCGTGCCTGCAGACAGTCAACATCAGCACAATGTCTCACGGCCCTCAATCAGATTACCCTGATGGGCTGCATGCAGGTTGCAGGCTGCAGGTTGCCCACCGCTGGTCTTGATCAGGAGTGCTGGGGACTGGACTAGATAGGCTCTCAAGGTCCCTTCCAGTCCTACGATTCTATGATTCTAAAGAAATAAATAGCCCATTAATAAAAAAAAAAACATAATTGTGGTGTGATTCAAGCCCCTGCCTGCGCCCATGTCTTTACCTCCTAGATGTTGGGTCAACTTCCTCAGTCTAATTTTTCCTTTCAGCAAATAAACTCTGGTTAATTTGACATAATGGGGCCTTGACAGAAGCTTTGCTCTCATTGCCATAGGGGTTGCAAGCCTGAGTTCTGTGTCTCTTACTTTCCCCCTAGTGAAAACCTTGGAAATCTTTGCTTTGACCAGTATGGAGAATGCTGAATCCTCAGGGGTGCTGAGTGCTGATATGGAGCTGAACCCCATTTGCTTCTAGTTCCCACCAGCAGATCCCCACATGGAGCCATGTTCTCGACTCATCCTCCATTTCCAGGGCTCCTGACAGCATCACTGACTATCCCCTCTTCTGTGCAATAAAGTAAACTCAGCAGAATTCGTGACCTATGGTTTTTTTCTCTTTCCAAGGAGGGACTCTGCTCTCCCGTGTCTCACACAAGCCCCCACCAGCTTACAGACCGGAGTTAATGAGAACACAAAGTGCAGTAACCAGTCACAGGCATTAAAGGAGCCACAGATTGGCAATTATTATATCACCTCCTGCCATGGCTTTTCCTACTAGAGATATTGATACACAAACCCCAGACACGTTCCCTATATCGGACTCCCTTCCAACTCTGAGCATTCTCCTTGGATCAAATCATGAGATCATGAGCGAAGCCCCAGTAAAAGGTGCATAAAAAGGTGATGGCCGCGGGTTGGAGAGCTAAGGGGGGTGCCATTGAGTAGACCCCAGAGGGAGCAGAGATGCAGGGATTCAGTTAACCCCAGAAATGTGACATGCCCCACGTCACAGAGCCATGGATTCATAGAGCGTAAGGCCATTACATCATCTAGTCTGACTTGCTGTATCACGCAGGTCTTACATTTCACCATTACCCCTGTGCCGGGCCCAGCAATGCAGCTTCCAGAAAGTCACCCAGACTGGGTCTCCAGAGATGGTGAATCCACCATTTTTTCTTGGAGTTTGTTCCAATGGTTTGTCACACTCATCGCTAAAAATGTCCATCTAATTTCTAATTGGAATTTGTCTGGCTTTGGTTCCAGCCACTGACTTGTGTTCTGCCTTTCTCTGATCTCATAATGAACCTTTTAGTACCCAGTATTCTCTCCCCTTCAGGGTACTTACACACGGCAATCAAGTAACCTCTCTGCCTTCTTTCTGATAAGCTAAACAGAACGACCTCTTTAAGTCTCTCACTGCTCAGGCATTTCCTCCAGTGCTCGAGGCACACAATGCACAGTCAACCTGTGGAAATCTTTGCCAGGGGATGTTGTGAAGGCCAAGACTATGACAGGGTTCAATAAAGAACTAGAAAAGTTCATAGAGGATAGGTCCATCAGTGGCTATTAGCCAGGATGGGCAGGGATGGTGTCCTTAGCCTCTGTTTGCCAGAAGCTGGGGATGGGCAACAGGAGATGGATCACTTGATGATTACCTGGTTCTGTTCATTCCCTCTGGGGCACCTGGCACTGGCCACTGTCGGAAGACAGGACACTGGGCTAGATGGACCTTTGGTCTGACCCATATGGCTGTTCTTATGTTCTTAAGTCATTTTTGTGGCTCTTTTCTGCACCTCCTCCAATTTTTAAACATCCTTTTTCAAATGTGGACACCACAGTTGGAGTCAATCTTCCAGTATTGGTCCCAGCAATCATAGAACCATAGAATCACAGGACTGGAAGGGTCCTCGAGAGGTCATCTAGTTCAGTCCCCTGCACTCAAAACAGGACTAAGTATTATCTAGACCATTCCTGAGAGGTGTTTGTTCAACCTGCTCTTAAAAATCTCCAATGATGGAGATTCCACAACCTCCCCATACAATTTATTCCAGTGCTTAACCACCCTGACAGTTAGAAATTTTTTCTAATGTCCAACCTAAACCTCCGTTGCTGCAATTGAAGCCCATTGCTGCTTGCCCTATCCTCAGAGGTTAATTAAAACAACTTTTCTCCCTCCTGCTTGTAACAACCTTTTATGTACTCGAAAACTGTTATCATGTCCCCTCTCAGTCTTCTCTTCTCCAGACTAAACAAACCCAATTTTTTCAAGCTTCCCTCATAGGTCATGTTTTCTAGACCTTTCATCATTTTTGTTGCTCTTCTCTGGACTTTCTCCAATTTGTCCACATCTTTCCTGAAATGTGGCCCCCTGAACTGGACACAATACTCCAGCTGAGGCCTAATCAACGCAGACTAGAGCAGAAGAACTACTTCTCGTGTCTTGCTTACAACTCTCCTGCTAACACATCCCAGAATGATGTTTGCTTTTTTTCGCAACAGCATTACACTGTTGACTCATATTTCACTTGTGATCCACTCTGACCCCCAGATCCCTTACTGCAGTACTCCTTCCTAGGCAGTCATTTCCCATTTTGTATGGGTGCAACTGATTGTGCCTTCCTAAGAGGAGTACTTTGCATTTGTCCTTATTGTATTTCATGTCCCTATTTACTCCAGTTTGTCCAAATCATTTTGAATTTTAATCCTATCCTCCAAGCATGTGCAACTCCTCCCATCTTGGTATCGTCCACAAACTTTGTAAGTGTACTATCTATGCCATTATCTAAATCATTGATGAAGATATTGAACAGAACCGGACCCAGAACTGATCCCTGCAGGACCCTACTTGATATGCCCTTCCAGCTTGACTGTGAACCACTGATAACTACTTTCTGGGAATGGTTTTCCAACCAGTTTTGCACCCACCTTATAGTAGCTCCATCTAGGTTGCATTTCCCTAGTTTGTTTATGAGAAGGTCATGAGATGCAATATCAAAAGCTTTACTAAAGTCAAGATATACCACGTTTACTGTTTCCTCCCTTAACCATAATGCTTGCTACCCTGTCAAAGAAAGCTCTCAGGTTGGTTTGGCATAATTTGTTCTTGACAAATCCATGCTGACTGTTACTTATTACCTTATTATCTTCTAGATGTTTGCAAATTGATTGCTTAATTATTTGCTCCATTATCTTTCTGGGTACAGAAGTTAAGCTGACTGGTCTGTAATTCCCCGGGTTGTCCTTATTTCCCTTTTTATAGATTGGCCCTTTTCCAGTCTTCTGGAATTTTTCCCATCTTCCATGACTTCTCAAAGATAGTCACTAATGGCTCAGATATCTCCTCAGTCCGCTCCTTGAGTATTCTAGGATGCATTTCATCAGGCCCTGGTGACTGAAAGATATCTAAGTTGTCTAAGTAATATTTAACTTGCTCTTTTCCTATTTTTGCCTCTGATCCTACCTCATTTTCACTGGCATTCATTATGTTAGACATCCAATCACCACCAACCCTCTTGGTGAAAACTGAAACAAAGAAGTCATTAAGCACCTCTGCCATTTCCACATTTTCTGTTATTATTCCCCACACCCACCCTCATTGAGTAATGGGCCTATCTTGTCCTTGGTCTTCCTCTTGCTTCCAATGTATTTGTAGAAGGTTTTCTTGTTACCCTTTATGTCTCTAGCTAGTTTGATCTCGTTTTGTGCCTTGACCTTTCTAATTTTGTCCTACATACTTCTGTTATTTGTTTATATTCATCCTTCGTCATTTGACCCTTGTTTCCACTTTTTGCAGGACTCAAATTTTTATTTTTAGATCATTGAAGATCTCCTGGTTAAGCCAGGGTGATCTCTTGCCATACTTACTGTCTTTCCTACACAGTGGGATAGTTTGTTCTTGTGCCCTTAATAATTTCTCTTTGAAGAACGGCCAACTGTCTTCAATTGTTTTTCCCCTTAGACTTGCTTCCCATGGGATTTTACCTACCAACTCCCTGAGTTTGCTAAAGTCTGCTTTCTTGAAATCCATTGTCTTTATTTTGCTGTTCTCCCTCCTACCATTCTTTACAGTAATTAACTCTATCATTTCATGATCACTTTCACCCAAGCTGCCTTCCACTTTCAAATTCTCAACCAGTTCATCCCTATTTGTCAAAATCAAATCTAGAACAGCCTCTCCCCTAGTAGCTTTCTCCACCTTCTGAAATAAAAAATTGTCTCCAATGCATTCCAAGAACTTACTGGATAATCTGTGCCCTGTGTTATTTTCCCAAAGATGTCTGACTGGTTGAAGTGCCCCATCACCAGCAAGTCCTGTGCTTTGAATGATGTCATTAGTTGTTTAAAAAAAGCTTTATCCAACTCTTCTTCCTGGTTTGGTGGTCTATAGTAGACCCCTACCATGACATCACCCTTGTTTTTTACCCCTTTTATCTTTACCCAGAGACTTTTAACAAGTCTGTCTCCTATTTCCATCTCAACCTCAGTTCAAGTGTATACATTTTTAATATATAAGGCAACACCTCTTCCCTTTTCCCCCTGCCGGCCCTTCCTGAGCAAGCTGTCCCCTTCTATACCAATATTCCAGTCATGCATATTATCCCACCAAGTCTCTGTGATGCCAACTATGTCATAGTTGTATTTATTTACCAGCATTTTGAATTCTTCCTGCTTATTCCCCATTCTTCTCACATTAGTACAAAGATATCTCAGATTCTGATTTGATTCCCCCCCTAGTTCTGTCTTGTTTCTCCCTTATCCCTGCTATACCAGCCCATGCTCCCCCCAATTCCAACTCTTCTCCCAGGTATCCATGTTTTTGACTTACCTGTGGGCTTTGGTCACCTGCCCCCTTTGAACCTAGTTTAAAGCCCTCCTCACTAGGTTAGCCAATCTGTAGCCAAATATGCTCTTCCCCTTTCTTGATAGGTGGACCCTATCTCTGCTTAGCAGTCCTTCTTCCTGGAACAGTGTCCCATGGTCAAGGAAGCCAAAGCCCTCCTGGCGACACCATCCTCGCAGCCAGGCATTCACCTCCAGGATGCATCTGTCTCTGCCCGGGCCCCTACCCTTGACCAGAAGGATCGAAGAGAACACCATCTGCACTCCCAACTCCTTCCCCCTTACTCCCAGAGCCTATAGCCATTTCTGATCTGCTCAGGGTCATACCTCGCAGTATCATTAGTGCCCAAATGGATGAGTAGCATGGGGTAGTAGTCAGAGGGCTGGATGATCCTTAACAATCCCTCCATAACGTCTTGGATATGGGCAGTTGACAGACAGCATACCTCCCAGGATGCCATGTGAGGGCAACAGATGGGTGCCTCCATCCCCCTCAGAAGAGAGTCACCAACCACCACCACCCTACTTTTCCTCCTGGGAGTGGTGGCTGTGATCCTCCCAGCCGCGGGGGTACATGGCTTCTCCTCCTCCTCTGGGGGTGATTCCTCATCGCTCGTTGCCAGGGCAGCATATTGGTTTTCCGATACCATGGTGGGTGGGTTGGGAGCAGAGGTGGAGCACAGCCTGCTGCCAGAAGTCACCAGAGCCAGTGTCCTCCCTGTGACAGAGCCATGTCCTCTCCCCGGGTGGTGTGACAGCAGTCCTCTGTAGCTGGGTAGCCTCCTCAGCCTTGGATGTCTCCATGTGAATACTCTTGAGGAATTCCTCCTGTGCACGGATGCTCCTCAGCCTAGCCACCTCCTCCTGTAGCTCACCCACCTGCTTCCTGAGAGATTCCACCAGCAGGCACCTCTCACACCGGATGGTCCCCCCAGCCTGGCTTTCTGAGAGTGGGAAATGCAGGCCACAGTCTCTGCAAATCCACACCAGGATTTGGGTAGAGGCCTCCATGGTCAGGTTCCCTGACTGGATGCAGGTACAGGTGGAGGAGACAGGCGCAGCATTGTCACTGGCGATGCGGCCCTTCCTAACCATAGCGACTATATTATGACTCCCTTTTACCAATCCCCTCTCAAACTCCCCTGTTTGCTAGCTCTCCTTGGTCACCTAGCCTCTGGCTTTTAAGGCCTTCTCTTCTCCGTCAGCCCTACCCCCTCGTTAATCACACAGGGGTAGGATGATCATAAGGCTGATTGAGGCTGATTAAAGATGATCAAGGATGATCCAGGGAACAAAGGCGCAAACAGTCCCCAGACCCACAATCCCAAATGACCCAGTATCTGAAATAACTGAAAATAACTGAGATAACCTGAAAGAGAAAGAAAGAAAGAAAAACACAAACAGCCAAACAAACTCACTCACCCCGAAGTTAGTACTCGCACCTTGTTCATTCAGCAGGGGAATCTCCTTCTCCCCCTCTCAGATTTAACTGGGAATTGGTCCTGCTTCGAGCAGGGGGTTGGACTAGATGACCTTCAGGGGTCCCTTCCAACCCTGATATTCTATGATTCTATGATTCTCTCAAACTGCCCTGTTTGCTGTCCCCTGTTTGCTCTGTCATGTACAGAGGTAAAATCACCTCCTAACGCCTGCACTCCCCTGCTTCTACAGCCAAAGGGTCTCGTTAGCCATTTCTGTTACATCGGGAGCTCATGCTCAGTTGCTTGCCCACTATGAAGCCTAGCTTCGCTTCACAGTCTCCACTTTCCAGGAGACTGTCCCCTATTCTACAGGACCAGCCTGCAGCCGCTAGACCCAAGTGGATAACTTTTCATTGGCTGTATTAAAACCTATTTTGTATGTTACAGAACATCTTACGAAGCAATCTAGATAGTTCTGTTTGACAGCCCTGCCCTCATCATTAGATGCCACTCCTCCAACCTTTGTGTCATCCACAAATTTTATCAGCAATTATTTAGTATTCACTTCCAGAGCAGTGATGAAAAAAGTCGAAAACTGCCATGCCTAGTACTGATCCATGCAGAACCTCACTAGAACCACCCTCATTCACTGATTATTTCCTCTTAACAACTACTTGTTGAGGCCTATGAATTAGGCAGTTAATAATCCATTGAACATGTGCTCTATTGATATTGTATAATGCTAACTGTATAGTGATAATGCAAATGTTTTTAGTCACCATGTTGTGGGGTACTAAGTTGAAAGTCTATGTATGTCACATCTGCGCAGACCCATTTATCCACCAAATATCGTCTCCCTCCTGCCTGAGCTCGAGTGTCCAATGACCTGTTACAAACAGGCTGGCAGGTGCTTGAACACTAAAGCAGGCGCAGGTGTGTTGGGAACAGGACACGCAGACCCTAGAATGTGCTGGGTTACTGGGGCATGATAGCATAGACTAGTGTGAGTGATGCAAAGCAGCTGTTCTGAGCAAGCAACAGTGCACAGACTCACAGGCCAAAGGTAAATGATCTCTCCTCTCTACAATGCTGTACTAAGATTTACGATTTTGGTAGAATTAGCCATGCGTGTGAGAACAATATAACTTTCCTCACGAATATTTATTGCAATCCCCAAAGTGTTTTCATAATGGCCACTTATGAGCGTCCTGTATTGTGCAGTTTATTTGCATTAGGGATGGGGAACATTCTTCATGCAAACACCTGGGCTCATCTGACAAGCAGGATTGTCATGCATGAACAAGAGTATTTGTTATTTGTTGCTCGGCACACCTGACTTTCCTGCTGGAAAAGTTTTAGCCAACTAATCAGGGAGCAACAAACGTACTTACATCTGACTTAGATGATCAATGAGCCATCATGAATTAGGAATAGGGAATGACCATTCACTGTACTGGTTTTTAGAGTCAGTGACCATTTCAACAGGGATTTCATAATCCAAGTGGAGAACCCAACCTCTTGTCTATATATATGAGATCTCCTCCCTTGGGCTGCATTGAGAGATCATCTGCAGAGCTCAGCACTAACAGACTCCAGCAGACCCACGAACCACTTGCATCATGAAGACAGCAGCTGTTGTTGTGTTCCTCGCTATGGGGCTCTTCTCCAGCTTTCAGGGTAAGTAACTTTTGCTGCAGCCTGTACAGAGCTCTGTGTCTGACCCTCTAACCTTCAGCACGGGCTAGACTGTTAAAAACCAGCTCGGCACCAGCTACGGACATTTGGGTGTCAAGACTAAGCAGGGGAAGTGGTTCATGGCAGAAACAGCAATTTCCTTTGGAAAGATGTTACTGAGGAGCCATTATGGGCCTTTACCCAAACCCCAATCTGGGCACTGCAAACAGTCGCACCTGCAGTTAATCATGGGCAATGATGACAGTATTTATGGGTCTGAGCGTGAGTGCATTTGTCTACATGCTTCTATCAGACGTTCCTTTGTGGTTTTCTAGCCTGATTGTAAATCTCCATTCCCACTGGGGGCTGATTCTCATCTCACACACACTGCTGTCTAACCTGCTTGTGAGGGTCATGGAGTTACATTACCATACAGCTGGGGTTAGTGTAGGGAACCTTCCCATGGTCACATTTGACAATGAGGAAGCTGCATGCATTGTCCTACAGAGATGAATGTTCTTAAGTGACTTTCCTGCCAGCATTTCCCTTCATTGTGTCATTTGTGTCTGTGTTTTTGTTCCAGATGCTACTGCTAACAATGGTAAGGTGAGTCCAACTCTCACTGTTAACTAATTATTCACTTCCCCTGATCCCTGGTTTGGAACATCAAGGAGCCCATGACCTCTGCATTAGAAGCATGCTAGGACTCAGGAGTAAATTGGGAGCAGGCTTGACCCTGTGCCCTAGTGAAGGGGAGAGTGAATCCCTGGGGCTGAGACTCCATGTGGTCAGAGTGATGGATTCCATCTTTACTGGACAGGACACCTTCTGTGATGGGCCTGCGGGAGGCACTGGGAGCAACTCAGAGACAGAACAGGGAGGGGCCGATATCACAAGGGCACAAGGATTTTTATATTTGAGCATCAGCTGCCTGCGCAGATGCCCCTTCCCTCACACACCTTGTGATGCGGGTTCGGAAGAGTCTCATGGACCAGGGAGACGGGCTGTGTCGTTGCCCTTTCTTAGCTCCTGCTGGCAGCAAGAGGGGAATTGGGAAATCAGTTCATCAGAACCTCTGTAGAAAGAGCTGAGGGGCAGGTTAGATAATGTGAGTTCTGGGAGGCAGGAACTGTCCCTTCTGTGTTCATAGCACACCCAGCACCATGGGACGCCAGCAGGGCCCTCATGTAATACAGAGAATGGCATTAGTGATAATAATAATTAATAATAACAGCAGCCACAGGGTTTCTGCAGTGAGTACCAGAAGCCACCTTCTGTCTGCAGCAAGGAGCTCCACCCGATCTGTGGCACTGATGGCAAAACATACAGCAACAAATGCTTCTTTTGCAAAGCAGTCTGGTGAGTACAGGAATAAATGACCCATTCATAAAAATGAAAACACAATTGTCATGTAACTCTAGCCCCTGCTGGCGCCTGTCTGTCTTTACCTCCTACAGGCAGGGTCAACTTCCTCCGTCTAATTTTTCCTGTCAGCGAATAAGCTCTGGTTAATTTGACATAATGGGGCCTTGACAGAAGCTTTGCCCTTGTTTCCCAACCAGTTACAGCCCTGAGTTCTGTGTGTTGGTTTTTCCTTCTAGGGAAAACCTTGGAAGTCTTTGCTTTAAGAAAGAAGGAGAATGCTGAATCCTCAATGGGGCTGAGGTGGAGCTGGACCCTTTTTGCTTTTAGTTTCCATCAGTAGATCCCCACATGGAGACACGGTCTCTGCTCCTCCTCCATTTCGAGGGCTCCTGCCACCATCGCTGACTCTACAGCTGCTGTTCAATAAAGTAAACTCAGCCAAATTCTTTACTTCTGTGATTTTTAACCCTCCCACCCCCACCCAATCAGCTACCCACATTCCTCCCAAGCCTGCCCAGACCCAGGACCTGCAGAGGCTGTCCATCTCCTCATTGGTGCACAGGAGACCACAGAGACCCTCGAGCCAGGGTCTGCGGTGCCCTCATGCCCCTATGCAGCAGACCAACAAACTGCCAACCTTGCTTGGTCCTCAGCAGAAGTATCAGCTGCCTCAGTTTGGGGCTGCACTGGCGGGGAGTATCCCTCTGCCCCCAACCTCTGAACACAGTGCCCCTGGCTGTCTATCGATGCCACATCACCACTTCCCCT
The DNA here is from genome assembly GCF_965152235.1 of Eretmochelys imbricata. NCBI lineage: Eukaryota > Metazoa > Chordata > Testudines > Cheloniidae > Eretmochelys > Eretmochelys imbricata. The sequence continues at coordinate 2,160,401 of NC_135579.1, forward strand.
CCCGCCAGGCCAAAACTGGCTGTCCAAACGAGAGTTACACACCAACGGGCAAGGTGCCTGGACTTGAAAGCAGCTGGCACAGCTGTAGGAACTGGGCAGCTGGTTACTTGGGTATGATGGCAAAGATGACTGGGGTGCCAGGTGGCTGTTGTGAGGACGCAAAGGAGCTCTCGACCCGTATGACTGAACGTAAACAATCTCGCTGCCTCTACCGTGGTGCAGTACAGTGTCCAAAACTTGGTTCTGAGTGATTTCAGACAGACGCTTCCAACATCAGAGCCTGTTCTTAGCCATTTCCTGCCCAGACTAAAAATGCTTCAATTCATCAGATCATTTTATTTCGCAACTACTAATTTGACCAGCTCAAGCTGGGAGCCAAGTTTTTTGGGTTTTTTGGTGGGGAGGGGACGGGGACGGGACACAATCCATTTAACTAATAAAGTTGGACCAATTCTTCATCAGGCTTCTAGCTTGTATGTTGTAGCCCCATTTCCTACCCTTCATCTCTTTGTTTCTTTAGACTGTAAACCTTCCAGGACAGGGACTGACTCCTTTCTGTGTCTGGTTGGACCCAGCACAATGTGGGCCTGGGGCCCTGATCCCCCAGCCTTTATGGGGGCCTTTGGGGGAGAAGGAGAAGAAGAAATTTACATGCTGGCCAATTGTGTCTGCTGCATAGAAACTGACACCTGGGAAGAAGGCCTTGCAATTCCTATTGGGATCATAGGCCAAATATTGGCTGGGATTGAGGATCGGTTTGTCCCTGTGTGTACTAAGCCATTCAGCTAGGGCACACATTTAACTAGTGCTTCTTCTGATTGGATGCAGCTCTTGCCAAGCCAGTTTGCGGCAGCCCCATCAGCAACATGCAGAGCCCCTCAGACCAGCATCAAATCTGGTCGGGGGCAGTCATCACAGATGTGTGGCGTTGTCTGCCTTTGGCCTCAGCCACATGTGGGGTCCTCCTGGTGGCCCCAGGTGTGAAGGGCCGGCTGCACATTGACCCTGGCTCACTTGACTAGGTTCAGAAGGACCCAAGAGTGGCATGGCAAATCAAAGCTAGGTCCACGCGTGGTGGGGTCAGCTATAAAAGACTGGTTTCTGACCTCAGCTGCAAGTCATTCTTCACACCACATCAACAGCACAGAGACATTTGGTGCCAGGGGCCCCACAAAGGCTGACTCAAAGCAAGTGCCCTTGTGTACAGGGGTAGGCTTGAGTTTGCCCCAATCTTCTCAACAATCCTGGCTGTAGCAACCTCCCGGCAGACATGTGGAGGAGTGATGTTGCTTAACACAGGGAGCCACGGTACTGGTGTGGGTCGAATCATCCCAGTTATGATGTACATGGTTGAGTGTAGTTGTGTGCTAACCAACCTGACGTGAGATGAATGGAGCCAGACCAGAGCACAGAATTCTGCTGCAGAGTAACAGAGGGCTAAACCTAGGGTGACCAGACAGCAAATGTGAAAACAGTGGTGGGACAGGGGGTGGGAGGTAATAGGAGCCTATATAAGAAAAAGACCCAAAAATCGGGACTGTCCCTATAAAATCGGGACATCTGGTCACCCTAGCCATATGATTGGAGAGTCTGTGCCTTTGCTTCTCCTGCAGTGCCAGCCCATGTGCTTAGAAGGTTGTTACATGGTTAAGACATGTGAAGGATCTATCTAGGGTTATGCCAAGGTAGACTGGGTGGGATTTGTGTTTCAAGCGATGCCCATTGAGACAGCAATTCAGTTCTTGGCCTGCTCTGGCGTTATAAAGGTGGAACACACTCAGAACGGTCTTGGTGGTAACTGCCACCGACTGTAGTATTTGGCCATCTTCATCAAGTCAGTGTTTAGGGTTTGTCCCTTTTTGTACTAAGCCATTCAAGCTAGAACACAAATTGAAATCCAGCCCACATTGACAATGTCCTTCCATTGGAGGACTTGTAGCTATGTAACAGGAGCCCAGCTTCCCAAGTGGACATTAACGCCTTTCATTCAAACTGGATAAGTGGTAGAATGTCGTGTGAACTCAGGGTGCCATGGGGAGACTGGCCCTTTAAGGGGAATCAGGGCCCAATCTGCCCTTGATCGCCTGCTGAATGCTGACCTGGGGGTAACTGACTGCTAAATGAGCCCTGGGACCTAATAAAAAGGTTACCTGAGCTTAGCTAAGGAGGGCAGGTCCCTCAGAGACAGAATGATCCTGAGGACAGGAGCTCCCAGATCACCAGATTTCTCTGGAGACAGGGAACTGTCTGGAGACCCCACCAGAACAGGGAGTCTAGGAGATGTTCTTGGAGGCAGGAGATTCCCAAGGGAGAGCTGCAAAAAGCAGACAGCCAGGGAGGCCTGGGTCTCAGCAAAGGGAACTCCCAAACCGTGGCAGGAAGCTACTGCCAGGGATAAGGGGCTTCTGGAGAGAAGGGGCTTACAGAGAGAAAGCTGCAGAGAGAAAGTGCTCCCAGGGAAGGGACAGGAGCAGCTCCGGAGAACGAACTGGGCATGGGGCCTTCCCGGTTGGTATGAGGGACTTAGCAAAGAATGACACAGTTGAGCTTCTCGGTACTTCCACGGCTCACTGCAGCTCGGAAAGACATTAGCCTAACAACAGCTGTTCTGTAGAACGCACAGGGCATCAGCATCACAGTGCTGCCTTGAAACCCTGGGGATGGCGCATTTTACTTGCATTCTGTGGGTGGCTGGGTGGACAGAGGGATGGATAGACAGAGGTTAAAACCAGGGGGAAGAATGGTTCTGTGGGGAAAGCACAGGACTGAGAGATAGGAAAACAGGCCAGAAGATTTCTACTCCCTTCATCTGTAAAATGGGGATAATATCAACATACCTCAGGGTGCTTTGGTGAAGCTGACTGCTTTGTGCTGTATCAGGGCAAAGTACCGGCTTTACTAAAAGTGATGATAATACATGTGTGTAATTATTCTTGCAGGTCGATTGTACCAGGTACCCTCAAGCAAAGGAGCAAGGGCCTTTTTTCTGTATGAAGGTGTGGCACAAATGATATGACATATGGCAACAAGTGCCTCTTGTGCTCAGCAATCTGGTGAGTTATTTGGGCCTGGGGCTTCCTTTTTATGATATATGTGTACAGCACCTAGCGCAATCAGATCCCAGAATGCATCAGGAGGGTGCTCATGGAGGCATGGGATGAAAGAAATCAGTTCAGACTAGAATAATGGGCAAATTATACCATCCTGGTATAGCAGACAAGAGAAAAATGGGTACAATTGTTCCATTATAGTTATATTCTGCAATAGTTTTAATCTCTCCTTCTCTCTCCCAGGGAAACTGGAATCAACACTGGCATGAAGCATAAAGGCAAATGTGGGGAAAAGGTAAATCCAGGCATATGATAATTTATATGTTTATATGGCGTTCAATCCCACAGGCTTTACAAACTACAGTGCCCTGTGGAATGCAGCCATCACCGGGGTGGAAAGCAGGGGTCCACTTGGGTGTACAGAGGTGGGAGAAGTAATATTACCCCATGGAAAAGTCCTGTTCCTACAAAACCTGCCAGGGGATCTTTAACCCTCACACAGAGGAAACCGGACCTTGGTTTACAGACAAGGAAATTGCAGGGGACTGAACACATCGACCATGCAAGAATGAAGAGCTGAGCTGACTCTGGTAGGATTTGATCCTGCGATTCAGGGTGTCTCAGACATTCAGCAAGGACCTCTAAGCAGAGCTGGTTGGACATTTTCCATCAGAACACACTGATTCAACAGAGTCTAAATGTTCTGTGGGAATGCCCCGGCCGGCTGCCTGAGCTGGGGGCGGACAGGCTCTCTAGGCCACCAAGCTCCCTAGCCAGCCAGCCTGGAAAGTTTGAAAAAATTCCCTTCCAAAACTGAATGTTTTGAAATTTTCCCTTCTGCAGAAAACTTCCCATTTCCAGCTGTTCGTTCCGATTTGGAACAAATTCAGGGTGGGGGGTGGGGGGGGGGCGTGAACTTTTGCAGGCCAGAAATTCCAGTTCCCACAAGCTCTAAAACGACACCCTCCGCTCCACTGAAAAGAGCTCTGCACTCAAAATCCTCGTGCAACTACTTGGTATGGCTCATAGTTACGTAGATATCACTTGGGGGTCCCCCCACGGCTAGTGCCAAATCTTAGGCTCCTTTTATTGTGGGCTAAGGCTCAATAGCCACACATGACGCAAAGCTTCTGCTCTTGGCCTCACAGGGCAGGGACATTTTGAGCTACAGGTCCCGCTTTGGTTTTGTCATTGGTGGAAATCGCAACAGGTCTGCAGCCAAAACGTTCTCTGCTCACTTACCAGAGCTGTTGGTCGAGTCAAGTCAGTTGCCCCTGAACACAGACAGGCACCAGCAGAAAGAGAAGGCAGGAGAAGAGGGAGAGAACAGGTGCCCTCTGCTTACTAGAATACGCTACAGAGGGGAAAACCACTAGCAATAACAACCTCATTGAATGAGTTTGGAGCATTGTGCAACCGTGTTTTCAGGTTGACTGCAGTAGGTATCCACAAGCAAAGAAGCGTGGCCCCTTTTTCTGCCCGAAGGGGTACGATCCCGTCTGTGGCACGGATGGTGTGAAATATGGCAACAGATGTCTCCTGTGTTCAGCAATGTGGTGAGTGCAAACGAGTAATGGGCTCTCCCGAGAGCAGCTCTACCTGCCATGAACACCCCTAGCTCCTTCAGAAGGGCAGCGTCACAGGGCGAGCGGGCCCTTAAGGGGATTGCAGCTCAGCTGCACTCTGCCCCAGGCTCACCCCCACCTTCCAGGTGAAGGGAATGAGCCCCCGGATCACATGGTCAAAGCTTGGGGGTCTCAGAACCAGGCCAGCCAGTGTATAACAAGCAGGCTTAGCTCAGGTAGAGAGGTTCTCCTCAGCTCCCAGGCTGAAGGGAGCAGGCAAGGAAGGCTGGAAGCTGAAGAAAAGACTCAGCAGAAGGGAGCAGAGCGACTCTTAATTTCCAGGGTGGGGGAGTGAGAGCTGGAGGCTGCAGATCGGCTCCTGGGTCAGCGGGAAGGAACTGGCTGATGTAGAAATTATGTCGAGCTGGCTTGTTTTGGAGAAATAAAATGCAGCCCTGAGGAAGAGGGACTGAGGCCCATGGATTTCAATAGACGTTGGGAGCCTGAATACCTTTGAGGCCTTGGGCCTAAGCTCCCGATGCTGTGAGTGGTTTCACTGATCACTTCCTGCTGAGCTGGCCCACTGGCTCACAGGCAGTCTTTCAGCTGAGGCTTGTTACAGTTTCTGTGGTGCCTAGTGCTCCTAGGTCACCACTCGGAGCAGTGCATCCTCTAGCCAAGGCGGGCGCCCACGCCCATGATGCCAATGTCACGAGTTTGCACCACGGGGACCGTGCGTCTCTCTCTAGAGCCTGGTGGGACCTAAGGGGTGAAACTGAAACTACCAGAATGCCTGAGGAGGCGCCGTGTTCAGGGCAGCAGTGGTTGAGGAAGGGCCTGGCTCCCATGGAAAGAACTGGCAGTACCCGCCTGGCAGTGTGGGTGGTAACCATGGATATGCCTGTCCCAGCCACACTGCTCATTCGGTGCACCCCAGGATCTCAATTTAACAGTGGTCTTATGCGAAGCACTGTGACAGTGGATGTCTCTCTCTCCCACTGTTGCAGGGAAAGTGGAACCCAGCTCAGCATGGAGAATGAAGGAGGATGCGAGCCACAGGTAGACCCAGGGGTATATTTAGTGATGGTAATTGCTGTTACCTGAGACTGGTGAATAATATTGTACGCTTATATGATGCAGGCCACACTCCAGAGAGCTAGAGGATCTGCAGCCTGTACACCCCGAAGCAACGAGGCAGAAGGCTTTAATCAGATGAGGCATAGCAGCATTCCAGTTGGGGGAAAGGGATTGGGACCAAGCACACCTGCCAAAGGCCTGTTCTTGGAGAGGTGGCCTGGGGTACTTAATGATCACACTAGAGGCAGAGAGAGGACTTATCCCAAAGAGCCACCCACAGGAAGTCATAGGGGATTTATTTGATCAGCTTCAGGAGAATGAAGGGACTAAGCTGACTCTTCTGGGATTTGAGCCTGTTGTCTAGGTATTTCAAACCTTTGGTTTGGGTCACTCAGGGTTTGTCTACACTGCAATAAAACCCCATGGCACAGAGTCTCAGCCCAGGGCAATTGACTCAGGCTTGTAGGGCTATGGGGCTAAACACTGCAGTGTAGATGATCGGGCTGGAGCCTGGGCTCTGAACCCCACAATGGGGTGAGTCTCAGAGCCTGGGCTCCAGCCCATGCCTGACCATATGCACGGCAATTTTTACCTCTGGGAGCCCAATTCAGCTGCCTTGGGCCAAGCCCGTGTTGCGGGCCTTTAATGCAGTGTACCCGTACCCTAAGCCAACCCCTCCACTTACGAGCAAATTATGCTCCAAAACCGTTGTGTTCAAACAGCTGAGAAAAGGAGAAACACCAGGAAACCCCATAAACCGAGCTGTAAAACCTTGATAATTGGCCTATGTATAATTGGATGATCCAGCTGGGATTGTACATAAATGCTCTTGCTAATGAGAATAGTTTACACAGAAATTGTATCTTTTGGACCCCTGAGGTCTGTAGCACAAGTTCAGCTGGAAAAACCACTATCAACTGACTGCTCATTTCCCACCAAAGCACTAATCCCCCGCAGGGCACATGTTCTGCATCCTAACGCTGAACATAGACAGCAGCCTGCCTGGCATCAGCCCTCTAGGCAGGGTAGGTGGTACAGCGGTCTACACTCAGAGAGTCTTAATTGCTCAGACTCTTTGTTGTTTGAATGGTGAGATAAAGCCAAGAGCTGGTTGCAGCAGCTCAGGGCAGGAAGGCTCCCGAGTCTGGGGTCAAACCCTTCAGAGGTTTTTTTGGCTTTTCTGTAATTAATGCGATAGACACAGATGGGGCTAAGCCACACAATTCAGACTCGGAATGAGTCTAGATCCCAAGCTCCAGCTGGGGAGCTGAGCTTGTGGCTCTAATTCAAGCCAGTCTCTAGTAACAGGAGAGGGTCTCTGAGGCGCTGAGCACTGCTTTAGCTTCCGGAGGAGGAGCCCAGCTTCGTGGGGTGTGGAAATGCTGGTGCCCAAGAGGCAGTTGCCAGGAGGCATTCTCCATGCTGACGATGGAGGCAGGCAGGCTGCCACGACAGGAAAGGGTTTCAGAAGCAGCGGCTACCCTGCCCCGTAGAAGGACGTAGCATGCGCATCCTCAGCACCAGCCACCAGTGCGTGAGCAGAGGGTTGAAGGAGGAAGGATGGGCTAGTGGTTAGGGACTCAGCCACAGACTTCCTGTGTGAACTTGGGCATGTCATGCAGGGTGGGATCCACGAAGGGACCGAGGTGTTACAATGGTGAACATCTCAGCCCAGAACTTTCAGCTTGGTAGTTAGGGCACTCTCCTGAGAGGTAGCAGGTCCCTGGCTAGACCCTTCTCCCCCTCAGGCAGAGAGGGACTTGGACCGGGGGTCTCCCACATCCTGGATGAGTACCTACCCTCTGGGCTCAAGGCGATAAGGGAAAACCACCTTCTTTTGTGTGAACTTGCCAGAGGAGCCCGATCCAGTAGGAGAGCTCAGAGGCCGCCTACCGGGATGGGCCCTGGCACTGAGTTAGGCAGCCGAACACCTCTCTTCCCCAACTGGCAAATCACTCTGGGGCTTAGGTGGAAGCTAGGTGACTGGGTGCCTGGCAGGAGGCTGCATTGCACATGGCCAGAGGGAAAAACAGAGGTGCCAGGGGAGGTTAGGTGCTTCCAGGATTAGGCAGCAGCTGGGTGGGTGTTTTGTGAATCGCAGAGGTGCCCAAAAGAGGGACTTTGCGGACTGCACCCGTAGTCTCTCTGGGCCTCAGTTTCCCATCTGTAACGTGGGGATATTAGCACTGCCCTGCCTCCCAGGGGGATTGTGAGGATAAATACACTAAAGATTGTGATGCACTCAGATCCATTGCGGGGGGCGGGGCAGGTAAGTACCTTTGGGAGATAGCATGGCTGGAGGCTTTCTGGTCTAGCTCATCCCCCCCCCCTTCCTCTGGTGCTAGACGATTGTAAGCTCATGCGTACACACACAGAGCAATGGCACTTCAACCTTTGACTGCTACTCCGCTCTGGCAGGAGTCCGAGCCCAGTAGCTCGTGTATGATTGAGCAGGAACCTCTGGAGCAGCTCCCTTCCCGGCCCTATGGTGCCGAGGCCAGAATCTCCAGTATCTTTTTTTTTTTTTAGTTTTCTCAGGTGTTTGTGTAACACTGACAGACCCCAGTCGTTGGCAGGCAGGGCTGAATCTGGGATCTCTGGAGCTTAGTGCATGAGCCCCTGCTGCATGAGTTAAAAGCCCCATGGCCCTTAGCCAAGGCTGGAGCTGACTCATTAATCTGTAAGTGGTCTCCCTGGCCCTAGCGGGGACAGAGCACCACACCCAAGGCGTGTGTGGGTTACATTTGTACCATGCCTGCTACCCTGGCTCCTCTGATTTCTCTCTCTCTCTAGGGGAAGTGATGGGAGAACTGGTGTATAGCACAAGGGGTACTGGTTAACTTTCACCCAGGCTTTACTAGGGAATCTCCACCTACAGCTGCCGTTCCTGTATGCTGCCTTCCCTGGTCACCCAAGGCCATCACGTGCTCTCAGTTTCCTGGTTGAATAAAGCACCATAAATTCAACACAGGTGCTGGTCTTGGTTCTTTTATTGGCCCAAAGTGTTAAGGGCTTTCTTGACAGAATCACTGAGTCAACACCTGCCATTGGCCCCTCACTCTCTGTAAGACAAATAAAGCACAAATAAAAGATGTATTCAGGAAGGGATGGGCTGTGGGGTTAGACGCCTTGGGGTTCCCCAGGAAATATACATGGGACACTCTGAGTCCTCAGCTGGAATCATTCCAGGAGGCAGCTGTGATTCAGGCTGCAACTACACAGCCCCCCGCACAGATATCTATATGGGGCAGCTACTGGGAGTCTCATCATGCCTGTCAGACCAAGCAAATGAACAAAGATACCCTAGAACTAGACCACTCATCACCAATGTTTCATTTCAGAATACACAACACCCTGCAATAAGTGACGCCACCTAGTGCATGTTATTGGTATTACAATCTCTATTTCCCAGCAATGTTACTCTATGCTTTGTATTATATTTTTTGCTATAAATGGGAAAGACGTCATATGAGATGCAGGGGGACCTATTTTTTCCCCCAGGGGAGAAAAAAAAAGAAGACAAAGAATTCTGCTGCATTTCTTCCATTGCACAAGCAAAGCAAGATGGCCTTGTCCACACTAAGACCTAACTCAGCCAGTTTAGGTTGGAGTCTGATAAGGATGCCCACCCTTATCAGACTCCTGTGGCACAGGCTCCCATTGTTGACAGCAGGGCGTGTCACATACAAATAAATGTCTTCTGCTTTCCAGAGCTATCAGCATCTCTACAAAATGGGTTTATAAATCCAGGTGGGTGCTCTGAGGGACTGCAGCTGAGCAAATGGGATCCTGGGGCTGGCCCCGGCCTTCTGCGTATCCCTTTATCTCCATGCATACCCTAGGAGATTCTCTAAGTTTAGAGACTTCAATCGTGCCCAATTCTGAAGGGTACAGCTGCCACTCCCCCTCCATGGAAAGAGAGCCTCTCCCTGCCCTCTCAGCCATGGCTGTCACTGTGGGAAGGGGCTATTAGTCCTCGAGAAGTACTGTATCAGTTGGGTTGATTTCTCTGGATCTGTCCTTTTAGGATAAGTCATGGAAAATTTTGCATCAGGTACTATGGACCATTTAAACACATTGATACTGAGAACTCAGTCCCCTTTAGCCAAAGGCCATGACCATAGGGAAGATGAGGGAGACGTTCCCCGGCACCTCAAATTTTCTATTGATGCAGCTTCAGAATGAACACACTCAGAGTCCTGCAGCAGCTCCCCATCGCTGCTTTTGTTTTTAGTTTCCATGTGCAGATCCCTGCACGGAAATCCATTTTCTGGGCATCCTAAGCTCCATGGGGACCACAAGAGCTTCTCCCTTTGGCTTTGCTTGTACAATAAAGTCAACACTGCAAAATTCTTTGTGCCATTAATCCCTGGGATAGGAGTTCCTGGGACTGGAAGTTCTCTGGTGCCCTTTATAGGTAAAAAGGGAAAATCAAGAGTGTGTTGCTAGCTTCTGTTATTTGCATATTAGGTTCTGGCTCTCCCTATAGGAAAAATGGAGAAATTGAGGGGATTCCTTTCCTGCTGCCAGGTTTATTTGCATATGCTTCAGAATGGTTTCATAGAACGCTTGAAGCTGCCTCATTTGGTGTTTCTGTGTCTTCTGTTCTTAGGAATTATGTTAAATACACTATGTAACTGCACAGATGTGGAAGGGTAGCTGAGAAGATGAATTTATGTTGATTATTCAATAGGAAAAGCTGGGCACCCTAATCCAGTAGACAGTGGGCTTAGATAGGGTAGCTGAGTGCAGGGTATAGGAAAATAAGAGAGTGGATTTTATTGAATGTTTTGTTTGGCTTTAATAAGGCTCAGCATGTCATATTGGCTATGTAGTAGAGCAGTTGTGTTGTAAGAGAGTAGTGATAATAGCTACAGAGCTGCCAGTGCAGGTTGAGTAGTAATGCAGACTAGGTGAAAGTTAGCAGTGATAGACTGGGTCTGACTTGACTCAGTGGATAGAGTCAATGAAATAGCTAAGTAATCCTCACCAGACAGTGGTAGACCACTGGACCTGCAGAAGTACCTTAGTATTGTGCACAGCAATCTAGCTGAAGGGGTTGTCTCCCCACTTTGCATCTGCTTGACAACTGCTGAGTCAAAGATGTGAGTATGCCTTCGGCGAGTGGGGATTGTGCTTTGAGTAAGAGTTTAAGGGACCTAACAAACTAGCCCATGAATAAAAGGGTCTGAGGATTGTACCAGATGGCACCTATTTTAGGAGGCTTTCTCTATTTTTTTTAAAAAAGCTTATTTCAATAGTGTGTTAACCCTGTATTTTAAATAACTGTGTTTCATGATCCCAGAGACGCTGGTGCATATTGGCTGAGGGAGGAGGGACACTGTTAAAAGTAATCTGGGTTTTACTCTTGTATTCAAAGAATTTGGGAGTGAATAAGGTTTTAGGTGGGGGCTTGAGCTCAGTGTTATATTTATTCTGAAACGGAGCCCTGGTAGTAACCCTAGACATCATGTTGAACCTGGCCCTATTAACAGCTGTTAATACCTGGCAAAAGGATTATGGTGCTATAGGCACAAAAACTTTTATGATGCCAAAACACAAGTAGATTTGGCAAAGCCCCCAAAATCCTGCAGCCAATGGCCCTGGATGCTTACAGCTTGCCTGCCAAGTAATATTCACCAAGGGCTAAACTGTGCTGTGTGTCCTGAGAGTTCAACTCCCAGGAACATCATTAAGGACTGCGAGTATATAATCAGGGGCAGCGTTTGGCCTTCAGAGCCAAAATGACTTTGATGTATGCTTCCCTAAATGCCTCGTGAACCCTGTATCTCATGGTTTAACCTGGAGACTGCTGTTTTCCTCCCTCCATGTTTTCCCTAACTGCTGAGTAACTGTTGTCTCACTGCAAATGTGTCCAATCTTAGTAGTGGTGGAATGTTGTTACTGACTTCTGAGATGTCATGACCAGCTGACTGTTTTATTACTCGGGTTGTCCTTTATTATCAATTAAGGGGGCTTGGATCTGTACCCTAATCTCTCAAAATCTGATTCACTCAACATTCATGTTTTCAAGCACATGCATTTTGCCCTCTGCTTGCATTCTCTATACATAACATGCTGTGTTAACTTTTAAATGTGAGCACAGATGGGATCTGGAAGTCGCCAGTTGTAACCTTTCTTCCATAAATCTCTGGGCTCTTCTATTATCTCTGGACACCAGCCATGCAATTTAGAATGTCAGGTCCACAGAAGCATCCTTGATTGGAGTTACACTGTGAGAGTCTCAGCATATGCAATTAGGCACATCTTTCAATGTTTCTCAGAGCAATGGTTCAGAACTAATGATACAGGTTTAACTGCGAAGCTTATAGCATGCTTAGGCTATAAATAGATGGGCTGGCAATTTAGCTTTGTCAAGTTGCTGTAATAAGCATAAAAATAACCTGCATTTAGTCTTGTCATTTGCATCACTGCCACTTAAGTTGTGCTGGTTACCTGCACATTTTTGTCTGGAGTTTAAAACTCCACTCTTTTAACATGTTAAGCTTAGCAAGGAGTGACATATCTTTTTATTTTCAATCATATTTATTTTTAAAGAGTTTGATGTGTAAAAACATTCCACCACTGCTAAGATTGGACACATTTGCAGTGAGACCAGCCAACTTTAGGGAATTGTTTAAATGCCGTTTTAAAAAATCTCTCACTTGTCTAGTGATGGAGGCGTTTGCATTGTTTCAATGAGACATTGGGCACCTGTAATACGTGGAAAACTTGTTCATTTTGGCCACGATTCATGTTTTGGGGCAACAGAGATCCTCCCCCCGCCCCAGCACATAGAGCAAGTGTAATGAATGATGGACTTTAGTTCATCTTCAGTGGCCTATCAGAAGACAGTCACGGGGAAACACGGGGAAATGGAAATCCCTTTCTTTCTCAGAAAAGCAGCCACAGCTGACACGCATTTTGTAAAGATGCAGGGTGCAGTAGAAAGGCCAAAGGGGAGGACCTTGTATTGGAAATGGCCCTGCCCTAAGGTAAAGTACTTCCTGTGTGATGGTCTTCTCGAGATATGGAAGTACGTATCTTTTAGATCGAGAGCAGCGATACAATCTGGATAGCAGAGGGACAGATCCTAGAGTTAGTATTCTGAAGAGAAACTTTCAGATGTAGCTGGCTAGGTTCCTCAGCTCTAGGACTGAGCAAAGTCCTTTATCTTTCTCTGGAATTAGAAAATAGCAGAAGTAAAAAAACCCCTGATTTCTGAGCTTTACTAGTGTTTGTCGATTGCTTCCTCCAGAAGTAGAGAATTGCTTTCTGACTTTAACACTCTCTCATGAGAGGGGTCTGTGAAAAGTGAGGGAGGGGGAGGGTTTCAAACTGGATGGTATCAACGTCTTTTATAGTGTCCAAAAACCATCCCGTCTGTGGTAATATTTGGCCACCCACTGTAGAAATTGGCTAGATGTTAACGTGAGGTCTGACATTAGGCACAGAAGAAGTGGATGCTGAATTTTTTGGTCTCATCTTCGGTCTGGAGGTTCATCTTCTGTAGTTCTGATGAGGAGCAGTAGACTGTTGCTGCTGATACTGTAGTCTTCCTCTGTGGTCCACGGGTTAGAGTCAAATCCATCAATAACCTACAATTTAAAGCTGCCAACGTACTGTTTCATTAAAAACACCAGAATCTAATGCCTCCCAGGGAGCATTTAGCAATAAGGCACAAAGTAAGAGGCACAGTAAATACTGATATGGAGAAGCTTTTAAAGGAATCCAGCAGAAGTTTAGGCCACTAACAAAGCTTGTTGCCTAATCCTAATGTTACTATAAAAGTTTTCATTAATTTCATTTTAGGCGTGAGTGAAAACAGTGTTTTTTATTTGGTGTAAACAGTCCCCTGCAACGTTGTGAACCCAAACATTGCAGCATGATGCTCGTGCATGAGATCCAGATACTGAACCTGACTGCTCTGTATTTGTTGTCCAAGCTTAACAAAATATGAGGACACGCCCTAACCAAAGCCATGATTCCAAACTGCATATTGAGCCCATAATGGGTAAACTCAAAACACCAGAGCCAAACACGGGAGACTGAAATCCTGAGCCAAACCCAAAACCTTCCCAAAGCTTGGATCGAGTGTTCAAATGGAGATATAACTTCTCTGGGAACTCTGATGAGGTTCAGACCCACCTTCTGCAAAGGACAACCTGGAAGCCCTGGAGGTTTTTCGCCTTCCTCTGTAGCATTGGGCACGGGTCACTTGCTGGAGGATTCTCTGCTTCTTGAAGTCTTTAAACCATGATTTGAGGACTTCAATAAGCTCAGACATAGGTGAGAGGTTTGCTTGTTTTCAGTAGAACTTATTAACCTGACTGTGCCCCTTTCATGTCTCTCGTGTCAGGGAGCCTGGAATTGCATTTCATGAAATTTTTTTCCAGGGAGGTCTCCCTGTATTTGTCTGATCTTCCATGCCTGTGTCAGCTCACATCTTGTAGCAGTGGATAAGCAGTCTAAATACCCCCGTGTGGGGGGAATGGGGGTCAGAACATAAGAAAATCTCACTGCAAACTGGGAAGGTACCCAGTGCCCAAAGGAAGTCCCATGTAGAACTTATGTTGAAGACCTAGAAAGTCCCTTTCTACAGCCCATTTAGGGAGCAGTTAGCCCTTCATCATGGTTTTCTTCTGAATAAAACCATCTACACTGTAATGTTTGCTTGTGTTCAAGGCATAACTTGCAAAACTGCAGTCCCTGGCTGTGAACAGATCATCATGGCAGATGGGATGGCACCATGTTTTAACTATGTTCCCAAGTCATGCTACAGGCATGGGCCAACATTTTCAGAAGTTACTAGTGACTTTGGATGCCTCCATTTTTAAGAGCTCAATCTGGGAAAACTTGGAGGTGTCTGAATTCTGGGAGGGTCCACTTTGCTTTCTGAAACACCCATCAAGATGCCTCAAGTTGGGCACCAAAAAAAAAAAAAAAATCACTAGCCACTTCCACAAATCTTGGCCTTGGACTTTTAGCTGGGCTGCAGCACAGTATGGAACAGGGCTGCAAATGTGGCTTCAGCCCTAGATGCTCCCTAGAATAGCTCATGTTTTAATTGTGCTAAGAGACACTGCAGTGTTTTAAGAGGGTCCCCTACCACAGTGGGAATTACAGACTCAGTTACTTCCTAATGACAGGTTTCAGAGTAACAGCCGTGTTAGTCTGTATTCACAAAAAGAACAGGAGTACTTGTGGCACCTTAGAGATTAACCAATTTATTTGAGCATAAGCTATCGTGTGTAGCTCACGAAAGCTTATGCTCAAATAAATTGGTTAGTCTCTAAGGTGCCACAAGTCCTCCTTTTCTTTTTACTTCCTAATGTACATGTACCACAAACACTTTCAGTGTTTTTTTAGCATAACAGATGCACTTAGAATATCAAATGAACTCTCAGAAAGAAAATAAATAACTTTGAACTAAATGTTAATGATCCACTTCTTTCCCTGCACCCGTGACACTACTCCTATTAGTAGGAACATTGTGCAATCCAAGAACAAGCTTTCTTTGATTTGTCCCTGATTACTGTGCAAAAGAAAATTAATTGGTGCTGGAGCTGTTCGTTAGGAGAGAGCGACAGGAAACCAGTAAATGATGACATGGGCGGGGGGGGGGGGTGTAGAGGAAACATGCCAAAGCCTGCAAAGGCTCAGGGGAACTAAATGCATATCTAAGTGCCTGCAGTGTATCAAAGCAGGATCTGTGTATTCCTAGAGCTGAACAAAAGGCATAAATATGCGTTAAAGAATGAAGCTCGGGGCTGCAAAAGGAAGATTGCCTGTATTTATACTGCTCACTTTCAGGCAATCTGTTGCTGTGTCTTTTTCTGGCAGTGTTTGCTGGATGGCTGAGCGGGGGCTGAGACCTCACCTGATTTCCACCAAGCAGGAAGTTAGCTAGAGACATCGCATGGGGGGGCGGGGGGAATAATGCAGCTAGGCGAGGGGCTAAAGACCTGAGGAAGCAGGGTGGTCCAGTAGCTAAGGCACGAGGCTAGGATTAAGGAGACTCTAATGTTAGTCCCAGATTCAACCATTGGCTGCTATATGATCTTAGCTGCTTCACTTCCTTGTACAGCACCTAACACAACAGGGCTCTGATCCCTCATTTGGGCTTTTAGGAACTAGGATAATATCACTGATAATAATGAGCCATTCACCTCATATTTCCAACACAGGACTCCAGCCATTTGTATCATGCTAAATAATTTTTCTGCCATTTTGGTCTTTACAGCCTTCCAATACTGGTGGGCTGCTAACTTTTCTCCCCTTGGAGTATATGTACAAAGCAGCAGGGGGGATACACGCACTAGCTCTGATCAGATTAGTGCGCTAAAAATAGCTGTGTGGCCATGGCGGCCACTCGGGCTAGCTGCCTGAGTCTGCACCTAGGTTCTTGGACAGGACTGTATTCAGGTGGCTAGCCAGAGCTGCCACCTCTGTGGCTGCCATGGCCACACCGCTATTTTTAGCATGCTAGCTCAGCTAGCTGTGTACGTCGGCCCAAGCGGGGCGTTACTTCATCCAGCTGCAATGTAGATGTAGCTCTGGTTGTCACTTAGCCAAGGTAAACATAATAGGCCCGTTTCCAATGGTGTAACTCTACCGACTTCAGTGGGTTTACACTAACGCTGGATTTTCATTTTTAGGGAGAGATTTTCAGAGACGGGGAGCTAGGCAGCCACAAAGGGTAGCTTTGGCTTTCACTGGAGTTGGGCATCGGTCTCTTGTGTCTTTGAAAGTCCCCCCTTAACACTGCATTTAAATCAGTCCTTCCAGCTCCTTAGTTATCTTCGTTACCCTTCTCTGAGTTTTCTTCAAATGTCCATAGATGTTTCTCTGCAAATGCACCACCCTCTTTGACTACAGGGCCTTCCATTAGAATTGAACCTGTGTCCTGGGGCAGAATTGAGCCCACCGGATCTAATGATTTTCAGAGTGCAACATACAGAGTCAATGTTATTTTGAAGGCCTCTGTGGAAACAAAACATGACTGCTTTTCTCTGAGTAATTCCACTTTGTGCTTTGTTTTCTATTCAGTAACCGCACATCAGAAGCAATCAGGAAGTTTAAGATTCTAGTAATGTACTTTATAAATGGATATAGATCCTTGTGCTCAACTTGACAATGCTTTGTTATAAAGTACAATAAATCAGAGCTGCTTCTGCCTCTGAAAATCTCTCTTGCTTCCTGTTCAGAAGACAGAAATAGGAAATAAACTCAGCAGCTCTTTATTGTAGGAGTCAATGGTTTCTTTTCAGAGTAGCAGCCGTGTTAGTCTGTATTCGCAAAAAGAAAAGGAGGACTTGTGGCACCTTAGAGACTAACCAATTTATTTGAGCATAAGCTTTCGTGAGCTACAGCTCACTTGGTCGGATGGTTTCTTTAAAATTGTGATAGCACCCCCTTGTGGTCATTTTACTCTAACATAACCTGCTTTCCTTGTTATAATACTTGGTGATAGTCTTAAAATAGCAAACATCCCCTCTAATAAGTGACATTGAAAAACAAAGGTTTTTCAATCCATTGGTCTAGTGAGGCTGTAGACAGCAAGACTTGAAGTTCTAAGTCATTGAGGCCTTACAGGCTATTCAGAGACCAAATGGCAAGATACTTTAAAAATAAGGTGAATTAAGGCTGAACATCAACAATTTACTGGTAAAAATCCTTACAAGAATGTTGATTTTTTTTTTTAAATAAATGTATGTAACTCTTATGGCCAAGAAACTAAGATTTTAGGTTAAAATTTACAAGATTCATTGATATTTTTCTAGTCTTAAAATTTCTCTGATCACCTCATCTGACCTCCTGCACAGCACAGACCATGTATGAAAGCTGTTCAGTATCCCTAATAATTTTTGTTGCCCTTCTCTGTAATTTTTCCCAATTCTAATATATCTCCTTTAAGGTGGAGCAACCAGAATTGCACGCAGTATTCAAGGTGTGGGTGTACCATGGATTTACATAGTGGCATTATGATGTTTTCGGTCATATTCTCTATCCCTTTGCTAATGGTTCCTAACTTCTGTTAGCTTTTTTGACTGCTGTTGCAGACTGAGCAGATGTTTTCAGAGAGCTACACAGGTTGACTCCAAGATCTAATTTAGAACCCATGTATAACTGGGATTATTTTTTCCAGTGTGCATAACTTTGCACATATCATCATTGAATTCCTTCTGTCATTTTGTTGCCCAGTCATCCAGTTTAGAGAGATCTCTTTAACTCTTCACAATCAGCTTTGGACCTAATTATCTTGACTAATTTAGTATCATCTGCAAACTTTGCCACATGTTTACCCCCTTTTCCAGATCATTTATGAATATGTTGAATAGCACAGAGCCCCATACAGCTCCTTGGGGAACCCTGCTATTTACCTCGTTCCATTGTGAAAACTGACCATTTAGTCCAACCCTTTGTTTCCTATCTTTTAACCACTTAATGATCCATGAGAGAACCTTCCCTCTTATCCCATGACTGCTTACTTTGTTTAAATGTCTTTGGTATGGGACCTTTTCAAAGGCTTTCTGAAAGTCCTAGTATACTATATCCACTGGATCACGCTTGTCCATATGTCTGACACCCTCAAAGAATTCTAATAGGTTGGTGAGACATGATTTCTCTTTACAAAAGCCCCATATTGTCTCTTCCCCAACATATTGTGTTCATGTGTGTGTCTGATAATTCTGTTGTTTACTGTAGTTTCAACCAATTTGCCTGGTAATGAACTTAGGTTTACTGGTCTGTAATTGCCAGGATTGCCTCTGGAGTCTTTTTTAAAAACTGGCATTACATTAGCTCCAAGCATCTGATACAGAGAATGATTTAAGCAATGGGTTACATACCACAGTTAGCAACTCCACAATTTCATATTTGAGTTTCTTCAGAACTCTTGGGGGAATACCATCTGGTCCTGGTGACTTATTGTTTAGTTTATCAATTTGTTCCACAACCTCCTCTATTGACACCTCAATCTGGGACAGCTCCTTCAGATTTGTCCCCTAAAAAGTATTGCTCAGGTGTGGGATTCTCCCTCATATCCTCTGCAGTGAAGACCAATCTAAATAACTCATTTAGCTTCTTTGGAATGGACCCGGTCTTCCTCGAGTGCTCCTTCAGCACCTTGATCGGCCAGAGGCCACACTGATAGTTTTTCTGTCTTTTGCTAATTGCTCTTAATTCTTTTTTGGCCTGCTTAATTATACTTTTACAGTTGCGTTGCCAGAGCTTTTCTATTTCCCTCAGTAGGACTTGACTTTCAATGTTTAAAGGATGTCTTTTCATCTCTATCTCTTTTGCTCTGCTGTTTAGCCATGGTGGCATTTTTTGGTCCTCTTACTGGGTTCTTTATTCATTGGGGTATACAGTTAGTATGAGCCACTATTAAGGAGTTTTAAAATAGTTTCATATAAAATAATTAATGTGTACTTTAATATTATAGTAATTGCAACATATCCAAGTAAAAGGATCATTGTTTCAAAGCTTTCCATAACTTCAGGGTTTGTCACTAAGTATTTCTGGGCTGGAAAGCTGTAAGCCAGTCTCTCTGATTTTGGCTCAGAAGTCTGAGGCATTTTGAATTAAAAAAAAACCCTAAACATAGTTTTATTTACCTAAAACAAAGATCTGCATTTAACAGCTTTCTGGTCTACTTATTTAAAATTCAATTAGGCTTGGCACAAAGCCACAAGGAGCGGTGGATAGGAAACTGTATATTTTTTGACAAGTCAGTCAGCCATGCTATAGTGCGTTCATCTTAATGGCTCATTTGTGTCTGTAGCCTTGACAGTCTGACACTTAAGGCAGGTCTACCCTACAGCTGGGATCAACGCTCTGAAATCGATCCACCGGCAGTCAATTAAGTGGGTTTAGTGAAGACCTGCCAAATCGACAGCAGATCGCTCTCCAGTCGACCCCTGTACTCTACCCCGACGAGAAGATTAAGTTGACGGGAGAGTTTATCCCATCGACCCCCCCCACAAAGTGTAGACCCTGCAGTAACTCGACCTAAGGTACGTCAACTCCAGCTACGTTGAGTTGCGTAGTGTAGGTTGACTTACTGGGTAGTGTAGACATAGCCTTACTGCCCCAGTTCTCTTTTGAGACAGCTGTGCTCTTCAGTATCTCAACATCAGTCTAATCTGCACTGGCCTATACCATACTCCCATTTCACACATGCTCATCTCACAAGAGCTGTGTTATAGTATCAAAATTAAGAGGATGTGGCTAATTTATTTCTCCTTTAACATTATCTAATGGAAGAATGAAAATTGTTAATGGCTATTGATTAAAAAAAAGGAAGATCTATTCCTAAATCAACTGCAAGAAGTAACTGTAAAACTGAGCATAAGTCCCACTGTGATTTTCTATATGGTTAGTTAATACCATCTTACCTTCAGAAATTCCAACAAGTCAGTCCTGGGTCGTGTACTATTCAGCATTTTCATTAATCACTTGGCTAAGGGGTTGAGAGTACACTTATAAAATTTGCAGACACCAAGCTGGGTGGGGTTTCAAGCACTTTGGAGGACAGGACTAGAATTCAAAATAACCCTGATAAATTGGAGAATTGGTCTGAAATCAGAAGAAATTCAATAAAGAAAAGAGCAAAATACTTCACTTAGGAAGGAAAAAAATCAAATGCTCAACTATAAAATGGGGAATAATTGGCTAGGCAGTAGTACTGCAAAAAAGGATCTGGAAGTTACAGCAGCTCACACATTGACTATGAGCCACAAAGTGATATTACAAAAAAGACTAATGTAACTCTGCGGAGCAGTAACAGAAGTGTCATATCTAAGATATGGGAGGAATTGTCCCACTCTACTCTGCACTGGTGAGGCCTCAGGTGGAGTATTGTGTTGAGTTTTGGGCACCTCACTTTATGAAAGATATGGACAAACAGCAGAGTCCAGAGGACAGCAACAAAAATTATCAAAAATTTAGAAAACCTAACCAATAAGGAAAGGTTAAAAGAACTGGACATGTTCAGTCTTGAGAAAAGACTGGGGTTGGGGGACCTGATTGTCTTCAAATATGTTAAGGGGAGGGTAATTGTTCTCCATGTCCACTGAAGATAGGACATGCAGCAATGGGCTTAATCTGCAGCAAGGGAGATTTAGGTTGGATATTAGGAAAAACTTTTAAACTATGATAGTTAAGTACTGGTATAGGTTACCAAGGGAGGTTGTTGAATCCCCATCAGTGGAGCTTTTTAAGAACAAGTTATACCTAGACCACACTTGACAGGTATTTGTCTACTTGGTCTTGCCTCAGCATGCGGGGGGATAGACTAGATGACTTCTTGAGGTCTCTTCCAGCCCTACATTTCTGTGATTCTGAGAGTATAACGCTAATGAAACAAAATTGCTTTCCTGGACCGTAAAAAAGATGCTTGGTAAAGACAAATATTAGATTTACCTACATAGGGTTACAGTCTAACGTTACATTTTTGATTTACTGTTGTTGAATCCATACCAAATTCTTATGAAAACAGTGTGAGGCAATGTATATGGAGTTCATAAAGTTACAAGCTTCAACTCCAAAAAAAATCTTGGTCACAATGTTAACTAATACCCCCAATTTAGCTTACTGAAAGTTCACAGCTTTTAGTTTTGCTAAATCAAAAATATGTACAGCATCCATTTTTTAAACCCAAAGCATATTACTAGTTGCCCCTACTATAATTAAGGTTGCAATTTTAATCCCATGATCATCTTTCTGAAGAATTCACCTTTTGTGCTGACATTTCCTTTGATTATTCCTGCCCACCAATTATTTTGGTCATTGACTAGCTTAGCTGACCTGTTTTTCAGCATTTTTTGCATTATAAGGGGATAGGCAGGATAATACTTTCCCAGCTTAGACAGTCATTTTTTTTAAAAAAACTTGAGGCTTGGTATGTAAATACTCAATTAGTGGTACATTTAAGTTTGGAAACCTAGTTTTAAAATAAGTTATGGACACTTCAGTGCAAAATACAAGTAATAATTTAAGCTGCATGCTAAGGCCCTTATCCTGCAAACTGATCCATGTGGGCAGACTCTTATTAATTTCAGTGGGACTCCATGTGAATGCAAAGATGTGCCCTCTTGGATCTGATGGCAGAACTGTGGCCTTAAAGGTACATGTACTGGGCGCAGGTGCACAGCTAGATAAGGGCCTGATCCAGCTCCCACCCTTAAGGTCTATTTAGTTCAGTGAGAGTTTGATCAGTCCTGAAATGTAGTGTCATAGTTCATTTACCCAGTAAAGGTAGTTAACAAAGTACATCTCTTTCCCAACCTGTTTTCTTTGACAATAAAACCCAAAACCATTTCCCACTAAAATTAGGACAATTAGATGCAAAAATCCTCATGTGATTCAATGATAGGGTTATTCACACAGACGGGAAAAGAGGGTCCTTAAAAATTGTGTAAGATTAATATGGGGAAGGAGAAAGAGATCCTTGTTAAGAAAAATAACATAAGACACATGCAACCAACACGTTAAGAAAAAGGTATTTTATTTACACAACTGCTATAGTTCCTTAAGAACAATATATACCATCTTTATTTGAAAGGGTCAGTCTTCTTTCAAATACAAGAACTGCATAATGCAGGACTGTCAGTAATGCAAAACAGCAGTCACACATCACACTTCTATAGTGCAGGCTCAAGCAGCGCAAGTAAATTATACTTTAAAAACAGTATGGCTGAATATTATAATTGAAACACAGTGTTTGCACTTTGACAAGGTTAACTAGAACAGAACAAGGGTTTTGTTCATGCTTTAGTAGGAATGTGACTCTCATTTGAGGTTTACACCCTTTATCGGGTTAGGAGAATTTTTCTTCAGGCAGACTGCTTTTCACTTAAACAAGGTTGGATTTCTTTCCCTCTGTAATTTTGTCTTTTGTATTCCAGTAATCCACTGCTTTATAGTATAAGTTTGCACACAGGTATATATTTGCCTTAGAGGTGGTGCTTTCCAATCTTGAACTGTCTTGCACAAAGAAACACTGACCTACTAATATATACCAAAATTAGACAGCTTGTATTTTATAGTCTTAAATAGTGGAATGGGAGAGGGAGACTGTTTCTAAGACAGAGGGGAAAGAGGACTGATAGAATTCAGAGAATGCCAAGACTAGCTCCTTACTCAACCTTTTTGGTCTAAACAATTGTTTTTCCAGTTTCAGAATGGTGTTGCTCTTTAATGGTTATGGGGGTATTATGGCAGCAATGAAAGAGAAAGTATTTTAAATAACACCAGAAATTAATGCAAGAAAAAGTAACTTATTTCTCTTTGAGCTTATTGCTGTGATCTTAAAAAAAAAAAATAGAACAAACCAACTGGAAGACCAAGTATAAGCAGTCATTCTGGTGTTTGAGTCAGTGTCCAGCACTATTGTGTTCTAGCAGAAAAGCAAGGAAAAGTCCAAAGATCTCAAATTATGTTTCCTTCAGTTCAGTGCCACAAGAGTTTATTAAAGCTATTGTCCTTGCTTCTTTGAAAGGTACCTGAAAGAAACAAAACAAATTATTTTTAACAAAATAAAATGGGGGGGAGGGGAGAATGTTAGTTAGTACACAAGCTGTCATAAATATAAAGGGAAGGGTAACCACCTTTCTGTATACAGTGCTATAAAATCCCTCCTGGCCAGAGGCAAAACCCTTTCACCTGTAAAGGGTTAAGAAGCTAAGGTAACCTAGTTGGCACGTGACCCAAATGACCAATGAGAGGACAAGATACTTTCAAATCTGGAGGGGGGCGGGGGGGGGGGGAACAAAGGGTTTTTCTGTCTGTGTGATGCTTTTGCCGGGACCAGATCAGGAAGGCAGCCTCAGAACTTCTGTTAAGTTAGTAAGTAATCTAGCTAGAAATGCGTTAGATTTCCTTTTGTTTTTCCTCAGCCTCAAATCTGGCTAATTCCAACTTCTGTTGAACAGTGCAGTCTGTCATCCTAACCTCTCTGTTTTTAACTAACTTTACACCTGAGAGTTAGGAAAAAAAACCAAAAAAACCCCCCAAAAAACCTGGCTTGTAAAATTTTGCTGTGCTGTAACCCGATAGCTGTTTTCAACCTACAGAAAAATCCTTTTGTTATGCCTGCTGCTCTGTCCCCCAGGCAGAGGCACAGAATCTATAGCTGCAATCACCTTTTACAAAACTGGCTTTTAAAATCCTGCTGTGCTTCTAGTTCAAAACGATCCCACCACCCTGCCACCATGTCAAGGTTCCTTCCCCACTCTGAACTCTAGGATACAGATGTGGGGACCTGCATGCGAGACCCTCTAAACTTATTCTTACCAGCTCAGGTTAAAACTTTCCCAAGGTACAAACTTCGCCTTGTGCTTGAACCATATGCTGCCACCACCAAGCGTTTTAAACAAAGAACAGGGAAAGAGCCCACTTGGAGATGTCTTCCCCCAAAATATCCCCCCAAGCCCTACACCCTCTTTCCTGGGGAAGGCTTGATAAGAATCCTCACAAATTTGTACAGGTGAACACAGACCCAAACCCTTGGATCTTAAGAACAATGAAAAATCAATCAGGTTCTTAGAAGAATTTTAATTAAAGAAAAGGTAAAATAATCACCTCTGTAAAATCAGGATGGTAAATACCTTACAGGGTAATCAGATTCAAAACATAGAGAATCCCTCTAGGCAAAACCTTAGTTACAAAAAGACACAAAAACAGGAATATATATATTCCATCCAGCACAGCTTATTTTACCAGCCTTTACACACAAGGAAATCTAACGCATTTCTAGCTAGATTACTTACTAACTTAACAGAAGTTCTGAGGCTGCCTTCCTGATCTGGTCCCGGCAAAAGCATCACACAGACAGAAATACCCTTTGTTCCCCCCCCCCAGATTTGAAAGTATCTTGTCCTCTCATTGGTCATTTGGGTCAGGTGCTAGCGGGGTTACCTTAGCTTCTTAACCCTTTATAGGTGAAAGGGTTTTGCCTCTGGCCAGGAGGGATTTTATAGCACTGTATACAAAAAGGTGGTTACCCTTCCCTTTATATTTATGACACGAGCTCTTTTATAATGACACTGCTTAAGAACCAGCATGCCTTTGAATGACTTATTACAAATGGAATGATTCAAGACCTATGATCATTAATGCACTGGGTGATGGAAAGGTGGTGGTTAGAGGCAGCTTTCAAGATTTCACCATCATTCCCCTCTGTGAAAAGTAGATTTCCTACAATCCAACACAGACGTGGTTACTATTTTTGAAAGTAACAACTAACTAAATATACAAACACGTTTAAATCAAATTTCAGTTAATCAGAAATTACCTGAATAGCTCTCTAAATTCTTTTGGTCTAAACATTCTGCTGTTAGGAGTCTGACAAATTCTGAAGGAAGATGCCTTTAAACATTAAGGTTTTGATGACCATTCATTAAAGAATAAGGCCACTCAATTACTCCACTTTTAGGGTTCTCCTCTTACTACAGTTAGGAGATGTCAAGCACCGTGGTAACATCACAGCTTTTATAATCTTTATTAAAAACACCCTGTAACTGGCCTTCACAGCAGAGAGTTCCAAAGGGTTAATTTAAAATAAACTTAGCATTTGGCCTCCATGCTAAGTAGTATACAGCACTAGTAAATTAAGATTAACAAATTTCCAGAGCTGTTTTTATTGAGACAAACACGTTGCATACACATTTATTTATTGGATGGGTTTGCAAGCTCCTCTCAAAGCTCATGGCACTTGTATAAAGATTATGAGGAAGATTTTCAAAAGCACAAATGAGAGTTAGATGCCCAACTTCCCAGTGACTTTCAATGGAAGTTAGGCACTTACCTGCCTTTTATGCCTTTGAAAATCTCCCCTCAAAGGCTATATGGCCTTAATACTTTACTGCCCAAACCTGGTGCACAACATAACCCCTCTGCATTGCATAAACCCTCATTAACAATTAGGAACCTCATTATATACAGTGATCCACATTTAACCACCTCCGACCCTTTAATCATATGTTCTGAAAAAAGACTGTAATATGCCCTGAAGGTTAATAAAGTTAGACTGTCAGACTGGGGGTGAGAAGAGAAGGACTTCCAGGCCCTCTGATTGAGAATACCCTAACCTCCATACCCCACTATAGAGCAGTTAGGTTGAACACTTCCACTGACCACAACTGCTATAGTATCACATGGAACAAGAGGTGCTCACCCAAACTGTCAGGTCCCAAACCATTTAGTGGGTTAGATCATAAATCAAAGCCTTAAGTTCTAACCAAAAACTAGAGACCCATCCCATCTCAAGTTGAAGTGTGTGTAGCAGTGCAGTTTTTCCTTCCAGGTAATTTTAAAGCAGGATATAGTATTTAGGGATGATGGGAGGGAGAAAACTTGACATAGTCCTTACCTTTCCCAGTGTTTGTGATTCAGTTCCAAAAAGTCATCTAATTTTGCTATTTCTTTGAGGTACTGAGTAAGCTTTAAAAGCTCCTTGTCTTTATCCCGATTTAAATGTGCTTTCATAAAGGGTCTTATCTATTGAGAGACAGAAGTATAAGCATTTGCCTAACACAACACTTGCAATTCTCTCACATTTGGTTATTTGTGAATTAGGTATATTTTTTTATTATTTGTGAAGTAAGTACACTGTTCAGAGTAAGTTAGGCGTCCCTGCCACTCACTCATGTAAAGAGAAATCCCAGAAAAGTCTACACAAAAAATCTGTATACAAACTATACCAACTAAGTCTTTTCCAGTATTATATAGAACAGGGTACTTTATAGGCTTTTAATTCTTGAGAGATCTCATCCTTCATGAAAATGCCCACCGCTTAAACCAACTAGAAAATAAAATTCTTGCTGTCTCATTTTTTTCAAACAGGAGCAAAGGAGGATACTCTTCATAATTACTTTCCCGCTAGTTAGTCCAGAAGTGCCTACAATCTGAAGCTCAGTTCACTAAAGTCTTAAGTTATGTGGTATGCATACTGCATTTGGAATCTGGACGCCTGGATGGCCATAACTGAGACATTTAAATTATCATTTCCACAAGTTTCTGTAGAAAACTTTCTACCTCATAGAAAGGAAGTCCCTTAAGTATCCATAACAGAACACTACTGTTACTTTTCTGTTCTCAGTCTGTCCCTGTTGCCATCTCACCACAGAGGTACAAAATTATAGTAAGAACTTAAGGTATTTTCCAGTCCCAGATCAATCTGCTGCTATTCTAGCTTGAACATGTCTATTACAGGTTATTTGACTTCTGAGTTAGTTAAAGGGACAGAGTCAAATACAAGTCAATTGAAGCTTCAGGTATTGCGTCTTCCCCAAATTCCCCTGCTAGTTTGTGGCATTACATTTTTCCCTATCATTTTTCTCTCCCCTATTATTCTGTGAAAGACGCCCCCACACACACCACCAAAAAGGGGGTGGGGAGAGGAACAAAGTAAAAATAACTGCACAAAACAAAACTGAAAAGAAGTTGTGTCACAGTAATCTCTGGTGTTGCTTGTAACAATAGAGGGTTCAAAAAACTTAAATGATTTTGAGTTGACTGTGACCTTTTAAAGGAGCTGTGAAACTCATTCCAAATCTCGCTATCTACTTGTATCATAAGCTTTTAGACAATCAGTGAAGCCCAAGTGGAGTGGCTGATTAAATTCTTTTGCCTTAGGTTGAAAATCTGATCTTGATTCCCTCTCCTCCAACATCCTCTCTCAACAACCACCTCCAATTTGTCTTGCTGTCAATATAATCTGGGCTGTAACACATTTGTGCTGTACCCCCGTGAACAAGTAATGATACTGTTCTGTCAGTCTCGCACTTCATCACGTCTCCCTCTAGTCAGACTCAACGGTCAAGCGATTTGCACTGGTCTGTCACAATTTCTAACACAACCAGATAGATTTTACGACAACAAGGGATGTAAGAATAGTTTTCAGTTCCTTGAACTTTGTGGCATTACCTCAACAACATGTCTCATCCAACACAAACATTTTACTAGGGTGACAGCTTCTTTGGAAAAAGAAGGCTTTAATATAGCTTTGCTGACAATTGCCTTAGTCTTGGTATGTGTTGTTATACCTTTGCCTCATTTTAGCCACTCACCATTCTTCCCCCTCTACTTTACTAATAGCATTTTGCCATACACTTCTCTTAGGATTCTGCCCTGGAGGAATATCCTTGGGCAGTCCTGTCACAGAAAGAGCATTGATAATCTTCTGCTTCCCAAAACAGTGCACATTTCTTACTGAAAATTTCATACAATTTCACCCATCATATGTCCGTGTGCAAACATCTTGGAGTCCTATTTCTTAGACTGACAAGATTTTTTTCCCTCATGAACAACACGAGTTTAACAAGTTTAACCCATTATCAGAAATTCAAGCAGTGTTCTTTCTATTTACTGAATCAACATCAATAATGTGGAGTCTGAAAACAAGTTAGTTGGCAATTTTGTTCCGTATGATAACTTGCATTTCTGCAGTACCACTGATTTCATAGGAGCAGGACCTTTTTTATATTGGCATACCTCTGATAAAGTATAGCAACAAGATATTTAATGTCATTTATCCTATGTTTGTACAGCACCAAGCACAGTGGGGCCCAATCTGATTGGTCTTTAGTCTTCCTACTTCATTTCAGTAGTCTAAATGTTTCTACTTTAACAGTAAATCAAAATACCGTATTCAGTACATCTCCCTTACTACTAAAAAGCGATTATCTAGTCCAAATAGTTGTTCTTTGTTTTTAAACTATCAAATATGCATTGTGTTTTGTTGATCAACATCTCACAGTAGTTTAAAAACACAGTAAAGAAATACAGAAAGCAGCTATAAGAAGTCAATTATTTACTTTCATTTGTTGCTGCTTTGCTAATAATTTCATTGAAAGTTACCTTTAGTCCATTTTGTGGGTTCATTAGAAAGTTTCGTCCAATATCATCAAACATGATAGTATTTTTCTTGTTGTAAAATTCCGAAAATTTGCCCCATATAACACCAAGAGGTTTCACCTGCAAATAGAAGTGTGTAAGAGTTACCTGAGGTAAAACACATGATGTAAAGATGGCAAGAGATGTGGAAATCATACCATCAGTATTGCAACTTTACTGTACTTTTCACTTATCCTTTTGCTGAAGAATTAGCAGGTGCATGCAGTCTATTGTCTTCAATATAGTACTTCAAAATTACTCATTAAACGTATATCGTGAAAAGTAGTCTTGTGACACAAATGAATGTTCTCCCAATAGCCCTATTTATTAGTTGTTTGACCGCCACATTGTCTATTATAACCAAAGAACGACTGTAAATTCAAAATGCTACAGCGAGATTGTTCTTCCCAGTCCCCCTTCCTGAACTTCAGTTGGTTTTTAGGGTTTTCTTATGTGCAAGTCCCAACACAAACTTAAAACAAAAATATATAAAGGGGGTTCCGATCACTAGCTATTTTAAAAGAAAAAAACTTTGCTGTTTAAAAGGAGGAAAACCATTAATCTAGGAAATACAAAATGATTCTTACATCTATTAGTCCTCTCCTTGGAGTGTGCACCGTTATCATGGCAGCACTGTCCAACATGAAGGTTATCTTGTAGTTTGCATTTGTACTCACTCCCAGCTCCTGGGTAACAGAGATTAATAATTGAAATTCCAGACAGACAGTTTTACTGCTATCAATTAAAAACTTTGATTGTAACACATTATATTTGTGAAGGGGTCAGCGGCGGAGGATGAATGGAGACATGCAAAAAATAGATTTCTACTCTCCTATTCAACGAGAATAAAGTACAGAATTCTACTAACAGAAAAAACTGGTGTGAGTGTAGTATTGCAATTCCTAGGGCCAAATTTCATAAACTGACATCAGTATAAAATCAGTGAGTTCAGTGAAGAGACAAGATACAGAGAGCTTCTGACCCACCTCAGTATCATCCCTGTATCCACTACAAGCAAGAAGAGAAGAGGGGGCAATGTTCTCCAAAATTTCTAGATGATGTAGACCCCCGCTCAGTCTCTAGAGCTAAGTGTGTAACAAAGAGCGTGTGTTTTCCTTTCTTCAATTTGCTCCTGTTCCACATTATAGCCAGGCCCAAAGACCAAGCAAATATGATAGTAGTCAACATGTGGGACAGTAGAAGGGTAAGTGCCTAATGAAAGAATCAGCCTTGCAACAGATGTGGCTCACCTTTTATAGACCTGGCCACTCCTGAAACAATGGGAGCACAGACAACTTAGATCATTTATAGAAAATAATCTTTGAGTAAATGACACTGCATCATTTCTATTTCAAATCCTTTCTTAAAACTTATGTAACACTAAACTTTGCTATAATGTGTAAATTTTATTTATTCCTTTGTTGCACATACCAGAATTAAAATTCAGAACCATGCGCCAAGTAAGCACAAACCATCCACTGCAACAGCTTTCCTTCAGACATCTAGCCACACCTGAATGCCTTGCTGTTATGTACAAAGTGAATCTTCTTACAAATGAAGAGCGCTCTCTACATAGATCAGTGTCAGTGTTATACCAAAGCGAAATGCTAAACAGCATCTGAATTCCATTTATGTGTGTGTGATAAGAATAAAATTGAACTGAGTTATTCTGCCTCACTTTTGTTGCTGCAGATGTTACCTCTGAGAACTAACAGCGTGTGGTGACCCTTTAAGGACAGCTCCAGAACTTTTTTCTGTTTCAGCCCTTTAAGGCCAGGTACTTTGGGGGTGGTTGTTCCCAAATGGAGGATGCAAACTGTAGGCTAGAAGCAACATAAGCTTGAAGCTATGGAAGGGGACAACTATACAAGAGAGGTCTTCTACTCAGCTTAGAGAGAGAAGCAGCAAACTGCTATCGGTGGGAATCAAGTGACCAAGATTGAGGCCTGGACCACAGTGGGGCTCCCAGCAGAGAAGGAAACCAGGAAGGCCTGAGTGTGAAGCAGATACAGCTGAGTTTAGAGCAAATGACTGCTTTGCTATCCAGGACTACCTGCAGCCCATGGTAGAGGGAGATCACACAGGCGCCCCTGGGGCGCCGAGGTACCATCTAGAGGTAGTCTGGTTCTATCCCAGCAATCAAGGGGAGATTGTTGCATGTATCTAGGGAATGGGCTGTGGCCAAAGAAAGGCAAATTATTGGTTTTCTGGATATCTTATTTCATTAGACTTTCCTTTACCTATGACAGGACGATTGTTGGTTTTATCTAGAGTGCTGACCAACCAGAGAGGGGAAACTGAGGCAGCAGCTGCACCTCACATGAGTGGTAAGCAACCCTTTTACAAAGATATTTAATCATATATCCACATTGGTTTGAAACCATTTTTTAGTACCAGTGAACTGAAATGTAAACTCTCTGAAGTTTCCCTCGCAATAAACGCTAGCCAATAAAAAAATAAGAGCAGGAAAGTCTGACAGACCTATTTATCATAGTGAGGTACAACTGACCATAGTTAAGGCTGGGTCATGTTTACCATTCTCACCCCAATTTCATTCATAACTCAAAGCTTTCATAGCTTTGCCTGAAGTTCTCGATCACTGATCTCTATCTGAAGCTGATTTATAAAAAGACCATGACTATTCTGAGCATAAGCGAAGTGGAAAATATACTTTTCCCAATTAAAAAAAACACTCAAAAAATGGCAGCTACAAAGCCAAAACAGCAGAAGTACAAAAGGCATAAATCTGGAACTGAAACTGGTTTTGATTTGACTGAGTTTTGAGAATTTGAAAATTACAAACCAAGCACACAGCAATTTTTACTAAGATCACTAAGTGGATAGCTAAAGCTAGCTGCAAATATGTTCACAGCTAAGTCAGCTGTGCTGTCACTAGCTAATTGTCTATTGTGCTTAAATCAGTAAAGAACTGGATCTGAAAGGGCTCCTATGGACTTTGTAAGAGGCACAGGAGAGAGCAGAACTCCACCATTGGGGAAGGTGCAAGGAAAAAACGGGAGGGGTTCCCTCCTGCTGTTCTCTAGTATGCTACATGTGTATCTATGGACACTTAAAACTGCATTACATTTATGAAAAATAGTATTTGATATAATTACAGATTATATATACAAATGAGAGCAAAATCTGCATGACCAATCTAATCTCTAGCACCTCCTAGCTCATTTGTATGGAATTCTAAAATTAGGATTATTCTCAGTTTTGTGAGGGAGACTGTTTTAAAAACACTAGGAACTTTTAGAAAACCCAAACAGCTTTTTATCGCCCTGCCCACACTCCCTAACTGCTAGTATTGCTATATAAGCTGCTGAACACAGTCTGATTAAAGGTTTCAAACCCCTATCTACCAAATACTAACAACATAATAGAAACCAATGATATTTCCAGACATAACTTACTTTCATTTTAGCTTCAATCCACTTCATATTAGTAGCAGCTAAAACAAGGGGAGGAGGGAGAAGAACACTTTATCAAGATGAACCAGTGAAAGGTAAAGTTTCAGTTCTTTTAAACTATCATTTTTGTTTAACTGCTTGGTACAAGTTAAACTATCATTACATTTTCCCTCCACCACTGTCCTCAAGTTTGTTTCCTATATAAAATATTTAGTTGAAACTAATTCCTTTTAGTTTGAAAAAGCTAACAGACTAGATCAAATTCTGCACACACTTTAAAAGGCAGACTATTTAAACTAAATTAACCATTTTGCTGTAACATGATTAAAGCTAGATTAAAAAAAATTAGACCGTAGCTCAGCTCGAGACAAGCCTCAACCTGCGAGAAGACAGGAAACCAACTGGTGTGTTAGGGCAAATTAGTGACCACCCTGTAATAATGGCAACAGAGTTTTGCTTGTTTCCTGCCCCACTCTGCTGATGAATACGCTTTATCTATTGGCTGCTTTGGGATATATGCACATCATCAAGCAGCGTATGGATGTTTAACATACATCTTAATCCCTTCAATTACTTGTTAATCTGTACAAAGTAATATTCGATATTGTTTTATACCCTGTTCATTTCTTCACCACATTCATTTATTTGCCTGGGCAGTATACTGTGTTTAGCTACATAGAATCATAGAATCTCAGGGTTGGAAGGGACCTCAGGAGGTCATCTAGTCCAACCCCCTGCTCAAAGCAGGGCCAATCCCCAGTTTTTGCCCCAGATCCCTAAGTGGCCCCCTCAAGGATTGAACTCACAAGCCTGGGTTTAGCAGGCCAACGCTCAAACCACTGAGCTATCACATGAGGTCTACCATCTTTCTAAAAATAGATCTAATCACTACTGAGCATGAACCGACTACTCACTCAGGGATTAAATTCAATACAGCCAAAATTAAGGTATTGCATAAGGTTTTACAATAAACAGCAAAAGATGCAATTATATTTAACAACTTTACTGCAGCATCCCACATGCTAAACAATTCACAAGATTTTCATTTGGTAAAGAAAATAACTTACACCAAATTAC
Organism: Eretmochelys imbricata; assembly: GCF_965152235.1. NCBI lineage: Eukaryota > Metazoa > Chordata > Testudines > Cheloniidae > Eretmochelys > Eretmochelys imbricata. The sequence goes on from NC_135579.1 coordinate 2,193,482, forward strand.
AATATCATAATCTTCATATGCAGACGTCAGGAATTCATGAAGGTATGGCCTCATTAACTCTACCCCAGTTTCTGCACATGACCTATGGTCTGAGAGGAAAACAAACAACTCATTATTAGTTTAGCATATTTTTTGTTAAATCCAATTCCTGTATGGGCCCCATCAATGAAACACCCAACACTTCAAAAAAAAAACAATGAATAAATTCTCCTAAACCCTATTATACAGGGAAGTTGTATCCCCACTCTGGGAACTAAAGCAGAGAGACTGTAGCTTGCCCAAGCCTGTGGCAGAACCAAAAATGTAACATAGGTTCCCTCAGACAGAGTCCAGTTAACCATAAGACCATTTTTCCTCCTTTATTTCAAAAGGCAATATTTGTGACCATGTGCCTTAATGATTCTTACTGTCAAACACATAAGCATAACAGTCTGCCTTCATTAGAAAATGGCTTCCTGTGAAACTCTCATTATTACAGCACCTTTAACTCATGTTCTTACTAATGACTTGAATTCTGATCCTGGATTACAAACATCTCACACATAATTTTTTAGGGGGTTGGAGGAAAGGAGAGAGAAAGATAATTGGTAAGGTTTAGAGTCAAACTCCATAATGTCCCCATATCCCAATACAGTCTGTGAAGTCATAAGAAAACACTGATCTCTCAGAGAAACCATTTTGGTAGTTTTCATATGCAATGCATTATGGAGTGGTGTTTCAAAACTCCATGGAGAATCAACACTGAACTAATCTCCTCTTACCAAAAAGAGAAACATCATCACCTACAGGTTGACTTTATCATATTTAAAATAAGTGTTTTTCCATTCACTGCCACCTCAATGCCTGGGACAGCATACAAAAGGAAAATTACACCGGACCGTCGCTAGAACGCATGTCTATATAGCACAAATTCGCATATAATGTGGTTGCAGCCACGGATCCCAAATTTAAATTACTTTAATTGCAATTCATTTTAATGCGGTCCCTGCTATAATGCGGTACCGTGCATGGATCCCAAATCCCGCGTTCTAGCAAGGGTCCGGTGCATTAGGATGAAAGTATAAACTTAACTTCTCTCTGCATCCCTACGTAGCAAATTTTATGTATTGCGGCCTTAAATCAACAGTACTCAATGTTGATAAAGCACAAGGCTATTTTAAAAATAGTAGCAATGCAAGACAAAAAAAACAGTACAAGGCAGCAGTATGGTGGTACAAGCAGATGGTATTAACTGTGACTTGTAAGGGGAAAAATACCTATCAAAGGCTAACATAGTAGTTAATGAACAGACTAATTTCTTTAAAAAAAAAAGTTTGATAACTTACCAAACAGTGTGTAATCAACATCAAGTACCAACAGCTTTTTCCCTTCCCTAGGAGGATTCAGAATTTCCACTTTGTACTCTTTGACTCTGCGGGAAATTTTTAGTAGGTTTTCTTCCCTAATACAACAGTACATACAGTTATAGTTAACAAGTGAGGACTGAACATTCAGCAACATTGCAATCTTTTCTTAAAATGGCTATAACACACCTATTTTCTACTTCAACAACTTCTTCTTCAATATCAAAGTCATTGACTACATCATCATTGTCAGGGGGTGGTCCAAGGACATCCTCCTAGAGGGATGAAAAAATACAGCAGCATTAAAATAAACACAATTGAATCTCAGGATTTTGTTACAACACATTACAGGAAAAAGATAAAACTGCTTAATCTATATGCTTTTCATTTTAACAGTGGCACAATTAGTGAAACATTTCAGAGGTGCTAGAAGCACATAACAGAGCTTATACTTAAGACTGATCACTACAGCAATTATAACAAGCAAATCTATTACAGTTCTACAGGGAAGTTCATTTTACACACAAGACAGGAGCAGCAAAGTTGGTATGGTGCCATTATTCTTAAACTAACTAGTCTCTGGAACACTAGAATTTCAGTCACAATTAGGAAACACATGACAAAGTGTAGTTCATAATTTTATAGAAACAAATGGGCAAAAAGAAAATGTTTACCAAACTCTCTTCACGAGTTCCCATCATCATGATTTTAGTATTTGGTTTCAGTTTGAGAGCTCCGAGCTTAACATCATTGTCTGCAGGTTTGCCTACAATACAAGCAGATCATTGTTTTCGCACTGAAGTCGAGGGATTTCATTTGGTTTAAGATGACAGACCCATACTAAATACCATGTCATTGGAGCCTCAGTTTCCCTATGTCACTAACACGTTCAAGCATAGACTATTATGAACCTGTATTAATACAGAGTAATGCCAAACTGAAATAAAAAATTACTTATATTACAACAGCGCTTTGAATCTCCAATCAAGACAGGGGCTTCATTGCCCAGGTACTATACATAAAATCCCTCTCATACTTGCAGTTTACTTTTTTTTTTTAAAAACTTTGATGTGAAATTTCTGCAAATTATTTAAAAACAGGCATGATGTACCAATGCTAAGCAACATCCCGTGACGCGTGACATCCCTGTGAACACACCCATCCAAAATCCATAGCCATTCGGGTGGGGAGGAGAGAGCTCCACTGGGGTATACAGCTTGGACACACAAAAGCAGATTCTTCCTCTGAGTTACGCAGCTCCACCAATAACTAATGTGAAGAATTACCTTTCATTTTAAGTCCAAGCAGCTTTTGGCGCTCTGGTAGAACTCCTGTAAGGCCTTTGAGAGATTGTTTAAGATCTAACACTGTATCATCTTCTGATAATGAGGTTATAGAATATTCCTGTCCACCCCATTTTATTATGAGAGAGAGAGACATCCTTGAAGCATATGTTCAGTATTACTGCCAGCAATATCTGCAAGAAGGGAAGGGACAAAGAGATGGTGATATTAAAAAAAATACAGAAGTGAGAAAAGCATTTAATTGGAAGGCAATTAAGTTTATACTTACAGTATTTTAAAAGCTGCAGTATTACTTAGGTTGTTTGTTTAAAGTTTTTAATTTTGTATGAACTGCAGCAGCTATGACCAAGTTTTAAAACTGAGGGATAAAGTGCAGAGCTAAAACTGGGGCCTGTAGTTACATTTGTATTGAATTTAGCAGTATTATATTCATTAAGGTGCTCCAACAATGCTGATTCAATGCACATCCAGCCCAGTCTATGCTAGTAGCACCCAACTATAGTAAAGCAGCGTCACAATCATAGTCACTGCAAATCTCAGCTGCACTAAGGAACTATTAAGCAATGAGACTGTCAAGAGTGTGAGTTCTACACATGTAATTATGGAAGAACTACGTATAAAAATATTTCTAATCTTGACAGTTAGATTTAAGCATTAGCCTTCCCTACTCATTTACACCATTACAGATGTGTAATACAACACTCCAGGGCATATTTTATTGTGCCATTATCAAAGTAGGTGTGTGAAAACAAAGCCAAAACACTTGCCCAGACAATGCAATTACATCATAATAAGTACCTTATAGTTCACTCAAAACAACCCTATTGTTGATTTACTTAGTTGGTATAAATGATACTGTGTCCAAAACAGCTTACAGTTAAGTCACACACAGCAACATACAAATAGCAGAGGGAAAGAGAGATGAGTAGTATAGAGAAGGGAAGAAAACATGGTTTCTGTTGAGGTTTGAAAACGGGTGGAGAATCAGTGAGGGTACAAGGTCAAAGGAAGGCTGTTCCAGATTAGCAGGAGGGGAAGAGGAGAAGGCTCCTGTATCACCAGTGATAGATTGTCCCAAGGGACAAACAGAAGGTTGGCATTAGAAAGTGGAAAGAGCTGATGCACAGAAGTGCTGAGGACATCTACAGCAAGTGCATGGAAGTGTTTAAAAATAAGTAAGGCAAGTTGGAACTACAGACTGAAAAGAAAATTGTCAGATGCTTTAAATCTGATTTTTTTTTTTCTATTTGATGCTCTCTCCAGTGTTCTACCTCAGAATTATCTGGATCTCAGCCATACTAGTCGTATTGGAAAAACCCAGGAGGTGGGCAGGCGCATACCCACCCACTGCTAAAGGCCCCTCCCCCAGCCTAGCGGGAGGGACCACTGGACCCAGGGACCAACTGATTGCGGGGGACAACTAATGAAAAACAGGGATCGGAGTGAAGGTCAAAGGTTCAAAATGAGGATACCGGATGGGGACACTAAGCAGAGAACCCCAGACCGCGCCCACTGCTCCTCAAAGCTGTTGAGGGAGCCAGCGGACGCTGCTCAGTGGAACTCTGCCCGGATGCATGAAACTAGGGAGGAACGGAAATAGGCCCCACAGTCGCAGAGCACCCCCTCGTCTAACATCCTCCTCCTGGTATTATAGATGGAAACTTTGGCCAGAGCCAGGAGGAGGAAGTCCCGAGACCTCCTCGTCAACATGGGGCCACGGATAGGGTGTGCAAAAAGGAACAAGTGTGGGGAGAAGTGCAGCCAGAACCTCAATAAGAGGTTCTGGAGGAGCCAGAATAGGGGCTGCAACCTGGCGCATTCAAGATAGGCGTGCGCCAACAAAAGGGGAAGGCCTCAGGATGAACCGCGCCAGGTGCACGCCCGTGCTCACGGCTCCATGAAGGAGCCGTCAACTAATGTCTCCGGCGGGCCATGGGACCAAGGTGAAATAAAGGCTGGCCCACCGTGGCTCCTCACCCACTTTAGATGGAAGATAGTCCCGCCATTTGGTGTCGGGGCGGGACACGAGGGTGAGGAAATGCAGTGTATGGATCACGAGCATGTACAGATGGTTTCTGGGTGCGGTTCGAAACTGGACTGGCTGCAAGGTATGCAGCCGGCTCGGAGTGTGGGAGCGGGGAGGGCTCGCGGAACAGGGGCCCTTGGTTCCCACACCGGTAATTGAACCCGGGCCGCCTGGGTGAAAACCAGGAATCCTGACCACTAGACCACAAGGGATACTAGTGCTCACCACACCCTTGCTCTATTAGGCACAGGGAAGTAATTGTTCAATGACACCAATCAAATCAGATGAGGACAGAAGGCTTGTATAGTCCTGAGGATACCACAGTCCACACCTCCTCATTAACGCTCCTAACTGCCACATATACACAACTGAACAGGAGAGGTGATAAAAAAAATTGAGGGTTTTATTCTAAATCCTTTAAGACAGACGTGCATCCAATATTATCCTGTATGGTCGCTCAAAAAGAAAAATTATTATTTGTATTAGAGTAGCACTTAGAGGCCCCTAGCAAACTCAGACCCCATGGCAGTAAGTGATGTACAAACACAGAGTAAGAGATGATCCCTGCCCAGAAGAGTTTACAGTCTAAGTATGCAAGAGAAAGAGCATATATCCCCATGTTCCAGATGAGAAAGTAGGCCCAGACAGAATAAGTGACTTGCCCAAGATCACACAGGGAACTGGGATTGAGCCATGAATTGAAACCAGATCTCTCACATGTTAGTCCTGTGCCTAACATATAAGATCAGCCTTCCTCTCTTGTACAGCCACTTAAGCAACCATCTATTGCTGCAGGAGTACACCACCTTCAGGTGCCTGGTATCAGAAGCAGATAACAGATCTGAATTAACTTCATCCATAGCCAAGAGATCATCAGTTATCAGAACCAATCAGCTTTCTCGAATGTGCCCAGGATGGGCCTAGAAGGAAACAGCTGGATCAAAGAGAGCAAAGGACTTCATGCACTGCTGAAGCTACATCACAGCTTCCTCAAGAATCTTCCATTAAAAAAATTAAAGTGTGATAAACCTGCAGCATCAAGAGATTTTATTGGGCAAAGGTCTAGTAGTCATTTATTTAGCAACAGCTAGCATCATGCCCTCCAAAAGTGACCCCAGCACCTTCCCATTGGTCTTCACTAGCTGAGAGGAACTAGGTTCTAATTCAGATTGTGTCTGCATGTCACCCAGCACCCCCTGAACTTCAGTGAGCAACACTGGGGGAAACTTGGTCTCAGATGACTTGCCACCTCCCTCCCCCAAGACAAATAGCGCTGTCCAAATCCAAAGGCTCTTATCTGGAAAGTGAGAGAGCGCACCTCACCGTCAGGAACACTCAGCTCTGCTAGTGGATGCAAACAGATTAACCAGCTTGTTCGCCATCCAGAAGAATGTTTCCAGTTAGAAATTCAGATGTTATGGTGGAGATAAAGCTCTCTGCATCTTGCACAGCTCCAAAAGTTCTGTTTTGGTCAAACTCAGAATGACTTCCATTGCTAGGGCTCCATAGTCTCCCTTTCACTTCACCTATCATAGGTCTTCTGTATACCAGGGCTCTGAGGAGTCACAGCTTAGACCATTATTCAGAAATGGAAGACAAGACACGAGGGCCTACCAAGCTAGTAGGGGCCAGTGGGCTTACTATAACTAGGCTCCTACAACCAAGGCTCGTGACCGCTCTCATTTTTCCTTAATGCAACAGACACATGCGTAAGCACCTACACCCCAAAAGCAGGGGAGAGTTTCTAAACATGCGGGTTAGCAACTCCCACCCCCTGCACACTGAGATACCATCCCACCACCCACACTGACCGCTTCGCCCCAGGCCGCCATGTCAGCCCGTCTCCCGGGCACGCCGCAGGCCCGCACCACGAGCGGCGAGGCTACCGCCCCCCATCACCGGCGTGCCCGGGGCCTCGCCACGCGCCGTGCCGCCGGCCCCCCGCGGCCTCCTCGGCCCGTCCCGCTGCCCGCAGGCCCTCGCCAGCCAGGGCGATGGCTGGTGCCCTGCAGCCAGCGGCATCGGGGGCGCACCTGTGGCACCCACCCAGCTCAGTCCAGCCACGGCGCTGCCCCCCGGGAGCTGCCCCGCCCGCCGGGCACGGCCCGTGAGGAAGAAGCGCCCCCCCCCCCGCTGCATCCCCACGGAGCGGTGTGGGAGGGGGATCCCAGTCCCGACTGCGGGCGGCCGCAAAGGGCCCTTCGCCCCCTCACTCACCCTGGGTAACGGAACCGGCACTTTCCCGGTACCGGCCACACCGGAAGCGGAACTTGCCGTCTCCCCCGCGACCCGGAAGTAGTAGTGGAGAAGGACCCGGATGTGGCTGGACAGGCGTCAGGACTGGGCGATCCACTTCCCGCCGCCGAGCGCGCGCAGCCCACTGGTAACCCGGATGTGCGCGCGGCACCACCTGGGCAAGGGGCCTCGGCACAGTGCGCGTGCGCCCTCGAGTCTCGACGGGACGAGAGCGGGGGCAGGGGCGTCGGGAGAGAGACAAGGAGCTGAAGGGGGGGGCCGACCTGGGTGGCGGTGGGAGGGGCTGCAGCGCTGAAGGAGACCCAGGGTGGCTGGGCCTTTGGGGTGAGCCTCCCGGGTCGGGGGGCTCTGAAGGGCTAGGCCCCCGGGGAGGGGCGCTGAAGGGCAGGGAAGGGAGGCCTAGGCCCCCGGGGAGGGGGGCACTCTGAGGGGGAGGATGCTAGGCCCCTGGGGAGGGGGGGGCTCCGAAGGGCAGGGGGAGGGGGGCACTCTGAGGGGGGGATGCTAGGCCCCCGGGGAAGGGGGGCTCCGAAGGGCAGGGGGAGGGGGGCACTCTGAGGGGGAGGATGCTCGGCCCCCGGAAAGGGAGGGCTCCGAAGGGCAGAGGGGAGGAGAAGGGGGCCTAGCCCCCTGGGTAGGAGGGGATTTGAAGGGCAGGGAAGGGAGGCCTAGGCCCCCAGGAAGGGGGGGGGCTCTGAGGGGGCAGGTGTTAGGCCCCCTGGATGGGGGGGCTCTGAGGGGGAGGGGGAGTCTAGGTCCCCAGGAGGGAGGGGCTCCGTAGGGGACGTGGTGGGGGGGCGTGTCTCGGTCTCAGGAATGGTTTTCAGAGTAGCAGCCGTGTTAGTCTGTATTCGCAAAAAGAAAAGGAGGACTCTTTAGAGACACCTTAGAGACTAACCAATTTATTTGAGCATAAGCTTTCGTGAGCTACAGCTCACTTCATCGGATGCATTCACTGGAAATGAATTTTTGAATGGTTTTGTAGACTAGAAGTTATATGTGCATTTAGGGGCTGCATGCACATTGGGCTGGTTGGTATGGCTGATGGGCAAGAGGAGGCTGCATGCATGTTGGCTGGGACGCATGCCTGTGAAGGGGGTGTCCCGGCCTTAAGGGCTGGGACTGTGCAGCAGGGGTAGAGGGTGTCTAGGTGCCAGGGATGTTGTGTGTGTGTTGGGAGCTGTATCTACTTGGGGAAGCTGCCTTGGCTGTTGGGGAAGGGGAGGTTCTATATTTGTTGGCTGGGAGTTGTGGCAATGAGAAGGGTAGCAGGTAGCTCAACAACTGGCTGGTCATTAACTCAACATTTCAGGCTGGCAGAAGCAGGCTTTCATTTGTATACATGGAAAAACCCACACGCCTTAATAAATTCACTCTAAATTAGTAGCAAACGGTATTCTGTACTTGAAGGTCTGTTTACTAGATGCCCTACCCTGTTCCAGTGTGTTTCAGCTTGCTGTTTTCATAGAATTGGAAAGATAATTGTCAGCTGCAGGCAGTAAACGTGGCCTGGAATTAAATTGTTACCTGCCTATCTTATCATGGGTATTTCTGGATTCTTATCTGTAGTTAGCCAAGTTCATTAGGTATAGTATAGGGCAGGCTCTGTGAGACAAGCACTTACATGGCTAGCAAGAACATCCAGAGTTACATCAGAGGTGTAGAAGAGATATAAACCCTCCGGGCATAAGTCACCCTCTAGTTGGCAGTGTTTATGAAGAAACTTTCCATGTAAGAAGGTTGTTCCATAATTACCTGTTGTACAGTTTCTTATAAACTTCCTCTGAGGAAATTGGTGAGACCAGATACTGGATTGGATCAACTGCTGGTCTGATCCAATGTGATCATTTCTGTGTTCTTGTGACTGGGACAACCAAAGTTTGGTGAGACATCAGTGTATGAACAGTTATGAAACCAGGAGTGACAAACACTTTCCAGCTTCTTTAGGGATCCCTACCTGCCCTCAGAAATTCCAATTTAATGGGGGAAAGATAGAGGTGGTAGCTGAAGAGCAAAAACACCTAGTCCTCCTAAATGAATCCCAGGACAAATACCTGAACTTGTCTAAACCAATATGCACAAACACGTAGTTAAATTGTTCATTTATTAGGTTTACAGAATTCTGCCTTCACTCTCCTGTTTCCTACATTAATCCCCTCCTTTTTGTCCCTGTTCTCTCCAATTTCACATCCTCTCTGCTGTCCTTCCACTTACTGCTTCTCCAGAATCTTCTTTGCACTAGGCAATGTTTGAAAAATGTTCCACCACTGCTAACTCCCATTTATTGTCGACAGCATTTTGGATTTCACTAGAGTTTTCAGCATGTCATCTAACCCTGCTGGGATCATGTCTAAGGCCTTGAATACACTCAAAGTGCACTGATTTAACTAAACTGTTGTCTAAATCAATTCAGTAGAACACTATTGAATGGACACTCATAAATCAGTTTTAAGAGTAGCTAATATAAATTTAACTTAATTCAATATGTTAGCAGATTAAGCTACATTTTAAATGGTATTAACATGAGAGGGTTGTACCAAGTTAACTAAATAGATTTAGAAATGATTCAACTAAATTGATGTAATTGCTATGTGTAGTCAAGGCTTAATTGGCAAGAGGCTGAATTCTGCATTGACAACTGAAACCCAGTCTACACTAGGGCTCCCAACACTTCTAGCACCAGTTCTTTTGATTAGGCCCCAGTTAAGCTACATGCCTACAGTGGCTCTTGGTTCAGCTCACTGCATGAGACCCATTTAACACAGCATTACAGCCACCCTACAAGAGAAGATTTCCACAATGTGAGGCTCTGTTGCTGGCTACAGAAGTTCTTCAGCCACACTAGCATAGAAGTCTGAGGGCAGGTCTACACTTAGAAAAGCTGCAGCAACGCAACTGTAGCATGTTAGTAAAGATACTACCACATTGACAGAACTTCTCCCATCAGGGTAGTTAATGCACCTCCGTGAAAGGCGGTAGCTTTGTCGGCAGGAGAAGCTCGCCTGTCAACACAGTGCTATCTGTGCTAGAGGTTAGATTTTTTCATCCCCCTGAGTGATACCAATGTAAGTTTGTAGTGTAGAGCTGGCCATACTCTTTGGCCATACACCTAAAAGTTAGGTGAACCTAGCTACACCCCCTGAGAGACATTAGTTAAGCTGACCTAAGCCCTGTTGTAGACACTGCTTCCGTCAACCTACCTGCTGTAAAGGATTGGATTTACAACAGAAAAAACCCTTCTGTAGCTGTAGCAAGTGTCTATGCTACAGTGGCATAGCAGCAGCGCTGGTGTATACGTACCCTTTATTAGATGAGTGTTCATTTACTACTCTGTCAATATCTCTGGTTTTGGTAGGCTACTGAAAAGAAGTAATCCATAAATGTAGTTTTAAAAAAGCAGCACATACAAATAGAAGTCACCTTTCAATGTTCACGGAGCGTCAGGGAGATGAATAACCAATTCACAATCTTGTACCACTGCACGTTTATTTATGACAACATCGGAAAGTAATTTCTAACGGTGATCATGAGGCTCTGTTTATAGCTAGGAAAGTTTTATCTTTTTGCGGTATATTTTTTATTAAGGTATATGAAGAGGGGAAACTAACTTTTTAAAATAGAATCATTTAAATAGCTTGCCTAGTATGATTGACTTAAGAGGAGGTGGCGCTTTCTCTCTGTTGACACTTATTTTCACTCTCAGTGGATCAGGTTGTCTTTTCCAGTGAAAAAACATAGAGCTGGCATTTAGGGAGCAGGAAAACTGCCAGGTTCCTCTCATTTCTGTTTCCCTAGATTATTGTTGGCACTTATGGAGCAGATTGTGGGTTTGGTCTGAAGCCCAATGGATCCTCTGAAATCCATGCGGATTCCAGGAAATCTGTTGGAGGCAGAGGGCCACGCACTGAGAGGTTCTGTGCCTTTACATAGCTTCCAACTCCTGTTCTCTTGTGCATCTTCTTCTCATCATCATCCCAATAGATCAGGGGTGGGCAAACTACGGCCCATAGGCCGGATCTGGCCCCTCAGGGCTTTGGATTCGGCCCGCGGGATTGCCGGCCCCGTGGCGCCACGGGCCCCCTGCCGCTCCCAAAAGCGGCTGGCACCATGTCCCTGTGGTGTGGTGGGGGTGGGGCAGAGAGCTCTGTGCACTGCCCTTGCCTGTGGGTACCTCTCCCGAAGCTCCCATTGGCCAGGAACAGGGAACTGGGACTGCAGGGATGAGGTGCAGGCCGCTTCCCGGAGTGGCGCGGGGCCAGGGAGCCTGCCCTGTCCCTGGTGCGTGCCGCTGCCACCCTGGAGCCGCTCCAGGTAGGCGGTGCTGGGCCGGAGCTTGAATCCCTCCTGCACCCCATACCCCAACTCCCTGCCTTGAGCCCCCTGCTGCATCTCAACCCCCTGCCGCACTCCTCCTGCACCCCTGTCCTGAGCCCCCTCCCGCACTCCTCACCCCTTCCTGCACCACTGCCCTGAGCCCCCTCATGCACCCCAATCCCTTTCCCTGAGCCCCCTCGTACACCTTGTATGCCTCCTCTGCCCCAACCTCTTGCCCTGAGCTCCTTCCTGCACACCGCACCCTCTCCCACACCCAGCACTCCCTCCTGCACCCCAACCCCCTGCCCCAGCCGTACATTCATGGCCCTGCAAGCAATTTCCCCACCCAGATGTGGCCCTCGGGCCAAAAAAGTTTGCCCACCCCTGCAATAGACCCTTTAAATGGAGGTTCCTCAGTGCCTAGGGATCTTGACTCAGCAGTTAGTACCACCCAAGGCTATTACAACTTCTCAGCTGATTCCCATCAGGCTTGGTGTCTCACTGCACCAACTCTGCAGAGGCTACCCCTCCCCTCAAGGATCTCCTGAGTAATCACTGCGGATGGACATCATTTGAAAGGGTTTTATTTGTTTGTTTGCTGATGGCAGAAGTACTGCAGAGAAAGGAAAAATAACCTCTGCACAGAGATGATGTCCTGTAACATGGGGGTTTCCTGTTTTATGGAAGTTAGGGAATAATCGTTCAGCAGCAAACAGCCTGATTTCTTACATGTGAAAACTCGAGTAGAAGTTGTAAAAAGTCTTAATTTGATACTTTTGGGCCTCACTAAATAAACTATATGTGATGGAGGAGTTTACAAAAATATGTAATTTTAAGAGACACTGAGAAGCAGCAGATAATGAGCTTTTTCCCCAAAATGGCAGTTACACCTTTAAAATGCATCTCACATACTGTTTGTTGTGTCTATCTCAGACAAGAAGACATTTTCCTAGAAATCATATTTTCCTTTTATGACATGCATTTGTCCTCTGTTGACGTGTCCCTCTATGGGGGAGCTTCCAGACTTGTACATAGCAATTAACAAAGTCGTATTTTGCGATTAAAACGTTCTGCTACATAGGAACACTACCCTCCCCCATACTCCTACAAGGCTGGTTCCCATTTCCTCTCTCTTCAAAGATGTTGAGTAGGAAAATGTCACGTAGTTTGGTAGTTTCCCTGTCTCTGAAATCTTTGATGGTTCTTACAAGTCTAAGAGAAAAATAATGAAGTAAAAAAGTAAGTAAGCTTTCTTATTTGGTCTGGGGAATGAAGCTGAAGAGAAGAGGTCATTTTAGGCCTCAATGTTTATACTGCATACTTTGTTCCTGGGATATGATGCACAAATTATTTTTATTATTGGTATTGTGATAATGACAAGAAGCCCCAGCCAGGGAGCAGGACCCCATTGTGCTAGGCACAATACAAGCATTTAACTAATAATTGCAACACCCCTGTGGTGTAGATCATTTCCTAGCTGGGGAAACTGAGGCACGCAGACCCAAATTCAATACTGGCATAAGTGGATGCAATTCTAAATTTGGTCCAGAGTGGGTTAAGTGACTTGTCTAAGCCCACACAGAATTAAAGTCTGGGAGCTGGTGGTACCTAGTTTCATGTTAAATCTAGACAGCACAGTCTCTTCTGTGTAGTTAAAGGGTAAGTCTTGTGGACAGTGCTCCCTGGGTACAGAATGGGGTAACTGTAACTGCAGGAAATCAAGAACAAAAATACATGGAAATGTTAAAAGCAAGCCTTCCCTCCTGCCTCTCCTCATGTCCTCTCTGTCCTGGTATGCTCCAGAATGAAATAAAAGAGGTGGTGGCACATCAAACCGATGCGCACTGGCTCCATTCCAGCAGCTCATGTTCCTGGCAGGCACTGCTGAGCATCTTGCAAAATGTGTTCCTGTGCATACGTGCAGAAGCCAAGTGGTTGACTTCCTAAAGTGTGATGCATATTGCATATTAGAGAGCAGGATCAAACTCTTAGAGCAGCCGCAGTACGTAGCTCTATTTGGGAAATGGAACAAAAGGATCCTTTAAAATGGCCGTTAAAAATAGAAAACAGTTAGTATGGAAGTCTCAGACAGAAAGCTGCCTTCAGGAATGCTCTATTAAGGAAAAATTCTAGATTGTGAAGAGTGAATGAGTTAGAAAGCAAAAGTAACAACATTGCAAGCCTGAGGTGTTGAGCATCTGCCATTCTTACTGACTGCAATGGGTGCTGGAGCAGGGCCTTAATGTGGTATGGATTATAGATGGGCCGACTGTCCAGAATTTTAGGCTTTGCAAGCCCCTCACTGTTTTTTGGTTTGGAAAAATCATCTGAATCGGTGACATTCCCCCACCCTCCCTCTAACTTAAACACATGCCAGGAAAAAAAATGTAAAGGGGAGTCTGTGTTCTCAGGGACAGAAGAACCCCTACATTCAGTGCACCAGTGGGTGTTTTGTGGGTGTTATTTTTTAAATCAAGTTTTATTAATCTTGGTCTCCCATTTCAGCCTTTTTTGCACAGTTTCATGTTTGTCTTTCCTTTTGCTCCACACCCTGCTCCCTTTTTCATAGTCTCTCAGAAGGGGTAGGTGACTCCAATAGCATCTGAGTACATGGTAAACATTAAAACCTATAGTATCTGAATAGGTTCAAAGTTTTGCAAAATGAGTTTGTTCATACCAAGTGTAGCTTTTATTCAGGCCTGCACTGCTTGTCATGACCAGTGATTGTCAATGTAATGTAACAGGCAGCATGATCTTCTAGTGAATTTTGTGCCCAGTCATGACATTTAGGAACTCCTGAATTTGTATGATGGCTCTGATCTGAGTCACTGTGTAGCTTTAGGCAAGTCACTTAGGGTTAAATTTCCAAGTGTTCACTAATTTGGGGTGTATCTGTTGTAAGGGGACCATTTGGAGAGACAGTGGTGTCTCAAGTTTAAACTGAAACACTCAGTATTAGTGGACACTTGAAAATATAAGCCTTCCCTAGTCTGTATCTCAGCTTCCCCATCTATAAAATCGAGTTTACAGTACTTATATAGCTACTTCACCGGAGTGTTGTGAGGATTGTTTAATATCGGTGTTGATACATGCTGTAATTACTAGAGGGTGGCATAATATGTATGATCTGATTCATCACTTCCTGAATCTGAACATTGGCTTTCTTCCACTCTTGGACCCAATTTTATTTATTTCTGTTGTTGTTATGTTCTAGGTTACCTGGAGTTGGAGAAGGATGTTGGGCGCCTTAGTAAGATAGATAATTGTGGTACTTTTGCTTGCAGAGAAAATATTCATTCATCACTTTACCTGCACCTCCAGCTCTCTCTTCTACCTGATGTTTTAGAGCTTCTCAATACAGAGACTAGCACATTACTACTTAGGCAGTGGTAAACGCTGTATATTTTGGGACTATAGATTTTTCTTGGGTCCGCGTCGTTCATTATTATGATAATGATAAAATCTTGATTTCTTTCTTGCTGATTTTTGGTCTTTCCTGTATGATTCTCAATGATGATGTGAGAAACGGTATCTTGGAAAGTTTGGAAGTAGAGATGGGGGAGAGATGGACTGACAGGGCCAGGAGACTGGGAACAGGAAGATGGGAGGGGAAGAATTGGGAGCCTGAGGGGAGAGGAGGAAGACAGATTAAGAGTTTAGGGGGGTTGTGGGAGGGTTCTGGGAGCCAGGGGGAGACAGTCTGGAGATGACTAGTCAAGGACACTTGGAATTGGGGGAAGACAGATCAAATGAGGAGCTTAGGGTGGGGGGGAATATGGGGCAGCTGGGCAAGAAGACTGGGAGCCTGTGCGGGAAATGACAGATCAGATGTGGAGACTGACTCAAGGTGGAAACTAAGACTGGCAGGGCAATGAGACTAGAACTGGGATGAAGTCTAGGGCTGGGTAGGCAAGGAGAATGGGATGAGGAGGCAGGGGTGGGGAACATAGGACTGGTTGAAGGGAATGGGTCAGAAGGGGTCATACTTGGGGACAATAGTCAGAGGTGACTGTGCCCACTAGAGAACACTCCCTTCCAAAGCCTGGAATGGAACCCAAGATTCCTGAGTCTTCTCATTCTTCTGTCAGCAAATAGCTGTGAAACCCACTGGCAAAGGATGCTTCTTATCCCACTCTAGTGGCTGGTCAACAGAGAGGGTGACAACCTACCACTGCCATGAGTTACTCTGTTAGAAGAACTGGCAGAGGTCTGTGCTGTGGATCCAAAGGACACAGTGCTGACAGCCAAGTGGGAGTCAGTATGATTCCACATAATGGAATTTCTGTTTATTCAGTTTTCTCCTTTAAAAAACCTTGGAAATTGCACACTAAAAAGTATGTTTCAAAAAATGAGATGATCACGTACTATTTTTCCACAGGACCCTTGCCTCATTCACAGGAAGAACCTTCTCTGGCATTGTGTAGTAAAGGAATATGTCTGTAGGACTGCTGCTTCATTTGTTGCAGAAGTTCAAAGGTGTGTAATACATGATGCAGGGGATTACGGGAAGAGAAAAGGTGGTCTCATGTAGGCAGTTGAATGCTGCTCTGGAGAATTGGATTCTATACGTTCCTCTCCTAGAGTTCCGATGTGATGCGCTTAAACCATACTTTTCATAGGTGGTCACTAATTGTGCGTTCCTAATTGCTGGGTGCCAGATATGAGACCTGTCTGGCATGAGGTCAGATCTGCAGAAGTGCTGAGCGCTCACAACTGTGACTGAAGTCCATGGAAGCTGTGCTTCCATTGGGAATTCAGCACCTAAATATCTCTGAGGATTTGGATCTAGGTGACTCAGATTGGGAACCCAGAGTTAGTGGATACTTTTGACCTTACTCTCTCTGTGCCTCAGCTCCCCACCTGTAAATAGCACCCTCTCACCTTACAGGGGAGTTGTGAAGATAATTAATTAGTGTAAACACTTAGATACCATAGTGATGAGCACCATAGAAAAGACCATGAGGAAATCCATAATTCTTTGTACAGAGCCAAGTTTGAATAGTGTGCAGTAAATAAGTCCTGGTGCCACACACACAACAATGAGAATAAAAAAAAATACTGATAGCTGCTGCTCCTCGTTAAGTGAGCACCGTGAATCCTGTGCTCTGAATGAGGCAGGGGTCCTGTGCGGGAAAAATAGTATGTGATCATGTAACTAAAGACTGTCCTAATGCATGAGCAAAATCGGACATTTCCTAACTTTTCAGTGCCCGACTTTGCAACTTTAATAATGTTCTTTTGACACAGTTTGTGTGTATAATCATTACACTTCATTATGTCACTGTACCTAATACATACAAAGATTAACTTTTATTTGTGTGTGTGTAAGTAAATTAACATAAATGTTTCTTGCAATAATTGCATGGAAAACACTAAAATACAAAGTCTCCAATCATTTTCCATCTTGGACATACATTGCATTTTCATCCAGGCCAGTGTTTCTGCTGTCCTTGAAATCCCCTTGTGACGTTATTGACTTAAGCTGGGACTGTACAGATCATTATTGCAACCAAAGTCCTGTAGTGGCACCAAATCTTGTATAAAGGGGGGTCAAATAAGGTGTCTAAGACAAGGTTATGATTATACTGTCTATATGTGTGTATTATTTTTGTAGTTAAAGTTATGAATATTGCCTCTATACTATCAGTATTTCAAACTTGTGCTATGCTTCTGGGGAACACTCCAGACAAGCTGGTGTCAGCTCTGCCTAGCCTGCTTGATAGCCCATTAAGGACCATCAGCTATACAATTGACCCATTGAGAAAAGGCAGCCTCGCCTTATGACTCAGCAAGGTATGCAGGGACATGCCTATGGACAGAACTCTGAGGTTTTTCCATGCCGTGTGATGGACAGCTTGTCTTTGGGACAAAGAAAAAAAGACCACAGGGCAAGAGAATATAAAAAACTGCTGCAGCTCCTCCACCTTGTCTTCAATCCTGCTTCTGACCTCTGGAGGAACTTTGATACACTGAAGCTTTGAAGGAAGGACTGAATGACCCATCCCAGCTGGAGATGTTCTCCAGAGACTTGATTTGAACCTGCCGTTTATTCTATCACTGCTGCAAGCCTGAACCAAGAACTTTGCCATTACTAATGACAGGTTCCAGCCGTGTTAGTCTGTATTCGCAAAAAGAAAAGGAGTACTTGTGGCATCTTAGAGACTAACCAATTTATTTGAGCATGAGCTTTCGTGTGAGCTACAGCTCACTTCATCGGACGCACCATCCGATGCATCATCCGATGAAGTGAGCTGTAGCTCACGAAAGCTCATGCTCAGATAAATTGGTTAGTCTCTAAGGTGCCACAAGTACTCCTTTTCTTTTTGCCATTACTGTATGTCATTGATTCCATTTAACCAATTCTAGCTCTCATCTCTATCTTTTTCCTTTTATGAATGAACCTTTAGATTTTAGATTCTAAAGGATTGGTAACAGCGTGATTTGTGGGTAAGATCTGATTTGTATATTGACCTGGGTCTGGGGCTTGGTCCTTTGGGATTGAGAGAACCTTTTTTCTTTTACTGGGGTATTGGTTTTCATAACCATTTGTCCCCATAACGAGTGGCACTGGTGGTGATCCTGGGAAACTGGAGTGTCTAAGGGAATTGCTTGTGTGACTTGTGGTTAGCCAGTGAGGTAAAACCAAAGTCTTCTCTGTCTGACTGGTTTCCTTTGCCTTGGTGTGCATAGAAACCCCAGCCTTGGGCTGTAACTGCCCTGCTTTCAGCAGTTTGTCCTGAATTGGCACACTCAGTTGGGTCCCACCAGAACCAGCATCATTACACCCCTCAAAGAAACTTTGTGTCTGATTTGAGGTGTTGGCACATGTCCAGCCACTGTCACCAGCTTCCACATTATCTCTGAGCTATGAGAAGGTCTTTTGAAAGTTTTAATGAGATGCCTCCGTGCAGGCTTTTCTTCGGACTTCAACAGAGCTTTTGTTTCTGATATGTGCCAGCTCTTTTTCTGCTGATTGCTAAAAGTTTGGAATCCAAATTGTTTCCCTGTGTTACTAACGAGATGTAAATGATAACTGAATTCAGAATTCAGAAGTACAATAATGGAGAATCATAAAAGGCCTTTGAAATCACTGACAAGTGAAGCAGAACGATTTTTAAAAATATGACACTGGAGCAATTGCAAAGCCATGTACCTGGTCTACCCATTAGAAGCTTGTGTCTTTCTGAACGAAAACATTTTTCAGAATGAAAAACATGAGAGATGATAGACAAAACAAAAACTGGGATTGGATTCTTATCATTTGCTTGCACACTGAAAGGAAAACTCATAGATTGTTATAATACCCTTATTACATAAATACTTACCAAATAAGAATAGAAACATATAAAAAAAGGAATTTTCAAAACCTTTCCTATAAATGACTGTCACATTATCTGTAACTGTGAGTGATGTGATGGTTCTCTCTGTGTAAGATGCCATTTTCATGCTTCCCAGCAGGAGTACCACTGATTATATGGAGTAGGACTCACAGGTGCTGATACTGCACCATTAAAGCCAATGGGAGCTTTGCCATTGATTTCAATGAATGTAGTCTGAATCCGACAGAAACAGAAGTTACTTGTATGTAGACTCTACATTGTAGAGAAAGAAGATAGGGGAATTTTCAAATGGTCATCTTTGAGTGTTTTGAAGAAGGTTTGGGGCACTCAGACCAGGGGAATTTTCAAAGAATGGACAGAGCTTGTTCTTTGAATATCTGTTCTCAGTAGCACTGGATGGCTTCAGATCTAACGCTACACCTCTGTAGAATCTGTGCCTCTGTGGGAAGTCCTCCAGTCCTCATGTAAGGTTTCAGAGTAACAGCCATGTTAGTCTGTATTCGCAAAAAGAAAAGGAGTACTTGTGGCACCTTAGACCAATTTATTTGAGCATAAGCTTTCGTGAGCTACAGCTGACTTCATCGGATGCATACTGTGGAAAGTGTAGAAGATCTTTTTATATACACACAAAGCATGAAAAAATACCTCCTCCCACCCCACTCTCCTGCTGGTAATAGCTTATCTAAAGTGATCACTCTCCTTACAATGTGTATGATAATCAAGTTGGGCCATTTCCAGCACAAATCCAGGTTTTCTCACCCCACCACCACCACCACCATACACACAAACCCACTCTCCTGCTGGTAATAGCTTATCTAAAGTGACCACTCTCCTTACAATGTGTATGATAATCAAGGTGGGCCATTTTCAGCACAAATCCAGGGTTTAACAAGGACGTCTGAAGGGGGGGGGGTAGGAAAAAACAAAGGGAAATAGGTTACCTTGCATAATAACTTAGCCACTCCCAGTCTCTATTCAAGCCTAAGTTAATTGTATCAAATTTGCAAATGAATTCCAATTCAACAGTTTCTCGCTGGAGTCTGGATTTGAAGTTTTTCTGTTGTAATATCGCAACTTTCATGTCTGTAATCGCGTGACCAGAGAGATTGAAGTGTTCTCCGACTGGTTTATGAATGTTATAATTCTTGACATCTGATTTGTGTCCATTTATTCTTTTACGTAGAGACTGTCCAGTTTGACCAATGTACATGGCAGAGGGGCATTGCTGGCACATGATGGCATATATCACACTGGTGGGTGTGCAGGTGAACGAGCCTCTGATAGTGTGGCTGATGTTATTAGGCCCTGTGATGGTGTCCCCTGAATAGATATGTGGGCACAGTTGGCAACGGGCTTTGTTGCAAGAATAGGTTCCTGGGTTAGTGGTTCTGTTGTGTGGTATGTGGTTGCTGGTGAGTATTTGCTTCAGGTTGGGGGGCTGTCTGTAGGCAAGGACCCTTGTAAGTTAGACATGGGAGGAAAAACTTACGTTGGATAGTCCATCCCCTGGACACAACAAGATTTTTGCCTTCTGAATAGTTTTAGTGCTTTTGTGCTGCTTAATTTGAAATGCTTCGAACAATGGAGCTTTACAATTAATAAACCATAAGGACAAATTCATTACTCAGACTTGGCTGTAACTCTTGCTTTACCACACACAACACACATTTAGACCCCAGTTCTGCAGCCCTTACTCATATGAGTATTCCTATGGAACTATTTACAGTAGTAAGGGCTATGGGACTGGGTCTTTAAACAATACTTCCTGCCGTTCAGGGCTGTGGTATGAGAGAACTGACTGTGACACAAAATATTCTCTCCAGCTGAAAAAGATGACAAAGCATCACAACAAAAGGTCAATTATCTCCTAGCAGGTCCTGCAACAAAGGCACTATTGAAATTAAAGTACACTATTGAAGAAGATTTTGTAAGTTTTTGCAGTGTTGCAGCCATTTTGGTCCCAGGATCTGATAGAGACAGAGTAGGTGAGATAAGCTCGAAAGCTTGTTCAGTTGGTCCCATAAAAGATACTGCATCACTTACCTGTCTCTTATAGTAAGTTTTAATATTTTTAATTGCTAAATCATTGTGTGCTTTACAACAGGGTTTCACTGAATTTCATTTTTAAAACATAAATGTAGAGGTGTCTATAGAAAAATCCATCCAGAGACTATATCCCTGAATTTTACCAGATGTTGAGGGCTGATTTTCTGATTTATAGCATAGCCTGTTATATCTTTCAAATCTGAAACAGGCAGAACTGAGACTTGGCCAAGAGTCGTTAGCATTTAAAAAAATAATCTTTCATCATAATTTAAACCAAGCCTCTGACTTTAGTGACATTTTTGGAGAAGAGGAATGGTAACAAACTTGTTTTAGGGCTTCAGTTACGTAGCTGCCGACATTTTAAATATATACTAGACACATCTTTCAAGTCTCTTACTGTAGTTAGAGGGAGACTCCCTTATTTGGAATTGATCACAAAGCATTTTTCAGTCTTTCCCTCTTGCAAGAATTTTGCTTTGTCTTCTGGTTGAGACATGAAGCAGATGTTGTGTGCTCTCTTATAGTTATTGAAGAGGTTGTCGCACTTTTGAAAAAGATGTGTTAGGTCTTGTGTCTTGACCAAATTCCCCCTTGGATAACTGGATTCTTTTCAGAGGTTAGATTTTGCTATGAGGGGAGCTAGAGGAAAAAATCCCAAACCCAATTGTCTGTCCCTAATTCCCACTGTAATTTCCCTCAACTGCAATATTCTTCACTTCCTGTCCTAAATCGTAGCTATTTGTTGCTAAACCGCAGCTGTGATCCAGCTCAGGGGTGGCTGCATTTCAGTGTTTGGTAAGGTGATCGCCATACAGCCCTTACCTACCTATCCAGAGAGCTGCAATGCTCAGTCCGGTACTATTTGGCAAGCGCGGGACAATCCGCAGACATGTGAAGCGTTGAGACATCCCCCCCCACACACACACACGTACGAGTCTCGCTGGAGACAGAGCCCGGAGCAGTGAGTCTGTAACCAGAAAACAACACTAAGGAGAGAAACGAAGAGGGGGGCTCGCGAGGGCGGCAGCTTGCAGGCCCGGGGCCAAGTGCCCCAGAAGGGGAAATGCACTGTGCACCTGGGGGGGAGGGAGGGGTGTGACGAAGCTCGGGGCAGCTGCAGACACCAAGATTTGGGGGGGCTGTATACATAGGGGGAGCTTCGTGCACCGATGTGCCGGGGGGTGCACAGATGGGGGGACAGGGGGAGCCTCGTGCACAGATGTGCTGGGGGGGTGCACACATGGGGGGGCATGCAGGAGGAGCCTCGTGCACCGATGTGTCGTGGGGGGTGCATGCAGGGGGAGCCTCGTGCACTGATGTGCCTGCGGTGCACACATGGGGGGTGTACCTAAGGGGAGCCTCGTGCACAGATGTGCTGGGGGGATGCACACATGGGGGGGGTGCACGCAGCGGAAGCCTCGTGCACTGATGTGCCGTGGAGGGTGCATGCAGGAGGGGACAGGGGGTGCCTCGTGCACAGATGTGCTGGGGGGATGCACACGTGGGGGGTGCACGCAGGGGGTGCCTCGTGCACTGATGTGCCGTGGGGGGTGCATGCAGGGGGGGAGAGGGGGTGCCTCGTGCACAGATGTGCCGGGGGGGTGCACACATGGGGGGGTGCACGCAGGGGGTGGCAGGAGGTGCCTCGTGCACCGATGTGCCGGGGGGGTGCACACATGGGGGGTGCACGCAGGGGGAGCCTCGTGCGCCCATATGCCGGGGGGGTGCACACATGGGGGACAGGGGGAGCCTCGTGCACCGGCGGCCCGGGCCGGGGAGGAGCTGGAGGCGCCGCGCTCCGAGCCGCGCACCGCCCGGCGGAGGGGGGGGGGGGCTGCCCGGACCGACGCGCCCCCCGCGCGGGCCCAGTGGCGGCGCTGCTGCGGGGGGGCGGGGCGGCGCCGGGAGCGGTACTTTGTCTCCGCGCGGCCCGCGCATGCGCCGCCCGCTGGCGGGGCGGGGCCTGGAGCCGGGGCCGGGCGCAGCGGGGCCTGGAGCTCGCTCGGGGCGCCGGGAGCCGCGCGGGGAGGATGGTGCCGGCGGGAGACGCTCTGCCGCCGCCGCCCCCGCTGAGCCAGCGCAGGCCGGGCACCGAGCCGCGGCTCTGACTGAGACCCGCCCGCCCGGGGAGGAGCCACCCTCGCCGGCCCAGGTAACTGGCCGCCCTCCGGGGGCCCCTTGAGCCCCCGCTCGCTTCACAGATACCCCCGGTTCCCCCCTCCCCCAACCGGCCCCCCCCCCGAATCCCCCCCGAGGGGGCCCCTGAGGCCCCCCCCCCCGCGTCCCCTCGAGGGGCCCCGTGAGCCCCCCCCACTCTCTCCACAAATACCTCCGTCCCCCTCCCCGCCCGACTCCCCAAATTCCCCGCGGCCCCAAGGGTCCCCCGAGCCTCTGCCCCCCTTCCGCATTCCCCCGTGAGCCTCCCAAGCAGCCTTCCCCCCGATTAGCCCCCCCATCCCCAGGCCCCCCCTCCGAGGGCCCCCTGGAAACCCCCCCCCACTCTCTCTCTCAACAAATGCCCCTTGAGGGGCCCCCCGATCCCCCCTCCCCGACCCCGAATCCTCCGCCGTCTCCGCGAATCCTCCCCTTGGGTGGGGGGGGCTGAATCCTTCGCCCCCCGTCCCCTCCCCCGATACCCCTACTCCACCCCAGTTCTCCTCCTCCGCTGGGCCTCTGGGTCTGGCTCGTGTGGCCCCCCCGCCCCGCCCCGCCCCGGCCGCGGGGAAGGGCGGCGGGGGGAATTCCCCGGCCGGCGGGTCCCGGTTTGCAGCGAGCCGTGCCGGGGTTACTGGAGTTCAGGCGCCGCTGAGCTCAGCGCGGCCCGAGCGGAGGATGCGGGGGGCTCTGCAGCAGCAGCAGCAGCAAAGATTAACGGGACATCTCGCATTGCAGTCCGGGGCGAACAGGAAATAGGGCCCTGGCTGGAAAGGCACTGGGATGGGGAGGGGGCGGCGGAATTGGGTTTACAAACAGAGAGCTGGGCTGTTGATGCGGCGCTTGACTCGAGCCCAGAGGATGAGCCGGTGCTGCAGTCGTGACCGAGGTTTATGGCTCAGTGGTAGAGGCTGCGGTGCTCTGGTTCCCTGTGTCTCTGTTTACATGCTGGTCTTGCAGCCCTCGGAGAAGGGGACAGGACTGTAAAGAGCGCTAACGCTTTCTTGAGGGCAGACACTGCAAGTTTTTATGTGTGAGAAACAGCCCCTACAGCAGACTTTGTGAAATTCAGGTAAGGAAGTGAGAAGGGGAGAGGCCCGGTTATTTTAAAAGCCTGTGATGATGGTTATGTAAGAGGCATTCTCTTTCTCCGTCTGGTTAACTTTCTCTGCCTTTATCGCTGATGTCACTTTAGTTGTTTCTTCAAGATCTTCCTTCTCTCTTTACAATAAGGCTTGTGACGTGGTTTTGTATCTTGAATTTTAGTGTACGATGGAGTATGGTGCCATGTGTTATGTGCCTTTGACGTATGGACTGTTATCAGAATGATGCCTCCCTTTCAGATATAACAGCACTTTGCAAGGGGGAAGAAGAGTATGCGTAAGAATAAGATGCTGTGGGGGGGGACGTTTTTCAAGTTTTAAAAAAAAATTAGCACACAAAGCAAAATTGGTTTTGCCTACAAAAAGGAACTGTTTTGATTGTCCATTAACTAGAAGACTTCTGGAAGACCTTTGAGACACAACTCTTAAGTGGTTTGTTTGCATGTGATATTTTAATTGAAAATATTTTTTACTTAGGCTTTAAAAAACAAAAATTAGGTGGTGCTGTGGTCCCTTCAATGTGTGTGTGAACTCTCTTCTGTAGTTTTAGTACAAAAATTTTCTCTACCAATTCATCTTCTGGACTACTATGCTTTGATTTTTTGGATTAAATCTGGTTAGACTGCAGTACATTTTTTAAATGTAATGTATCCTCTAGGTTTCAAACTGAAAAAAACAGGA
The DNA here is from genome assembly GCF_965152235.1 of Eretmochelys imbricata. Classification (NCBI taxonomy): domain Eukaryota; kingdom Metazoa; phylum Chordata; order Testudines; family Cheloniidae; genus Eretmochelys; species Eretmochelys imbricata. The sequence continues at coordinate 2,218,049 of NC_135579.1, forward strand.
AACCATTCTGGTTTTTGTTTGATCACACTGATGTGTAGTTTAGTAAAAAAACAAAGCTTTCATTAGAAATTCATTTTTTTCTCTTCTGTAAGACACTGCAGATATTAAATCATCACAATCCATTATTGTGGCTGTCCATGCCAACTATTTTAAATGATCAGCTATCTGTGAAGGAGAGAAACTGCAGCTATGCCTTGGTTTTAGTCAGCCTACTACTATTCATTGCAAGATGTTAGGATTAACATTTTCCTGTTCCGAAGACATGTAGGAAGCTTTGTTTTAATCCCTAAATTCATTAATATTGTTGCATGATGTAATGAGGAATTGGTGGTCTTTGAGAGAGATTTTATGTAGCAGGATTGTAACCATTTTACAATACAGAACAATGGATGTTCTTCCTGGGTCCAAAATATAGTGGGCCGATGTTTATCTTGCTTACACCAGTTTCATGCTGTTGTAAATCCATTGAAGTTACTATTAATTCAGACTGTGTTTGAGCAGACACCAGGGACCTTTGTTGAAGCTGATGGAAATAGATTACTGCCTCAGTTCTTAGCAGTTTAACTCTGTGGGATAGATTTTAAGAAAAAAATGCACATAAAGCCAATAAAACAGTAAATGGATTGGTATGTGTCTTTGAAATTTGTCATCTGCCTTATGCTTGGTATTGGCTTCTTTAAAAAAAAAAAATCTCCATGCTGTTTACTAGACTGGAGATGAAGACTCATTGCTGTTGGTTCCCTTTTATGGAGACTGTAGGTAATTTCTATTTCAATCCACTAGAACACAGTTTTATATTTAATTTTAAATTTGTGCTTTTTTGGACCCAAGTACTACATAGAATGTCATTTTAACTATAAGTGAATATACCTTTTTTAACATGTATGTTTGTGGTTATAAAAATTAAGCTAATGGGAATTATATGTTCTAGATACACTGTAAATACTCTCCACATGCCATAGCTGCAGTCATTAAACACTGTGACATATCAGTATCACTTGCATTTACTTTTGTAAGATTCATTTTGCTTTTGGATAAGGGTGATCTGCCTAAGTCACTCCCTTATGAAATTGTTTTTTTTAACTTTTGTCTTAGGCCCTGATTCTGCAAAGTCTTACCTGCTTAACTTTACATACATCCCCCTGAAGTAAACAGCTTCTTGCATTTTGTAAAATTAAGCATGCATATAATTTTTTGCAGGATATAGGGTTCTTAGATTGTAGTATAATTGAATTCTGGATGTTTTTCACCTTAAGAAAGATGTTTTACAGCCCTCTGAAACGTCCTACAGTACATCATCCCGGTATATTCTTGTGAAAGTTTTAATGTGTTCGCATCTTGAGTTTCCATGTTTTTTAATTTTTTTTTCCTAATGGCAGCAGCCTTTCATTCTTCTTTGCTATCATGTAAATCTAGTTGTAGGGAAAAATGCAAGACTGTTTGACAGTCCTGGAGACTGAAGCTTCCTAAATGCCCACGGTGCTTCAATGTTGAGCTAGAGGAATCCTCTCTAAAGCCCTGTCCACGCTACATCATCTAACTGATTGTGTAACCAATTACTGTCATGGCTAAATGTTGCTTGTGTCCGCATACAAGTACCTAAAAGTAGGTTAGTAACAATGGTTAGTATCACCCTCTTACATAGTTGTGGTTCCTATAACAAGTTCAGCACACTGTTTCTTTGCAGGGTGTACAGGATATCCTCAGTGGGCCCACTTACTCAGTTTGGCTGGTAGTTAGACAAGACATCCAATATTGCATTATCCCATATACTTCTGTCCTTGCTCTACAAGCATGTGCTCTGGGCACTCTTGTCCCCTGCAGAGGCACTATAGGGTAGCTGCCCAGATTTTCCTAGAATACACTGATACAAACATAGTTAGGTGGACTCACAAATACAGTTGTGATGGCAAAAAAGCTGCTTTGTAAGCACAAACTGATTGGCTAAGGTGACCAAGCCTCTGGCTGGTTAGAAGATGTAGAGTTGGACAGGATCTAAGGGTGTTTCAGTCTCCATGTCAATTCGCTCTTTGGCATTTCTGCTGAAATGTTCACATAGAGATGCAATTTGTTATGGTATTGTTAAAGATGTGCTCTCCTGTCTTCAAAGAATTGGACTGAAACCACCAACTAATTTCACACAGTTCACAAAACAGGCAGCCACTCTTACTTTATCTGGATTTGAACTGGTGATATATAAATGAAAGGTTCTGTGTTTCTGTCATTCCCCTGGCTTATTGGGTTCTATGTTGGTTTGTTTACCCCCTTTTCCAACAAACTTTAGCCAGAGTTCAGTCTTCTTGGGAGACAAGTTTTTGTGATTTGGGTGTAAAGAATAGACGAGGCATATCATATTTTACAGTCTGTCTTTAAAGAATACAGCTGCTGTGAAACAATTAGGTGCTTTGGTTGGCACTGTAGGAATATAGAGGATGACACATTCTTTGCCTCTTATTATTTATAACCTAAATCAAATACAGACAATGCATTACAGGCCAAACTGGACCCTGCAAACTTACTCATGGTGCCTCAGATGTATGTGTAGTCCTGTTTTCTTCAGTGGGACTAAGTAAGGTGCTTAAAGTTAGGCACATGTATATGTTTGGCAGGATTGGTGCCTAAATAGATGGGCAGTATCAAAGACATATGTTGCACTCTTTATGTACACACACACAGTGTGTGTGTGTACATACATAACAGTATATGGTAGAAAGAAAAGGAGTACTTGTGACACCTTAGAGACTAACAAATTTATTTGAGCATAAGCTTTCGTGAGCTACAGCTCATTTCATCGGATGCATTCAGTCCACTAGATTGAATGCCTCAATTCATATTTGTCTTCAATTTTGGGTGGGTTATTGGACCCTGAATGTTTTACTTTTCATTTAACAATTCACTTGCTTTTTAGGTGAAAATAGCGACCTCTGTTCACTTGATCTTGTCAGTGCTCTAACCATTCATTTTATTGCACCATGTAGGAAAAAATACGGTGTATGCTCATAACTTCTTGTTCAAATAACAACAAGGCTATGTCTGCTTGCAGTACTGCCTCATTGTAAAACTTTTAGAATTTAAACTCTAAATTCCATCTTGATATGATTTGAAATTGCTGAGCTCCTATAGTAAACCATGAAAACTGCTTTTTAGCGGAAGTGCTGACAAGTCCCTAATTATAGTGTTACGATGCATAATACTAATTTTCCATTTGCAGCTTTAGTATAAGTTATTTGCAAGTCTGCACCATATCCAGCCTCTCTTTGCAAAATATTAGTATGCTGTCATTGTTGGCAGGCCAAGAACATACCCTCATTTAAAAATTACATGCAATTCATACATTTTTACTTCCTTGAGCTGGGGCAGGAAGAAAAGAGTTTAATGAAAGCTCTGGAAACAGAACTGTTCTGCTGGATCATCAGTCCCAAACCCAAAATATTGGACTTCTCTGTGGACTTGTATCAGCACTGGCTTTTTCTGTGTATTTGGCACATAACATTGTCCCTCCATTCTGTCTTGTTCTTGTATATTTCAACTCTATGCCAGTTTACAAGAATCCAACTCTCTGAAGAACTCAGAATTGTTTTATATTTCATATCTCCTGCTCCCAAGAACAGAGCGGACATGCATAACACAGAAGCATTGAGATGTGCGTGCAGGCACTCAGAGCACAGCTGGTGGGTCTAATTTTAGGCTTACCAGCCTTGACATTGAATCTTTTAATAGTCCTTAGTCAAAACAGTCTCTGATGCAGCTAGGTGTTCCATTTTAAATAAACGTTTAACCAAGTTAAACAACTAATCAGGAAAAAGATCTTGGAGTCATCGTGGATAGGTCTCTGAAGATGTCCACACAGTATGCAGCGGCATTCAAAAAAAGGAAACAGGATGTTAGGAATCATTAAAAAATGGATAGAGAATAAGACAGAGAATATCTTATTACCCTTATATAAATCCATGGTACGCCCACATCTTGAATACTGCATACAGATGTGGTCCCCTCATCTCAAAAAAAGATATACTGGCATTAGAAAAGATTCAGAAAAAGACAACTAAAATGATTAGGGGTTTGGAACGGGTCCCATATGAGGAGAGATTAAAGAGGCTAGGACTCTTCAACTTGGAAAAGAGGAGACTAAGGGGGGATGTGATAGAGGTCTATAAAATCATGAGTGGTGTGGAGAAAGTGAATAAGGAAAAATTATTTACTTGTTCCCATAATATAAGAACTAGGGGCCACCAAATTAAATTAATGGGCAGCAGGTTTAAAACAAATAAAAGGAAGTTCTTCTTCACACAGTGCTCGGTCAACCTGTGGAACTTCTTGCTTGAGGAGGTTGTGAAGGCTACGACTATAACAGAGTTTAAAAGAGAACTGCATAAATTCACGGAGGTTAAGTCCATTAATGGCTATTAGCCAGGATGGGTAAGGAATGGTGTCCCTAGCCTCTGTTTGTCAGAGGGTGGAGATGGATGGCAGAAGAGAGATCACTTGATCCTTACCTGTTAGGTTCACTCCCTCTGCGGCACCTGGCATTGGCCACTGTCAGTAGACAGGATACTGGGCTGGATGGACCTTTGGTCTGACCCAGTATGGCAGTTCTTATGTTAAGTTTAGTTCAAAAAAAATCAAAGCTTTGCATAGCAATATTCTTATAAAATAATGTTTGTTTTTTTTCCCCAGTGTAAGTGCAGCCTATGGACCAAATTCTGATCTTACACCCATGCATCCAAAATCAGTAGGGTTTCACAAGTATAAGAGCAGAATTTGGACCTATGTCCCTTTTCAGTTTCTGGCAGATTTCTCTGCAGATTTCTTGCAGATGTTCAAGACATGAGCTTGTGAGGTGCTGAGTGCCTTTTCTGCCCATAGTAGCCAGTGAGAGACTGGAGCACAGAGTGTATTGCAGGTTGGGGCCCTTGGGGAAGGATTTTCAAATACACTAGGAGTTGGACTAACTGCTCTCACTGAAGTCAGTGGTATTTTTTTACCATTGTCTTCAGTGGGAGCAGTTAAGCCAGCACTGAGTGTTTTTGAAAATATTCCACCTTTAGTGTGTTTCTGTAACTACTCACTAAGCATTGTATTTAGGGCTTGTCTACATGAAGAAATTGTATCGGGTTAGCTTAAATGTGCTGAATTAAACCAGCGTGAATTTTGGATATGTGGACTCGTATATTGATGTAAAACTGGTTATATTGATTTAGGTCGTGCCTGTACATTTATTGATGCAAGCTAATGTAAGTCAGATTTAAACCTATGAGTACATGCATGCAGATTGCATTTTTGTGCAGCTTTGTGTGTAGACAAAGCCTTAGAAATAAACCTATTCAGGGGAAAGTGTGAGAGTTTGTCAGTTTTTAATCAAAAGTTTGCTGGTACTGTATTCTTTTCAGCAGTATTTTATCTATTCTGAAATTGGCATGACCTGCACTTGTAATAAATGCACTGGCCGTGTTTTTCAAAATGGTGTGTCTTAAGTTAGGCTCTTAAGTCAACTTTTGGCCACTTAGGGTTTGTCTATTCTACAGCTGAGAGTGAACCTCCCAGCCCAGGTAGACAGACATGTTAAAAACATCTGGATGTTCCAGCTAGACACCTAAGCTAGAACCTAGGATGTAGGGTGGGTTTGAAGTCACATGACTAGCTGGAGCCTCCACAATACAACTATTTTTAGCATGCTCACTCCCAATTTTGAAATGTAGACATACCCTTAAATGACTGGCCTGGTTTTTCAGAAGAGGTGAGCATCCAGCTGCTCATATTGACTTTTTTCTAATCATATAAAGGTTTAATGTTTTTTTGCCCAATCAAAATAATGTATTTTAAGATTTTTGTCACATATCAAGAGTTTAGAATAATGGACTTTGCTCACGTGTAGCACATTGTATTGAAACTTGGCAGCAGTTGCATTAGGCTTTAAAGCTTGCAGATTTCTAGTAGACATAATTTAAAAGGGTATCTCATGAATATTGGATGTTTTGTTATGCAGTCTTGTCTCTTTCACCAACAGAAGCTGGTCTAATAAAATATATTACCTCACCCACCTTGTGTCTCTTGTTATGCAGTGACAAGATTTGCTATGATTTTCCAGTGTAGCCACTTTCTCTAATATATTGCCTACCAGTTGCACCATGTTACAGTTGTCAAAGTTGTTTTTAAAAACTAGGTTTAGAAATTTTACGCTGTACCGTTAAGACACAAATACAGTAGAACCTCAGTTACAAACACCTCTGGAATGGAGGTTGTTCGTAACTCTGAATAAAATGTTATGATTCTTTCAAAAGTTTACAACTGAACATTGACTTAATACAGCTTTGAAACTATTATGCAAAAGACAAATGCTACTTTCCCTTTATATTTTTAGTAGTTTACATTTAACACTGTACTATACTGTATTTGCTTTTTTTGGTCTCTGCTGCCACTGGATTGCGTACTTCCGGTTCCAAATTAGGTGTGTGGTTCACTGGTCAGTTTTGTAACTCTGGTTTCGTAACTCTGAGGTTCTGCTGTACAGCTCACTTAAGCTCCCAAGTATAGGTTTGTGAATTTAGAAGGGAAAAGCAAGCTTGCCCAAATCGTGCCAATTAACTGAGTTATTCATGGCCCCATTTAGCCTGTGTTTGGGAAAGCAGGTAAGTTCTGCTTGAGTTTGTGGTGAGTAAGGAGTACTAAATAGGGCCCTTAAATAAAACTTAATTTTTCTTGTTCTTCGTATGTAGATATTGTGCCATACAGCTGATTGGTCAGATATGGCTCTGGGATATGTAAGAGCTTTTTAATAAAGTCCATGTTGTCAGCCTCATGGGTTTGTTTTTGTTTGTTTGTTTTTAAGCAACAAATAATATGAACTTGTAGCTCAACATGGTTGTCAAGATGTACCTTAACTGCTTTTAAAAAATCTGTAGATAGTTTGGCCCCCATAAGGGCTGGTGAATTTATGTATTTGGAAAAAACAAGACTTGGAAAAAGCTACTTAAAATTCACAGTACCTTTAACTTTTTTTCACATAAGCTCTTAAACTAGATCTATTTATCTTGACACTTTTTCTGAGTATAGGCTTGCAATTTCAAATCAATCTGACTAAAATTTTCTTCTATATATTCAGCCTGCATCCAAAATTGTTTTCTTTAAAATAATATTTTAATACATAAAGCTCTTTTTAATTTATACCACAGCAAAAATATATGTAAATTATTTGCAGGGGTGTTTTGTGCAGTCAGAACAGTGTTTTAGTGGCTTGGGCAGTGGTTTTGCCTATTCATATTTTAGGATGCTTATATTGTTTTGACTGTCTTTTAAATTCTTCTTACATGCTATTGTGTAATGCTTCTTAGAAAGATATTGTGTGGGCAGTTTGGTGTATGGCTGTTACTGTTTTTGTATGAGGTGGAAAGATGTGCTGTTTGGAGTTTACAGTTCTGTTAAAATAGTGGGAAGAGTGGGAATTGTATACAAAAATCAGTCTGAATTTATAAAATTGAAAAAGCCCTACAACGCATGATTTACTGAGATCAGACTGATAGGCCACCTTGCAAATTTGTTAGGACTACTTGTTTTTGGCCTTTTTTTTTTTTTTTTTTTTTTTTGGATCAAGTGCTATATAAAAATAATTACACTTCTTGAGAGCTGTGGAAGGTGGGCTACCATTGGTGGACAGTATTGGCTTCTGATTGCTTTAACTCTTCTAGAGCTGAAAACACTTGTGTCCCTATGCCTTGTGCAAGTCTTAATGCACTCTTTCCTCCCACCTGCAAAACTTGACCATGAATTATGATTTTTTACAGTATCTTATCTTTGAGGGCTTATGTGAGACTTAGGCCAGGTCTGCACTACTGCGGCTGGTCGATCTAAGCTATGCAATTTGAGTAACGTTAGTAGAGTAACTCAAGTCGATGTAGCTTATGTCTACTTACTGCAGGATCCACACTACGCTATGTCGATGGGAGACACTCTCTCGCCAACACTGCTTCTGCCTCTCGTTAAGGTGGAGTACAGAAATCAATGGGAGAGCTCTCTTCCATTGGTTGAGCGTGTCTTCACTAGACCCACTGAATCAATACCACTACATCCATTACAGCAGTGCCGATTTAGCTCCGTAGTGAAGACAAGCCCTTAAAGTGGTTCGTATCCCTTGTGCCAGTCCTCTGCACAAAAGTTAATGTTGTCCAGTATTATGGCACTGAAATGTAATTCCAGTATTTTTTTTATTTAAACTTCTGCATTTCATAGCCATCCAGTAGTGGCGAGCATTTGTGAGTAAAAAAAAAATAAAACCTAAATTTGCAATGAGCAGCATCCCAAAGTAAGGTACCTTAAACCATTTTCCACCTTGCTGTAATTACAATTTAACAATACTGGAGAACATTAATATTTCAGCAGAATAGTCTGGTTTAGTTTTGTGCTGGGCTTCCATATTGCCTTGGTACAAATGATTTTATTATTTTTATAGCCAATCGTGGTAGTCTCAAAAATACCAATAGTAATTACTCATAGTTTTGAAATGCATTTCACAGCTTTTTCAAAGTGAAAGGCATCTTTTGCTTCTGCAAATTGTTCAGAGTATTGGACAGAGTACAGTTCTTCTGAAATGTTCTTCTGATATTTGAGGCATTCAACCCTTTGAGCCTGGTTTGGGACACAAATCTCCAACAGTGATAGTTTCCACTTGCTTAAACAGTTTCCCACTGCTGGGTTTGAAATCACAGATGCTCATGTTGCATCATCTCTCCACAGGCCCTGTTCTCTCTCTCTTTCTCAATAAACGATGACTTGGTAATAAAGGTTCCTCAAGTAGCGATTGAGCCTGAAAACAACAAAATTGGAGCATGCTTAACACACAGATGCCTGAAAAAAATTGTTTTTTAGCCTCCCCTTCTAGCCTGCTTCTCCCAGCGCCTCTCCAAATCCACTCACCTGAAAATAGGTCCAGGGTGGGAGTGAACTGAAAATGGTTATTGATTTCCTGGTGGTCTGTGTGAAATGCATTGCCTTATTGCCATTCCTACAATGGACAGGTGTCGTCCTCATGCAAACCATTACAATTGGCACCAGCTAAAAGTCTTAGCTGAAAGCCACGATCTGAATGTGCATGGAGACTGAACCTATTCACTTCTTTATATGTTTCAGAGTAGCAGCCGTGTTAGTCTGTATTCGCAAAAAGAAAAGGAGTACTTGTAGCACCTTAGAGACTAACAAATTTTCTTGAGCATAAGCTTTCATGAGCTACAGCTCACTTCATTGGATGCTGAGCTGTAGCTCACGAAAGCTTATGCTCAGATAAATTTGTTAGCCTCTAAGGTGCCACAAGTACTTCTTTTCTTCTTTCTTCTTTATATGGTCTTTCCAGTTCGACTGAGGTACATTAACAGGTTGTTGTAGAGAAACTTATACTGTGTCTTTTCTATAGTTAAACAAAACCCTCCAATCTCCACTGCTATCAATCTAGCCCAGTTCATGAGCACTAAATTCACTTTACAAACAAACCAAACCCTAATTCCAGAGTACTACAGTAATGGGCCATTGTAGTGAATTACATTAGTATAATCAGGATGGAGCTGCCTTACTGATGTTAATCTAAAAGAAATGCTGTTTGCATAAATGTATACAAACAGAGGTTAACAAATGCCACAAATAATAAAAGCAAGATTAGACTTTTAAAATTACTTCAAGCCGCAGGGAGGAAACAAACCTAAAATGTCATGATTGTAAAATGCAGTGTTGTAGCCACGTTACTCCCAGGATATTAGAGGGTCAGTGTGGTTGAGGTAATATCTCTTATTCTCTCTCACCACTGTCTCTCTCTCTCACAATTACAGAGAGAAGGTGGGTGAGGTAATATCTTTTATTGGACCACCACCTTTGGTGAAAGAGACAAGCTATTGAGCTATGCAGAGCTTTTCTTCAGGTCTGGGAAAGGTTCTGGTCTACACTACAGCCCCATCTGATGAAGCTCTCTCAGCATAATAAACCGCCTCTGCAAGTGGCACGTGTCTGCCCCAGTGGGTAGATCAGTAACTGCTCCGCTCAAGGGAGTGGATTTTCTACACCCCTGTGCAACATAGTTATACCAACATAAGTCTGCAGTGTAGACCTGGCCTGAGCCTATGTTCACACTGGCACTTCTGTTGGTGTAACTTATGTCACTCACAGGGGTGGCTTATTCACACCCCTAAGTGACAGAAGGTATGCCAACATAAGCTGTAATGTAGACCTCAGGCTGACTTAAGTTGGTATAACTGTGTTGCTCAGGGTTGTAGAAAATCCACAGCCTTGAGCGAAGCAGTTACCCCCAGTGTAGACAGCATTGTGTCAACGAGGGGGCTTCTCCCATCTGGGGTGGAGTAACTACACTGAGAGGGAGAAGTTCTCCTGTCAACACAGTAGCGTCTTCACTGCAGTGGTGCTGCTGCCTCGATTATCTTTCCCAGACCTGAAGAAGAGCTCTGGGTAGCTTGAAGGTTTCTCTCTCACCAGCATAAATTGGTTCAATAAAAGATATTCTCTTACTCACCTTATCTCTCTCATATTCAGAGACCAGCATGTCTATACCACTACCCAAAGGGTTATTGTAAAAACTGTTTCAAAAACAGCTTAATTTGTTAACGTTTAACATTTTAAAAAACTATTTTTACTTGGCATGTATTTCAAAAGCTGCTTCATCTCAGATGGCTATAGAGAGAGATTTCAAGTTAATCTGGGAATTCACTACCAAGTGGTCTCGCTAGGTTTTTTCTGCTGCTTTTTTTGGCTCTAAAACCCAAGTATGTTTACTAATGAGTTTTCACAACACATTTTCAAAGTGGAAGAGCATTGTCCAAAAATAATAATAATAATAAAAGCACAGTAAGTCTTTATGGAAAATAGCTAGCAAACTCCTCTTAATATAGCAAAAAGCAAAAGCTATGCTGTCTGGATTTTTGAGTTTAACTCAATTGATTTGTTTACTGATATATGGCCCCATGGTGTTCTCCATTCATACATTCATGATGCCTAATGGCTGGCTGTACAGTGAGATTCATTTGATTACTTTTGTCTGTCTTGTGCTATTTAGAGTCTGCTACAAGTTCATTGAAAAGGAACAGAATGGCTGCAAAGGAGAAGTTGGAGGCAGTGTTAAATGTGGCTCTGAGGGTCCCAAGCATCATGCTCTTGGATGTCTTGTACAGATGGGATGTCAGCTCCTTCTTCCAGCAGATCCAAAGGAGTAGCCTCAACAACAATCCCCTTTTCCAGTACAAGTACTTGGCCCTCAACATGCACTATGTGGGTAAGTCTGTACACCTCACAGAGATAATATAGTTTAAAATTAATATTTTGCCACAAGAATTTTAAGAATGCAATAAAATAACAATAGTATATTTTTGGCTGTAACACCTTTTGGTCTAACTAATAAAATGGTGCTGTTTATCCTAGCAGTACAGAGATCCCTTTCTAGAATCTCCTAGTGAATTATCAGAATGAGGTTTATTGCATAGCCTCAAAAGGATTTATGATACGTATCACATATGAGTTGGGTGAAATGCTACTAATGCACGGGAAGAACAGAGTACCAGAATGGGGATGGTTTTATCAGGTACTGCTGTGCATCTGACAGATGAACAGGAGAGCGAAGATGGTTAATTGTGATGTAAAAATTAACCTAGTTGCTTGAAGCTAAATAAAAGACTAGAAAGAGGGAAATAAGTTGCTGCCTCTGAACTATGGCCTGCAGCTTGACAAAAGCCAGCTTTCAAACTCTATTACTTGAGCTCAGTACAGATATGGCACTCTGGGTTAAAGTCTTAAGCCTTCAAAATAGTATGAGCACCGACAGTGGATTGGAATGTGTAACAAATCCATGTGCTGCAGACAGAATTTCTAGATAAATTACTCACAACTCAGGGAACTAGAAGTAGAAGCCTGGTCCAAAGCTCTAGCTTTGTTTTTTGGGAGATGAAAGGACCCTGGTTCTTGGGCCAACTCTAAAGGGGTGTGTGTGATTGGCTACAGTATGTGATTTAATTACAGATTGGTTCCCCATCGTTGCATTTGAACTCCTGTGAACCTCAGATGATAACTTTGTGGGGGGTAGAGGGGGGCTGTTCAGTAGGTGTAAGCAAGTGATGTTTATATATTACATTTTTGCCTGATTACAAATGAAAATATGGTCTATGGCCCTTGGTTTGCTGATTTAATGTGATGCTTGTGGCGAATTTCAGGAATATACTTGCTGCTCTTCAGTGTAAAACTACCAGTAGTAGTCGTTGCTCTTCGGGGGAGAGGTGGGTTGGGGTGGGAACAATAGGGCAGTGCCTGCTTGACGGTGCCTGAAAGAACTACAGGGTCCTTAATGCACGTGGTGGCGTGGTGCCAAAAAAAGGTTCACAACATTTTCAGGAATTTGAGTTCACAAAATCGGTTTGTAATATAAAAGTAGTTGCAGAATAAGTCAATTTTTAGAGAAATATGCTTAATGACATATCTCTGAAACAGCTTTTCTTTACGGTCATTTGCTATAGCATTACTCAGCTGGGTGCCTATTTAAATACTGGAATGATGGCGTCTCACTTTTCTTTCCCCTTTTGCCTTCCCTTCATCCTCCTTCCTTCTTTCTACAACAGTAATTTCACGTCTTACTTTTAAAATATTGAGTCTTTGTGCTGTTACTGCTCCGATTTGTAATTGTTGCTCTGGGAGGAATTCTAGGACATTGCTTTTACACAAAGCTGCATTTGTTTAGCTAAAACCAGTTTTGAATCTGGTTTATATTTGTAGATAACCCTGTGGATACTCTTAAATTGCTATAATTTTGGCTTATATTGATTTATCTTAAATTGATTCCTTGCTGATTTAAACTAAATTAGTTTACCCTGGTTAAATTGGTTTGTGTCCACACAGGGTTGGGGGGGGTGTGTGTGTTTTTTTGCACTGATTTAGTTAAATCAGTTTAAAAACACACCTTTACCTAAGCCAGTGTAACTTTCTGTAAACCACAGAGGAGGAGGAGGAAAACAGAATCCTTTCCCTTCCAATTGGGGAGAGGACGGAGATTTCAAATCTACTTGGAAAAGATATTCATCGGTGAAGGGCTTGATTAGCATAGCAACTTGCTGTAAGTATGTTTTAAAAAAAAAATCTACTTTTAAAATTTTGATATAAAAATGTGTCAGTTGGCTAAGCCTCTGGTCACATTTACAGCAGCAAAAGCGGGATCTGAAAAAACATTGCAGCCACTTGTTGGCAATATCAGGCAGTCACTGAATTAATTCCCACTGACATAATAGGGCAAAGGCTCAAACAGCCACACCCAATTTCCTGACCTGCGCTAGGCACCCCTTATATGCCAATCCACTTCAGGCAAATTTCTGTTACTCTTAATTATCTTAATCATGTTTTATGGTTAAGCTCTCTGCAATATCCTGGTGACACGTGCAGTGCATTTTGTTGAAATAATCATCCCCTTGCATAATTAGGCTACTCCCACTTGGTTCTTTCAATAATGACCCAATTTACCATCATGGAAGTCACGACTATCATGAGCCAAAGGCTCAGTTATGATAAGAGCCTACTTCCATGATAGTGAATTAAGTTACAAACAGTGAACTATGAGATCTCTCTGAAAGAATCCAGCAAGGGAAATAGTTGATTCCCTTCATTGCGGATCGTAGGGATAAAAGAAATTGAGTCCAGTGCTAGTTGGGATTTTTATTTTCAAACAAATATTTGAAATGGTTGAATGACACTAAATGTGTTTGGATAATTAGAACAGGAAGATATATTGGCATGAATGAGAGTTTGGATAACCATCGAATGTAGTGAAGAGTTTATATGTTTATAAAATTGATAGTTTTTGCATGTCAGCATGTCTATGTGTGTATTTGTCAGTGTATTTTCTGCATTGTGCAAAGTAACTGACCGTACCAAGAGAGCAAAATGTACACTTAGTAGCTTGAACTACACAAATGTTGCATGATAATTATATTTGATTGGGAAGCCTTGTCTGATCTTTTTAAAGATAAAGTATGTTGATTCTAGATTTATGAGGCTGTCTGCCAAAAGGTTACTTAGCTCATAAATGAGCTGATTTGTGGTTCCCTAATCTATTGAACTCTTGCACAAACTCTCTTTTTTTGAAGGCATTCTTTGGTATTGTTTACAAAGAACTTGGCTCCCAGTAAGTGTGTTTAAATTTTAAACTGCATTGAAGAATTATTTAGTTAACATGCGTAAGAGAGTACAGAAGAAGCTATTCCTGTTGCTGCTGTTATTGGCTGGCTGGTAGAGAACAGTGATATGGATTTTGGCCTTATATCTAGTCCTAGTAACTAGACATGTGGATTAATTTCAGCCTTGAGAATTTTTCATGAATTGTGCCTATAGGCCATAATAATGCAGGAGATTCTTACACTTATAATGCAGGAGATTCTTACACTTTCATGGAGATGCTATATGACGTTGCACTTCAAGTTCTTTCAGCTTTTCTAACAGAGAAGCTGTCTTTTGAGGGGAGGGTCAGCAGGGGATATATCTGTGTCTGCCAGTTATGAAGAACCCATCTTGCTGGGTTCTGGCAGGGACTTGTTCCTGGTGGTCCAAGTGGGGTATAAAGGAGAATTAAGGTGAGATATGAGGAAAAAGAATGGTTTGTTTCTATTATTTTTCAGGAGTTCAATTAGTGGGATTAGAGTCATAGATGTTAAGGCGAGAAGGGACCACTATGATCCTCTAGTCTGACTTTCCTGCATTACACGGCTGTAGAATCTCACCCAGTAAATTGTGCGTCAGACCCATAATTTCTGGTTGAGCTATAGCACATCTTTTAGAAAGATATCCAGTCTTGATTTGAAGACTTCAAGTGATGGAGAATCTGCGACATCTGTAAGTAAATTGTTCCAGTGGTTCATTACCTTCACTGTTAAACATTGGTGCCTTATTTTTAAACTGAATTTGTCTAGTTTCATCTTCTAACCATTGGATGTTGTTTTCTGATAGACTAAAGAGTTTATCAGAAACCTCTTCCTCAAGTAGGTTCTTCTAGACTGATAGTCACCTCTCAACCTTATTTTGGATAAACGAAATAGACTGAGCTGCTTAAGTCTCACTGTAAGACTGTCTTCTCTGCAATCTACTCTTGAATTGGGCTGTCATGAGTTAGTCATCTCATTTTAGCATAACTCAATAGTGTGTGGCTGCTATACAGACCAGCAGTTGAGTTTTCCATGCTTGCTGCCACTCCATGTCTGCGCCCGCATGTGATTCAGTTTTGAGACCCACAGATATCTGATGCATATCCTGTGGTTCCTAGTGCTATAACTCTCTGCCACAGGATGTTGTGGGGCAATTTGTCAGTTCCCCTGAGAGATTGGAGGCAGAGATAGTCTAGGCCTGGGAAATTCATTTCTTGGAAAGAATCCAAGCTCCTGTACAGTTACCTCCTGGTCCTTGAAAGTATGGCTCCTTCTCGTCCTGCCAACCAGCTGCTGTTTCTTTATGGAGGCAATGTTTCTTTGACGTGGCTCTGCAAAAGCAACCACCAAGAGATACTGTTCTTTCTTTGAGACAAATATTATGAACTCCTTAACTGACTCTTATGTGCAAAGTTTCCCTGCACAACCTAAGCTGTAACAGTTTCAAATAATTATTGGAAATGGGCAAAATATATTTGAAATGTAACCATGCAAAAAAAGGAAATTAAAAAGGTTCATAAACATAATGTGCTGTATCATTTGAATTGTGTTGATATATGTTCTAAAGGATGCAATAATATGCAGCACATCAAAGACTTTGATGCCTGGTCCTTCAAAGAAGCAGAGGGCTATAAATAGATTATATGTATCTGTGAGACAGTGACTTGGACACAACTTACTTGTTCGAGGTACACAAACAGAAATGCTGAAAGGCAGACGCTGCGCAGCTGTGTAGTGGAACAGTGAATGTTCAACTATTTAAGGGTTTTTATCTGTTTGAACCAACAAGTTGTAACAGAGATCATGCATGGCTAGCTAGTAATGTACATTATTTTCATTTAGCTGTGTTTAAGCTGCTCTCCTTAAGTCTTCTAGTGATTTCTCTTTATTTTTGTAGTATGTTTGGGGCGTGATTGTGGCCCAGCATAGAATGGCGGGGAAGTCAGAGCGAGGATAGAGAGGGGACCCCAACTTGTCTGATTCTGCCAGATCTCCTTCCTTTGGGCTCCTAGGGAATGCAGGGTGCATTTGCTTTTCCATCCTTTCAGGGAGTGTTAGGCAAGATTACAATTATACGTTTATATGTTGTTCATTAATATGCAAATATTTTCCAAATTAGTAGGTAGCTGCTATGTGTGCAGAATAGCTACAGGGTTTAGGGCATCATATTTCCTTCCTTTAGAGAAGGTAACACTCATCATAGCAACTCTGGTCTTTGCAAACTTATCCACTGTCACTGAAAGTAACACTATTATTAAGATGGCAAGGTCCAGTACTTTAACCCCCAAAATGACCTCCTTTAACTCTAATTTGAAGTAGAATTTCCTTCGAAATTAACACTTGTATTCAGGAAAAAAGGGGAATGAAATATAGCCCTTCTGATTTGTCTACATTTGCACTTCCTCTTCCTTGTAACAAGCCAACCTGTTAATGAATTGTTTTCCATTTTTGTTTGTCAGAGGCATCCCAAATGGTAATGATGTTGGTCCGCTTCTTGGAACAAGGCCTCTACTGCAAAAATGTGAATATTGCTGCGTGATGTGTTTTAAAATGTCTATTTTTCAAGCTTCAGAATGGAATTGTAAATAATGAAATGAAAAAGAAACTACTTGATATGTTTCCCCTTTAAACAAATAATTATAGCAAATGCAAAAAACTGCATAGAAATTAACACTGAAATTCTGGCCTGAATCCATGAACTGCAACGTTCATCACTAAAGTTGCTGCGGCAATCTTGGCTCTGCTGGTTTGCTTACCAACTGCAGTGCATTGAGGACCATCACTATTTATGGCCTTTAAACCAAGGGTTTCCAAACTCTGTTACGATCTGTTCTTTCCTTTGATTTGCACTTGAATTTCATTCTCCTCCTTGAGGTGTCTGTGGGCTTGTCTTCACTACCAGGGTAAGTCAACCAAAGTTCCACTACTTCAGCTACATGAATAACGTAGCTGGAGTCGATGTAGCTCAGGTAGACTTACCCGGGTGTCTTCACTGAGTTGCATCGACGGGAGACGCTCTCCGGTCAACTTCTCTTACTCTTCTCTGGGAGCTGGAGTACTGAGGTCGACCAGAGAGCTCTCTGCCATTGATTTAACGGGTCTTCACAGGACCCACTAAATCAATCCCTGATGCAATATCTCCCTGTAGTGAAGGCCAGCCCTGAGAGTCTCTTCTCCCATTATTCATTTGGAGTTGTGATCACAAAGGGAAGAATGAGCACAGTATGTTCTACAATATTCCAGCACAACAGGGATGCATTATGGATGCAGTAACTGCCTTAGTGCTGAATTTTCTTGCCTTTTACAAATATGCTATAGCCCTGTTCAGCGGTAGCTCTAAAACACTCTGCTACAGTGACTTTCCTGCTCTGTCATCTGTTTCCATCTCTTTGCTCTTAAGAGATGAAATATGAAAGGACATAGCAGACAGTCTTGAAGTAGTTACAGCAAAGGAAGACTGCACACCAAGGTAAAGGGAAAAGCTTGTGATATTTAGGGTGAATCATGGGCTAAAGTGAAAAGGGAGGGTTTAAAGTGAGATTTGGAGAAGGAGATACTAGTCTTAGAGTGGTACAGTACTGGGCAGCACCACTGAAAGTGCTAACCCCTAATTGCGAATTGGAGGAATTAAGAGAATGAGACTAGAGAGCGTTGCCACCTTTTTGTCACCTCAAGTCCTCAGAGCATTTGAGAAGGAGGAAGGCTTGTTGTTGATTTCTGGTTTGCTACAATTACATTAAACATTGTTTGGATTGGATTGTTTGATACTGAGTAAGTAACAAAAACATGTAACAAGTGGCAGTTTTAGCAGGCACCTGCTAATGTGACAGGGTTAAACACTTTTGAAACAATATAAACAAATTTCCAGCTGAAGTCACCTTCACATCTGTCTTTTAATTGAGGCTGTTAATTGAATTTTCGTAACCTGGTGTGCCCTTCTTTGACCTTAACATCGGCTACAGAAGTGCACATCTGCTTAGTTCTTGTATCCCAAAGAGAGCCAAAACTTGTTGCTTGGTCTGTGGGATTTAAGCCAGGCATGCCAAATATTAGGACCCTTCTTCCAGCTAGTTCTTCTTGGGGTGACATAGGACAGTTAAATACAGGTTCAGCCTTAAGGAATGATGTTGCCCAGCAGTCCTTGTGGTTGCTGTTCATGTGTTTGATGAGAGACGAGGAGGTGGAGAATAGAGAAGAAGATAAACCTGATAAAATGTGATTTTCTATTTAGCCAAGAAATAGAAGACATCAATCTTGAAGTACTTGCATGAGAGGAAAGTGATCAGGAACAGCCAGCATGGATTCACCAAGGGAAGGTCATGCCTGACCAATCTAATTGCCTTTTATCATGAGATTACTGGTTCTGTGGATGAAGGGAAAGCAGTGGATGTATTGTTTCTTGACTTTAGCAAAGCTTTTGACACCGTCTCCCACAGTATTCTTGTCAGCAAGTTAAGGAAGTATGGGCTGGATGAATGCACTATAGGGTGGGTAGAAAGCTGGCTAGATTGTCGGGCTCAACGGGTAGTGATCAATGGCTCCATGTCTAGTTGGCAGCCGGTGTCAAGTGGAGTGCCCCAGGGGTCGGTCCTGGGGCCGGTTTTGTTCAATATCTTCATAAATGATCTGGAGGATGGTGTGGATTGCACTCTCAGCAAATTTGCGGACGATACTAAACTGGGAGGAGTGGTAGATACGCTGGAGGGGAGGGATAGGATACAGAAGGACCTAGACAAATTGGAGGATTGGGCCAAAAGAAATCTGATGAGGTTCAATAAGGATAAGTGCAGGGTCCTGCACTTAGGACGGAAGAATCCAATGCACCGCTACAGACTAGGGACCGAATGGCTAGGCAGCAGTTCTGCGGAAAAGGACCTAGGGGTGACAGTGGATGAGAAGCTGGATATGAGTCAGCAGTGTGCCCTTGTTGCCAAGAAGGCCAATGGCATTTTGGGATGTATACGTAGGGGCATAGCGAGCAGATCGAGGGACGTGATCGTCCCCCTCTATTCAACATTGGTGAGGCCTCATCTGGAGTACTGTGTCCAGTTTTGGGCCCCACACTACAAGAAGGATGTGGATAAATTGGAGAGAGTCCAGCGAAGGGCAACAAAAATGATTAGGGGTCTAGAACACATGACTTATGAGGAGAGGCTGAGGGAGCTGGGATTGTTTAGCCTGCAGAAGAGAAGAATGAGGGGGGATTTGATAGCTGCTTTCAACTACCTGAAAGGGGGTTCCAAAGAGGATGGCTCTAGACTGTTCTCAATGGTAGCAGATGACAGAACGAGGAGTAATGGCCTCAAGTTGCAGTGGGGGAGGTTTAGATTGGATATTAGGAAAAACTTTTTCACTAAGAGGGTGGTGAAACACTGGAATGCGTTGCCTAGGGAGGTGGTGGAATCTCCTTCCTTGGAAGTTTTTAAGGTCAGGCTTGACAAAGCCCTGGCTGGGATGATTTAACTGGGAATTGGTCCTGCTTCGAGCAGGGGGTTGGACTAGATGACCTTCAGGGGTCCCTTCCAACCCTGATATTCTATGATTCTATGAACGTTTTGTTTGCCTTATTAATTAGAAGTATGTAGCTCATCTAAGGTTTCAGAGTAGCAGCCGTGTTAGTCTGTATTCACAAGAAGAAAAGGAGTACTTGTGGCACCTTAGAGACCGATGGAGTGAGCTGTAGCTCACGAAAGCTTATGCTCAAATAAATTGGCTAGTCTCTAAGGTGCCACAAGTACTCCTTTTCTTTTAGGTCATCTAAAACACCCTAATTGCTATAAGCAAACTGTTTCAGTGCCAGGTCTCAGGCTCCACAAAATAGCTGTATTTAATTGAACTTAAAGCTCAAAAGAAAAGAAAAACATTCAGGGGCTTTGTGGAAATTCAGTGGCATTATAGTCCTGTTCCTGTTTGCAGCAGGGAGCGTAAACTGTGCCTTGAACTTTGGAAAATAGTGACCCTCCAATGGACACCTTAATTTATCACAGCTTTGTGTTTTTAATGCAAGATTTCAGGAAATTTTGGAAAATTATAATAAACGGCTCTGCTGTTACAAGTGTACATTTATAGATGTATTTTTTTAAAAATTGGTGAGCAAATAAGTTTTATCTACCTACCCTTACATGGAATAAGGAAGTTTTTACATGCCTGAATGGACTGTTGATTGCTTGGCTATTTTATGGGTCTGAAGTTTTTTCTATGGGCTCATTGCTAGCTGTTTTTTTTCAGTGAGTGCACTTTTACAAGAGCTTTATGGAGTTGGGAAATACTAAGTTGCTGGTAATTGAGGAGAATTGGAGTGTTTCTACATCAACATTTGTCTTAGTTTGGGATTGCACCCTATTAAATATTGAGACATACCAGATTGGTAGGTTGTCTTATAGTAGCTAATTGTTATTGAACTACTCATATATATATTCTTAGAATATTTATTCAAGAATCTCTGTGCTGTTTCATGCTCATAACTATCTTACAATATACTCAAAACAGCATAATCAAGTCTAGTTAAAAAGGTTGTGACCAAGTAGGGAATTTGCTAAGTAGATGCATGATATTTTAAAACAAGTGGCATTTACTGCATATCTATGATCTGTGTGATGAGCCCTTCTGAAGATGTTTTGTTCTTAGCTGCTAGGAAATCCTTTGCTCTTGACAGATTTGCTGAATGGATTTTAGTGGCAGTCACTTAAGTTATTAACCTCTGAAATTAGGATCTCTGTGGCAGAGAGCTCAAAACAAAGGACAAACAGGACAACATGTGGTGTGCATAGGATTTCTGCTCTCTGTCCCTATGGTATCTTTGGGGAAATACTAGGGAGTGCCAAACATTAGATACTTATCACTGAATCCCTGAAGAAGCAGGCTTTGCAATGTCTACTTTATTTAAGCATCCGGATAGAAAGATGTGTGAAAAGAAGGACCAACATCTTGTTTCTTGCTTTGAGCTATTCACTAACCAGGCTTTGTTCTTGAACAGTAAAGCTGTGTATTCATTGGTAATTTTCCTCAATTTCCGCAAATGCTAGACAGCCATTGAAGTAGCTGCGGTGCAAATCCCAGGTGGAGGCGAGGAAAGATGTAATTGTCGCCATTGGAGTGTGCCCTTGCTTGAAAAAGCATCACCTGGGAATTTGCCTGAATTGGAGCAGTGTAGAGAAGAACCTAAATTTCAGTCTCAAATTGTGGTATTAAGCAGGGATTTCAGATTTGAAAATGAATGGTGAGAGAACTGAAGTAATTTACAAGTTTAATTTTGCTTAACATACAAATGAAGGTCTTAAATGTATCTATGTAATGCATTAGTCTTTACATTGTTGTAACTTGATCATTTTGTGAATGTGGTGGATATATTCACTGATATTTATTCCCTACAATGAAGATATTTTGCTTATGCTAGTGCTGAAATTTATCTACACTTAAACATGTGCCCAAGGGAAGAGGGAAGCCTGGACACACATCTTTCTCTTGTCTTGTTTCAAATCTTGCAATCACTTTGACTTTTGCCAAAATATCATAGGTGGTTTTCACCACTGATATAAGTAGATGCAACTTGACTGAAGTGAATGGAGCTGTATATGCATGTATGCTACCTGTGTGTTTTTCCTCTCTTGTATCCAGGTGCATGTTTGTTTTTTTAAAATCCTGCAGTAAGAGAGTGATGTCTAAGAGTTTTAAAAAGACATCAGAGGTTTCATTTCAACTTCTGATTTCTGCTCCAGGTTACATCTTAAGTGTTGTGCTCCTAACCTTACCTAGACAGCACCTGGTTCAGCTCTACCTGTACTTTCTGACTGCACTGCTGCTGTATGCTGGGCACCAGATCTCCAGGTAAGAATGTGTGAAATTTTTCACACGACTTGGTTTTCAAATCTGAAAAACTATGTAATTAATATTTTGCCAGTAGTAGCCATACACAGAGCGGAAGGTCTGTTTTTTCTTTCATTTAGCTGTCTGGAATATATCCTGTCTTTCCATGTGTTGAAAAGAAGTTACAGGATTAACACCAATTCTGCTCCATTTCTGTTGGAAGACGTGTGGGGCCTGATCTTTTCCATTGACTTCAGTGTTGGATCGTGGACATGTGGGCCAGTGTTGGGCCCATAAAGCCTTTATTTTAAAATCCCCCATCAGTCTTCCCTAGCCATCACAGGGGGGTCTCTCTCCCATCCAGTATGAAAATACATTGCTTTTGTGATGCACATAATTTCTGTTGGACCAAGAAGAGAGAGTGCCTGTATGTATCTCTTTGAGTTTCACAAATGTTTTACTAGGAGAATGAGACAGATTGTTCCTTTCAACTTGCTGGTGCCTAGACAAAGGAGAAAATGTGGAATAAAGAGCCATAGAGAGGGATAAGTGTAGAATAATAGTGTTGGAAACTTTAATACTGGAATATGAATTTCTTTATCATAAATTATATTGTCCATTATTTTACTTTCATAAATCAGTAGTTCTGATTAGAAATCTTACAGTAATAAATAAGCACGCCAAATACGAGTGGGTCTAAAATGTAAAGTGAGACGCAGTGGAAAGGTCTGCGATGATACAATCAACCGAAGTAAATCTTTCATTTGTTCTTTCGGTGTTGCTGAATATATTTAATCCAAAATAAAACCCCTCACTTCGATTAAAGGCTTGGATTGGAGCCTGAAAAACTATCATTTTGTTAGGAGGCTTCCCAAAGAAATATCTGAAGTGTGGCATTGGACCTGATCCTTTTGACGCCCAGTGGTGGAAAATATTTGAAAACATCATCTTAAACTGATTTGTATAAAATGGTAGGTTTGTTATTTACATGGTAAAATTGTTGTTCCAGCAAATGCTTTGAAACTTCCCTTTTGGTTAAATCTGTTCATTATCAAGGAAAGTTTAAATAGAGGTTTTGGGGCAGTTACGATGTGTTGATGTCGTGGCTGTTAGGGTTTCCTTTAATGGTGTTCTGAATGTGGGGGAGAGCATTGTGGCCTCATATTTTCTGGATAGGAAGGAGGATGGCTTCCTAATTATTCCCCTGGGAATCCTGAGCTTTTCTAGCTGTAGTTTACAGATGTTTGTCCTAGTATTTTAAATACTGTATTTTCTTACTAGAGAAAGAAGCCTAACTTTGTTTTAAGATCTTGGGTTTAAATCAGAATAAGGATACTAATATGACATCCTAAGTGTGCGTGCTCTCTCGGGTGTTCATCAAATGCAGGTGGGCTTTTGTTCCAGAGGGCATGCAGATAGAAGATTCAGAGTGAGTGCCTTGACTTCTGCAGCCTTGAGCTGTGGTCTTTTAACCTGAAAAAAGGGGAAAGAATGCATAAACTTCAATTTATATACAGTCTTTGCATGGCCCCCTGTTGGATTTTAATTCTGATTATTTTTTCACTGTAATTTTTTAATTTTACTGTATCAACTTATGAATATTGTGAGACATAGGATTTATGAAAGTGTATTGCTGTATTGTTTGAACCATTACTGTATTGGTACTCAGCTCCACAGATTTATTAGACAATTCCTAATAACGAGTTAATACGCAAGATTTTCATTTAAATGTAGTTAGGACTGCAGATTTGCCATGGCATTTTTATATAAAATCATGGAGTAGCTCGGCCCTATGGGGTTGGGCCTGGCTTCCCGCTCTGGGCGTTGTGACCTGGTGCACAGAGTTGCTGCTCTACTCAGGTTTGGCCTGGCTGCACCTCCGTTAGGGCAGGTGGGCCAAATCTGAGCAGCGCTGTACCCTGCTCGCCCTATCGCAATGCCTCTCACTGAAATTTGACCTAGCTGCTCCCCTGTCATGATGGAGGGGTGACCAGGCCAAGCCAAGCTGCAACGCCGTGCACCCCAGTTCGCCTCTCTGTCTGGGCATTGCCGGCCCAGCCCCTTGGAGCTATCACAGCAGGAAAATCACGCACATGGGTATGCACACAAAGCTTGGACAAATGGGAAAATCATGCTATCTGTGACTTTTTCTCCACTGTGACAAACCTGCAACCCTAATTTTTCACTTTCACTAGCACTGCACATAAAACAGGCTCCGTTTTAAAAATACAATTGGATCAAATCAACAGTCTAGTAGTAGAGCAAAGTCTAGCCAGATGAAGAGCCATGTTGGGGCACTGAGCTTGCTGACAGGGCTAAAGTGTGGCTTGCTGACATTCTCGAGCAAATTTACCCATTCCCCTGGAGCAGTACGGACTGGTTTTGGCGGGAGCTTGGTCCAGTCATCCTTGACTGGTGGTAGGCTCCCCACAGCAGCTTATGACAGTAATAATGGGAGGACCACCACTCTTAGCACCCCTCAAAAAGTTTTCAGGTTCGACCAGGGTCTTTCACATTAAAAGTACAGTATGAAGTGTGACTAATGTACAGATATGCTCTGTACTGTACATATTGTCACTTTATTGAGCATCCAGCTTGCTTTTTATATTGTCTAGTAGATTTAATGTACTAAAATTACAAGAAGCAGGTATTCAGACTATTCTTTCAAATAGTCTAATGCGGTATTGCTATTTAGTTTTAAATCGTTTGAATAACTTGGTGTTGAATCTACTGCAGTTCATTAGCTGGCATGCTGTTTAAGATGGGTGAGGAAGTAGCGCTGGTGAACTACAAACACACCATGGTTGACAGACAACTTTAAAATGTGAAACAGCAGGATTTACTTAGTCAAGAATGCCAGCTGATGTTATGTGCAGCCTTTTGGAATTTTTGAATCACTGGAGAACTTCTGTTTCCAGTGCTGCTGTTCCACTTCTGGAATAACTTGTGGTTAAGACACAGGACTAAGAGTCATGACATCTGGGTTTTATTCCTGGCTCTGGTTTCAGGTTTCCACTCAGAATGTCACTCAGTGATTGCCTGTTTTTGTTCTTTCCCTCTGAAGCATCTTGCTTTGGCCACTGTTAGAAGACAGGATACTGAGCTAGATGGACCTTAGGTGGGACCCAGTATGGCCGTTCTTATGTTCCTATCCAAGCTAACCTGAAAGGCAGATTCACATTCCCCCTCATGAAAAGTAGATGCTCCTCTATTTTATACACAGTTACATCAGCCTCTTGCACAAACCATGCTATTATACACTCTTTCACTGGAAATAGTAATGAGTAGTGCTGGAAATTGTGCTTATGTTAAAGAAAAGAACCCTGAATCATTGCATATGCCTTGTTTTCCTGTTGTGCTGTGGTTCTATCCCACAATTGGCAGCATTGAGAATTATGGGGTTCCAGTGGGGGGGAATAACAAGCAGGAACTATTTTTATATCTAACTTAATTTGTTTTTCATATGACACAAGACATGAAACATCAAGTTGTTTTTTGGTGGGCTTGTTTGACATTAATTGAGGAGACTGATTAACCAAAGTAAATGACAGTGGCATGACACAATTGGGCCAGATAACCGCTGTGTGTTACAACAGTTGACTACAAAGCACCTTTGTTAAAAACGGAAGACCCTTTCTTCCATGTGTGAGAATGTAAAAGTATGAGTCAAATATAAGCACTATCTGAATTGTCCCTTTGTTTAGAAATATAGGTTATTCCTAAGGCTGTTTTAGTCATGAGTATTTTTAGTAAAAGTCACGGATAGGTCATGGGCAGTAAACAAAAATTCATGGCCCCTGACCTGCCCATGACTTGTACTATATGCCCCTGACTAAATCTTGGGCTGGGGGGGTGACGCGGGGGCACCACAGGTGCTGGGGTGGGGCTGGCAGACTCCGTACCTGGATCCGCACCTCCCCATAAGCAGTGACATCCCCCTTCCTCAGCTTCTAGGTGGAAGCGTGGCCTCTGCCCTGAGTGCTGGCTCTGCAGTTCCCATTGGCTACAAACTGCGGGGACAGTGCCTGCAGGCGGAGGCAATACGCAGATCTGTCTGGCCATGCCTCTGCCTAAGATCTGAGGGATGTTGCCGCTCCCGGGGAACCTCCACCCTGAGGTAAGCGCCACACAGAGCCCTCACCCCATCTCAGGCCCCAAACCCAAATTCCTGCTGCTGCTGTAGATGGAGGAGGGTGTGTGCGGTGGCCTGAGACTGCCCAAGCAGCGGCTGGCCCGGGAGCTGACCCCTGGGTGAGCCGCACTGGCCGCTGCCAAAGTCATGGAGGTCCCAGAAAGTCACGAAATCCGTGACCTCTGTGACAAACTCGCAGCCTTAGTTATTCCTAGTTGATTGTGAGTGGCTTTCTTTTTTTAACTTTCCAACCTGGATTGGCTTTAGAGCTGCATTCCCAACAGCAGTAAATCTGGAAATCTGATCTTAGAAAATTAGGACATAAATATAAAGCTAACACAAATCATATGAGACATTTTATTTAATAAGAAAATAATTGTTTTTACACTATTCCAGTAGAATGAACGATTCTGAGACGTAAAAGCTGCAGCTTAATAAAGCTTTAATTGACCAAAATTGAGTGCGCACACTCAGTCCTGTCAGCATCTTTGTATGGCACTGCAGCTGTTCGTGGCCTCTTCTGAATATCTGTATCAGAAGATCATTATGCTTGTGCTGCTAATGTAATGTAATAAGAAAATCACTGCTGTGATGTTTCACTAATTTTGGATAAGAAATTAGGATTCTACTCAACTACAAATACTTTTTTTAAAAATTGTGCTACAGTTTTATAATGATGTACTTTACAGATCTGTTACGCTGTCACAATATAAATTATTTTCCTTCAAATGTTGCTGCAGTTAAGCCTGTAGAAAAATGAATGCATCAGATCTCCTTTGAGTGTGTGTCAGTGTGGATCTACTGTAGGTGCACGTGCACTTGAGATCAGAGTCTCTTGAATAGCAAAAAGAAAAGGAGTCCTTGTGGCACCTTAGAGACTAATATGCAGTTGATAGATTTCCACTCCATACGGCTAAATGCAGTGCCTTGCATAATGACAGGTTTCAGAGTAACAGCATGCAGTTGATAGATTTCCACTCCATACGGCTAAATGTTACTCTTGAATAGCAGTGTCTGTCATGGCCATGCATGTGCCCTGTGCCTCTTTGTTCTCCCATCTGAGTACATAAAGGGTGTAGGGGTTGCCACCCTTTCTCAGTTCTCTCGTACCACCCACAGCCGTGAGAATGAACCCAGTGAGTGTCTGACCAGCTACTCCCTTTAAAGACATTTACATTGTTGTTGTTTTCTTAACCAGGTTTGTTGAGACTTTTTATCTACACGCTCCCAATTGAGGGATGTTCCCAATAATCCCATCCCCAATCCGTGACACTGTTGAACATTGGTGCGAGGTGCTTTGCACCAATCACCATGCCTCATGGTGGATTCCAAACCCTGCCCGTACTGCCATGGACTGATCCTTATAGGGGATAATTGCTAATGCATATTCTACCTAGGGGAGAGCTCCATGTGCTCTGTGTGCAAGTCCTTTTCTTCAGGGTCTGCAAATCCAGGGATGTTCAGCTCAAACTACATCAGCTAGAGCAGTCTACGTGGGTCACTTCAAACCCAGAGGTGATCATCACTACCAGAGCAAGGCCAGCTAAACCAGCATGGGACAGCATTCCTTTGAGGGCAAATCATACATCTGGATCGGGCAGCAGAAAGAAGGCAAAGAGGACTCTGGTAGAACTGGCACTGACATCTTAGGCACTGACCACCTCTGTGTTGATGAAATCTTCAGTGCTGACAGCCCCAGCCAATAAAGCCAGCACCTGCTCCCAGAGGTAAAGGAACACAGACTTATGCAGCTAGACAGAGCTCAAATATAGCTCCAAAACTGAAGGGACGTGCTGGAAGGAAAACATCTCTCCTTCAAGGACAGAGCTCCTACGTCTTCAGTCAGAACGGGAGTGGATCAGGGGACCAGAGACCTGGCACTGCCCTCAATACTAATATCCATGATAAAAGCTAGGCAAGGACCCAAGATACACTCTGGAGGAATCAGTCTCCTCTCCAGAGACATTTTGAGGACTGAAGAGGTGACCGGCACAGGTGATATATCACCCCACAGCACCGCCGTTCAAAGAAGAAAAGTATTGCTTATCACCAGCATTGAGCAGAGAAGAGGAATTGTGTATAACTGGTGTTGGGAAGAGAAGGACAAATGTTCTTTCTAGAACCAATCCTCTAGATTTCTCCTCCATCCTCATGTATTTTAATGCAGATTACTATCTAAAGAGCCCCATTTCAGCATACTTGGCACGTACTGTGATGCCTGAAAATCTGCATTGAGCAAGCAGGGCTGTCACACGTAGAACAGATTTTTGAAGTGTTTGTTTTTACTACTTGAGATTAACTTCTGAATTCCAGAGACCTTTTGCAAATGAGAAGGTGAATTGCAGGGTGAAAGCATAACTGTTTATCAAGTCAGGATAGAGCTGGAGTATTTCTCCATGTTTAACTGGCACAAGGTTGAATCCCAGGGCATAGTTGCATTAAAGCAGTGTGAATTTGTTGGATAACTAGCAGCGAGTCACATGCACTTTCTATGTTCAAGTGAAGGGAAGGACTTTCCTCTTTCATTTGATATGGGGATATCTGTTAATAGGTTGCTTTTGCTTTAACTGGAGTGACTGCTATATTGTCCCAATATGTCCTTTTTATTTGGAGGTGCTAAATGTTCATATTCTTTCTGCAGAGGTCCACAGATCCATTACCATGAGTACTTCCGCCTGCTTGGGGGCAGAACCAGACTTGTCAGTCACTGGCAGCAGGGAATGCCCCGCATCCTGAAGTTTCCTCCAGGTTTTTTTCTGCCTCCCCAGCAGCTAGTGGCTCAGCCAGTCCTCCTCTCTGCAGAGCTTCTCCGAAGGAAATAACAAACTTTATTTCAAATGTTTAGGCTAGCAGTTTAGTTTAATCATGTATTTAGTTTCCAATTGTATCCCAGGGCTGTTTCAGATTTTTAAGAAGACTGTCCTCTCAGCTCTGCTCCTCTTCTAGGTATTTGCAGTGGCTGGCACCCCTGCAAGCTTTGGGGAGCAAGGCAGGCCATGAAAAGCCAGAGGCAAAATGAAGGGTTTGCCTACCCTGTTTCCTCCTTACTGCTTTGGAACTCAGCCAGCTCTGCGGGCAGGATGCTGTCTCCGTCACAGCCTGGTCCAGGTGATGTCACCTTAGCCAACCAGAAGGGTTGGAGAGACTGGACCTGCCCGGCAAGATGCAATGCGGACCTGACAAGATTGCCTCAGCCCCCTCCTTCCCTGGCAGGAATGGAGCCAAAGAACTGGTTCCAGGGCAAGCAGCCCATTTACCCCATCTCCGTAAAGGTGTGAAGCAGGCAGAGCATCAATATATTTTCTCTTCTCATTTGCACTGCAATGTTCCCAATCCTCATCTTTAGTGGAAGAATGCTTATATTGGACTTGTGCACGCTATCCTGTTCTTAAATAATCGAAAATGTGTGTGGGTACATATGGGTATGTGAATTTGTCCCCCTTCCCTTTAACTATACATATTCTACTGAGGGAGCAATGCAAATAAATAAATACCAAGAGTGACACAGATACGTAAATTATGTACATCACGTTATTTCAGCTGTCCATGACTTGTTTTTATGAAGCACTATGATAGACATTCAAGTGTTAATGTTAAGTATGAACGTCACCTGGTACTTAGGTTTAAAAACAAAAAAAAGAAATTAGACGAGATGGGGAGCGATGAGGGGTGGGGTTGGAGAGAGGAGTGCCTTCTAGCTATTACACAAAGAACAAAAACTGGCTGGTTTCATAGAACTTTGACCTCTGCTTTTCCTAAATGGTCTGTTGCTCTTGAATCATGGTGTCTTAAGCTGCTATCTCCTTCCATGCATACTTCAGTTGGTGGCAATGCATTCTTGTTGGTCAAGATAGGGGGTGTTTGGATTTTCATATACTAAATTGAGGAAATTAAATTTCACCACTAAAAGGAAGTGAGTTACTTGTGCAGATGATAAAAATAAGTTATTCTCTTATGTTGGAGTTCTTGAAGACAGCCACATGTGGAATATTTCATTCCAAACCAGCAATGCTGGAATACTATAGGAGGGAAGGGTCATATGATCACTGAAACAAAAATTGTTGCATTATACATAATATGTTAAAGTAGAGAAGTTCACCTTGTTGTAAAATGTTTTCTGATACCCTCCCCAGCTTGCTGGGCTGCATGTCCAAGTTAAAACTACTCAGTCACTAATTTAACTTGAGCACCATTCATTAAAATACACGTTTTGAGAGGTTTGTGTAATTTGTTAATTTAGGTTGTGATTCAGCAAGGCATTTAAGCTGGTTCCTAAATTTAAGCATGAGTAGTTCTTTTGAAGTCAAATATGATTTGACACTTCTCCATTTAAAGAGACAGGTTTTTAAAGTGGTACAAATGACCATTTAGTAAAAAGCTGACAGCGGTTTCACCAGCAAATGAATTGGAAGGACATTTTTGCTCATCCCTCCAGTTACAAAACTGCTTGACGTGGAGCTGGGAGGAGAAAAACTGATGGATAGAAAAGAAATATTTAAATTGGCATCACTGAAAAGTGAAATGGTTTCTTTCTAAAACTTTCTTGTAACTTCAGTCTGTTAAATACAGTGTGCCGCAGAGGTGCATATTATATAAAGTAAATTCCTTTCAAGCTGGTTAGAGACTTCTTAATTTTTTGTTGTTGTTGTTGTTCATTAGGGATTATGTTAAGAGTGAGTTGGAGTCGGGATATGAAGGGCCAATGTATTTAGAACCTCTCTCCATGAATCGTTTCATGACCGCCTTAATAGGTAAGTGCAGTTTAAACATCTAAGGGGTGGCAGAAATAACTACTTGTTTCTTAATTCTCTTCCTGATCTCTTCTGCATGCACCTTTTTTTAATTTCTTGGGCCTGAGTGTCTCTTACCATTACAGACATTTATAGGTTTTTAAATAGTAATAATATGTATTTTTCCATGGAGATGATTGGATCCATGCTGCCTTATGATGTAATTCTATCTTCGGGGTGGGGGGGTTCATTTACTACAACTTAACTAATAACACATTCCCTTGGGTTGCAACTTTGCTTATAAATTAAAACTCTCACGGTGCCTGGTTTCCTTAATATTAGATTGTAAAAGTTTTAGTTTCACTTGGTTTTTCATGTAACAAAACGAACCTACTAAGTTGTAGTAAAGACAGATTTTGGCATGCTAACCTGATTTGACTCCTCTTGAAGCAACAAAAACATGCTGTCAGTCACTGGAGGCTTCTATCAAAAGTGCAGAGTGGTTTTTTGTATGTACCTACAGAAGGATTTTAAATCTTTTCCATACAGGAGATTAGTGTGGCTGAAAATTTGCCCAGGAAATAGGAATTCATTTAAAACGGTTGATTTACTGAGAGTGCTGGTACAGTACATGTTGGGGTTTTTTTTACTTTTGTCTCTGGCTCCCTGGAATGTGTTGGGGGAGATCTGAGAGTCTCATCTAGGGGCAACAGGTCCCTTGGTTCAGTGTCCAAGGGCAGGAGCAGTGGAGAATGCTATGGCCTGTGTTGCCTTCAAGACTAAGTTAATAAAACCCAGCATGTTGTTAGTTGCCACCCTTACAGTTTCAGTTCCTAAAATTAATTCTCCTCCCTTCCTGTCTCGCTGATAGACTAGCTCTCTGACTCCCTGGCTCTGATTTAATTTAACAATGTAATTCAAATCTGTTTGAATTCCTCACATGGAAGGCATTGTAGAAATTCCAAGTATTACCAAGCATGTATGCACGATCGATTCTTCTGTCTTTAAAAGTGCAGAACAAAAACATTCGTTCTCAACAGCCCTGTGGGTTAGGTAAGCACTATTCCCATTATATATAGTCAGGGAAGCTGACATATCTGGAGGTTAAGAGATGTCTTCTACCATGCAGAAGTTTGTGTAGGTGGACCTACAAGGGTGCAAATAACTATTTTAAATTCTGAGTGCCAGTAATATTATTTCCCTAGTTTTGACTGAAATGCAGAGGTTAACTGAGCTTGACTTGATGGCTCGTGAGCTATTCTTTCTCAGAAGTGTTACTCATAACAGCAAAAATATGTGATTTACATATATGAAGATCCCTTTTTCTAGCACTGACTCCATGCAATTTTTCTCAAGATGAACTTTGACCAGTAAAGAACATGTTTTGGTATTAAGGTCACTGAACCCTACCACATTTCAGTGGGAGAACTTAGGAATGTTTACAGAGTGTGTTCATAGAATGGTAGGAAGTCAAAAATCTTTTAAGATAGGCCCTCTCCAATTCCTCTTGCTAAGGTTGAAGGATTTCATCACAGTAAAAGCTGTTTTATCTGGCACTTCACCGACTGGAAAGCTCTATAAACCAGCAGTTCTGATCTTCATAGAAATTCTGGTGTATAGCCCAGTTGGTGTGGGGCCAGGAGGGGGTGTGGGGTGTGGACTCTGGGAGGGAGTTTGGGGGTGGGGTTGGGGAGTGGTGGTGGGGTGCCTGATCCGGGGAGGGGGGGGCGGGGTTAACCTTAGGCATCTCCCCGCAAGCGGTGACCTGTCCCGGCTGCTCCTAGGCGGAGGTACGGCAGGCGGCTCTGCGTGCTGCCCCTACCTAGGAGCAGCCAGGATAGGTCGCCGTTTGTGGGGAGCAGCCAGAGGTGAGCACCCCCAGATCCAGCACCTTGCACCCTCTCCCATTCTCCAACCCGCTGCCCTGACCCCCCCTCCCGCACCCAAACTCCCTCCCTCTTATGTACAGAAATTCCTATAGCCCTCATGTCTGCAGTGTTTGTAAATGGGCTTTCAACAGCCATTTCTTCCTGCAGGCCTGTGGCTCAGGCTGACCATTGCTGACTGAGATTGCTAGTATATGCCTTAGTGCTGCAAGCAGTATCATTTGAGGGTTGTCTCTTGTATAAACATGACATCCTGTGAGCATGTTAGCTGGGAAAATTCCAAAGCTAAGTGGCTTTGGAAACTATGCTGCCCACAACATTAATCTTCTTAAGATGTAACCCCAATAGTGTATATCTATTTTAACCACAGTTGAAAAAAAAACCATAATGGCTTAATGTGGAAGAAAGGGAGAATTTGTCAGCATCAGCCTTTTGTGGGGAGGTGGAGGGGGGAGGGATAGCTCAGTGGGTTGAGCATTGGCCTGCTAAACCCAGGGTTGTGAGTTCAATCCTTGAGGGGGCCATTTAAGAATGTGAGGTAAAAATTGCGGATTGGTCCTGCTTTGAGCAGGGGTTGGACTAGATGACCTCCTGAGGTCCCTTCCAACCCTGTTATTCTATGATTCTATGAAAACACAGACAGTTCTCTATTAAATGATTTGGAGGAAAGGTTTACCATGTCAGCTTGCTTGCAACAAGTCTTCTATTAGCTCATGAGCTAGATGATTTAGGCTGCTAAAACTGTGCAGAGGTCTTGGGAGCAGAAAAATGTTTTTGTGCTCTGAGCTCAGGCGCACCACAGGAGACAGCCGTCCTTGTTCCCTACTTTCTCCTTCCCTGAAGAAGAGCTCTTAAATTCTGCAGGAGACAGGGTACATAAGCACTGCTTCAACACATCACTCAGCCCATGGTTTGCAACTTTCAGAATGCCAATAGACGAGTGGATTTGTTGAGGGTTATTAAGTTTGTTGGCACAGTCTGTTCTTCTGTTTTGACATTCAGAACAAGTTCCTTTCTTTTGACTAATTATATCACCTTATGTTGTCAATGGTTTTTATCACATAATACCACCTCCCCAAGATAATCTGACTGTCTTTCCAAGTTCTTTCTGTCTCTCTCTCTAGCTATCTTTAACAAACATGCTGTTGCTAGCATGGAATGGGGAGTACCTTTTCATCAAAAGTCCCGTCAGAGATCTTTTCATATCCTCTCTGAAGGGGTAGACAAATGACACGACACTGATTTGAGAGAGCAGATCAGAGCCGTGAGATAAAGTAGTTGGTTTATTTAATTTGGTGACATACAGCCTCCCTCCTGCGACAAGTAATTTTCAGTCAGTGCTTAGATTCCAAAGGTGGAAGAGGAGACTGCTGGGTATTCTCAGGGAGTTAGCATAACATTGACTTGCTACACATTTGGCATGTTGATTAGTAAGGGAACGTGGTCGCACTACTTTCTGTCAGATGAAACTTAGATCTGTGGTCCTGCTCTTCAGAATCAAGAGAGATCCAGTGACGTTCTTTATAAGAGAAGTATAAGGCTATGTCTACACTACAGACCTTACAGCAGCACAGTTGTACCGCTGCAGCTGCGCTCCTGCAAGGTCTCCCATGTCGTCGCTCTCTCCTGTCGGCATAATTAAACCACCCCCCACGAGTAGTGGTAGCTATGTTGGTGGGAGAGTGTCCTCCACCGACATACTGCTTTCCCCACGGGCACGTCCGTTGGTAAAACTTACGTTGGTCAAGGGGGTGTTACTTCACACTCCTGACTGACCAAAGTTTTACCGACAAAAGTGCTAGTGTAGACAAAGCCCAAGGATACCAAATTGGTGCTGTGGTAAAACTTCACTTTAGATAATTACGTCATGCCTATACCCAAAAAAGATTGGTGTTAGTTTTGGTATTCTTTTGTCTATAAAGCTGGGTTGCCTTAGTTACTGTGAGTCACAGTAACTGGAGTCAATCCGACTGTACAAGCAGTTGAGTAACAGAAAATTGTTAATGCACAGTGATGTGCTGCGGGTATTTTAACCAGGGCTCCCTCAAAGATTTTCTCCCATCTGCGAACAAATTTCATGTACTGGGGACAGAGATGAGAGTGGGTGACGGGGGATGGACAGAGCAGAAAAATGATAGAGGGAGGGATTTGGGGTCTTCATTGTTTCCTTTATCCATTTAAAGGAAAATGTTCTCTCAGAACCATAGTCAAGGAAGGGAGGCAGCAGACAGGGCAAATATACTAAGTTTACTTGCTGGAAATGTGTTGTTTATGTTCCTGAGAAATATACTTTTGAGAATATAGTGCAAAGTGCAGCTTGAAAGCACAGTTGCCAACTTCTACGTGGTAAATAAGCCCCGATTTTCACAATAAGCCAAAAATCAAGCTAATTCCATTTCAAAACAAGGCCAAAACAAGCCAATCCCTAAGAATCCCAATACTCTGTGACTAGATTCCCCCTGGCGTGCAGTCTGGGACTGTGGTGGGCCTGCTGTGCTCCCCCGACTCTCTCCCCCACTTGCCCCTGCTTGCAAGGAGCCGATAAAAAAAAAAAAAAAAAAGGCTACAAGCCAAACAAGCTACAAGCCAATTAAGCCAAAAACAAGCCCAATTTCTGCATTTTTTTCCCACGGATTTGGCATGTCTGCTTGAGAGTTGTGTGCAAACCATAAAATCCTAGAAATGTAGTACTGGAAGGGACCTCAATAGATCTAGGCCAGTCCCTTGCAATGAGGCAGGACTAAGTATTCTCTAGACCAGAGGTTCTCAAACTGGGGGGCACAGAAAGTATTTGGAGGTGCGAGAGGAGCTGAGGGGGGGAGACTTGCTGTGCACATTTTACCCACAGCAATGAATAGTCCATGCCACTCTTACTTCTGTGCTCCTGCTGGGGGTGGTGCCTGCCTTCAGAGCTGGGTACCGGGCCAGCAGCCACCGCTCTCTGCTCTGCCAACAGACTGAGCGGCCGGAGAGTGGTCTCCGGATAGCCCCCCAGCCACTCCTTCTCTTCCTCCTATCTCAGGAAGAAATGACAGCACAGTTGGGCTTCAGCCGTATGTACATATGTGTGTGAAGCTAACGGGAGGGGCGAAGAGATGATTTGCCCAGTGGTCGTAGGGCTTGTTCCAAGGTCCTTCCTTTCAGCGAGCAGATAGAAGCTATACTTGGTGTGTCAGCCTTTTCTCTGATAAAACTTCTTCTTACGACACACCGTGAGATCGTATCCAGCATGCACTCTGAGGGTGATGTCGTGTGTGAGTCTCCGAAGATACAGGAAAATCCAGTTTCGTAACAGGTGTGCTGTAGTTAGCAGAACTGTCATGATAGAACTGGATACTGTTAGATGCTTTACTGGAAAGCTAAATTAAGATGTTTTTCCTGGAGGAGGTGAACAGCTTGCTATAAAATATTTTGTCATGTTTTCAGGTCAGCTGGTGGTATGCACCCTGTGCTCCTGCGTCATGAAAACCAAACAGATCTGGCTCTTTTCTGCTCACATGCTCCCTCTGCTGGCGCGGCTGTGCCTCGTCCCTCTGGAAACCATTGTCGTCATCAACAAATTTGCCATGATTTTCACTGGCTTGGAAGTGCTCTATTTTCTGGCATCAAATCTTCTAGTACCATATAATCTTGCGAAATCTGCATACCGAGAGCTTGTCCAGGTAGGCTGCAAGTGGATCATAACAGGTTCATTGGCTTCAGTTGTGGCATTACTTCACATTTTGTGGTCTGAAAAACCAGTCATTGCACAACGTTGTCCATGGCTCAGCTTTGGGAGTTAATTGTGCTTTCCTGTCATTCCATATTGTGTGTGTTTTAGCAATGTCCTCTTCCACTTTTTTAAAGTTACATTGCAAGACAGCATAGACTAGCAGTTAGAGCAATGACCTGGATTCTAATCCTGGTTGATCACTAAACTTATGCGACTTGCTTGATCTCCAGTTTGCTTAACCCATGGTTTTATTAGATGAAAACCAGGGCCTCGGTAGGATGGACATTAAAGTTGCTAAATCTGAAATAAGCCCCTCTTGGAAAGCAAACTGCACCCACAAAAACAATTGCAGTAATTCTGGTGTATATAATAATGCCCTGTGTAGAAAAGTGGTAGTTTGTAAGTATAGCTTATCTTGAGCTGGAAATGAGAGATCCAAGAAGAAACATGAAACCAAGAATAAACTATGAATAACTTACACTTCTGGAATATTAAAATACATTAACAAATTTGTACACACATAAGCATCAGTTTGGAAATTCACTCATAGCAAAGGCATCCATTTTCCCATTGATGTGTGTAACTTTCATTAATGGCAATTATGCAAGTCGGTTGAAAGAGAGACTTCAAAATTGGCTTACTGCAAATCAGAACAGACTGAAACATGGGGAAGCTTTCGGACAGTTTTAACAAGGAATTTCCTGGCTTTTGTCAGGCAGAGTAACTCTTGTCAAATTTTTCAACCAGCACCCGTGTACAAACCCCAGCTGTGCTACAAACCCCATTTGTAGCTTGATAACATGGGTTATTATACTCTTTGGCTGCAGAGAGAGGCAGGAATGAACACCAGTCCCTATGAAGTGCTCCAGTTCGGCCAGACATAAGTCCCAAGTTGCATATGTTGGCCCAGCAAAATGCAAAGTGACTGGGAATAATGAAGTTACATGTATCAAGAGGGAATGGAGAATTGACTGAGACTGCAGTTTCTATGCAGAATATGAAGATAGGCTGTCTCTCCAATGAAAACAATCCATGTCATCTCACTGTTTTTAAAAATAGGTTCTACCACACATGCGTGTAAGGCGCTCTGACCTATATGGACTTCCTTTGGAAACTCTTCAGAATTACGTGTCTGGTTCTAAACATGTTCCAAAAACTTTTGCTTGGCCCCTTGCTGAGCAGACAGTGTTTTAAAAGTGACCTGGAAAGGGAGAAAAAAAAAATAAAATTTGGCTTGCACTCTGTTTTTACTGCTGTGTTGTATATAAAGAAGCCCTAAAAGATTTCTGCAAAAAGGAATTTTCTTTTTCCCTTAATATTCTGATCTGATCTCACCCTCGAAATCTTTACGGCTTTGTCTAGGCTAACCATTTGTCCTACAAACTTCCTGTTGTTGCTACCAAATGTGGTAGAAATGGTGGGACTATTAGTGTGGATGAACATCCTGCAGCCACTGGTGTTCTCACTACTTTGTTGCCTAACTCTGCTTAGGGCAGGTCAAAATGACAGAGTGGTAAAAGCTCTACTCTGCACCAGCAACGTCCCGCAATGTAGTAGCACTAGTGGGATTGTTTTTAGTAAAATTCCCTACTGCAGACAAGGCCTATCTGAAACTTGGGAATTTTGTTTTTTCTTAACACCTATTTAACCTCAGTGCCTAACACGTTTAGTTGAAAAGATGTCTTTGTCAAAGATTCATTGCTCGTCATTTAAGTATGAAAGCTCACAAGGCAAATCTGAGAGACCTTCTCCCAAGAGTAGAAAAGACCAGACTTGAGACTCTCCACATTTCTGTGGTGGTAATACAAAATCAACAGTATAAGTCAGCAGGGTGTTTTGGGAAGATGGTCATTTCTGTACATCGCAAAGAAGAGCAAAAAAAGCCTGAAATCCAACATAGTTTTGTATGTAGCTTACCAATAAACCCCTGTTAAACCTCAAACTGACTTTAAAAGCTTAGATCAACAGCTAACACTTGAAGTGCAGTGACATCATAAATGTACTGTCAACACTTCTTTCTTCTCTGGCACTTGTGTTAAGAACACTTGAATATGTTGAGGTTGTTTTAATGCCACATGCATGCTCGAAGGAAAAGCTACTCAAGTGTTCGTTTTTGTCTATTCTCCTTACCACTTTATGGGTCATTCTAAGTGTACTAATTAGATTGGTTTTTAAAATCACTGTAAAGATTTGAAAGGTAAGTGATTTTTTTTTGGGCTGCCTCACTGACCCCCTTTGTCTTTGAAATCTGTGTTTACTAGTCAATGTAGTACTGTTTTGGCCTTAAGAAAAAATATTCTAGTATAAACTCTTCAAGGAGCATTGCTCATGCCATGTTTCTACCAGTGCCCTGTGCAAATCAAGGGCATAACTTCTCATGTGTGGCTATGGAACAATTTGGAAGGTATTAACATGCTGCTAGAATAATAAGCAGCTACAGCTGAGAATAGTAGTGTGCAATGTATGCTAGAGAGAACTGGCTGGAATTAGGAGAAATGTTAATGTCTCTGGTAATCTTTTTTTGGAAAGTGCTTCTGAGGCAAATTGCCTATGCCAGCCTCAGCAAATGGGAACAATTGTAATCGTGTTGGGCTGCATATTATGATTATAATCTGGTTTAATTGAAAGCTGGAAAAAACAAGAAAATCAGCCTTCTAATTTTATTTTTAAGGAGCTCACTAATGTGGAAATCTAGAGCCTATTCCCTACTCCAGAAACAAAAATCGTGGTGAAAAAATTGGCCCCCTTTCAGACCTGGTGTAAGTAGATGCAACTCCATTGAAGGTCAAGGAAGATGAATCTGCTTATACCAGATTGGAGTTTTGCCCTAACCTGATTTTAACATGACGTACTCATCCTTGGTCATCACTTGTGGTAGTTGCTGACTTCAGCATGAATTATTCAGTAATAACTTAATCAAGTAGTTGTGACCTCACAGTTGTTAGAGGCTTTGCAACTGTAGTAGTGCAAACAGTTGTTTGTAATACCAGTGGAAAAACTTGGGAGAAGGGGGATATTAAGACACCCAGGCCCAATGTTTAACTTCATCTTCTGAATCCAGCGGTTCAGGGGACTAAGCCCAGTGGGAGGATGGGCAAAAGCAACTTTTTGTCCTCTTATGCATCCTGGATTCTGGACTTTGGGGGCTGGTATAAGTTTAGAGCAACTTCAGGGGCTGCCTACAAGTTATAGAGCTTCCCAGAATCCCCCATGTTGCTCAGTACTATAGGCGCACCCCCTCTCTGTGTAGGGGTGCTTATGCTGGTCCCGTTCTGCTCCTGTGCCACAGGAATCTTTCGCAGGGACACTGCAGATCCTTTGTAGAGCCTGAGCAGGGGCTGCTTCTGGCCGCCAAACTAGTCGGCTGCTTGTTAGTCAGCTATGATAGACATTACATTTACAGGACCTCACTGTAATATGTTGTAACATTTGCCAGTGTTGACAGGGATCTGCAAATAATATGATTTGCCTACTCAATCTTTCACTCTAAAATACTAGTAGTTACATGCTTGTAAAGTACAAGTTTTTTATCTAATTCTCTTTTCTTTTAAAATACAAACTTACTTTTCGGCCTGAAGGCCGCATCGGGTTTCAGAAATTATATGGAGGGCTGGTTAGGGGAGGCTGTGCCTCCCCAGACAGCCAGGCGTGGCTCGGTCCCCGTTCCCTATTCTCCCTCCGCCCCCACTCCCACTTCTCGCCCCCTGACGCCCCTCCCCCCGAGACTCTTGCCCCATCCACACCCCCCACTCACTGCCACCCCATCCAACCCCTCTTCTCATTCCTGACTGCCCCTCCGGGACTTCTGCCCCATCCAACTACCCTTCTCCCTAACCACCCCAGGAACCCCTGCCCCTGACTGCCCCCCACCACCCCATCCAACCCCCCCCCGCTCCTTCATGATTGCCCCCACCCCCACCCCCCCGGGACCCCTGCCTCCA
Source organism: Eretmochelys imbricata (assembly GCF_965152235.1). Taxonomy (NCBI): domain Eukaryota; kingdom Metazoa; phylum Chordata; order Testudines; family Cheloniidae; genus Eretmochelys; species Eretmochelys imbricata. The sequence continues at coordinate 2,258,418 of NC_135579.1, forward strand.
TTCAACCCCCGTGTTCCCCGTCCTCTGACCGCCCTGACCCCTATCCACACCCCTGACCACCACCCCGAACTCCTCTGCCCCCTATCCAACCCCTCTGCCCCCTTACCTTGCTCCCTGGAGCACTCGTGGCTGGCAGCGCTACAGCCGCACCGCCTGGCTGGAGCCAGCCACGCACCGCGCAGCACCGAGCACCGGGTCAGGCTGGGCTCTGCAGCTGCGCTGCCCAGGAGCTCGCAGCTCCCCCGCCCAGAGCATCGCGCCGGTGATGCAGTGAGCTGAGGCTGCGGGCTAGCCTCCAGGGCCAGGAGCTCAGGGGCTGGGCAGGAGGGTCCCGCAGGCCAGATGTGGCCCCACGGGCCATAGTTTTCCCACCTCTCTCCTAGTGGGTACTCCGTAGCCATTGTGTGATTCTTGTCTTGGCTGTGAGAAACAGACATTTGATTTAAAATAAAGCCATCTGTGGAAGTATTAGTGATGAATAATTTCCCTGTCACTTTTAAGGGATTAGCCTTCCAGCTTTCTGAAAATTGCTCCATAGTCACCTAGTATTAACATTGTACAAGCAGTAGCATAAACTTTAAAAAGAATTGCTGTCCAGACTGTAAGTCACATGTTGCAAATGTGCCAATTTTTAGATATTTAGCCTCTGCTCTGACAGGTGTCTGAGGCACTTAGCACCTGCCTTTAACAAAAGGTCAAAGAAATACAAAGTCACGAATCCTTGTAACTGACCCACTTGTGCCACATGAATCTGTCTCATGGTTTGAATTGCAAATGAATTGAATGTTTGTTTGTTTTTTCTATTCTGTTATCTCTGTAAACATACAGGATGTGAACAAATACAACAAACTGGTCTTGTCTTTACCTTGCCCAGGTAGTGGAGGTGTACGGTCTCCTGGCATTGGGGATGTCTCTGTGGAACCAGCTGGTGGTCCCCGTTCTATTCATGGTGTTCTGGCTTGTCTTATTTGCTCTTCAAATCTACTCTTATTTCAGCACACGAGATCAGCCCGCCTCAAGAGAGAGGCTTCTCTTCCTCTTTCTGACAAGGTAATTAACTAGTGTCCATAATAAGCTGTTTTCTGTGCATGCATTGTTTGTATTCCTGAACTAATCTACTGTCTTCTACAGATGGAATGGTTTAAATCAGCTGTCTTCTTCTAGTCCCCAGTAAATATTTGTCCATCATGCATATTAGTTCAGTGAAGCCTTCTGCTTCACAGCAGCTCAGGAGAGAGGGGTATTAACAGAACTATGGAAAAGCTCCCAGTGAATACAAAATATAACTTAGTGATGGGCAAACCACTGTACACTCAGAGCTTCAGTTCAGCAGTTTGGTAGGGCTTCAAAAGATTTGACTCAGCAAACTCAGATATCACCAGCTGAGGCTAGCTAGCGCATTCCTCCTCTGGTACTTGTCTGTAGGATTGTGTTGAGGAATCAATATGTCTTTTGGGTCCTGGAGGCTTTATTTTCAGCTGTGATATGCAACACGTTCTGGAGTGCATTGAAATCCATGCCATAACTGAAAGTTTAGCAATGAACAACGACCATGGGGAATTCCATCCACAATGATATCAGCAGAATCAGAAATAAAGCACACATGGAAAAAAAGTATTTTCCTCAGGAAGAAGAGACTTGGGTTATCTTTCTGATGGTGATCCTAAATATCCCAGTATGCTACGCTGTTCCCCAGTTGGATTCTTCTTGGAATCTAGCTTTCAGTGTATTGGACTGGATTCTCTAACAAACTATTTCTGATGTTTGGTTTGTTCTGAAGGGTGTCTTTATTTAGCAGTCCACATTCTTATGGACCATTTCATCAGCAGAGGGACATTCTCAGTACCTTGGTGCTTGGGAACTTTTCATACCTCTTCCCTGTCTTGTTTTTGGCATTAATCTTTCTACAAGGTTTAGAGAAAGCATAGGAAACCTATTCCACCCTGTCTCCAGTCATTCCCTTACTAGATTATGATTCGCCAGTCTTTCCCTTCACCTTCTTATTGCATTTGGGACCTTGTCTATCAACTTTGTGTGGTTTAGTAGAAACATTGCCAGCATCTTCTAACTCTCTGTAAAGGTTTTGTTTTTAGAATAACCTGTTTGACACCACAGTCTCAGGATCAAGGTTCTAGAACATTCCTGTCACTTACCTTTCACATATGGCCCTGTGTCCATCACAGTACTCGAGTCTTCTGATTTCATTGTCAACTTAAAATAAACAGAGAAACTCCAGGGGTTTGATCACATTACATATTAAAATGAATAGTACCATCAGTATTGTATTGCATTACAACATTAACAGAGGTGATTAGTTTTCAGTCTCCTCCCCCCCGCCCAAAAAAAACCCCAACTATTTTACACCTCCACTGAAGTTTTAATTTTGCACAAAGTAGAATATTGACTGTACCTAACTGTACTGTAGCAGTTGCCAGGGGCGTGGACTGCATGACCTAATAGGTCTCTTCCATCTCTAATTTCTGTGATTGAGTTGAAGAAATTGCTGGGTAGATGACAGGTTTTTTGCTGCTTGTGAAGAACTGGAAAATTTGACTCTTGTCACTAGGGTCAGAAATCTGAGACCCTTGACAGCAGGAAGGTAAGGAATCTGGGGATGATGAAATGACTCTCCCTCGCAGAGAAGACCCACTAGCTCCCACATCACTGAGTCATTTAGGCTCAGAGCTCCCCACCGTGCCTGATACAGAAGCCTGTGCACTAGTGATGTGTGCAGTCTGTCTGGCCATAGGCAGAGAGCAGAGGCTTCTACAGCATGGCCCAGCAGGGGAACTTAGATTTTTCTGACACGCCTCATGCATTTGGCAAATATTGTGGCTATTGCTACATGCACAAGATCTCCAAAAGCAAAGGTTTTTAATGCCAGATTGACACACTCTGTGCAAATATCCCTGTTAATCAGCATTGGTCTTTGCAGGCATGAACCGTCAGTATTCCAGTTACCGAAATTATTTAAAGTTAAAACACAGGTTTACCTGGTGCAGTCTAAACCACTTCCTGTTCTAGTGTTTAGATTCTGGAATTGTGCCATAGAATTGAGGGGCAAGAGTGTGAATGATCATGTATCATCCATGTACATCAGGTAGAACTTGCCTGCCAGGTATCAGAATAAATCTGTATCTTCATAATAAGTGAGAGTTAAACGAAATGCCATCTCTAAAATATTACTTGCTAGACTTTCTCTGTACAGCCCAAAACATGAAAGCACCAGACTTTTTCTCTTAGACTCAATTTCATCACGCTCTGGGGATGCATTTCCTCAAGGCATCCTTCCTGGTGGGTTTTTGGCAATTGCTGTCATCTTTTACCTGCCTGGGAGCAACACACACAACCAGGAAACTTTTATGCCAGTGTTGTGGGGGCCAAAGGCGCATTGCTTTGCCATGGTAAGAAAATGCAACAGCAGCACTCTCTTTCTTCAGAAGAGAAACAAGCTCCAGTAGCAGGTTTTATCTCTGACAGCCTAACTGTTTAGGAGAGGATGTTAAAATATCATTTTGTTAGACAAGCTAAGAAAGATTCTCTAGTCAGCCAGAAGACTTCACTGTACTGCAGTCTACTTAGTAAAATGGAAAAACGTTTCTCTGCCAGAAAAGAGCAGTCTGTGCGCACGTGCCCTTTATTAGCGGTAATGAATTATTTCCTAGAGTGTACAACTCCAGAATTCAAGCAAGCGCATTCAGAGTGCATTTAATAGCAATGTTAAGCTTCCACAAATGCACAACAAACAATAACAATACACAGCCTTCATTGTATTTTTTTTTTTTGAAGATGGCAAGAATTCAAACCTTCAGGACAGTTACAAGCTCACACCTGGGGGCACATAAGGATAAATCTGAAAGCTCTCCAGTCAGTCCTTTGTTTGAGGTTTTTAAGCTCCTCTGAGTCCCTTACACAGTAAATTATCTCCGCTTCAACTTCATTAGTAAGGGTGGTAGCATGCTTGCTAGAGGGGTTGAAAGTTCTTTATTATGGAGCCTACCTGGAGGCTCAGTTATCCTGGATCAGACTTCCCCTTAACTATAGTTCCTTCATTCCTGACAAGTTTGGAAAAAAACCTGAAGTTATTCAAAAATACCTCACACAGCGGGGCCCTTAATCTTAAACATCGCACATGACCAGTACTGAGAGGGACAAACACCAGCGCAAGCACGGTTCCTGGAAGATAGTCATCCCTTACAGGGACTTCCACCTTTTTTGGCCAGTTCTTTCCTATTTGTGGTCACACCAGAGCAACATACTGGTAACTTGGAGGAGTCACTACAAGTCACATTGTACCACAATCATCGGGCATAACTCTTCTTTTCCAACCAGTTAGACAAATCTGTCTCATGTGCACATTGAGCTTTATGCTTATTGTTTTGGTACTGTAGACGTGCCCTTCTTTGCTGAGAGCTCTGGTGGTGAGGAGTGTTCTTAGAAGCCAGTGTTCCATTACGGACTCTAGGCTTTCTATATCTGTAGGCCACCTTCCGAAAGGGCTTGTATCACTCCCACTGGAGAATAGGGAGGATTTGATGAGTTATCGGGAGTACCCCTTGATTGTATGATGAATGAGACTCTTCCACATTCTCTGCTTTGGTGAGCTTTCAAAGACAGCTACCATTCATGTGCAGAGGCATAGCCAGGAAGTTAAGAAGCTTCTAGTGAGCCTCCTATTCAGCTACAAAAGGCTTTCATGCCCTATCAAATAGGGGAGGAGGGATATTTTAACTTAAAATGTTGGATTGCTGAAGAATAAGCAGAATGATCTGTAATAAAACTTGAGATGCTATATTACACAGACACTTTAAAAAGAAATGACCTGCTTTTATTGTGTTACCTCTCTGGTGCCGTATAAAACATTAAAAATGGACTAAGAGTACCAGTGCATCTATTTATCGTTTCCTTTGTTCCATCTAGTTTTTCTGACGCATGTTCTTTCTTGGAGCACTTTGCTTCTACTTGACCCAGCAGTGAATTAATCAGAATGCTGCAATGTGGCATCCTAGTAATTTCTCTGGGAACAGCCTGTTGTCCTGAAGGAACCAGGATTGCTGTTGTAGCCAAAGGTGCCAGAACGTGGCCCTGAGTTGAGTAGCTGAGGACTCCCTGGTGTTAGAGAAAGCAAGCATAGAGCAGCTCTACACCACTGCTTTCCAGCTCTGCTGACGTTGGAGGTGGGAGGATGTATAGCCATAGTAGCAGTGTGATTGATTCCCATTAAAGGCCGTTGTACTCTAGAGAAACACAGACTGCTCTAGACTGCGCTGGGCCAGGACTACAGAAAACAGGCCCCAGGATGAGTGAGCTGAAACACTCTTTTATGATTCCTCAAACTTGGCTGCACCCAGCTCTTGTTGCAGCTGAGGATTCACCTTGTGACTTCACTGTAGTAGCAAGTCAAAAGAGAAGTAGGCCTGAGAGCGAGAGCATCCTGTGTTCTCACTCAGATAATTGTTTAAAGGCCGTATGTCTCTTTGGTATAGTTTATTTGAAGTTTGTACTAGGCCTCTCTTGTGGGTCAGCAGTAGTTGAATATCAAGATCTCAGATCACTTTTCAGACCAGAATTATGAAAAACGTTACAATTTATTAGCTGTTTTAATAACCGTTTATATGAGCACTCTATAGTGACTGGCATCCTGGTAGTATTGCTGTGTGTGGGAACTAACCAATCAATCAAATTGATCTGCTGTAACTTTGCGTCATCTTGTGGTAACTGGATTGAAATGTCATTAAGTGAATTGAGTACATCACTTTTCCATGCCTGAGCTTGAGTACTCTTCTTTATTAAAGTAAAAGCAAGATAGCACCACCATGTGGGGCTGTCTTGAAGCACAATCTGAATGAGCAATGGGGAACCACATAGGCTTGCTTATCAGCTGATAGACATAACAATGCGTTTTTGTGACTGAGTAACCGGGAATCTTTGACCTTTGATGTCTGAGGAGAAAATAGTGGACTTTGCTCTCGTAATTTTGTCTCAGTAGAAGAACGTGCATGTACTTGTGGGGCTGCTCATGTTCTGTTTTTTAAGCCAATCCAGATGTGATTTCAAACCAGCTCAGACTCTTAATTGAAGAAATCTTTTTATTAATTAAACTGTGTTTTTCCCCCAGCATTGCAGAATGTTGCAGCACTCCATATTCACTCCTGGGGTTGGTGTTCACGGTCTCCTTTGTTGCTTTGGGAGTTTTGACTCTCTGCAAGTTTTACTTGCAGGGCTACCGAGCGTTCATGAATGACCCAGCTATGAACAGGTAAGTGCCTGGCAGCATATTTAGAACTACGTAGCACTGAGGTTGGCATTTGTTAATCTGAGAGTTATTTTAACCCGTTATAAATGCCTTAGTATGCATAGGAATTCTGACACGCTTCTTATTTATTAGCCCAAATACACTATTTTAAAGGGTTTGAGATGAAAATGTCTATCATGAATCTTAGAATGGCAGTCATGCAGTTCTGTAATACATACAGTGCTTCTCTTTGGGATTTTAGATTCTTTGCGGTGTCTTCATGGGGATCAGTGACTGAAGGAATCTAAAAATGTTTAGAAAAACTAAATGCTTATGTAGTTATATTTTAACTTCCTGGTTCATTTCCCCCCATGTAACTACATGTGAAACCAAACTAATCTTTTGTGGAAGATTTGCACTGGTCAGCTAAAAGTTACTGTGGTAAACTGCCGAAGAATATAGGCAACTTGTTTCTCTTGTGCTTCTCATAACTGCCTGACATAAAGTTGGGAGTTTAGTTGTGGCCCTGTGGGTTAGTATGTTAGCTTTTACCAGGAGGTCAAATGCTGGTTCAAGCCACAAGTGAAGGACTTGTTTGTACTTTGGGTTCTGAGGTGAGTCAGTGGGAATTGCAGTGAGTATAAAGTGAGGCTGCCCAGGAATGGTGCAGAAGCATTGTGGGCGTGGAGGAGAACCAGTCATGGGTAGTCCACGCTGTGCTGTAACTGCTTCAAGACAGTGCTGTCATTGTCTCTACGTCAGAAATATTAAATTCACTTTCAACTTCAAAACCACAAGAGTGAAAGAGTGACATTCAGGGGACTCTTTGTTCTAGAGTGTCTGTTAGCAACATTGGAAGTTGTGCTGTATGTCTAACTCTGAATTCATTGCTTTCAAAGTGTACCCAAGTGGTAGGACTTCAGACAGGAATGTCATTAAAGGAAAAGAGAGACAAGGCAGGTGAGGGAATATCTTACACAGAGTTCTTCAGGCCCCGACCTGAAGCTTGTCTCTCACCAATACAAGATATCGCCTCCCCCACCATGTCTCGCTAATATCCTGAGACCAACATGGCTACAGCACCACTGCATACATTAAAGAGCAAAGGTCAGCGAAGCCTCTACAAGCTACAAAGAAGTATAAGCAGTATTTTTTAAAGAAATATATCAATGTTAATTTCCTGAGGTCATACAAGGCAGAAAGAAATCTTAAAATAGAATCAGAAACAAAGGGCTAGAAAAACTGTTGATTTCATACATGCCAGACTTTTATTTTAAGATGAAGCAAAATAATTAACCCTCTGCATTTTATTTTCACTTTCTCTTCAAAACCCCAACCCAAAGGGGGATGACAGAAGGAGTCACTCTCCTGATCTTGGCCGTGCAGACTGGTTTAATCGAGCTTCAAGTTGTCCATCGGGCATTCCTGCTTAGTATTATTCTCTTCATTGTGGTAGCATCCATCCTTCAGTCCATGTTGGAGATTGCTGATCCCATTGTTCTGGCACTGGGAGCTTCAAGGGACAAGTAAGAAATGCACTTTCTAAACTGAAAGCTATTTAAAACTCTTTTTTGTAGAGGTGAGCGCACTAATGTATGGCCTGATAGCCTTGTGGGCTACCAAAAGGTAAGTTAAGGTGGTCCACATTCTTGTAGACTAAAGAATAATAAGGTTAGTATACAGACAGTTCTCATTTCTTTGCTCCTTCTCCTTATCTCCTCCCTGCTCCTCCTCCCTCCCCCCCCCCCCACACACACAATGATGTTCACCAGCACAGAGATGCTTTGCAACATGATTCCTTCTGCAGAAGGAAAGTGACTTGAGTCGCATGGTCCTAATGAAGACTCATCTGTGAGCATGTCTTACAGTCTGCACAGGATCATGTTGCTCTGCAGCCACTGGCCTCAGGAATTGTGTGGGTATTACATGACAGAAGGAAAGTCACCACCCCGCACTGAGAGACACTGAACCCTGCTCTTGGCTAAACAAAACCACAGTTCAGCATGTCACGGAAACAGCCAGTTATTTAATAGAATCATGGGGAAAAAATTCTACCAAGTTGTAATAGTCCATAGATTAACTTCAGGATCCCAGGCTTGTGGGACCGGTTGTAGGCCTGGAATGGGAGGTGTCTATGGAGAGAACCTGAGGAGTGGAAGAAGGGAGTCTTGTGGATGTTCTGATCTGCTGGGTTTTTTCCTGTTATCTTTGATTTCTTTGTGTTTCTTTAAGGAGCTTTATTTGTCTTTGGTGTTCTGGCATGAAACTGCATTTCCTATGTTAATTGCATGTCTCTCTTCCCCTTATGTAATCTGTAAGCGTTCTAAATAAAAGAGGAGGTTTATTTATATCCAGTGAGTCTGTTCGGCTCAGAGGTTGCTTGTGGTCAACACAGTCTCTGTGGCATGTTAACTCTAAATATGCTGACGAAAGGAAAGGGAGTAGAGCCAGGAGATAGTATTTGGTTCTCAAACAGATAGATAGTCACTGGTAGCAGCAAATTGTAACTGTTTGCCAGGTCCAAAGCTGAATTTGTAGGGAGTTCTGAACAAATGAGGTGGGGAAAGCCCCTCCGCCCTAACCCAGAAGGAATACAGGTATTTACAAAATTCAGTTAATTTTAGAATTTTTTTCTTCTAACCTTAGTTGCAGTCAAATTAGGGTAATTCTCCTCTCTCCTTTCTTCCCTTCTACTATCGTTTGTCAGTTTCAGTGTACCTCTTATTTCTGGAATTAAATGTGTGTAAAAAGACATCAGAGAGAGCTGCCAAGTAGCATAGCGAGTAATGACTGGAGGCACTGGAAAGATTTCCAAATGGGATGCAAGTGAAGAGATTAGGACTGTGTAGGGGAGAGATTAGTAAAAGGGGTCACGATAGGGGTCTACAAAATAGTGAAGAGCTATGCCTTATAAAAGGGAGAGGACAGCTGGCAGGACTTGCACTCTGAGACTCTGGAACTTGCTCCCCTTTGATCTGAAATAGCCTGAATTTGGTTTCTTTTGGGGAATACTGCAAGAGACACCTATCTGAAAAAGTCTTTGGAGAAGGCTGAGGGTATGCTTCCTTGATCACGGAGAGGTAGATGGCTGGGCTGTTTGGCTGAGTTCCCGTGGAACCAATTTCAGTGCTGCTGAGGCTTAACTTAATTGTACTTATTTCATGATCAAGTATGTTAAGATAACTAGAGCCTTGGAATAGATGTCTTTATTTTTAAAAATTTAAATAAATACAGTTCATCGCTTTTCATAAGAGCAAGGTGACATCCGTTAATACTGAAAGGCAACAGATTTAAAACAGATAAAAGGAAATACTTTTACACAATGTACAGTCGTCATGTGGCAGTGAGTTTCACAGGTAATTATAGAGGCTAGCAAAGAGTCTAGTAAGAGTCGAAGTATGAGATGTTTTTATGGGGAAACTTCTGCAGGTATACCAGATAGCATTTAAAATAACCTTACAAACCTTTATGCTTCAGAGCATGGACTGCCTGGAGCAGATTATTCCATAATTGTTCTAATGGGATTTCCTGGATTTTCATCTGAAGCATTTGGTATCAGCCTCTGTCAGAGACCAGAGACAATTAGTTTAACCACTGACCTGATCCGCTGTGGCAGTACCTATGTAACTTATTTGTAGTCTTTAATTTTTGCCTTTGTCTCACTGAGGATGTAGCCTTTCCATTTTGTGCTGAGAAAGGCACAGGGAAGAAAGAACTGAACTTCCATCAGAATAACTTCTGTTTGTACTGCGAATTAGACCGTACTTGAGGAAATTAAGAATTCCTTTTCGTAAAGTAAAAGCCTTCCGTAGATACATAAGCCACTGTCCTCTCAGTGAGAGGATGCCAGTTGTCTGAATCCCAACCATTGCATTGTTTCTGCAGGAGCCTGTGGAAGCATTTCCGTGCAGTCAGCCTGTGCTTGTTCTTGCTAGTGTTCCCAGCATACATGGCCTACATGATTTGTCAGTTTTTCCACATGGATTTTTGGCTGCTGATCATTATCTCTAGCAGTATTCTAACCTCCCTCCAGGTAAGGCACACTAGCCTCATGGTAGTCATTTATTTTTTTCTCTCCCTAAGGTAACGGGATATGATCAGAACAGTGACGGGGGGAGTTTTAGAGTGCAGAAGCTGGGATGTAAAATCTTTTATTTATCTCTTCCTGCGGCTAGAGTACTCTAGTGCTGGGCTGAGAACACAAGGAACTAAAATATTTATTGTAAATAATGCTGTAGGATTGGAAGGGCATGTTGGTTACAATAATAAGCTTCCAAACTGCACATAGATTGCATCATTGTAGGAGACTTCCATGACAGAGGTGATCTGAAAATATATTGGTGTCCAAACATGTATACATACGTACTTTCCTGTGTGGGGGGATGTATCCTCATTTTCATTTTTTAATTCACTATTTAAAAAATAGCTCTTGGAAGCTTGTCATGTGATGTCTTTGTGTGTCTAGTCACTATCCATGTCTCTAAGGGCTTGTCTACATGGCACGGCACTGTGCACAAGAGAAGTGTGATTTCTAAAGTGCACCAGCATGTCCCACGCTGACTGGCCCATGTGTAGACCCTTCTGGCATGAACTAAAAGTTCCCTAGTGCACATTAACGTAGTGCTGTTTCAAAGAGTGTTCACACCAATAGGCCTGTGCGCGTTAGAAATCACACCTCTCTAATATGCATTTTCTGCATGGACAAGCCCTAACTATAGCCTTGATTCAGCAAAGCACTTAAGCATGGGTTTCCCTGGAATTTAAGCAGAAGCTTCATGCTTTGTGAGTAGGGATGGATTTAGGTTCTACTTGAAGTTAAGCAAGTAGTTGGCTGATTTGGGGTTTATATGCTTCCAGATGAGGGAGGCCCTGTGTGTACTGAACTCTACTTACCCTGGGGACCTGAATGCTGAAACCATGTCATTCTATCCTCTTTTCAGGTGCTTGGAACACTTTTCATTTATGTGTTGTTTATGGTTGAGGAGTTCAGGAAAGAGCCAGTAGAAAATATGGACGATGTAATTTACTATGTAAACGGCACATACCGGCTGCTGGAATTCCTCGTGGCTCTCTGCGTCGTGGCATACGGCGTCTCAGAGACTATCTTTGGAGAATGGACTGTGATGGGCTCAATGATAATCTTCATCCACTCCTATTACAATGTGTGGCTCCGGGCCCAGCTGGGATGGAAAAGTTTTCTTCTCCGCAGGGATGCTGTGAATAAGATCAAATCGCTGCCCATTGCCACAGAGGAGCAGCTGGAGCAACACAATGATATCTGTGCCATCTGCTACCAGGTTTGCAATTCAAGTAGTAGAACTGTAGGGGAGTGACTCTTATTAACATACCTTTGGATGGTCTGGAGTTAGTCTCCGGTGCTGTAACGAGTGCAGTGACTTTGGTTGTGTTTCAGTTGCAATCCCCACAGAGTTCTGCTGTGTGTAATTTGGCTTAGTGCAGAATTGGAGGGAGTCCTTGCATTGGAAACCTAGAACAAACTAACATGGAAATTAAGGAATTTAAATAGACCAGAATAGCTTTTTCTCATTTGTTTTTTGCTTTTTTTAAAATCAGTTTTCAGATTTAACTAAAGCAAGTGTCATACTCTTGAACGTATCTGAGGTTCTGAAGCATTTCCAGTGAGTATGGGCCAAGCTAGTCTCTCTAGTAGAAGCAAACAATGACTTTTTTTTTTCAATTGGGGAGATTTCTCTTACGGCTTCCTGTAAGGTTGTATGTACACCGCTAGCCAATGTATCGTACGGTTTCGTAGAAACAATTCAGTCTCCATGGATTGTTAATTCCCACTCTTGCTTAATTTAAAACACTGGTTATAAAAGAAAAATAAACCTAATTACTGTAAGGGGAAGGATTTAACATAAGCCAACAGAAGTAAGGAAATTAGAAGTTAACACTGGAAGCCATTACCTTTACCACACTTTGTGCTTTGGAAAAAAGAAAAAAATACAGATGTGCTTCTTTCCTCCCTGGGAAATCATGTTTGTTGTGAATGGAAGTGAGAGAGTAACCCTGATTTTATTAAGATTGGATGGGCTCCAAACTTGGTTTCAGTTATCTGAAATGTTTGTTTAAAACAAAAGCTTGCTTAGTATTTGAGTAAAAATCCCTGGTCTCACCTCAGTGCCTTAGGTCCAGGCACTTCATTTCTACTCTGCTGCTCTCACACCATGGTGGTTACAAGTGGACTATTGGGTTTGTCTTTCCACCCAGTACTCTGTAACCCAGACCCTACAACTACTTCCACAAAGCGTTGTAAATAACAGTTCCTTTGTGCTTGCTTTTAATCTGTATGGGGCTAACTTCCATGGGGTTGCAATTGTTTTGTCATCAGCCTCATGAGGCTGGGTACCTGAGTTCTATCACTTTTTTTCCTCTAGAAACTTACTGGTCTTGTGCCTGTTGAAAGTTATGTGGAGGTTTGTGTGTATGTAGAAAAATCATTACACGTCTTGCCTTAGAATTTTCATCTCACAGAGTAAACTTGAGGTCAGGTGGAGTATGTAGGGTAGTTCTGGGAGGACAAGGTGTTTGGCTGTTGTGTGACATCTTGATGTTTATTATTTTCAGGACATGAAATCTGCTGTGATCACACCATGCAGCCATTTCTTTCATTCTGGTTGTCTTAAGAAGTGGCTGTATGTGCAAGAGACCTGTCCTTTGTGCCACTGTCAACTTAAAAACCCCTCGCAGCCACCAGGACTGGCACCAGAGCCAGCTCCACAGCCAAACCCTGGAGCAGAGCAAAATACTGGTCATCAAGAAGCAACTGAACATCTTGGTGTTGAACACCAGGAGGAGAGAAATCTAAAAGAGAGCCCTAGTGATCGTAACGGACAGGTGGCTGAAGGGCCAGATCACCAGGAGCACTCTCAGGATGCCAAGAATGATTCTCAGAATCTGGATTGTGACACGTGTCTGTTTGAAGCCAGCCAGGGGGAGATTATTGCGGAGGAACCGATTGGAGGCCAGGAGGAGGTTCTCACTCAGGACCCGAGACTTTCTATCCAGTTCTGAAGTGGCAGAAGATGATGTAGGAACAGACCCATGTCAGAGACCCGTGCCTGACTCAGCAGAGCGAACTTACCCTTCCACAATTGTGAAAAAGTTTAGCAATTAATGCTGGTCGAAATGTAAAATCCCATGCTGATTTTTGTGGGCTGCCTGGTAGAGGCAATTCCAAGGCGATTCAACAGAAATGACTTCAGAAACTGCTTCTGAACTGCAAGGGAGGGAGAAACTGGAAACAAATGACATGGACGTAGAGTATTTTCAGGGGGCGGGTGAAGGGGAAGGAGGAGAAGTAGGGGGGTGTGAGGTGCGAAAGAAACACAACCATTAACTTGTGTTTGGGGTGGGGAGGAAGAATCACACTGAACCATGTCCCAGGGTACCAGTGAGAGATGCTCGAATGCTTTGGCCTGTTTTTCTGCATTGACTGGAGCGCAGCCATGATTACTGACAAAATTTTGTACAGCACTGAAGCCAAAATCAAAGATGTAACAGCATTGATTGTATTGGAAGATGGAAGCACTCTAATACATTGCGTGTATGCATTGGGTATTTTTGGTGGGCAATTACATTTGCATTCATGTAATCTATAGTGACTCCTGACTTTTATGATGGAGTCTTCAATATTTTGATGTATATGAAACTTTTGTTAATATATTATGCACAGTATGGGCCATGTGAAGTAAACTAAAGCTCTAATGAACACTTTGCCCTTCACTGCAAAGTGCAGGAGAGAGTGGGATGAGTTTTAGGGCACAGATAGCGGCCTTGCAATACTGTTTGATCCTGTGTAATGTTTAATTCTTGCAGCTGAATTGAAACAGTGTTAAACTCTGGCAATATTTGCACTTTGGGAATGAGTACAGAAACATGTATGATCAAACGCCGCAAATGCCACTTTTAAAGCTGTTAATAGAATTTGCACCTTTATTCTTTGACACGCATGTGTCCATACTTAAATTTTTACATTCATCACGGCTTCAGATAGAACTAGGGATGGGAGGGGGGAGTTGGGGGCAGGAAATTTTTTATGTGAATTTTGATATGAAAAGAAACTAGTCACTTATTTATACAATAGGCTTGGCTCTGAAGTGTTTTTTTCAAAATTGGTATTCTTAACGTGAAATGTGATATGATTTTATTTTTAGTAGTAAATTTGGATGTAGACGAACAGACATAGCTGAATGTCTTAATAAATTACATTTGAAGATTTTTATATTTGGTGATGTGATTCTTAAGCAGAAGGTGGTACCTGAATTATATGTGCATGCAGACTGACTGCATTCCCCTCTGAGCTCAGCAGATCTGATACTCACTCCCACATGTGTTACAGTGCTGTTCTAGCCAAAGACCATCCTAGTTGTTAAAACCTGTCATTGCCACCAGTGCCTTAACCTAGAGGAGCAACTACAAAACGGTATGTTTTGTTCTCTCTGCCCCCCCAGCCTAAGCATGCTGCTTCCCACAGTGCTGCTGGGCTACTGGTCCCCACAGCAAATACCTCGACCTGGGCTCTCACCTGAGAGTTGAAAATATCAATGGCAAGAGCCTGCTTCAGTGTCTTCCGTTTTTAATGTACTGCCATGTCTCCTTAGTGTGTGACGGTAACATTTGCCATATGCTTCTTTGATCATTGTGACTCACGGGCTTATTAATTAAGTAGAATTCAGTGGAAAAATAGGGAGAAACTTTCACTGATTTGTCACTTTTAAAATTCTTTCTTCATCAGTATAGTGTGTCAGTGGCAGACAGTCAAACTCTCCTTCATCCTTGTTTTCCGTGATAGCCTGACCTCTCCCAAAACAAAGTCCACAATTGTACAGTTCCAGGTGTTTCACTTTTGATGCCCACATTTAGACATGCTTCACTGCAACCAGTTTTGAGTTATTGGAGGTGTAAGGGTTGCGGATGGGCCCTGCATAGGATCCTAACAGGGTACTGATCAGTATTATAAAACACAAATTTCCTCTCATTTCCTAGGCATGTTTTTAGCCAGAACCATGTACTCCAAAATCCAGGTCCTCAGTCATGTGCCAGAAGGTGCCAAGCAAAGCTCTCGGGGCTGATGTGAAGAAGTTCTGATCCGTGTGAGATCTGTCTGTTCCACTGATGCACAGGGAGCAAAGCTGTAGGAGGGGAGGGGATAAGGCAGAGCCCCAGGTGTCTAGGGAGGCAACAAGGAAACAAGATGACCCAAGAGAAGCGTGGTGGGAGAAAGGAGAGATCAAAGCACAAACACCCACTTGAGGGATCTGTGAGATCATCAAAAACATTGTGAACTAAAAGTTCATCAGTTTCAAGTTTTTATACTTGGAGGAAATGTTCCTGACACTCTGCCTCTCCCCCCATATGATTCCTAGGCCAGTGCCCCATCCCCTAGATTATGCTGCCCACAGGGGTGGGATTTGATTTATTAATATTTAGAATCGGAAGGGTGTTCACTATCAGATTATAACTCACATGAAAATTTGGGCATAAACCACTTGAATATCCCTTAAAAAGAAAATTTGTGTATATATATATATATATATATATATTTTTTTTTTTCCAGGAAAGCTAAACAGACTAAGTTGAAGGAACTCTGCTTGGTCCAAAATGAACGCTTACAAGAAAATCAATACCAAAACACGAACCAAAGTACTGTCCATTAACATACTGGTTTAAAAATTCCATGGAATCTGCTATTTTCAATACTTCCCCTGCAGTGTTTGCAACCCACATGTGCTGCATTGAGTGTAACTAAATCAGAATGAAACTGACATCGCTGGGTTTTTTTGTTCTATCACAGAGAAATGCTTTAAAGTAAGCAATGCAAATAGCGAAAAGTAGATTTGATTTTAAATTTGAATTCCAATTTTGAGACACTAGTGCAGTGGGACACAGGTAAAAATATTGGTTTACTATATATTGGCAGTTCTCAAACTGCTGTGGCTCATGGTCTGCTGGTAGTCTACAAGCACTTGCTAGGGGTCCCTGCTTATTTGGGGGGTTTAAACCTGCTCTCCCCTTGGGTGTCTGGTCCCTGATTGTCACACATGGGGCAGGCTCTATTTCCAGCTGTTAAACAAGCAGTCAAAAATACCTTTTTAAATACCTCCCTCATATCACTTTTCTGTGTAAGCACCGGCGGTAGCTGTCCCAAGGATGTTTTCCCATCACAAATGGAAGAGAGAATTCTATGCAACTGCAGTTAAGGAGGGGGAAATGGTTTTATGGACCATCTATTAAAATCTGGTCCACTCTCAAAGGAGCCCGATTTTCAGACGCACTGAGCACTCACCCACTGAAAAGCAGGCCCCTGGAAATCGCCCACCCAAAAATTGAGGTTACTCCACCTGGCATACCTGATCAAACAGAAATGCCAAGTAGAGTGTGTGTGAACTGACTGCAGTCCAAAATAGCTTGGTATGACCTAGTGGCCTCACTTGCCCGTGGAACAAGAGAGATGACACATCACCATGTGCCAACTGTGTGGAGATCTTAAGGGACGATGTTCAATTATATCCAACTCATGAGCTCTCTCTGGTCTTACCTGGACTAAAGAAACCGGTTATGTTTGAAAATGCTTTAGCTAATGCCTTTTTAAAACACCCCTTTGCACCTCCTGTCGAGATGCTTTAGTGCTTTTAAACGTAACTAGCTGGTCCTGGTGGACGCTCGACTCCTTATGTGCATAATCGTGTTTAAGATCATAACTAGCATGCCGGAAAAGCCGGACTCTCTTCCTAGTCATGACAAGGCCTATGGCTGGTTTGTTTGTAGCCATAATCGTTTATTACTGTACTGTGTGAGCCCTGGATGCTAGTGTTAAAGACTTTTTGTGTTACCTGGTATGGCGTTGATGCAAATGTCCAGTGAAGAGAAGTCTCAAACACCCCAAGCCATGCAAAGCTCAGGTCTTTGCTATGAAGAAACAAAGCAGTGATTTGGTTATAAACCATTCAGGAAACTCACTGTACAACTTTAAACTGTTTTTTATTAATCTTTTGCAAATGAACAATAGCACATATGAACATTTTAAAGAAACAAGGAGCCATGACCTAGTAAGTCTGTCTTTGAGGGGAGTTGCTTTAAATGCAATTGAGTTCTCAGCAGACTAGAGGACAATAAACAGTATCAACCACAGGGCATGCCTGCAGGCATACAAAGCCAGAAGAGCCATTCTGGTTAAACGGGCACACTGCAAAAGAAAGGAACCAGTCTTAGAATGCAGTTTTTGCCCACAGTCGTTATTTCCAAGACGCTGATGTTTCTCGTCCTTAATGTTACCAGTTTCAGCTGCAGGTCTTTTGCTACACACAGCCAAAGGCCAGAAGGTCCTTAGAATTTGCACAAACAGATATGAAGTGTTTGAGATGGGAGAGTTGTTAAAATAGTTCATTTACAGGAGTGCAATATACCAAAAACAACTGACCTTAATAGGAGGGGAGATACGTCCCATATCATCTTTTCTTTGTAAATTAAATATATTTTTAATGGACCATCGCACACTTTTTAAACAATCTGTTCACTGCAAGCTTGGGGGAAAAAATCCCCGCTGCAATGCAGAGGGATTAAGTTTTATTTATTTTCCCTGCTAAGAGCTGTATTGTGCAATTTAAAAGGAAATGTCCTTGAAAGATGTGTTTCTCCATAAGCTATTTCAAGCTTTGTTTGTTTTTAGATGGAAATTAATTTCTCAAAGGCCCTGCACGTTGGGAAGTTTGTGTTGATAAGTACAGCAAAATGAGAAAGGACAGCCTGTTAAAATGAGAAACATTGTTTTCAAAATAAAACTTTTAAGGCCCTACATGTTTGAGATTCTGTACTTTGTCTGTCTAATCATCTTGCTGAAATATGGGACGTTCAGAATGATGCTGAGTTACAGAGGACGAAAGGCAGGCCAGAAAAATTTGCCAGGGAGCAGGAAAAATCATAGTTATTCCCTGATGTGTTCAAAGTTCACAGTATTGATAAAGCTATTACTTAGACTGTGCATAGTACTTGGATTGAGGCAAGAACCATCTTTTTGTTCCG